>NC_091057.1:63796029-64451689 GCF_000393655.2 Nicotiana sylvestris
CAGGGCTAGCTGCATGGCATGCATCTCCAGTCCCATCCTCTCAATCTTTTCCATTGCCTCTTTTAGCAACTGGCTCATCGGCCTTTCTTCCTCATTACTATTCTCAGAAGTGGTCATGCTTGTTGCTACCGGTCCTTTGGATCTGGTTTGGTATGAATGTGTTGCCAGAATTCTTTAACAACTAACTGTCTGGTATCAGACAACAACAAACTTTGTTAGTGTTAGAGCTTAACAGATTTGATCATAACACATAGAGGATGCAATGCACCTAGGCAGTTGACCGTTTCTACATGCTTTGCTTCAAACCACATGCGTCATCCCGGTTTGTTCATTCGTCTCTTTTTTAGAGTATTATGCGAAACCCCGCGTTTTTATTTTATTTACATTTTCTTTTCTTTATTTAAAAAGCGGTCGAATCTTATGGGGATTGCCTACGTATCACGTCCCCGCGTGAATCAGACCAGGCGTAGTTCTGCCTTAAAGTAAAGACACATAGAAATTCTTCCGGAGTCACTTAATTTCATTATCAAAATTTGCTATTACACATTGCTTCAAACAACATAGCAACAGTACAGACTCCATGGTTCTTTGACCCTATTTGATTGAAGAAAAAATGGAAAACAACATATGGGAAAACATCAAAGCTTAACTAAAACAAGACTCGGCCGGAGGTTAATTTTCCAACTTAGGGACTCGCGAGGCATCGTTCGGCCTTTTCGCGGTTCTAGGTGCGAGATCCCTTTCGAGCTGCTCCAACTCGTGCATGGTCTGTTTGACATAACCCATCACTACTGGGAGAACGGTAACACAGGTCATGTTTTCACACCGTCGACACCTTCTGATGATGGCATGGGCAATGGCCCTGATCTTGTCTCTGGTTTTTTTCTTCTCTATGAGTAGGTGTCTTATCTGATCACTGCACGTCTTGAATACCTGTGAGTCCTGTATATGCTGATCCCTCAGCTGTCGCACTTCTTCCTTCATTTGGGCCAACAAGTCGTAACAGTATCTACTCTCCGATTGGAAATCCCCGGCCTGCTTAACTGCTTTAAACTCGAGTGTAGCCATCTCCCTCTTTATTTTGGCCACAGTCTTCTCGTGGTCACGTTTCAATTGGTTCAAACACCGGCGATGCTTATCTACTCTTGTTCCCCACCGTGCCTTGAACTCTGTCATGACCTTTTCGGATTCTTCTAACCTGTCTCGCCATTCCGCGATCTCCCTTTTCAAACCCTTTATCAACCGCTGGTCTGATCGACTTCTGGGCTGCTCGTCGAGAGACAATCTCAATTTTTGGATTTGGGCCTTAAGCTCTTCGTTCTCTTGGATCAATCTATTCTTTTCGCTTCGATCCGCCGCGACTTGTACGCTATTATCGAATTTCAGACTATCCATTTGTAGCTTCAAATCGCCAATCTCTGCCCGATAACCCTTCTCTTTTGCTAACCAGTTCCATTGCCCTTGGGATGATTCTACGAAATCTTTGAGATGCGGCCTCTTAGCCGGTCTTTCGTAGGACAGGCTACCTCTAAACCAAGCGTGATATTCTGGGGCGACTTCCCCTTGTGCCGTATTAATCACACAAGTGTTTGCTGTCAGATGTTGGCATTCACTCCATATTTGGCGGACTTCTTCTTCAGGGAAATGACCGTTCGGACTGATTTCAATCACTTGGGTACTCAAATCTTCATCTTTCGGTACCACTTGGTACCTCCCAAGTTGCCTCAAAACCCGATATGGTGCATAGGGTTGGATACTTTTCAGTCCCATCAACAGAAAGTGAGGCCGGGTTGCCGGCATGTATATGATTTCCTCGATAGGTGACCATCCGAGCGTCCACTGGATTTGGCTGGCAGTGAGAGTTCGGAGAAATGCGGTCCATGATGTGACTCCCTTAGGTAAATTGAGCCCTTTGATTCTCGTGTAGAATTCTCCAATACAAGTTTTTTCTGGCGAACCATAACCCAAAAGTGAGGAGCGATGGCATAAATGATCGGTCATCCACATTTGCAACAGTAGGTTACATCCTTCGAAAAAGTCGCCCCTGGCTCGACAAGCAGTGAGAGCCCGGAAAATGTCAGCCATAATCATAGGCGCCAGAGTACTTTTATCTTGGGTAAGCAAAGTATTGACAACCCCGGCTATCCTTAGATCAATGTTTCCATCTTTCCTAGGGAACACTATAAGTCCCAGAAAGGCTGTCATAAAAGCCACTAGCCTGTGTTCGTCCCACTTTTGTCGGTTGCCTCTACTGCATAGCTTGAAATCCGGCTTATTGAACCCGCCCATGTGACCGTATCTAGCATATATGAGGTGGAGACTGCAGAATCCTTTGGCAAGATCTGGATGGTGGAATGTCCGAGGTATTTTTAGGAAATCCAGAAACCTGTGTACCGTGACAGCTCTAGGTGCAATTAAGTATTTGAATCTAAAAGGGGCTTCATCAATCCCGATGTACCCTGCTATTTCTTCCAACGTCGGGGTGAGCTCGAAGTCCGAAAAATGGAACACGTTGTGTGCGGAATCCCAACAAGTGACCAATGATCTGATGATATCACCCCGAGGCTGAATGTTTAGTAGGTCCGGGAGACCTTTCAGATATTTCCTTACTTTGTCTTGCCCTTCTTTGCCTAAGTCGTTCCACCATAACCGCAACTCAAACGGGATCCTGGTCATTATTGAAAAGGGTTCGTTTTGTACCGTGCTCATCCTGCACATTTATTGGGGTGATTATGCCTAAGTGAATAATAAAAAATAATAAAAAAAAATAATAAAACTTTATTTAGACGTCTACTTTTATAAAACTTTATGAAAAACCCTGCACATTTATTACTTTCATGACTTTTGGCAAAACCAGTAATTTTGCCACAAATAAAGGCGTATTTTTATATTTGTATATATATATGTAGAGATATATATATATATCAAAAATAAGACTCTTTTCCATCTTCATTTTTGCGACAGGACAAACCATATATATATATATTTAAAAGTATATAAAAGTAGAACGACGACCCCTTTTTTCTTCTTTTCTATTTTTCCTTTGCAATTAATTAAAATAAAACTAATAAGACATTTTCCTTTCATTTTCTCAAAATTTCAGCAGAGTTTTGACTGTATTTTGGCATTGGCTTTTTTTTTTCAAAAATAAACAATTAACTCCTTAACCGCTATTCCTTCCCCTTTTTTTTCGATTTCCATTATTCAAACACTGGTCAGCATGCGGGCTTGAGACAAATAGATGCACGGAAAACAAATGGGATGCATTAGGATGGTCCTTTCATACCAGGTTGCTAGTCCTAGACGGACCCAACCCCTGTGTTGAGTCCCCTAAGTCATATGCAACATGATGCAAATAAGCGCTCCTACTAGGGATCCGGCATGAAGTCACGTTATTCTATGTTCAAAACCTGGGTCAGTGTTCTAGACAGTGTACCCGAGCAGACAACTCGGGCCGAGGAGGGGCAACTTACCGGGAACCAAAAGGCCGTCCGGCTTCGTAACTTATCCGTCCTCTTTCTTATTTCGGGTATTGACACTAACAGAATAGGGAGTCTCGACCAGCGAGCTTCTCCCCGGAGGTAAGAAGAGAAGGGTTTCGGCACAGTTTATATATACAGTCCAAATAATATCAAAGCAGTAAAAGCAGCATTTAGCACATTAGGCTCAAACACGTAAAAAACCAGATAATAAATAAAGCCAAATAATAACAATTATTTTAAGCTCGAATTCTTAACCCTGAACCAGTGGTTCTGGGTTACAGATCCCCAGCAGAGTCGCCAGAGCTGTCACACCTCCTTTTTACGCGCCCGCGGGGGCGCAGGGGAGTTTTTTCCAATTAAAGGACAATCGAAACGGGATTGGTTTAATTATTCAGAGTCGCCACTTGGGAGATTTAGGGTGTCCCAAGTCACCAATTTTAATCCCGAATCGAGGAAAAGAATGACTCTATATTATGGTCTGCGTACCAGAAATCCGGATAAGGAATTCTGTTAACCCGGGAGAAGGTGTTAGGCATTCCCGAGTTCCGTGGTTCTAGCACGGTCGCTCAACTGTTATATTCGGCTTGATTATCTGATTTTATACAAGTGTGAACTTATGTGCAAAATTTAACTTTTAACCGCTTTTATCATTTACTGTTTTTATCAAGAATTGCAACGTTGTGAAAATGTATCTCGAACCGCGTTACAATCAATGTACCCGTGGTCGTCGACACACTTTGACTCCGTTGAGATTTGGATTTGGGTCACATCAATGTGCACCCGAGTTTAAGGAAATTAAATTATTAAAGGCGCGCCTAAAGCGACTAGCGTATTTATTTTGGGTAGGACCGTGGAATTTTACTAAACGGTCCATCCCGAAGCCTAAACAATTTTTAAAGCAATATTTATTGAGGGCCCCGCAATTTGTATTTTTATTTGGCGAGGCTCACCTCGTTCTTTATTTCTAATGAATTTGCAACGTCATGGACATGCATCTCGAACCACGTCACAGTCAATGTACCCGTGATTAGAGAGGCATTTCGAATCCGTCGAGATTTGGATTTGGGTCACATAAATGTGCACCCGAGTTTAAGAAGGTAAAGTTTATTAAAGCGTATCCTAAAGAGACTAACGTGTTGTCATTTTAGGAAGGTTGTGAGATTTGCTAAACAACCCGTCCGGGAAACTAAATGCTTCAATGATTTACATTTAACAAGGGCCCCGCATCTGCGTGTTTTGTTTATTTTCATCGAGGCTCATCTCGTTCTTATTTTAAAAGGATATCCTATAGCAACTACGTTTCTTGTCGTGTTCGTCTCTATCAATTGAAAACGGTAGACAGTCCTAATTAATTACATGATTGCGAGTTTACTTATAACAGGATTTAAAATGCTTTTACAGAATAATAAAATGTGACTGCGATTATGGATAACTAGCCGAAAATTATGGGCCCAAACCTAGCTCATGCGAGATGGCCAGACTTAGGCCCCCTTTTTCGATATGGGCCTAACTGATTTGTTTCGATTTGGGCTCGGCCTTCATGAGATTGAGGCCTAGGACTGATTCTTTGTTCTGTGAAATGAGTTTATCAATTTATATGGGACAATCTGGCAAAAGGAGAAAGAATTTTAACTAAAGTGGATAGTTTTCCTATTTGGCTTACATTAGAGAATATATTACACCCTCAGACTAAGTCTAAAGGTACAACTTATTACACTGGGAATGTTTTTTTCACCTAACAGCACACATACATGACTAGCATGCATTAACCTGCATTGATACACTAAGCATGTAGGCTACTTCTATTATCCAAACAAAAATGTAACTACTATATACTACATGACATTTAACACAACAGTCCACGTGTATATAAACAATCTGCAGGTCCTCTCTTTTGCATTTATGTTCAAACTCTCAGTTACATTAGTGGTATCGATTGTGTACCTGGTAAGGAGGACAAAGAAGAAAGGAATGATCAGCTAAGCAATATGCAGTGAATACAGCAACAGCAGATAACACCAACAACACAGCAACAACAACCAGCCACAATGATGAAGCTCACAAGTGGTCGAGCAACAAACAAGCAGTCCCAGAAACAGAATGATGAACCAACAGAAAACCAGAGTATTCAATATAACAGCACCAGCAGTTCAACAATCACAAACAGCTCGGCAAATAACCAACAACAATTAGCAAAGACAGCTTGGCTAACTTGAACTCCTAAGCAGTTTTCAGACAGTGTTTTGTTACAATATTCTGAAATTTTCTTTTTGTTTTTTTTTTCTTTCTCTCCAGACTCAAAAATGTCCAGCCTAAGACCCTTAAACTTCCGCCCCTGTTTTAGTTATCAAATGGCCTATTTATAGGCCAAATGCACCATTACAGCTGAGCTGCCCTGCCTGCCAATTGGCAGAATGCCCATACTCTTTTAAGCCCATGCTCAGCATGCTTGGTGTCAGCTCCCTTTATTCCCCACGCCTGGTTTTGTTTAATCCAGAATTATGGGCTCATTTGTTTATTCATTTTGAGCCCCCATACCCTTGTGTCTTGTTCCCCCATTGGTATTAGTTTAATCCTAAGTTAGTACCCTTTTTGTCAGCTCACTTAAACTAATTACTTCTGTTCTTTTTAAACACCCCAGAATACCCCCGTTAACCTTGATTATTACTGCCCCTGCCTATTGCAGCATTAGGGCATTTTTGCACTGATGAAAACTCGAACTCAGGACTGCCTAGACTGAACCCTTTTAGTCATTTTTATAATGCCAACAGACCATTTCAAACATTACTAGGTCATCCAGCCAGTGTCCGAGTTTAATTAGTTATGTGAAACTCCTAGCTCCTTCGATCCATTAGTTATAGAAAACTAATCGACGACATTTATCGAGTCGACTATACTAATTATAGCAGGTAATAATCAGTCGCTCATATAAACAACACGTTCGGGGACCTAAAGGGTATCAGACAACTTTTATTAAATTACTGGGCCTATATGAATTAGTTCCTTTGACGATTAATCTAACTGACGATCATGTTTATCACAGAGTGTATTCAGAACAAACAGAAGACAATCGACCAAATAAAGGGTCTTTAACAGAGATGAAAGAAATCTGGAAGAAGTAACAAAATAACAAACAAACACAAAGAGATATGCTGACAACTTATTTGGAAATAAAACAAAAGAACGGAAAACTTACCAAAATGTTTAAACCAAACAGACCCAAATCAAACTCGACTTCGAACCTTTGAGGCCGAACAAACCTTAATCAGGGTGTTCTCACATGAGAACACCTTGGTTAAGGTCTATTAGACCTCAAACCTATGTCAAAACTGGCCGGGTTCCCCAGGTGCATGTGCTTCAGAAGTCTGGATTTCCAGATCTGGATTTTTGGGAGTTGTGGGTGGATTCGGACCAAACCAAGCTTGGTTTGGTCACGAGGAAGGTCAGGAGAGTGTCTAGCATGAAGATGGGGTGGTTTGGCATAGGTCCAGGTTCGACTCAAATCTTCAAACGAAGATTCGAGACGAACGGAAGTGATTCGAGGCTTGTGGTTAGTGGATTCGTGTTCAGGATGGTCGGGTGCATCGGGGGTGTTATTTTGGTGGTCATCGGAACTGTGGTTGCCAGGCTTATGGTGGGAAACCTAGGCTGCTAGGGTTTGAGAGGAAAGGGAGCCTGGGGAAGATGGTGAATAGTGGCCGAGGGGGGGGTGTGGCTTGGGGCGTGGGGTAAGGGGGTTAGGTTTATATATGTATTGAGGGTTTAGATCCTGGCCATTGGATCAATTGAGATCAAGGGCCAGGATCTAACCATTGAGGAGGGACGACGTCGTTCGGGAGATGATAGTGGGTTATGACCGGGTAGGGGATTGGATCGGGTCATGTTGACGGGTTTAGAGGAAGGCCTGGATCCGTTGGATCAATGGGAATGAACGGCCCAGATTAACTTGCCTGAAACGACGTCGTTTCGACTTAGCAGGGGCTGTATTGGACCGTTTGATTGCCATGAATCAACGGCTCAGATTGAGGCGCTGATACGACGTCGTTTGGGACGTGTCCGGGCAGCCTGTGTTTGGACTGGATCTGTGTCCTGGTCTTGGGCCTATTTTGTTTCATTTCTTGGCCCAAACCGATTTTCCCTACTCTTTTGCTTTTGTTTTCTTTCTTATTATTTTTTCTTTTCTTTTAAACAAAATAAAAATAACAAATAATAAGGTAACGGAATTAAACAACAATGCAACATTTTAACACAATTATCACAAAAATATTTACGTAGGTTAGCTAAGAGCCTAGGGCGAACGGTGCACATATATATTTTTTGAATTTTCTTTTACTGACCGAATTATGGTTTAACCATCCTAATACATATATTTTGTATTTTGTTTGTTAATGATTAAATGCAAAAAAAGAATGGACAGATCCACAAGTGACTAACAACACATGAAAACTCGAACAATTGTACAACGAAGCCATTTGTCACTATTTTTATTTTCTTTTGGAGCGAATGTCCGTAAAGCAAAAATCACGTGCTTACAACTGTGATCGCGAAAGATACTATATTTGGCATTCTCGAGGCTGGGAGGCCCTCTTTCTGCTATCCAAACACTTTATATCCTTTGTCACACCTTCTTTTTACCCACACCCCGTAAAGGGCAAAAATATAAGGGAGTTTTTCTAATTAAAGGACAATCGAAACATGATCGTTTATTTATTAAAAATCAGAGTCGCCACTTGGGATAATTTAGGGTGTCCCAAGTCACCGGTTTTAAAATTCCGAATCGAGGAAGTTTGACTCTATTATCGGTCCGCGAACACATAAATCCGGGTAAGGAATTCTGTTAACTCGGGAGAAGGTGTTAGGAATTCCCGAGTTCCGTGGTTCCAGCACGGTCGCTTTGATCATACCTGGCTTATTAAAATTACTGATTTTAGATCCTATGTGCATTTACCCCTTTACCGCTTTTTAATTAAGAAAATTATCTTGAACTGAGTCACGCGTACGTGTACCCATTTGTTTGGCACGTCAAAAATCATGTCACGCGAACGTGTCCACAATTAATAATGCCTATTATTATTAAGAAAGTTTAGCCAAAGTTACGCGAACGTATACTCCGATTTTGTTTTTAGAAATCACAATCATGTCACGCGGACGTGTCCACAATTGCAATGGTATATCAAACGTGCCTAAAGCAAACTACGATCATTTGTTATTTGTTATATCTAAATTATGAACTTAATACGAGGCCCATGTATGATTAAATGGTGGATGACACACCTCGGACTATATGAACTAAATTTTATTAGTGGTTTATTAAAACAATTTTATTATTAAGAAGAATATGATCGAAGTTGCACGAACGCATACTTCGAATTGGTTTTTAGAATCATAATTATGTCACGCAAACGTGTACATAATCAAGATAGATTAATTAAGAACAATATTTCCGACTATTCCACATGAGACATTTGCTACAAACTGATACAACTCTCTTAAATTCACTCAAGCTAGAGGCTAATGAAGATTTTTGTGCATCGTGGATTTTATTTACATTTGTATTGGATGTTAATACGTTACCGTTGCATTTCTATTAGTACCACAGTAGTTGTTTGTTGCATGTATTCGGCAGGCAAGTCATTAATTCATGGAAAGCATTCAATTTGGATTATACTTAAAAAAAGGTTAAGGTTCACAAATGCCTTAAACATAATCAACATTATGTGTAATATCCATAGCAATCACAAATTAATGCTAAATACTCTTGAGTTTAAATACTTCAATGATAATGAGCAAAGATCTGTCAGCTTCATGGACATATCCAGCAAATCCAAACAAATCGGGGTGCAACAAGAAAGTCATTTCTAGCAAAGCAAAACGTAACAGAACCAAGCATTAAGTCTATAGGCATGACTGCCCGTATAGGATGATTAAACATAATAAGATACCTATATGCATGATTTCTAACACATCAACATATAATAGTATACTGTTAGACTTATAGGCAGGATTTCTACCCAACTTTTATTGCAAAAATAAGAAACCCTTCCCGATTTCATTAACACCCCAGAATTGTTATTATAAAATAATTATTACAGACCATAAATTAATGTAATGAATTATAAAGTGAGTAAACTATAGGGAGCCTACAACAGGCCCAAATACACCTGGACAGGCCAGGCCTTCAACTCACAATAGCTCCAAAACCCATGTTCATACAACATAACCAGTTGTTGAGTGATTCACCCATATATCAAGATTGAGCATACAGAACCTAAGTCCCTAATGTGTCAGAGTTCCCAAAGGCTTCAAGAACCTAGGGTAGTGCCCACACTAGGGAGATTGATCAGAAACAGTTTAGGGGGAAGACTAGGGACCAAGTCCTAATGTGTCAGAGTTTCACAAGGGTCTCACATGAACCCTGATCAGTGCTCACACTAGGGAGTTCAAAGGACAGAACTAAATAGTGTTTGGCTTTCAGTCGGCTAGGAATAAGAATTCAGAAGGGCCAGATAATAAAGGAATAGGAGATAGTCAAAGAATTTCACTGAAAGGACAGAACACATATACACAAACAAGTAGTAGACATGCTTGAACTTAGGCAAATTTGGTCAAGTTTTAGGAATTAATCACATGTTAAAAAGGCAAGTTCATAAGCAGATTCGTAGTGATAACAGAAGATTTAGATTAGATTAAGTGCAAACATTGGTATCATAAGAAAGAATCACACTAATTAGCAATAGATCAGAGCATGTTAAAAACTAATTAGGGTCGTTACTAGAGGGGTCATAATATAATGAGAACAAAGTCAAACAGACCAGATTATAATGCACTCAGAAATAAACTTGTTATCCTATTAAGGAAGACACATATACCTAGTTAACCAAACGACAAAAAAGGTATGAGAGCATGTTTACAAGCAAGTTCATAACAAACTTAGCTTCGAGAGATGGTTATCAATGACATAGAATTTAAGCAGAATCTAACTAATCAACTCAAAATAAGTTTAAGTATATCTCAAACCACAACATAACAACATTTAGGATGGCAAAGGCTAATTGAAATAACCATTAAATAGATAATCAGAATGAAACGGCAAAGGGTTTAATAACTCACCAGTTGAGATGAAATAGGGAATAAAGGAATCCAACAATGCAGTGAATATTACCAGACAGAAGCAAGAATTTGGGAATTTCTGGCCTTGGTTTTTAGTCGGCCAGGAATCAAAACACATAGCAAAATCATTCAAGAGAGAGTAGAAGCACACAACTTTTGTGTAGTAGTGAAAAGATTTTTGAACTCAGAACTTCCAGGCTTTCAAGGGGGAGTGGGGAGGGGTTAAAATAGTGCCGAAATTAGAACATAAGCATAGCTAATTTAAATACCAAAAGACAAGTACTTAAATCAGTAAAATTAAAACCCTAAATTTTGGGTGAAGATACACAAAATCAGTAGAAAATAAGGCAAAGAATCACATAATGCATATAATGAACATAGACAGGGAATTATTCAAAAAGAAATATAGAATTGAACCGGATTTAGTTCAAGTAAAAGGGTCTGAAACCCTAAATTTGGGTAAACCACAAAATCGACAGACAATAAAGGCAAGAATCACATATTAGCATAAAAATATACATAGATAGGAGATTATTCAAAAAGAAACATAGAATTGAACCAGATTTGGTTCAATTGAAGAAGATCCGAAACCCTAATTTGGGTAAGTAAAGAAATCGACAAAAATAGGCAGATTCACAAGTAATAGAGTGAATAGAGATAGAATAATACCAAAAGTCAAGGTTTGAACCAGCTTAAGTTCAAATCAAAAGAAAATCTTAAATCCTAACCTTTAGAGTTAAGTACGAATCAGTGAGATATGAGAGAATTTGTACAAAATAACGCGCTTGGACTCAAAGTCGTCCAAATCCAAGAGGTGAGCATTAATTAGGACAGAATTAAAGTGGGGTACTTTCCATGTTTAGGCAAGTACCTAAGTTATTCCATAAAATAGCACCAAATAAGGAAAATATCTCGAGATGGTAGGTGAATAAGGAAAGAATCCCATTAGGAATGAGATTTGGGGGAATTTTAGTGAGGCAGCGGAATTAGGGTTCATCAGAGGGGGGAAACAGAGGCGACGAGATTAATAATTTATAAAAATAATAAATAAATAAATAACAAAAATATTATTTGTGCATAAGAATGATTTAAAACAATTATGTAACACTATAAAAATATAAAAAGGTTATTTTTTTTTTGCATAAATAATATAATCATAAGTACATATGGGCTATTATTGCAAAATATGCAATTTAGCCTTAATAATGCAAATGTAATTATAAAAATGCACCGAAAAATATTTAAACATTATGTTGGTATAAATGATAAATGTAGCTGATTAAATCATCATAAAAATAATATGAAAGATAATTATTGGATATTTATATAATAAAAATGCAGAAATAAATTGATTTAAAGCTTTTAAAAATTATGAAAAACTATGAAAAATACTTGTGCATGCTTGTAAATCAAATGATGATACATGTGCACTATTTTGAGTATATATATATATATATATGAGGTAAAAATTGGATAACAACAGCTGCCCCTCTTTACCCGGGAAGGATGAAAGAGTTGTCGGGTAAAGAAATGATGATCGATTTTGACCGAATGAGGTGTTTTGAAAAATATAGGTTACCCTGGTCTCTGAGCTGCCTACATATTCCTGATTTTACAGGAATCAGGCCATGTGTAGTTCTGGACCCAACGGTGAATGAAACTGATGGAATTGTTATAGGAATTATCGTGTGTTTCTGAAAGGGTTCTTTTGAGTAGGATAGTATCGGATGAATTTATGCGAAGTCACGAATTTGAATTTGAGATGTTATGGATGTATCACAGGCAGATATCTGAATGGTTGTATAGTAAAAACGAGTAATTGGTGGGAGTCGATTACGTTTGAAATAACGGCAAGGTGTGAATGATGTGAGCAGAAATCGGAGCGAAGGTTGCTCCTATTTGAAGAACGGTTATTTCCTGGATTACCTGCAAAAACTTAAAATACGATGCACACAAATATATATATATATATATATATATATATATATAGGAAATTAAATATGATGCAAATTCCCTTTGGACCATGAAGATTGTCATCGGATGGTGACTCTGAACCATGATGCCTCTAAATAATGATGTGCAATATTGAGAGATACTCAGGCCATGACATGGTGTCTTTCGGCTATAAGGATTATGCCTTCGGACTATGATGCCATCGGAAAATTTAGCTATGCTTCAGCCCATGAGATGAAAAGACATGATGCTTGAGATGAAACAAGGTAAAGCTTAGTCCTATGTAAGGTCGGGGGACAGAGCTTAGCCCCCAAGAGAAAAGAATAATGCAAGGCTTTGAATAGCGCAACATTTGTGGTTATGCAAGGAGAGACAATGCTTAGTCTCGTGCAAGGAAAGGCAGAGCTTAGCCATATGCAATTGGGGAGGCAATGCTTAGCCTCATGCAAAATGGGAGACGATTCTTAGTCTCATGCAAGGAAAGGCAGGGTTTAGCCTTATGCACTTTAGGAGGCAGGGCTTAGCCTCATGCAAAAAGAGGAGACAATGCTTAGTCTCATGCAAGGAAAGGCAGATCTTAGCCTTATGCAATTAGGGAGGCAGGCTTATCCTCATGCAAGAAGATGAGACAATGCTTAGTCTCATACAAGGAAATGCAGAGCTTAGCCTTATGCAATTGGGGAGGCAATGCTTAGCCTCATGCAAGATGGGAGATGATGCTTAGTCTCATGCAAGGAAAGGCAAAGCTTAGCCTTATGCAACTGAGGAGGCAGGGCTTAGCCTCAAGCAAGAAGAGGAGACAATGCTTAGTCACATGTAATGGAAGACAGTGCTTAGCCTTATGCAATTGAGGAGGCAAGGCTTAGCCTTATGCAAGAAGAGGAGACAATGCTTAATCTCATGCAATGGAAGGCGGTGCTTAGCCTTATGCAATTAGGGAGGCAACGCTTAGCCTAATGCAAGAAGAGGATACAACACTTAGTCTCATGCAATGGAAGGGGTGCTTAGCCTTATGCAATTAGGGAGGCAGCGCTTAGCCTCATGCAAGAAGAGGAGACAATGCTTAGTCTCATACAATGGAAGTCAGTGCTTTGCCTTATACAATTAGGGAGGCAGGGTTTAGCCTCATGCAAAATGAGGAGACAATGCTTAGTCTTGATGCAAGAGAACGCAATGCTTAGCCTTATGTAATTGAGGAGGCAAGGCTTAGCCTCATGCAGTGAACAGATAATAAGTAGTGGTAGAGTATTTTCTTATCTGGAAACATATTTGCGTTTGGTAGCCTTTCCATTATGAAGATAGTGATTTTGGTACGTGTATACTTGCGAATGCTTCTGTCATGTTCATTGTGTCTACATCAAAAAAAAATCGTGAGTTTTGCTGGGAAGGTTGATTCATGCCTTTTCCTGCTTGTTTTGCTTTGATTTGCTCTGGACATCCTGTTTGAGTTACCCTGGGTAACATCTGGCTGTCATAGAAATAAAGTTTTCGAAAAGTATGCATGCATTTGATAAACATATCTATTTTAAAACATAGTAGGTTATGATATCGAGTAAATTAAATGAACCAATGACTGCGATACTTTAGAGACATTGCGACTTCTTTGCATTAGAATTTTGAGGGTCCTCCTCAAAATTCTGCCCCATTTTAGTAAGTGATTCTTTAGTCATTATGCATGTGACGAAGTTTGTTGGATTTGCTCCAGAATTTTGAGAATCCTACCCCAGTTACTTAACCGATTCTCTGCCTGTCTTACATATGATGACTTCGGCTAGACTTGCTCCGAAATTTTGAGGGTGGTCCTCAAAATTCTGCCCCAGTTTCTCGTTGTGGGAAAAATGAAAATTTTATTGAGATGTGACCGCACCTATAGGGCTGCCTACGTATCTCCTCTTAAATGGGAATCAGGTCAAGCATAGTTCAGTTACATCAAATGAAAAAATTTAAATATAGTATCTTTTGACTGCGTCCGAATTGATAGGCTTTGGCCAGACTTCTCCATCCATTTCTGCAAGTATGAGTGCTCCTCCTGTTAGTACCTTGTAACCATGTAGGGCCCTTTCCAATTGGGTGAAAACTTTCCTTTGGATTCTTCTTGATGTAGGAAGATTCGTTTCAACACCAGCTGCCCCGGTGTGAACTGTCTAGGTTTGACCCTTTTGTTGAAAGCTCTGGACATTCTGTTATGATAAAGTTGACCATGACATACTACATTCATTCTTTTCCTATCGATAAGAGCCAATTGTTCATAGTGACTCCTTATCCATTCTGCATCACTGAGTTCTGTTTCATGTATAATTCCCAAAGAAGGAATTTCGACTTTTGCGGGAATGACAGCTTCAGTACCATAAACTAGCATGTAGGGAGTTGCTCCGGTTGATGCGTGGACTGTAGTACGATATCCCAATAAGTCGAATGGTAATTTCTCGTGCCATTGCTGGTGGTTGTCTACCATTTTCCTTAGAATTTTCTTGACATTCTTATTGGCAGCCTCCACGGCTCCATTCATTTGAGGTCTGTAGGATATGGAGTTCATATTCTTGATCTTGAAGGTTTCACACATAGCATTCATTAAATTGTTGTTGAGATTGGTGGAATTGTCGGTGATGATGGACTCTGGTATACCGAATCGGCAAATAATATGATTTGTGACAAAATTTGCGATGCCTTCCTTGGTTACAGCCTTGTAAAATGCAGCCTCAACCCATTTTGTGAAGTATTCTATGGCCACTAAAATGAACCTGTGCCCGTTTGAAGCGATGAGCTCGATTGGACCGATGACATCCATTCCCCAGGCGGTGAAAGGCCAAGGTGCACTTGTTGCATTGAGTTCATTTGGTGGTACCCGTATCATATCTGCATATACCTAACAATGGTCACACTTTTGGACATACTTGATGCAGTCTGTTTCCATAGTCATCCAAAAGTATCCCGCTCTTAATATCTTATTGGGTAGAACGAAACCATTTATGTGCGGTCCGCAAGTTCCAAAGTGTATCTCCTCGAGCAGTCTAGAAGCTTTTTTGGCGTCAACACACCGTAATAACCCTAGGTCTAGAGTCCTTCTATATAGAATTCCTCCACTTTGGAAGAAATGATTGGACAATCTCTGGAGCGTGCATTTCTGAGTATGGTTTGCATGCTCCGGGTATTCTCCTTTTGCCAAGTATTCCTTGATATCATGGTACCATGGATTCCCATCTGTTTCTTCTTCAACATGAGCGCAATAAGCTGGTTGATTATGGATTCTTACTGGAATAGGATCGATGAAATTCTTGTCCGGATATTGTATCATGGAGGACAAAGTGGCTAGTGCATCTGCGAACTCATTCTGGATTCTCGGAGCATGTTTGTTTTCTATCTTTATGAATCTTTTCATCAACTCTTGTACGTGATACAGATATGTCAATATTTTGGTATTCTTGGTAGCCCATTCTCCTAGAACCTGATGTACTAGAAGATCTGAATCACCAATTACCAATAACTCATATATATTCATGTCGATGGCCAAATTGAGCCCCATGATGCAAGCCTCATATTCTGCCATATTGTTGGTGCACAGAAACTTGAGCTTTGCGGATACCAGATAATGTTGACCTGTCTCTGATACCAAAACTGCTCCAATACCCACTCCTTTGAAATTTGCATCTCCATCAAAGAACATTCTCCAACCGTCGTAGGCTTCGTAATATCTTCTCCTGCAAATGACACTTATTCATCGGGAAAATACCTTTTCAATGGTTCGTACTCCCCTCTCACAAGATTTTCTGCGAGGTGATCTGCTAAAGCATTTCCTTTGACCGCCTTCTAAGTCACATAGACGATATCAAACTCACTCGACAATATCTACCATTTTGCTAGTTTCCCTGTAGGCATTGGTTTCTGAAAGATGTATTTCAGGGGATCCATCCTTGATATGAGATATGTAGTGTATGCACAGAAGTAGTGCCTCAATTTCTAAGCTATCCACGTTAGAGCACAGGAAGTGCGTTCCAGCCGAGAATACCGTGCTTCGTAGGGCGTGAACTTCTTACTCAAGTAATATATGGCATGTTCTTTTTTTTCCCATCTCGTCATGTTGTCCCAAAACACAACTGAAAGCTCCATCTAGTATGGACAAATAGAGTAGCAAAGGTCTACCAGGTTCCGGCGGGACCAAGACTGGTGGTGTGGATTGGTATTCCTTGATTCTGCCAAAGGATTTCTGACATTATTCAGTCTATTTTGTTGTAGCATCTTTCTCCAACATTTTGAAAATTGGCTCACAGATCACGGTCGACTGTGCTATGAATCGGCTGATGTAATTGAGACACCCCAAGAAGCACATCACATCTTTCTTTCTCTTCGGAGGTGGCAAATATTGTATGGCTTTGATCTTTAAAGGGTCCAATTCAATCCTCCGACGACTGACGATGAAACCTAGCAGTTTTCCAGCAGGGACTCCGAAGGCACACTTTGCTGGATTCAGTTTCAGATTGTACCTTCGAAGCCGATTAAAGAATTTCCTTAAATCTGCTATATGATCTGCGCTTCTTCTGGATTTGATGATGACGTCATCCACGCACACCTCTATTTGTTTGTGAATCATGTCATGGAAAATGGTCATCATGGCTCTCATATAAGTTTCTCCAGCATTTTTCAGGCCAAACAACATCATTTTATATCAATACATCCCCCACGGAGTGATAAAGGTTGTTTTCTTAGCATCTTCCTCATCCATCCAAATCTGATGGTATCCGCGAAGCAATCCAAAGGATTGGAGTTCGTGTTTGGCATAGTTTTCAATTAGTATGTGTATATTGGGTAATAGGAAATCATCTTTGGGGCTTGCTTTGTTTAAATCTCGATAGTCGACACATACTTTGACCTTCCCATCCTTCTTCGGAACTGGCACGATGTTGGCCAACCAAGTAGGGTATTCAACCACTCTGACAACCTTAGCTTTGATCTTCTTGGTGACTTCCTCTTTTATTTTCATACTCATATCAGGTTTGAACTTTTTGAGTTCTTATTTCACAGGCGGACATATCAGATTGGTAGGTAGTTTATGATCCACTATAGACGTGCTCAAACCAGTAATATCATCTTAAGACCATACGAAAATGTCCTCATACTCCTTCAGGAAATGGGTGTATTCTTCTTTTTCTGATGGTGACAAGTGGATATTATGCGGGTTTCTTTGGTTGTTTCGGAATCTCCCAAGTTGACTATCTCAGTTTCGTCCAGGTTGGACTTAGGCTTATTCTCAAAATTCTCAACTTCTCTGAAAATTTCCTCAGGTATCACATCCTCTCCGTCTATCTCTTCTGAGTCACTATCCTTATGTTGCATTGTCTCATTACATGTTATAGTTGTTGGTTCATCAGGATAAGTAATAATACTGTTGTAGAGAGAAAAATGTAAAAGATAACAATAAATACTAAAATAGCAATGTATTAAATAACTTGAGAACAAGTACGGCCCGATAACTCGAGCAATTATTTCAAAACAAAATGCATCTAAACAAAATACTGAAAATGTCTTAAATGCTTAAAATTGCTTTTTTTTTTAAATAGATCATGCTAATTGTCAGGCTACCCAAGAACTCGACGGGCCCGAGATGGTGCAGCGGTCCAATTATTGAGAACAACTCCCTTTCCCGCGGTCTGGATTGTAAGGTCTTCCTGCTCTTCCTCCTCAACTATTGCATTGCAGTCCATGTATTCATCGTCTAGAAATAGATTCCTTAGGCCAACTAAAGCCTCATCTTCTTCAGACCCTCATATCACATCAGTCTGTTGAAATGTCTTATGCAGATGCAGTATTGGCTGTTCAAGAGGGTAATAGGGACCACGCCATGGCGGGGACCAATCATCATACTCCTGCCAGGTATACTGGTATCCAAGTCCAAAAGTTGTTACGTGACATTTTGGTTGTATTGGCTTAGTGATACCCTAAAGATTCTTGCCGAGACCTTTACCGGGTTCATACCCTATGCATAACAGTATGCTTTCAATCTTATTACTACACCACTTGTCTTTCTCGATTGTATTGATGAGCTCAATGCGATGGTACGTCTCCCCACCCCACTTCCTTCTATTCTTTACAATTGGAACGGTTTGATTGGTGTAAATAGGATAATTTCTATCTCCATGAATGATCATTTCCTGATGGTTCCATTCGAACTTCACGGCCTGGTGTAGCGTAGAAGCTACGGCTCCAGCAGCATGTATCCAAGGTCGTCCTAATAATAGATTGTATGTGGCGGATATGTCCAATACTTGAAATTCAACGTCAACCCAAGTCGGGCCCATCTGCAAAAAAAGGCTGCTTTCTCCAATTATGGCCCTTTGAGACCCATCAAATGCTTTCACATTCATGATCCCTGCTCATATCTCATGGAAATCCTTACCTAACCTTTTCAAAGTGGTTAAGAACCCCCATCTATCAGGACCCTGGCGATGAATTTGTTTTCAAATTGTACTGTGATGTGAAGTTCCCTGTTATGAATCAACCCTTCTAGTGGCAACTCATCTTCGTGAAAGGTGATCTTGTGGTTTTCTAGTACTTGTCCTACCATGTTGGCCATCTCTCCACTGGTGATGTTGTTGGGTACGTAAGATTCATTCAACACTTTCATTAATGCATTCCTATGCGACTCAGAATTCTGTAGTAGTGATAAAATGGATATCTAAGCTGGGGTATTGTTTAGATGATCCACCACAGAATATTCTCTTGTTTGCACCTTCCTCCAAAGATCATTCGGGCCTGTTTCAATGACAGGCTGCTTTGGGCGGCTTCTTTACTTTTTCCTCCCAAATGCTCAGGTGTGTAAACCTTACTGGTCCTGGTCATGCCTTGTGCGACACCTGTTTCTTCTATTTTCCCTTTTCCTTTTATTCTTGCCTTTGTAGCATAGTCCCATGGTATAGCATTGGAATTAAAGGACGGTGTGGGTGCTACCGTCACAGTGAAGAGTGTGGTCACTTCTACCTAAAATGAAGCCGGTGCGGCTGTGTGCGTTGTTGTTTTAACTTCAAATGGAGTTGGCGTGGCCATTTCAACCTCAATTGGTGACTGAATTTGCACTATAATAGGTGTGAGAGTGATTGGAGGTATTATGGTTCACCCCCTTCACAAATAAGTCCAATTGATCCTTCTGGATCCCATTCTTCATCAGTTTCTACACATTTACCCCCTCGCCCATGTGATTCGGGAGAGGATTATTACGGACATTAGGTGCAGCCTCTTTTGCTTGTATAACCTTGGTGTCAATTAGTGTCTGGATCTTATCCTTCAAAGTGTGACATTTATCGATGGTGTGTCCCTTCATGCCCGAGTGATAGGCACATGTATTGTTCGGATTAACCCACTGGGAAGAGTTTTCCATTGTAACAGCGGGAATGAGGGTGACATAACCGACAGCCTTTAGTCTTTTATAGAGCTGATTAATAGATTCAACAATAGGCGTGTATTGTCTGGATGGTCTACGGTTAAAATTTGGTTTGGGTTTCTGGTAGTTTTGGCGGGCTGGTGGTGGTGAGTGGTAATATGCAGGTTGTGTGTTATAGGTATGGTAAGTGGTGGCGGGTTGTTGGTATCTGGGAGGTGAAGGCTGATACGTGGGTGGTGGGGTTTGGTATGTGAGAGGAGATTTTGGTCCTTGGGCTACCATCACGGCTCCTACTTTTTTCTTTTTGGATATACCCCAGACTACAAAGCTTTGTTCGTAGCCTGCAATGCCTCAAAATTAGATACCATTCCGCTCTTGATTCCTTCTTCAATCCTTTCCCCCAATTTGATGATGTCGGAGAATTTGTGATTCTCAATAACCATTAACCTCTCATAGTACTGTGAATCCTGGGCCCAAACAAAGAATTTGTTCATTTGGTCTTCCTCTAGTGCCGACCTTACTTTTGCGGCTTCCGATCTCCACCGAGTAGCATACTCGTGGAAAGTCTCTGTTAGTTTTTTCTTGAGATTCTGGATATAGAAGACATCTGGTGCATTCTCTGTATTAAACCTGAACCGATCCATGAAATCTGATGCCATGCTTACCCAACTAACACACTTCTTTGGATTTTGACTGATATACCAAGATAGGGTGTCTCCACTGAGGCTCCTCATGAAAAATTTCATGCGAATCCTTTCATCCTTTCCAACTCCTACGAGCTTGTCACAGTATGTCCTTATATGCACCTTTGGGTCATCTATTCCGTCAAACATCTCGAACTTGGGAGGTTTGTAACCCTCTGGCAGTTCTACGTCCGGCTGAATGCACAGATCCTCATAATTCAATCCCTCAATGCCTTTACCCCATTCGATACCTTGGACTCGACTTGTGAGCTTCTTAAATTCCTCTGCCATATTCTTGATGAACAGGTCCTTCTCCGTGGACTCGGGTATGTATAAGGTTTGTGGAGGAGTATGGGGAAAGGTTTCCACATATATGGGGTTGCTTTGATGGACTCTAAGGATTTGGGTATAGTGGTGATCATTGGTTGATTTTTGAGGATTGGGGTTAGGTTGTGGTGCATTATGAGGAGTATAATAGGTTGTGATTTGTGGATACTGAGTTGGCTGATGATGATGTTGTAGAGGAGTCAATACTGGTGGAAGATTGGAATTTTGAGGCGGTGTGGCATATTGGTAAGGTGCGTGAGGATTTTATGGATGCTGGTTTGGTGTATTTTGGGGAGGTATTGGGTTTTTGGCGTTTTGTTGGTTGATGTCGGGGATGTTCAAGGCGAGGGAGAGGTTTTCCAAGTTACAGACCTACTCGAGTTCCCCTTGTAACTCCAATATCTTTTGTTCCAACCGTAAAACCAAGTCATTTGGTGCTGGAGTGCTTCAACCATCTGAAGTTTTGACATTATCTTCATGTGTGGCATTGCCTTTCCTAATATTGCTTGTATCATCCATTTTGGCCTTCCCTTTGCTTTTAGGATCGTTTGGAGGAGGAAGAAGTAGAGGACCTCTTGATCTGGTATGATATGCTAATGATGCTAGTATGAACGAACAAACCTTAGGGGATGGGAATAAGCAAATAAAGAAAAAGAAAAAACAAAAGATAAACAAGTCAGTGAGGAGTATTAAAAGGCTGTTTGCAGTTTTTAAACACATATCGCGGAATTATAAATTCACGTCCTAATTTAGGGACCTCATTGTGCCCGAGGTAGGCCTAAGAGATATATATATTTGGAGAAAATTGATGCCAATAACTGCATCAGTTCATTAGTATGAAAAAATAAACTGAATCTTTATTAAAATGACAATAATGATAAAGAGTCACTAATGGCATGTGCCTTATTACAACCGAAGCCTAAACGAGTCTGGAAAGCAAGTAAAACATAATTTCTAATCTATTTGGTCCCAGAAGGACCTTCTCCATGCTTGTCCTTCTTTGCTCCATCGATCAAGTTCCCCAGGTCGCGCATGTCCAGCAGCAGATACGCCCTTGCTAGGAGACCTCCTTTGTTTCCATCCATGTTTTGACAGCCTGTAACTCTATTTCTTATCTTCCCTTCCAGCTCCATCAATCCCTGCTCTAAATACTTTAACCTCTTTGTTGATTTAGTAGAGATTTCTCTCCATTCATTGTTTGCTTCCATGTCCGCTTTGTGTTGTTCCAAATGTCTGGCCTCAGATTCAAAACTCCTTTTACGTAACCTCCTATATTTGACTTGGGCCTCGGCAGTGTCGTCTATGACCCTAATTCCCAAATCAAATCCTGGCTTGATTTCTCCTGTTATGTCATCGACCAACCATGATGGATAAAAGTGCGCACGGCCAGCATGGTATCGATCTGGCTCAATGGTATCCTTTTCCACCATGACCTTTAGACGCTACATGTGTTGTGACTCGTACTTGAATGGAATAGCATCACCTTTGATATATACTTTTTAGTGAACCATCTTGGAAACTCGGTGTATAACTTGTTTCCTCCTAGCTTGCCTCATGACTCTGATAGGGGCATAAGGATAAATACCCTTTAATCCAATTAGCATTAGATGAGGAACATCTCTTGACCTGATGATGAACTCGCTAGTAGGGAACCATTCAAACATCCAATGGACCTTGTTGTCGGTCAAATTGCAAAAGAAGTGTACCCATTCCAACGACATTTCCTGGTTGTGCAAGCCTCTCCGGGATGAAAGTCGTTCTTTTTGGGTGGTGAAAAGCTATGTGGTCATTCCATGGTTGTCGCGGAAATTCTTGATGGTACCGTCCCCTTTGAAGATATTCCAACAGCCATACTTATAGTAGCAAATTACAACCCTCAAAATGTTTGAATCCCTTCTTGCAGCGGTCCTATTGGCCCAAGTAAAGGTTAGTTTTGAAGACTGACAAAGGAACTCAGGCATGAATCAGGACCATCCCTCCAAGTCCATCCCATGTGTGTATAGAAACGGGCAGATTCGAGCATGGGGGATGCACATGAAGGAGATAAGCTTAACTTGGTATATTTGATATCTCCTGATCGAAAATGTTGCATATGTGATATGGAGAAGGACACCTTAATCAAAGAGAACACTATCCAAGATAAGGAAGGAGTTAGAAGTTGAAATCAACTAGAACTCTTCCACCAAGGAAGAGTAGCATTAGAACTCTAGTTATTTCTTCATCTACTAACTCTATAAATTGCAGGATGTTCTCACTTTATAGGTGTTGCACAAACGGAGAAGTTAAACGGGAATTGAGAGCAAAATAGCAAGGCAATTTTGCAAGCAGTTCGTGTGTGATTCAAGTGTGCAAACCTAAAGCTACATGAACCAGATAGAAGAATTAGTTCCTCGTGTTTGTCTTTTATTCTAGTTCAATTGTAGTAGGAGTTTTCATATTGTACCTTTCAGCTTTATCTAGAAGCAATTGTAATAGGTACTTTGAGTATTCAAGTTAGAGTTAACTTGGAGTTGTCGCAACAGTTAGAGGTTGGTTGCTACAACGGGATTAGAGGTAATCCTTAAGTTTTGTTTTGGCTCAGTGATTTAGTGAAGTGTTGGAAAAAATCCTACTGAGTAGTAGGTCGTGATTTTTTCACCTTTTGAGCCGGGTGTTTTTCACATAAAAATACTTGTGTTCTTTACTTTTTCTATTTATTGTTCCGCAACAGTAGTATAAGGAACACATAGAAGAACCAAGTCCTTCTATAATCAGTTTAAGTGAAACATTGGACACTCAACCCCCCTCCCCCTTGTGTGGTATTGAAGTATAAAACATCAATTGGTATTAGAGCAGGTTATCCTTGAAGAGACTAACACCTTAGGAATAGATCAAGATGAGCGCACTACCTGGAAACTGGGAAAGGCAATCCACTTATAGGCCTCCACTCTTTAATGACCAATACTACTTTTGGTGGAAAAATAGGATGAGAGATTACATCATCAGATATAACTTAAACTCATTGCCAAGTGGTGCAATTTGGTCAGTCTTTTGGTGTATAAATTGGGGCACAACACCGACTCCGCCATTTATATTAGGGGAAATGACACAGTTACCCACAAAAATAAAACTATTTATCCTTATCTACCCATTTATTTTTCTACCCATCAAACTAATTATATTTCCTACCCATAGTAGTTTTTGTGAGGAATTTTCTCTTTTTCTCCAATTCTTTTTTATTTATATGCTTCTTTTCTTTTTTCCTTTTTTTTCTTTTTTTTTCTCCTTTTCTTTTTTCTCATTTTCTTCTTATTTTTTTCTTTTTTCTCTTTTATTCATTTTTTTTTGCCCAAATCGTATTATTGTTATACTTACCATAATTTATTTCACACTCAAATTTGACTCCTTCTTTATTTTTTTATTTTTATTTGTTTTCTTTATTTATTATTCCTTTTCTAATTTCATGTGATTGTCATGCAAACCTTGATCTCCTTCCCTACAAATATCAATACACACTCTACCATTAGCAATAATACTACCAGTTATGGAGCAAGAAAACATAATTTATAGCCACCAAATCTCCATATATACTAGTTAGAATAGAAATGATAATAAAATATTGGAAAAGGCAATAAAAATATAAGTAACAAAAAAGACTTCTAGTGCCATATGATACCAATATGGTATACATGTATACCAGCAGAGTATATGATTGCTCTAGAATATTGCTACAACTATCTGCGGCTATACTACTGTACCAAAACATTAAATGATGCAATAAAAGTATGAGAAAATTATATGCTCGCATTGCAAGCTAAATATTCGCAAGGCAACTTGCTCATTCCGTATGCTAATAAGGTATATAGTTGTATGGGATCCTTCGAACAATTTCCTATAACTAAAGAAAAATCAAACATTGCACCAATTAAATGTAGCTAATACAACCAAAAAATATTCCAAGTAACATATGATACTAGTATAGTATATAGCTGTACCAACAGGGTATATAATTGTACGCAAAGGGTTTAAAAAATATTAATTCATTTTTAAACTGAAATAATATCGGTCGTTAATAAAAATTTCTAAAAGGACCCAATTGTAAGAGTATACCGTTACATTATATAGTATACTATGATAGTATATCATTGGAATGAACTATATACTAAAATGGTATATAGTATATCATTTTGGTATACAATACAAATTATTCTTCGTCAGTTCAACGCAATAAATTATCCACTATTGAATTAACCAAAATGGTATATAATATGTTATTTTGGTATATAGAGGATTGGTTCATTCCTTCAAAAAAATTAGTAATACACTATTGTATTTAATTATATACTCTTGAATTAATTATTGTATACCAATAGAGTATATAATATACCATTTTGGTATACAGTACAAATCTTTTTTCTTTGCTAGTTCAACTCAATTTCAACCCAAAATTTAAAAATCTACTCTAAAATCTCCAAATTGACTCAGAATATAGTCACTTCCTCCAACTAACACTTCGAACATACCCTGTCAGAATCGGATCAAAATAACCACAAACTCAACAAACCCAATTTATAAGTTTCAAGCTTCAAGGTTCTCATATAGCAGATTAATGTTTGTCACAATTAAATCTTCAAAAAATAATAATTAACCCCAAAACTTGCAACACAAAGAGTGTCAGCAATTAAAATTTGTTATTGCATACATAACCTCACAAATTTATAGCAAACTGAAATCTTAAAATTTTTTGTCCTTTTCTGATAGATCTTTTTTTTTTTTTTTTTTGTTGGGACAAATGATAAAGATAGGAGAGAGAGGTAGATAGATCATATATCTAATGAAAAATTGTAGGGATATTGGCAAAAGGAAAGAAAGAGAAAGAGCGGAGAAAATGATAAGAGAAGAAAGCAAAAAGGAGGAGAAAAATTAGCTTTAACAAGAACAAAATAGGAAGAAGGATTAACGGGGAATTACTTTTGGTTGTATAGGTATATATTGTAATTATTTTTAGAATAGGTAAATGAGGATAATTATTTTTGGGTAGAATAGGTATATAGCATAATTTGCTCTTTATATTAGTTCACTACAGAGATAGCCATTCTCAGGGATGCTATTTAGGGATTCGCCAATACTTATTTTTGTCCTGAAATTTTAAACTAAAAATCTTAAATTCAGGACAACTCGGGATATATTTATCCTGAAAAATAAACTGAAAAATTAAGATCTAGCTAATTATTAAATACAGCCCTTTAGAGTGTCTATCTGTTGTCATTTCTACCTCTTTCTTTGGAAGAACCTTTGGATCAAATGAAGTGGACATCAAAATTGGGCTACCTTTGATTGATTTGTAGGGGCATTTGTATTTATACCCGCTTTTTGTGTCACATTTTAACTTGTGCCTGCTTTGCGAAAAAAATTGCAAACGTACCCGTTTTTTCGCATAACTTCAGCACACGGGGCTGAAGTAGCAAAGGCAATCATGCAAAACTTTAGCATTCTAGTAGTCGGGCCTGAAGTTCAGCTCTAGAGCTGAAGTTTTTGTGTTGTAACTGGGAAACTTCAGCTCTAGAGCTGAAGTTTTTGTGTTGTAACCGGAAACTTCAGCTCTAAAGCTAAAGTTTTTGTGTTGTAACCGGGAAACTTCAGCTCTAGAGCTGAAGTTTCTGGGACTGTTTATAAAAAAGTAAATCTTTTTATTCAGAATCTGCAATGTCGAGAATTAATCTTCATACAACAAATATTTGATAATTTGGCTCTGCTATTTATTTAGCAGTTTTGGCGGTCATTTATACAATAACAGTTACTTAGAAGCAATATTCGGTATGGTTTGCTCCAGAAAATTTCAGATATAGACCCAACCAAACACTCCAAGCAATGGATAAAGTATTTAATTGAATAAAGTATAATATCTTCCATGTTACTATCCAACAAAACATATTGTATTTTCTGGAAAAAAATTTGCAACTTTTCCTGTTACTATCACATAAACTAAGTTCTAGCCACTGAATCTTGTTCTACAGGCTGAAGTTCAAATCTAAGAAGGCTGAAGTTCGCCAGTTACAAACAAAAACTTCAGCTTTACAGTTACAAACAAAAACGTTCCCTAGTTATAAAACAAAAACTTCAGCTCCCCAGTTACAAAAACAAAAACTTCAGCCCCGGTTACAAAAACAAAAACTCGTCAGTTACAAACAAAAACTTCAGCTCTAGAGCTGAAGTTTTTGTGTTGTAACTGGGAAACTTCAGCTCTAGAGCTGAAGTTTTTGAGAGTTCCAATATGGGTATCCTTAAATATTCCTTCTTTGCTAGAGCTGAAGTTTTTGAGAGTTCCAATATGGGTATCCTTAAATATTTCTTCTTTATCAAACTTGATAAAACGCAGCAACACATAGGAAGCAACCCTTTGCAAATTGAACGATGATGCTTGCTTGCCTTATTAAAATTGATGTTGCATACAAGTCAGATCTGTTATATATGAAATTATTATTCGTATTATCGCTATATTATTTTTTTTTAACAAAATTATCCACTTATTAAATTATTACAAAGCGTCAAAAGCAGTTGAAAAGTATGTTTCGAAATGAAATAATAAAGTCAAATGATCAGGTCCTTTGCCTTTGGTCAATTCACGTAACTACCAGACAGTTTGTGAACGTTTGAGGTTGTTTGCAATAAGAAAGTGAAAGAAAACGAAGGAGGAGAAGGAGAGGGAGAAAGGGGACTGAAGTTATTTAAAAAGTGGGTACAAATTAAAAGTTTAAAAAAAAATAAGTATAGGTTAAATGGGGGCGACCAAACAGGGCGTGTAATGCAATTTTTACTAATTTGTATTATTACTTCTAATGAGGCCCAACTTTTCCCTGTCCATAAAACTCATATAATAATCACAAGTAAACACAAGAAATGAGCATCAAAGCAAAAACCAGTATTCACCAAAACTAGAAGAATTCCCAGCTATGGCCTCAGCAATGTTGAAGAGAACAACAATGATAAAGTCAATGGTTCAAAGCCTGAGATCCTATGCTTCTGTTTCTGTAGGTACTGATCTTACAGTAGCTGCACCAAATGTTTCACTACAAAAGGCTCGATCTTGGGATGAAGGTGTCTCCTCTAAATTCTCTACTACCCCTCTCAAAGATATTTTCAAGGTAATGACAAATATAATCAAACTCCCTTTTAAAAATTTCATTTTTTTTGTTTAATTTATATTACCCTTTTCTTATTTCTTCAACTTTTTTTTAGGGTTCTTGAGTTCTGACTATGTTGTATATTTTTGGTGTTCAGGGTAAAAAAGTTGTAATCTTTGGCCTTCCTGTAAGTTCACTTTTCCTTATATATTGCAATTGACTTTGAATTAGTACTATGGTAATTAGTAATTCTCATTTCTTGGCTTAGGAGTAGTTCTTACATAAAAAAATTTGTTTCCGCGAACGTGGGGTTTTCGAATTATGAGAATTTTGTTTGTCTAATGTAAGAATTTATGCATAAAGAAAAAATGTCCTTCCTTTCCATTGGGATTTATCCTCACAAGCAAAGGCGGACCCACGATTTGAGCGCGACGGGCACCACTAACCTTAAATATGCCAATAATTAATGATAAAATTCTTTGTGCAGTTCTTTAAGAAATTAATAAGTATGACAACTTATCCGCAATATATAAACAACCAAAAATTTTTAAAGAAAGAAAAAGCACTAAGCAAAGAGTGAAAGATTACTTTGCAAAATTGGTGCTACAGGAAGCAATGTTAGAAGCGGTGTTGCCTGACACTGCTTCGTTAATTTTTCATATATATATATATATATAGGTAAGTAATATGAAAAAAAAATTGTTATCAGTACTTTGTTATAAAACATTTTGACAAAACTGGTTTACTAGGTCGTAATGAAGCCTTCAATTTTGCGTAATAGACCAAGGTTTCGAAACCTGGAAGGTTAAAGGACAGAAACTATCATCGAATCCAAAAATGTAAAAGAAAACAAAAGAAGAAAGAAAAAAATGCTAATTTTGCTTGAACCAGGTCTCGGGGAAGGTGCTTAAACTAGCAGCTCAATCACTGCTGCCTTCCAGATTTTATTTTTCAGGGGGGCCAAATAAATTATTAAAGGGGTCCTATATGGATATACAGGACACATAAAATCTATATATGCATGATTTTTGTCGAGCCTAACGGGTTCCGGTGACCCTGCACCTCCACTATAGGTCCGCCTCTGCTCACAAGATAGGGATAAGGTCTGTGTACACACTATCCTCCCTAGACCCCACGGTGTGGGATAATACTGGTTATGTTGTTGTTGTTGTTGTCTTTCCATTGGGATTTAATAGGTAAAAAGGTCGCAATCCCTAACAAATTGGGTGGAGTATATAAATCCTCACGGACAATGTAGCTCCATTTAATCTTAATGAGTAATCAAATTGGTAATTTTTCTTTTCTTTGTACTTTCAGTACAGATAATAAATTGTTCTTTTGTACTTTCAATACAAAGTCCTAAATCGAGATGGTATTTGATGGCTAAACTGCAGAGAACAGCTTCATTTGTTTAGTGTTTTATCTTCCTCTGACTACAAATGAAAACTGCTTTTACTTATGCAAGTCATATTCAAAATAGTTTAATCTTGTTAATCCCAATTGTTGCATGCTACTAGATTAACATTGCCACCTGGTTGGTGCACATATTTGCTTCTGGAGGAATGATAAAACGTGGCACAAATTTAATACAATTATGTGATCTGAATTATCTCTTTTCGTCTTCATGAGCCGACTGTCTTTCGGAAACAGCCTCTCTACAAGGGATAGGGGTAAGGTTTGCGTACACACTACCCTCCCCAGACCCCACTAGTGGGAGTTACTGGGTTGTTGTTATTGTTGTTGATCTGAATTATAGTACAAAAGGGTTTGCCTAGTCTGCAATAGAAGATTGAATAAAATGACACTATGAAATGGATCGAAGGTTGAATAAAATGACTCTAAGAAATGATGAAAGGAAGGAAGGCTTCATGTTTTCTTTGATGATTGCGGTAGGGACATTGCCTCATAAGAGGTCTTCTTGCATAAGCATTTGTATCGAGCCATTTGTTTAATATCTGTTTTTTTTAGTTTTATATCTTCCTAAAGATGTTACAATTTCCAGGGTGCATACACTGGAGTTTGTTCAATGCAACATGTACCTAGCTACAAGAATAACATTGATAAGTTCAAGGCCAAAGGAATCGACTCTGTGATTTGTGTTGCTGTGAATGATCCGTATGTTATGAATGGTTGGGCAGAAAAGCTACAAGCCAAAGAAGCTGTAAGTTACTCCGCCATGCCTTGTCATCCTGTCATATCCTTTAAGCAAATGTAACCTTCACTAGTTACTACTTGAACTTTTTGCCGTCCTTGGAAGACTTGAAGGACTTACTTCCACTCAGTTGTCAGCATAAGTAAACAATTTTTGGTAAATCAACTTTATCGATCATGTTACTTGTGTAGGGAGCTGAAGAAGTTTAATCTGTCCCTTTTAGTAAGAATTGGAATCGCAAGACGTTTTTTCCCAAGGGCTTTGGTTTAGTGGTAAGAGAGAAGAGAGTGATGTATCGGATAGGCGCATGTTATGAGTTCGACCCCTACTGTAGACTAATAATAGTGTGGTATTTAAGTAGAGAAGGGTAGAGGACGGACCCAATATTCAACGAGTTTCAAACTGTGTGTCAATTGGTCTTCAGGATTCTCAGTTATGAGGGGGTGTAGAGCGGGGGGTTGGTCAAAGAGGGATGTGGAGCAAATCTTACTTTTAAGCAACATAAATGTTGGAGGACAGTTGACTCATAAAAAAAATTAAGCATATCTGATTGACAGGAGCAGTGCAGCCTCAGCTAAAGGAAGGAAATAAGACTAGCATTCCTCTACATGTTCAATGATATTGACTCTGACGATATGCTAATATAATTCAACAACTCAAAGTTTGTCTCTGACCATATTCTAATATATCCCAACTGAAGCTTAAATTTGCTCCATGGAGCTGGAAATCTATTAGGTGGGCAGATCGAGCATGACATAATTCATAAACTGTATGAAGGATCAAAAAGACAAAGCCCAATATTGTCAATTGTTATGGACTTTATTGTTAACTCTGATTGACTGAGCTTGGATAGTGATAATTAGTGACAGAGATATGGCAGATAGTCAGAGAGATGAATGATTAAGATTCTCGTGATCGTGTTACTTAGACATGTCACTTTGTTTATTGACTTTTAATACTCAAATGCCGTTCTGATTATGAGTTGATGTTGCATTTATTGAACTACTTGAAATTTATGGTAATTTGATAGCACTATAGATGTCAGAAGGTGGTCTCTTAGCTGTTCCTTGATGTTGATAATACCTTTGATAGTTCTTAACTTCTTATACTAGCTCTAACAATGAGGATGAGTGTGGTTGACTGAATACTATTCGTCTGATGCAGATTGAGTTTTATGGTGATTTTGATGGAAGCTTCCACAAGAGTTTGGACTTAACAATTGATCTCTCTGCTGCTTTGCTTGGACCTCGATCTCACAGGTTAGGAGTCAATGTCTTAAGATCGTCACTTGTCATTCACTACTTCGTCATGGCTAATTAACTAAAATTTCTACATCCAACATTTGTCAATGTAAAAATTGATAATCCCAGTGAAATGTGCAGTAAGTTTAACTAGTTTAAATTAAGCCCTGAAGTGACATGGAGAAGTGGGTATGGTTTCATCCATTGCTTTATGTTAAGACGATGTGTACGTGTACAAAATAAAAAGATATTGACATACATATTTGCATTAACTCCTTTTCATCCTTTCTCCGGCTAAGGGTCTATCAGAATTGTTGTTGTTGTATATATACATTAACATGTGAGTCTCTGTGTGTGTGTGTGAAATGTGCAAAAGTTTAACAAGTTTAAATTACGCCCAGCATATATATATATATATATATATATATATATATATTGTGTAAAAATTGTACTTGGGAGCTATAGATCCTAAATCCTGGATATGTTTGTATTAATGAACATAGTTGTTTGTGCGCACACAGGTGGTCAGCGTATGTGGATGATGGGAATGTGAAGGTTCTGAATGTTGAAGAAGCTCCTTCTGATTTCAAGGTTTCTGGCGGAGACGTTATCTTGGGACAGATCTAGAGACTTGCTTATGCGCATGTTTGTAGTTCTAAACACCTTGTTTCTCCATTGCCAATAAGTTTTGCACGTTGTAATTTCGGTTAATAAAATGTACTATTAACCTAACAAGTTAATTTCAGGTCTGATACATTATTAATCCATGATAATAAACTATTCTTTTGCTTTGCTTTCTGGGGTTCACAATTTGTCCCAGATTATTACGTGTAATTTAGTCGGGATAAGATGCCACAATTACAAAGAAGAGTCTTAAAGACTTTGGATCCGTCCTCTAGGGGAGTATATCTTAGTATTTATTTACCTGTTCTTTGACTCTCTATGGCAAAATTGTACTTCTATTTGAAGATTAATTTTATTGATTCCCGACTTAAATCTGATGGATTAGCTCATTTTCTGAATATAAAACTTTCACTGTTCAAAGATGGCAAGAATTTTGGATTGAGTTTTATCGCACTCTAGTAAATAGGTGAATTGAGACATGGGCACAAGTAATTAGGTGGTTGCTGTATTAGGTGCGAATATTTGGCGGTTACGCAGAAGAGGGGATTTAGCCATCAAAAGAAATGCAAGATTGAGCATTAAGCCATGAAACTCTTATACCGATTACAACTTTTTCGAATATTTAATAGTATATTATATGAAGTGTTACGAAACTTTCAAATAATGACGATCAGTATTCAATCGAGAATACATTATAAGCGACGAAAATTCTCTTCCCAGACACTATATAAATTATTTGAGAGTTCTAAAAAAGAGAAAAAGAAAAAGTCAAATTAGGGCAAAATAGCTGAACTGTGGGCTTGTATTGGGCCCGTGCCGTGTATCCTGACCAACTAGACTACAACGGAGCTGTTACTAATGCTGCTAGAACGATAACTATACTAGATTTGTTTTACAACCAAAGGAGGTCCCATTTAATGTTAGTCAGTATCTTCTCCTATTCTTTGCATTCCGAAGATTACTTTTGGCTTATGCCAATTATATCATAAAAGAATTAGTGTAATAGTGAAGGTTACAATGAATGTGTTTCGAGTTTTAATAACCTTCTCACTACTTGTATATCTGAGGGGTTGCTCTGATGGTAAGCAACCCCCACTTCCAACCGAGAGGTTGTGAGTTCGAGTATTCCCAAGAGCATGGTGGGAAGTTCTTGGAGGGAAGGATGCCGGGGGTCTATTTGGAAACAGTCTCTCTACCCTAGGGTAGGGGTAAGGTCTGCGTACACACTACCCTCCCAGACCCCACTAAGTGGGATTATACTGGGTTGTTGTTGTCTCACTACTTGTATCCCGTTCACATGAATTCTGTGATAGAAAGACCGCAGAAACCAAGTACTGCATTCAACTGATTTTCAGTTTCCCAACAGAAAACTGGCAATAATAAGAGCAGAGAAATGAGTTACATGTCCGATGTTAGAGAAGTTTCATTTGTTGTTTGCCTGTTATGACGCGTTTAGACGTCAGTTAGCACATGGATATGAGTAGCAAAGACATCTAGCAATCTGCTTCATCAGAAATGGAGGTCTCTTTAGTCTGTCACAAGAAAACTCAACTTGTAAATGACAAGAAGTTGTGGAGCCTTAGAATCCTCATTACAGAGGCCTGCTGACAAGCTTCGTTTTGCAAGTTTTTTTATGACTCAACATTCGGCTATTTGAACTTACTTTTACTGATAAAGCATGTTCCTTTCTCTGTATGATTTAAAAGAAGAAAAGAAAACGTGGGTTAAGTAGTGAAAGGCGGAATCCGATACCTTTCCTTAATGTTTACTCTTTTCTTTTTCTTTATATCAGCTACAACAGCGAAAAGCAGAATTTAGAAGAAAATACAGCCACCATAAAGAAGAATGAAGGATAATAGTCCATAAGACATCCACTCTTGAATATCCATTAAGGTAATGGACATGGTTATAAATTACACAAGCTTATCAGTCTTCCTGTCCTACAGGTTTACAGTAAAGAGAACAGGTCATGAGACCTTAAGGCTTAAGCACAAACTGTAATTTCTTCAGCAGCATATCAACCTCCAGGTTTCACACAGTAACTGCAGGACGCAAGTCAATCACCTACTGTGATAACTGACCTTTAGAACGTACGTCACTTGCAGATTTTAGATTATGCTAATAAGTAGATAGCAGAGACAAAGAGGACCATAATCAGGCACCATTTATTCTTGACTTCGATAGGGTTGCAGCATCAGTTTCCGTTCTGAAGAAAAAGAAGGGAAAGAAACAATTAATCAATGGAAAGAGCTCATTTCAAAAGCAAAGAGAACCATCAAGATGGATTGTTTAAATAATTTTTTTTGGTAATCCTCCAATCCTAACCTCATGTTATAGTAGCTTCACAATACTTACTAGTTTGATGAGATAAGGATAAGAAGCTGAACTGTAACTTCCAAATGATCGATTTGATTTGTTTGTAATTTTAATGAGACTTGTCGAAGACAATTAAATAAATAAAGGTTTCTGTAATAGCTTAAATTTTCAGATAAGGTATTAATGCAATTCAATGTGGTATCAAAGTAAAATGTGCCCTTAGGTTCAAGTCTGATTGCAATCCTTCATCAAAAAGTATTTTCACAAACTTGATCTCAAAATAAGAATCAGCACTCAGGTGAATGCGAAGACACATTTTTAGTAAAATAAATATGTTTTTTCTAACAGTTCAAGTTCTTGAATGAGGTGGTACAATCCGACAAAATCCATTGAGCACATAGGGACAGATGGAATAAGAAATGTCATGGGAGAACTCTTTCTAACACATCACACTATGAAAAACTAAATTAAAATGTAGCAGTAGTTCTGGCAGGAGAACAAGTGAAACATGGAAATATAAAGGAACAAGCATAGGAAGCACGAGCACCTAAAATCCTATCTATGGACTACTGTCTCAGATACTGAACATCCTTAACATCCTCAGATTCATATTCCTACCTCGCTTTTAATCATTTCGCAAACCCAGAGGCAGATCTAGGATTTGAATATTAATGGGTTCGAGTTCGAGATTCTACCACCACCCAGTTGATTTACTGGATTCGAACCACCTTGGGGTGCGGCCCTTCCCCAAATCTCACGCAAGATGCTGAAATCTATTATTTGTACTTATTTAGTGGATTTTTAAACAGAGCCAAAGCTACTGGGTTTGGATGAACCCATAAGTTAGTAAAAATAGCACGGTATAGCCAGTTTTCGGACTGGTCATTCAAAAATAGCCAGCGTTTACGAAGTCAATGAAAAATAGCCACTATTTTGCTGCAACAGAGACCGGTCCAGCATAATATATAGGAGTTTGGTGCACCTGTGTATGAACTCCAGCATATTATGCTGGACCGGTATACTTTGCCGACTCCGGTATAATATACTGGAGATTGGAGCGCCGGTGCTCCAAACTCCAGTATATTATACTGGACAATTATACTTGCTAGAACTCCAGTATATTATGCTGGAGTTCCAGTGTACTTATGCTGGAACTCCATCATATTATGCTGGAGTTCCAGCATACTTATCTTGGAACTCCAGTATAATATGCTGGAGTTATGCTTGAACTCCAGTATAATATACTGGCATATTTTCCGGGTTTTGAACAGTGTTTTCGCTCAGATTTATCTTTACATGAAAAGCGGCTAAATTTTGATTACTTTTAAAACTGGGCTATTTTTGAACGACCAGTTGTAAATCTGGCTATTTTTGAATTTCTCCCCATAAGTTATACGCAGATCCACCCCTGCCCAAATCCAACCACATTCCTACTGTGCTGACGCAAATCTTTTATTTAATTCCTTCTTCCTTTTCATATAAATATGACCTGGCGGCATAAAGGGAAACGTTTTGTAAGGCGTAAAAAGTATATTTCCACTTGCCTGCCTGTAAACTTGATTTTTCTAATTTTCGAGAGAGAAAAGGAAATAAATAAGGTGGCCTATATACAACAACAAACCCAGTGTAATTTGTGATGTATTTTGTTTAGGCAATGTTGTTTCAGATTCTGAGTCAACAATTCTGTAGTTGCACGCAAGTAATTTTATATTCAATCAGAAAAAATACAAGCAGATTAGGTTTCCAAGTTTGGTTTTCTGTTTAAAGGAAATCAAAATCCAGCAGAAACTATGGATAACAAATGGAAGAGCAAATTGGCAACATCAGGGATGATGAACATGGAAACAAGTAAAGCTTCATAATTGTTCAAGATATAGTTGAACCAACTACAAACCTGTCTAAGAAAATTTCCATTTGGCCAGTGTTGGTGTTGGAGATCAATGAGGGAGCGGTAGGAGTTACTTCAATTGTAGAATTCTTTATGCAACTATCATGCGATTGAAATGTCACATTTCCTTGCTCACACACTCCTCTACTAGGAAAGTTTGAGGTACCCATGGTACATGCAGATAATGGTTCAGAAGCTCCTGGACGTTTTGAAGTAAGATCAAGTCGTTCAATCATTCTTGTAACGCTAGCTATTCCAGCACTCATCTCACGCTGAACTTCTTTGCCAAAATCTTTGACAGAGGTGTTGCGTGATAATAACTTTTCCTTAAAACCACGAGTACCTTTTGAGATTGATTCCTTATACCTGTTGAAACATAAACAATAGCTTCAGGGGCAAAATAAAAATAGCTTTCAAGGGAAACACAAATTAGAGTTCCTTACCTCGCTGAAGCAGCAGACCATTTCGATTTTATAGATTCAGAAAATGCAAGAAACTCGGATGAGCTTGACCCCTGGGGGCCATAAGTTGGCGGTTGGCTGAAGGAATTCCAACAAGTAACCAAATAGTAAGGCATAATTTGAATCAAATAAAGGTAAAAATGGAGTAGTGCTGCCACAATTACATTGCACTCAGTAACCACATTGAGGATTAAGAGAGAACGCATATCATGGATTTTAATTTTTAGGTGACTTAGTTTCATTAAGCTTTCGATTTATTTATCGGGCTTTATAGTTCTCAATCATACCTAAGCTTAAAAGGACCATTTCCATGGGCAGGAACTGTTGATGATGCAGGCCCAATACTAGATGAAGTTGCAGAAGCAGCAGATCCATCCCCAGTAAACCCAGAAGCTCGGGGCTGTACAGTGGATTCACTATTCTGTATCTGGTTTGACCTAACTCCTACTGGCACAGAAGGGACAACCTGTGTAGGACCAATTCCTGATGATGCCTGTCTTCTCCTTCTGTTGACAAGACGGACTCTACTTGTCGCAGCAGCAAAATGTCGCATGATTCGCTCCTCAAAATCAGAATCATTCTGCTGAGGGGCATCCTGGAAACACTAAGGCTCTAACTCAGTATAAATGAAGCCAAATTTAGTGGAAAGAAATGCAGAAGCCAATTCCAAGTTTAGAAATGTCACCCACATGGTTGGTTTCAACGTCTTCGTTGGTATGACGCACATTAATCCTTGACCTCATGTTCCTTTCAATCTCCACTGCAGCTAGTAGCTCTTGGCTGGAGGCAAAATTTATTTAATGGAGATCATCACAAAAGAGGGAAATAAATACACAGCAATGAGGTATCAATCATACTGCTGGCTCTTAAACAATATGAATTCTGAATTAAAAAATATGAAGTTCCTTGCATCTCGCTCGTATTTACTATATTCTCTTATATTGCTGTTATTTTGCTATTTTAGGTTCCTTTATGTTATGTTATGTATTTTATGTTATTTTATTATGAGTCTATCAATGGTACTAATATATCGTCACTTGGTGCTTTCTTGAGCTGAGGGTCTCCTGGAAACAGCCTCTCTGCCCCTCGGGGTAGGGGTAAGGTCTGCGTACATACTACCCTCCCCAGACCCCACTTGTGGGATTATACTGGGCTGTTGTTGTTGTTGTTGAAGTTCCTTGCAGAAAAAATAAAATAAGATATGTAATTCTGGCTGCAGCTAGCAGCTCTTGGCCACAGCCAAAAGTTTAATTTGGATACTAGAATGAGGAAACTACATAAACAATACACCAATTCCATGAGAAAGTCAATGGTTGATTCTTATACAGTTGTGTTCTTAGCCATAGAATTTTTCGAATACCTTGCAGGGTCCTTCAGCGCAAGAACCCTCCAACAAATTGGGCACTCCTTGCTTCTCTGAGACCTGAACAGAATATACAACATGTTCATTGAGCACATCGATCAAGACAATGGTGGTTAAAATGAGCACATAATAACAAATTTCGTATGTACCATTCAAGAATACACTGCAAATGATACTCATGCTTACAATCTGTTACCTGAAAGAAAACAAGAAATTAAGAAACTTGGATAAATGCATATAATCAAGTATAAAAAGGAATTGCCACAAGAATCAAAAGAAGACATCACCATGAGACAACAAAAACTTTGCAACATCACTTTGATACATACTGAAGAAAACTGTCAAATAAGTTTTTGGAAAAAACTATTCAAACTAGTTCACAAAGTACATATAGTTGGGAAAATTAGAAAAACCCTAAAGCCCCTAGGAATTCGTTCAAGTTGCAAAAGATTGAGGGATTTGAGACTTAAGTCGTAGGTTCGAGCCTTGCGCCATGCAATCTAAGCTTGGTATTTGATTGGAGAAGGGCTAAGGGAGGGGCCTATTATCCCCAAGTTTCAAAGGCTGCAGTTGGTCCTAAGGGTTGGACCCAGACGAAGTTCCCCGTCATAAGAAAAATCCTAACAAATCAATTAATAGTATTATTTTCCATTGGATCTGACCAAACTTTGCATACATCTGATCTTTTCTCTTCTTTTTTATGACATACTTAAAAAGGAACAGAAAGAAAATGAGGGTCTATCAGAAACAACCCCTCTACCTCACACGAGGTAGAGGTAAGGTATGCATACATCCCACCCTTCCAAGACCCCAGTTGTGGGATCACATTGGGTATTATCGTTGTTGTTGTTCTGACCAAACATTGGACCATACTGAATGAAAAACAAATGTTAGATGGATGTCTCAGTAAGACCAGCAGAGAAACTACGCACACCATACTCCTTTTGTTGAGATGCTGAGGAAAAAAATATTTAAAAAAAGGGGACAGCCCGGTGCACTAAGCTCCCGTTATGCATGGGGTCCGGGGAAGGGAATAATAATAATAATACTAGGCCACTATACTCCAAAGCTTACTATAAGAACAAGCACTTCTAAACCATAACCAAGATCTAAACCATACCACGAATTCATGTATATTCTAAACCATAACTAAGATCTAAAGCATACCATGAATTCATGCATACTTATTTACATTTCTAATGTCCAGTAGATTATATTATCATTGTGCAAATCCTAATATAACAGGGGGCTAATAAAATAGTCCAGACATTAGAAAAAGGTTCAGTTTTTATTAGAAGAATAAGATAGAAATTGGTGCACATAAAGAAAGTTATCGAAATTATTTCCATTTAGAAGGGAAAAATACCACATATTAGATTTTCAATGTAACAAAGACAACCGACTGATCAAACCATGATCAATAAAGACATACATGAGTAACAATATGTCGCAACAACAACAACAACAACAACAACAACCTAGTATAATCCCACAAGTGAGGTCTGGGGAGGGTAATATGTACGCAGACCTTACCCCTACCCCGAGGGGCAGAGAGGCTGTTTCCAGGAGACCCTCGGCTCAAGAGAGCAACAAGAGACAGTATATTAGTACTATCAATAGACTCATAGTAAATAACATAAAATACATAACATAAAATAACAAAATAACAACAATATAAGAAATATAGGAAATACGAAAAGGATGTAAGATATACTAATATCCAACAGATATAGCCCTGCATCAGTAGCTGATCAGTAGCATCCTAAGTCTAACTCCTAAATGGCTAGTCTCCCTCTAGTGCGCTGTAGTAATATTCACAAACTTCCCCCTAACCTACAACCTTAATGCTCGACCTCCACAATTCCCTGTCAAGGGTCATGTCCTCGGAAATCCTAAGTCGTGTCATGTCCTGCCTGATCACCTCCCCCAATACTTCTTAGGTCTCCCTCTAACTCTTCTCGTGCCCACCACAGCCAGTCGCTCACACCTCCTCACTGGTGCATCAGTGCTCCTCCTCTGAATGTGCCCGAACCATCTGAGTTTTGCTTCCCGCATCTTGTCCTCCATGGGGGCCACGCCCACCTTCTCTCGAATATCTTCATTCCTAATCTTGTCCATCCTTGTATGCCCGCACATCCACCTCAGCATCCTCATCTCTGCTACTTTCATCTTCTGGATGTGTGAATTTTTAACCGGCCAACACTCGATCCCATACAACATAGCAGGCCTAACCACTCCTCTATAAAACTTACCTTTTAGTAACGGTGGCACTTTCTTGTCACACAAGACTCCCATTGCTAACCTCCACTTCATCCACCCCACCCCTATACGATGTGTGACATACTCGTCGATCTCCCCGGTCCCCTGAATAACTGACCCAAGGTACTTGAAACTACCCCTCTTAGGGATGACTTGAGAGTCGAGCCTCACTTCCACTCCTGCTTCCGTCGGCTCGGCCCCAAATTTGCACTCGAGGTATTCCGTCTTTGTCCTGCTCAGCCTGAAACCTTTAGACTCAAGGGCATGTCTCCAAACCTCTAGCCTCTCGTTGACGTCGTGTCGTGTCTCGTCAATTAGGACTGTCATCAGCAAATAACATGCACCATGTCACCTCCCCTTGAATATGATGTGTTATGGCATCCATCACTAGGGCAAATAGGAAGGGGTTGAACGCAGACCCTTGGTGTAACCCCGTAACAACCGGAAAATGGTCGGAGTCGCCTCCTACTGTCCTAACCCGAGTCTTAGCTCCATCATACATGTCTTTAATCACCCTAATGTAGTCAACCGGGACTCCTTTTATCCCTGTATTGTTCCATCATCCTCCTAATAAGGTGGATAGCTTCTTATCCCTGTGTCGCACCAATCAATAATTAAACCACAAAATCCAAACTTTTTCCTATTTTTTTTCTTTATTTTTCTTTGCTAAAAAGTTGTCGGAACTTCCAAGGCGTGAAATTACACACTGATAGTACTCTGCCATTCAAACCACCGGACATTGGAATCATCTAACATCTCCTTAATAAACAGAAAAGCCTCAACTTTGCGCAATATATAGCATTTGTATTTTTAGATAAAACAGAAAATGCATTTAAAAAAAGGAGAAGATGAAAATGCTACAGGCAGAAAATTCCCTAACTTCTAAGTATCTAGTTTTAGCCAAAAACCAAAAAAAAAAATGTATCAAAAACAGGAGGCGATGAATGGAGATGGCATACAGCAGGAAGGATCATCGGAGTAAACAGCTCAAGGAAAATGCTAAAAACAGAAGGGGGGGGGGGGGGGACTAACTTCTACGCAATATATATAATCTATTTTTAGCAACAACAAAAAAAAAATACATAAAAAACAGGAGCGAAGCATACAGCAGGAGGATCATCGGAGTTAAATGGCTCAAGGCAGATACTGCAGGCATCCTCAAAGCTATCATCAACGACGGCCGGCGAGGCGATCATGGGCGGCGAGTTTAACGAATCGTTGGCCATGAAATTCAGCTTAAAACTGTAACAATCAAAATGTAAGTATATATGTATATATAGAGACAAATGTAGTATATATTTATAGAGAGAGAGAGAGCGCGTACGGAGAGAGGAAAAGCAGAAAGGTAAGGGGAAAATGTGGAGAATAAAGTAAGAAGAAGAAGAAGGAAGGAAGATGAAAGAAATAGAAATAGAAATAGAAATATAGAAATAGTAGTTACAAAAACGAAATCCTAGAAAAGTGTAGGCTGTAGAGAGAGAAAGCGTGTAAAAAGGTCAAAAGAAAAGAATTATGGATGAGAGATTGCTGGAAAACAATCCGCTCTATATTCAGACGGTTGTTGGAATCAATCAACTCTTCTACCTTCTTTTTTTACCCAAAATAAAAGAGTTAAATTTTCAGTCTTGGTTTTATTGAAAAAAAAAATAACTAAATATTATTACTAATTATTAATTATTAATTATTTTGATTAAGAAATAATATGAGGGTGAGGGGTCCCTGTTGACTCTTCTTGTCCCACACAACTTGATTGAATTATTTTCTCCATCTCAAAATCAACAATGACGTACTACTAAAGAACGAGAGTCAAGTCTACTTTGGACTTTAATTTTTTTAATATTATTTTCATGCTCCCGACCTGCATAAAGGTTCTGCTATGTTCCATAATTTAAAATTTAAAAATGCATGAATTTGTATCAGAAAGATTGTAAGTATGGTGCTCTAACTATTTCATTATTTGGAATGGCTTCCTTGCACCTTATTGTTGTCATTATTATTATTATTATATTATAAAATCCTATAGATTTAAAATTGTCAATTGAACCAAACGAAAAATAGTTAGAGGGGTAGAGCAAATCTTGGTCTTCCTTTTAGTGGGTCGTGCCGACCTCACTTATCATCTTTAGTTTTTAATATTGTAAGTGGTATGCAATATTGAGTTACAACTTTTAGTTGCTTAAGAGCACCATATGGAATACGACAATTAATATTTAGATGATGAAATAATTACCCATAAAGTATTATTGCATTGATGTATTTACAATTATTTGGTGATACGGTAGCAAGAGAAGTTGACACACTATTTATGTTGTTGTAGTACATTTTTTTTGTTAAAATCATATATTTGTGTTAGCTAAAAAATAATATTCATGTTTCACTTGATTAAAATAGCTCAAATTATTTGAGGTGTTGTTTGGTTGGGGAAAGTTATCTCTGGAAATGAGATAATAACCATATATATATTTGTTGATAATTACTTTATTGTCTCACTTGTACCTTGAGAGATACTTCCGTTTGGACATGAAATTTTTCCCCCTTTTTTTCCAAAAAAATTTCACTTTTTTTTTTTCGAAATCAACGTTTGTTCATAAAACTTTCAATTTTCACTTGAAGATGCATTTAGAAAATTTGAAAAACTCTAAAAAGCTGTTTTTCAAAATTTTCACTCAAATCACTCACAAACTTCAAAAACAACCCAAACTAAATTTTATGTCCAAACACAACTCTAAACATCAGACCTAAAACGAGCACTAATATTCGTTTAGCTCATTTATCAAATAATTGTCAAAAGGGGTTATTTCGGATGCATATCCACATTTTCAAGGTTAATATAATGGTTATAGACTTATAGTCACCTATATTAATTTAAAGAATTTCAAATTTGATCTTTTTATCAACTATGTGTAGCTAACTTCTAGAATCTGGATATGACAAAGGTGAAAATAATCAAACATGAGCATGTTGAAAAAAATTAAAACCATCAGAAATCTCTATCTGTCCTATTTCAATTTCGTCTTAATATAGGATGAACAAGTCTTAATAAATCAAGCAAAAATAAGAACAACTTTAGTAATAGAAGAAATTCGTATATAGAATTCATGGTGAGCATAAGAGATGCAAAAAATTGTGTATTGTATACTGTAAGCATTTAAAGTTTCTTTAACAATTAACCTATGCTTCACCGACTTTATATATTTTTGTAGTAACTGATAAAGAAATTTTTAAAAATTGGAAAAGGAAAAATTAAAAGTTCGACTTCTAATAATTTCAAATATTCCACTTAAATTAATGTAATCACTCTTTACATATTACAAAATGATCGGTGATCACGCCCAACTATAGTCCTAAAAAGGATAAGCGGTCGCTGCAAATATAATCCGGTCTAAGAATTCGGAGTTGAATCCCATAGAAAACTAAGGTTTAGCTACAACTGTTCACTATCACCAAGAAGACAGGTTTGAACAATTCTTAAGTTAATAAAATTAAGATTCTTATGTCTAACTAATTAACTAGCAAAAAATAGTAAATTAACAACTAAAGTTACTAAAGGTTGGAGACAAGATTAAGGAGGTCTAGAGTTATGATTTCCCCAATTGTCGGAATTTTTCCCGCTACGTCTCCTATAATTTCGCCTAATTATTCTCCACTGATCGTGAGTACTTCAGGTGTCGTAATTCTCTTCCGAGAAACTACAATAGTTTACTAGACATATTCTTCCGAACTACGCTAGCTGGAACAATCTTACCACTCACTATGACCACGTCAAGACTTTTTTATTTCTAAACCCACCTTTAAACTTGCTGTATTGATTCCTCATATACGTTAGGAGTGATGTTGTTCAATAACTACCTAAATATATACCCTTTCCACTGCAATACATAATAAATAGGCACAATCAATTGATAATCATTCAATCAACAGAAATAAGCACGTAGTTGAACAATTAAAAAAATTCAAAGGTTAAATTATATTCATACTTAATGAGAATTTATCCTCCAAAAGGTTACATTAAAACCCTAAATAATAAATTAGCTACTCATAGTAGTATGCGAAAATACAATACTAAAATTTATAACCAACAATAGAAAACAGGAAGAAGAAAGAAAAAACTTGTGGTTGAATCTTCCTCCTTGCTCCTAGTGACGTATTCTTGCCTCCAAAGATGTTGTGTAATCCTAAAGTAGTGTCTCCTCCTATAAAGTTATGTTTTAAGATGTATTTATATGACCTAGGTAGGGTGGAGGGCCCTCAAATACAATCCAATCTCAAATAGAAAAGATGGAACCCGTGTCTCCCTTCGCGCATTGCGCGCCCATGAACGCGGACTCAACTTTTGCAATTTTTCAGTTCGCGAAGCGGTCCGTGTTTTCGCTTCACTTTGCTGTTTTGTGCCTTCAGTTTTCTCCTTTTTCGCGTCCGTTTATGTTTCACACACGAGATTGGACGAGCTCCCAATTCTTTCCATCTCTTCCTTTTTGTGTCAAATTGTCATCTTTTTTATCATTTCTCATCCAAACTCGTTCCTACACATAAGAAACACATAATGAACATATTTCACTTGAAAAACCACGTAATCTCCCACGATTCACACAAGAATTAATATCCAAATATACTAAAAAATATGCATTTTTCATCATTTATCACCACCACACACTTAAACTCTTGTTCGTCCTCGATCAATTTAAAATTAAGCATGTCGGCAAGTGCACTTTTCAAAACATACTCAAGCATCCTACCAATGAGAATGGTTTATATCAATGCTTAGAACCTAGCAGAAGCACTATTTATACTTTTACTCAAGGTTTAAAATGATGCCAAGACTATTTAAAATATTTGTGTGACTCTTTCTAACATCCTAGTCTTAAACGATGACTCCAGTACATTCCTCTTTGTGACTCGCTTCTTGTGCAAACTAAAGATACGAGTTCCTTACCAATCCGTTATAAAGCATGTGCCTTCACCAACAAAACAAAGAGAGAGTAATCAGTCTGCACACTCAAATATGAATTCAAGTATCATTTAAGGACTCAGCGCCTGTTTGGCCAAGCTTCTAAAATCAGCTTATTTTGAGAAGTGCTTTTCTCAAAAGTACTTTTTTAAAAAGTATTTTTAATGAGAAGCAGTTTGTGTTTTGCTAATTAATTTGAAAAGAACTTTTGAGCAGTAATTAGTGTTTGGCGAAGCTTTTGAAAACTGCTTCTAAGTGTATTTTTCTCAAAAGTGCTTCTTAGAAAAGTACTTTTGGAGAGAAACTATTTTTTTCTGCTTCTTCTCCTCAAAAACACTTTTTTTTCTTTCAAAAGCTAAGCCAAACACCTCAATTTTTGGCCAAAAGTGCTTTCTGCCAAAAAAGCACTTTTGGCCCAAAAAAAGCTTGGCCAAACAGGCTATCACAGAATGAAAAAATTCACTCACTCTCGCAAAGAAACTCATGTACCCTCAAAGCTCGTACCATAGGCTTGCCCGTAATGTAGGTCTCTACTAATTAAACTCGCAAAGTCTAGGATCAATTAGGTCTTCATGTGTTGTAATGTAGGCTAAGGAATGGATTGGATAGATATGGATAATAGTGACTAACCCCCTAAGCACTTTTAATACAATACATTTTAAGCAAATCCTCTTCATGATCACTCAACATATCACTACGAAACCGTACATGATGTAGCCCATTCACTTTAAGCACATCTACATAAGCACTAACACATATCAAAGTGAATTAGAGGATTTTTTTTATTTTTTATTTTTTTCTTTCTTCTTTTTAAAAAAAAACTTTTGAACACCCTCCATAAATTGGTATTTCCAGCTAGTGGCTCTCTCAATACACACATGCACCTTTTGGCTTTTCTATGGTTCCACTCAAAACCTACCAAATATCTTTTCCTTCTCTTCTAGCAACTTAAGTGCTTTCGGAGGTAAAGATTCAACAAAATTTAATTAAGAACAAAAGGGATTCGTCTTGTAATGTGGGTACCAAAGAAAAAGTTTACAGGCTCAAATGTGCTAGCAAAGGATAATTTTATCACTAGGAGGCAAGTAGCTCAGAGGTCAATCAAAGAAATGCCTATATCATTTTTTAGACTCGCAAAGCTTACTTATTTCGTTTCAACTCATACACAGGGCAAGTTCTAGACTAGCAAGGGACGACACAGAGTACAACCAAATATTTCATCTCACACAATACACATGACTACTCAGGATGGCCCAGACTCGACTATCAAGTTAAGGCAACTAAGCACAGTCATAATATAATTCAATCACATAGGATTTACATAATAGGATTAAAAGATGAGTCCAAGTGTCAAAATAAGTCACATATACTCTCAAGGCATATAGTTACAAGAATCAAGAAGAAAGTACTCAACACAAATGCTCCAGCTTTAAGCCCCAATATAAAACATGTCAAAAAGAATATATACTCAAGTTCTTCCCATTTCATTATCAATTCAAAACAACCAAAGGAAAGGAAAAAATAATTTTTTTTGTATTTTTCTTTAGACTTTATATCCTCAAGAAAACTGTTTAGGAAGTCCACTGTTGGAAAAAAGTTTAAAACTTTTTAAAAATTCTACTTAAAAGGAACAACTACCCGGTTCAAAGAGTCATCCCTTGGAAAAGAACCGTAGTCATAAGAAAAAAAAGGGATTATTTCTACCTAATTATTTTATTTAAATTTTTTTTCAACACATATAAAAATAACACAATTAAACTAGCATAAGAATCCACCCAAACAGTCTCTTTACCCCACATTTAAAATTGTGCAATGTCTCCAATGCACACCCATAAATACAAGAGGGTAAACGAAACTCCCTGGTAGGCCATAGGCCGAAGCATATCAGCTCATAGGGTACTCAGACTTCTCCCACACTTGATATTTTTGCAGGCACCCCACACTTAGTTCTCACCATCTCACTTACTTTGCTTTCTTCCAATGGATTTACTTCTCATGCTCCTAGAAAATAAAAAGTTGACATTCCAAAAAAAAAAGAATTAAAATAAATAAAAAAAATAGTAAAGTTGGGTTGCCTCCCAATAAGCGCTTAATTTAATGTCGCGACACGACGCTAATCACTTTTTGTCTCCACCTCGAGCTTATGAATTGAAGCCCAAATTTTGCTTCAAGTTTTCGGTTATGCTCCAAGGGTGGTGGAACAAATCTAACTACCCCAAGAAAATAATGTAGCATTCTGCTCTTCTTAGCCTTTGCATGAGGTATGTAATCCCAGCTTTCTGCAAGAAATTTTTTAGAACATAGGCAACTTGTTTCTCATTCATTGACTCCTCAATTGGCTCGGGTGGCTCTAATTCTATATCATCAGCCAAACACAATGTGAAAAAATGCTTGGAGTGTGGACCAATGTGCTCAACTACATGAACCTTGGGATTATCAACATCTCAACACCATTGACACTAGAATCAACTAAATATGTATCCTCAGTGTCCTTGGTTGATTCCAGTATCTCATCTACGACATCAACATCTTGAAATTTTAGCTGGTTAGAGTGTTGGTGGTCTACTTTGGACCCCTCCATTGGCACCTCAATTTCTGTCTCTAATATACACAACTCCTGGCTACTATCCATAATATTAACATGTTGAACATTAAAAGTTTCAACTAGTTGACTCACTTGAGCCTTCAAGTTGCGAATAGTTGCATCTTGCCTTTGTATCTAATATTGTGTCTCATTATTTTTTTTCACAGGGCAACTTAGCATATCCTTATCTCATTCAGATTATCATCCCCTGGTTCTTTGTTCTTGTTAAACTCACAATAAAAAGTAGAATCATCATAGTAAGGGGTTAGGGGAAGATAATAAATATAAGCACAACCATGAAAGTGACCATCTTGACCACCACACATATTGTGAGCACCTAATTTTTGATAATATTTAATTTTTTATCACTTCTTCTATGTAAATATTTTAGGGGTTTTAACCTATAATTTTTAGCTTTGTTACACTTTTTATTATAGGGTAAAAATACAAAATTTAAAAGGTGAATTATTACTATTAATATTATTTTATTTTTATTTTTATTTTAAAATAATAAAAAGATTCCGAAAAAATATTATTTTTTTTAATTTTCAGAAGTGATTTAAAAAATAAGAAAAAGGGAAGTATTAAATAAAAAAAAATAAAAGTAAAAGTAGGTGGAATTCTCTTTTAAAAAGTAAAAGAAAGTAGAAAATTAAAAAAATAAAAGTAAAGTTTTGTGGAAATTTAAAAAAAATAAAAAGTAAAAGAAAGTTGGAATTAAAAAACAAATATAAAGGTATCTAAAAATTTTAAAAAATTTAAAGTAAAAGAAAGTAGCATTTTTAAAAGAAAAGCAAAAGAAAGTGGATTGTTTTTTAAGAAAAGTTAAATAAGTAAAATTCTCTTTTAAAAAGTAAAAAAAGTGGGATTTTAAATAAGATAAAAGTAATTAAAGTTGGAATTTATAAAATAAAAGTAAATAAAGGTGGGATTTCTTTTTATAAAAAAAAAATAAAAGCATTTTGTAAGTGGGATTTCTTTTAATTAAAAAATAATAAAATATTTTTTTTAAAAAAATCTGAAAAATCTCGAATTTTTTTCTATAAATAGAAGAGAAAATTTGAGAAGAAAGAAGAAAAAAAAGAGAGGGGGAGGAGAGAAATTTAGGTTGAAAATTTTCATTAAATTTTTCTTTCAATATTTCGGGCCTTGAATCTTGGGTTTGAAGAAGAGTTGATAGAGATTTTGTTGTTGCTGCTGTATTGACACTACAACTTTCAGATTTTATTCATTTGAATTCACTCTCTTGTAGGTATGTAATTCAAGCTCTTGATTTAAAAAATGTCGGAGCATTTTTATTGAAGCAGAAGCAAATTGATTTGGTTCTTTTGATAAAGTTTCTTTCGTATTTAATCTGTTTGCATGAATGATGTTTCTTTGATTGAGTGAATTGAGATTTGCAAATGTTAACGTTATTTTAGTATGTTCATGACTCTGTCTCATTTTTTTTTCTTGTTTTTTTTTATTTTTTATTTTATTTTTCTTGGCTCATGACTTGTAACCAGCAGATATTGTTTTGTTTACATTTAGATTTCAAGCTCAAGTAGCACCATGTTCATATTTTGAAATTTAAAGAAGTATGTGAAGTTGAACAATTTGTCAACATTAAGATGTAAAAAAAATAGATTGCGTTAGTGGAAAGATCTTATCATCAGTTTATGTTATTGGCTGCATATTTTCTTAAATTAACCATGTGAAGATTCAACTTCCCTGCTTCAAAATGGTACTGTAGAAGTTATAGTGGTGATACTACAACTTTCTCTTTAGCATAATGTTAAATAAATTAATTACTTTAAGTGTTCTTTGTTATAATCAAGTTTAAAATGCATTTTTGTATGTCCATGTTTGTTTTGTTCCTTCTGGTTCATCCGAATAGTTCTCAGCATGGTTTTTTTGTGTGCTCATATGGTCATTTAAGATTCATTATTTTGTTATAAAATTTTGTTAGTTTCTTTCTAGAATTTGAAAACGAAAGTCGGTCTTTTGAAGATGATATGGAGATGAACTCAAAGCTGGCACCTGTCTTTTGTTATTTTCACATAAATGCCAACTCCACCTTTTTGAATTGTAGTATGCTATAACAAAAGGCTCCAGTGATATACATGTAGCTAACCCATTTCTTTAGGCCTTTTGTACTTATCAATTTATACCACTTCATCCACAATAAAACATCAAAACTCATGACCCTCATTTAATTAATTTTAAATCCTTAGAATTCGAGGCATGCCATTTAGCGAATTTTCTATGGCCCTCGCAAAGTTGAAAAATGCGTAGTTGCTTTAGGCGCGTAATTTGAAATTACCTTCCTAAAATCGGGTGTGCATTTCATGTGACCCAAATCCAAATCCCAACAACGTTAAATAAAATGTGTCGTGGACCGTGGGTGCATTTATGTGACGTGGTTCAAGACATATTTTAAATGACGTTGCAATCTTTCTAAAAATGAATAAGAGCGGTTAATAAGTTAAAATTGAACCATAAGCTAAAACATGTATTAAAATCAGATAATAGGCCAATTATAACAGTTGAGCGACCGTGCTAGAACCACGGAACTCGGGAATGCCTAACACCTTCTCCCGGGTTAACAGAATTCCTTACCCGAATTTCTGTGTTCGCGGACTGTAAAACAGAGTCAATCTTTTCCTCGATTCGGGATTTGAACTGGTGACTTGGGACACCATAAATTATCCCAAGTGGCGACTCTGAATTTTTAATAATAAATGAATCCCATTTCGATTGTCACTTTAAGTTGGAAAAAACTCATTTATACCCTTTCCGGGGTGTAGGAAAAAAGGAGGTGTGACAGCCTGGCGACTCTGCTGGGGACTGGAACCCAGAATTTCTGGTTCAGGGTTCGAGAATTCGAGCTTGGAATAATTGTTATAATTGGCTTTGTTTATTATCTGATTTTTACATGTTTGGGCCTAATGTGCTAAATGCTGCTTTTACCGCTTTGATATTATCTGAACTGTATATAAACTGCTACGAAACCCTTCTCTTCTCACCTTCGAGGATGTGCTCGCTGGTCGAGACTCCCTATTCTGTTAGTGTCATACCTTGAAATAAGAAAGAGGCTCGAACAAGTTACTAAGCCGGATGGCCTTTTGGTTCCCGGTACGTAGCCCCCTCCTCGGTTCGAGTTGTCCGCTCGAGTACACAGTCTAGAACAAATACCCAGGCTTTGAACCTAGAATAACTCAGCTTCGTGTGCATCATGTGCATTTGACTTTGGAGGCTCAACACATGGGTTGGGTCTGTCTAGGACAGGTGTACCAAAAATGAAAAAGACCATCCTGATGCATCTTACTTGCTACTTGTGCATTTATTTGCTTCGGACTTGCATGCTGACCGACTTTTGAATATTTTGAGGAAAGAGAAATAGCAGTATGAGGGTTAAAGAGAGTTAATCGCCTGTTTTGAAAAAAAACCAACGTCCAAATAGTGTCGAAACTCTGCCAAATTTTTGAGAAAATTTATTTTAAAAAAAAAAAGAAAAAAAGGAGAAGGAAAAGAAAAAATATTTGTTTTCAAAAATAGTTTGTTTATTTTGCCAATAAAATGAAAATAGAATTTTGTTTTCAAAAATAGTTTGTTTTATTTGCCGAACTACGTCAGTTTGATTCTCACAGGGTGTGGGATACGTAGGCAACCTTCATCGGGTCCAACTTCTTTTTGCCAATAATAGCCCGAAACGAAAAAAATAATAATTTATTTTACTATAAATAGGTAAGGTGATGCCGTTTTTATCAAAAATAGCCGAATGTTCTCGAAAGGGATGCCAGAAGGTTGATTTCGCATAAACAGCCACCTTTGGTCTTTTTCCAATTTTTGGTCAGTTAGCAGGCACAACCTTAAAATCTCCCTCCGGAAGTGCTGAAAGGCCGTATTTTCAAAGTTGGTCTTTTGGTTTTAGAAAAAAAAATCTGAAAAAGGGTCAGTTTTGATTCAAAATAGAGTAAATCATGATTAATCACCTTAATATATGTGCAGAATGAGCACAAGCCAGAATTTACCAGTAACAATTATGAACAAGATCCCTTTGGAGTTGCACATGTGGTGAGATGACTTGGGCAAATCAGGGCGAGACACAGTCAATCTATACTTGGGAGGCCTCGCTGGGTTGCTGAAAATTAATCCCAGAGGGGATATCATAAAGGCATTGGTCACATTTTGGGACCCAGCTCACAACGTATTTCATTTCTCAGATTTTGAACTTACCCCAACATTGGAAGAAATAGCCGGATATATTGGGGGTCCCAAAGTTCCTCTGAGACACTAGTACCTAATTGCTCCGAGGGCCATAGCCGTGCACAGGTTCCTAGACTCTTTGAAAATAAGTAGGGAGGTCCACAACCCAGACTTGGCAGCTGGTTTTTGTACTTTGCAGTTTATATACAACAGATATGGTCATATAGGGGGTTCAACAAGCCGGAAAACAAAATCTGCAGCAAGGGAAACCGCCTTAAGTGGGAAGAACACAGATGTTTTGCATTTATGGTGGTCTTTTTGGGACTTTTGGTGTTTCCTAGAAAAGATGGGAATATTGACATACGAGCAGCCGGGGTTGTCAACACTTTGTTTACTCAGGCCAACAACACCCTCGCACCCATGATAGTAGGTGAAATCTTTCGCGCTCTCATAGCCTGCAAAGCCGGGGGAGACTTTTTTGAGGGGTGCAACGTGTTGCTGCAGATGTGGATGATCGAACACCTATGCTGTCGTCCTCAATTTATGAGTTATGGGTCGACAGAGAAAACATACATAGAGGAATTTTCTACGAGGGTTGATGGAATTAGCTTTCCAGAAGGGGTCACAAAGTGGATAGCGCGCCTCCGTTCCGTCACTGCAAGCCAAATAGAGTGGACATTTGGATGGCTGCCTGTGGATGAAATCATATATATGCCAGCCACTGGACCCCATTTCCTTTTGATGGGACTCAGGAGTATCCATCCCTATGCCCCGTATCGAGTTTTGAGGCAGTTGGGGAGATGCCAAATAGTTCCGAAAGATGAAGATCTTAGTGGCCAAGTGGTCGAGATCGGTCCTAACGGACAATTTCACGAAGCAGCAGTCCGCCAAATTTGGAGCGAGTGTCAATACTTAACGGCAAATACATGTGTACGTGATCGGTCCAAAGATGAAGTTTCGACGGCATACCTTGCTTGGTATAGGAGAGAAATCAAGTTTGGGAGGCCGGCCAAGAGACCCCATCTCCAGGAGTTCGCTGGGGCGTCGCAAGAACAGTGGGATTGGTTGGCTAAAGAACATGAGTACAGGGCCACAATAGGCAGATTGGAGAAGCAAGTTATGGAGTTGCAGTTTGAGAAAGATCTGCAGGCCGCCGCAGATGAGGGGGAGAAAAAGAAACTAGCTAAAGAAAATGAGGCCCTTCGAGCCCAAATTCAAAAGATGAAAATAGCTGCAAAAAACCCCGCCTGAAGTGCCAAAGATGAAAAACTTATAGATAACCTGAGGCGGAAAGTGGGCGAATATAATTTTGATCTGAACAAAGCAGAAAGTGAATTAACCAGGGCTCGAAAACAATTTGCCAAAAACTCGGCAGAACGAGCACGTCTGGTTAAGCAGCTGAAAGAAAAGTATGACAATGAGGTTGCAGGGCTAAAGAAAAGGGTCATCGCCACAGAAAACAAAATGATCAAATAGGCAAAAGACTTCAGGGTTGAAAGGGAACATTGTTATACGACCTTGGCGCAATTAGAAATAGACTTGCAACAACTTCAGGAGCAGAATTATGTGGCCGACCAAACTTTGGACGCCAGGGCCTAGAAGATTGGGCGTTTGTTACAAGAAAAATGCGTCATAAGAGAGAGAATTAGAAACATCACCGACTACGTCGTTATGAAGTGCCAGATCTGTGAGGATATGACTCGCACTACCTTCTTCGCAACAGTGATGACATTTGTTAAGTAGATATTGAGTGACTTGGACTTACTTCAAAGGGATCTTGTATATAGGCCCGCGACGAGACCGAATGATGTCCCACGGGCACCAGGAGCATTGATGTATTCATGATTTCTCATGAAGTCTGTATTTCCGTTTCGGTTAAAGTCTGTCAGTCATGTTGAGTTTGTATTTTCTTTATGTTATGTATTTCCTTTTATTGGAGTATGATAGCTTATTTTCGGAGTCTGTATTTCGTCTTTGCATCAGAATTTGTTAGTCTTTTGGAATTTGTTAGTTTTGAGTTTTGTAATTGAAGCATTTGGTTTTAGAGTTGTTTACTTGTGCACTTATCTCCAAAACTACGCATGGTCTGATTCATGCGGGGACATGATACGTAGGCAATCTCTATAAGATTCGACCACCACTAAAAAGAAAAGGGGGAAATGAAAAATAAATAAAGGAGGATAAAATAAAGGAAGCTTAAAAGAAGGGGCACAATTATGAGAGGCCGGAATGACGCACACAACCGAAGCAAATGCATGATAGAAAATGGTTAATTGCCTAGGTGCATTGCATCCCAGCGTGTAATTGCATATGTGTTAAACTCTAAAAACTAACAAGTTTGTTGTTTTGTAGAGAATTCAAGCAGTTAGTTTATCTAGAGGATACTGGCACATTATCATTACCAAACCAGATCAAAAGAACCAATACCAGAAATCATGTCTATCCCGGATGTCGACACAAGTGTTGAGGTAAAGGAGTTGGACGTCAGTAAAATGAAAGAGGAGATGCTCAAACTTAAGCAACAGATGGCCGAGATATATCAGTCCTGGTCTAAAGGACAATCACCCCCAGCTTACCCTGCTAACTCTGCTTCCACCCCACCACCGGGTCAGGCTCAGGATCATCCTGCCATTGATCCAAGCTTTACCATTTACCAACATTACCATGGCACTACTTCTCATATGCCACAAGCTCCACTACCAAAATCAATTCCATACCCCCTCCGCCAGTCACCCCTATCTTTGTGGCATCTCCACCAGCTGGACTCCATAGATCCTCGAGTGAGCCTATGTTCCAAGCTCAGGACAACCAGTACTAACCCCGGAGCCCACCTTTAAAGCTCCCGAAACCTACCCCTATAATCCACATTCTGATCTCCCGAGAGAAGCTGAGAGATCAGCCAAAAATCCCGAACATGAGGAGATGTTCAGGAAAGTTAAGAGCCTAGAACAGTCATTCCGGGACTTGCGAGGATTAGGAGGTCAAGTAAGTGTACCCTACAAGGACCTATGTCTGTTTCCAAATGTGCAATTGCCGCCAGGTTTCAAGATGTCCAAGTTTGATCTATACAATGGGCACGGTGATCCAGTAACACACTTAAGAGGTTTTTGCAGTAAGATGAGGGGAGCCGGAGGAAAAGATGAATTGTTAATGGCTTACTTCAGTTAGAGTTTGAGTGGATCAGCATTGGAATGGTACACCCACCAAGATCACGGAAGATGGTACACATGGGATGATCTGGCACAAGCGTTCGCTTGTCACTTCCAGTATAATCTTGAGATCATTCCAGACCGACTGTCCTTGACTAAACTGGAGAAGAAGCACAGTGAAAGCTTTAGAGAATATGGTTTCCGATGGAAGGAGCAGGCAGCAAGGGTAGGTCCCCCAATGAAAGAGAGCGAGATGGTTGATTACTTTTTGCAGGCATTAGACCCGACCTACTTTGGTCATTTGGTGTCCGCAATCGGCAAGTCTTATAATGAGGTTGTAAAAATGGGAGGCATGGTCGAGGAGGGACTTAAGTCCAACAAGATCATGAGTTATTCAGCAATCAAGGCAACTACCCAGGCCATCCAAAATGGCACTAGAGGTGTACTTAGGAAAAAGAAGAAAGAAGATGTTGCGACAATTGAGTCCGGATCCTAGTTCGGATCTAGCGGCCCATCACCCTACTATAACCAACCCCGACCCTACCACCAAAATTACCCCCACACTCCATATAGCCCTCCACAACAATACTACCCACTGCCAGATCCCTATTTTTCCGTTCATCAGGCACAAACCTATACCCAAACCCCGGCACACGCACAATGGCGTGCGCTGGCTCCACAAAATCCATACCCAGCTCCACAAAACACATATCCACCCCTAAGAGCCTACAGAAATTCCCCCGGAACGGGTTTCCGACCAAGCCAAGCCTTCAAGAATGAGAGGTTACAGAAGCAAAGACTTTCACTCCACTAGGGGAATCGTATACCAGTCTTTTCCACAGGTTGAGGCAGTTGGGCATGCTGAATTCAATTGAGCCTAAAATGCCAAATCCCCCTCCTAGAAATATTGACCGCCCGGTGAGTTGTGAGTACTGTTCAGGGGCCCCTGGGCATGATATAGAGAAGTGTTGGAAACTGAAAACAGCTATGCAAGAGCTTATTGATACTCATCGGATCGAGGTCCAGGCCCCAGAAGCACCAAATATCAATCATAATCCACTGCCAGCTCACCATGAGACACATATGATTGAGTTGGTATACAAAGGAGAGGAGCCTAAGAAACCCTCGCAGACGGTAATGATGATCCGTTCCAGCAAAACCAGTTCAAAGGAGAAGGTAACCAGTGGGAAATCAGTGGTCCAGTTGAAAGGGGTAGACAATAAGCCAACTGTGGTAGCCGAGAAAGGGTCGTCAAGCACTGTTGCAGTGAAACCAGAGAAAGCTAAAGTGGTAGTACCAGGGGTTGCAAGTAAACCTGTTGTGGTCGTGAAGGGTGCTCGCACATAGCCTGTTATTATAAAACCAGTAACTCAGCTTCCAGTGATCAACAACAAGGCTGTTCCTTGGAATTATGAACGGGTGACAGTGATTTACAAAGGGAAAGAAATCAAAGAAGAAGTTTGTGAAGCACAAGGTTTGACTCGCTCAGGAAGGTGTTTCACTCTCGAGGAGTTAAGAAGAGCTAAATATAATCCAACGCCGGTAAAGAAAGCTGTAACTAAAGAAGAGGCAGAGGAATTTTTGAGGAAAATAAAAGTGCATGACTATTCTGTTGTAGAGCAGTTGAGGAAAACGCCCGCTTAGATCTCATTGCTCTCATTGCTAATCCATTCAGATGAGCACCGTCAGTCGCTGATGAAAATCTTGAATGAGGCCCATGTCCCCGACAAGATCTCGGTAAACCATCTGGAAAAGATATCCAATAAGATTTTTGAAGTAAACAGTCACTTTTTCCGATGATGAATTGCCCGTAGAGGGTACTGAGCATAACAAAGCCCTTTACCTTACAGTGAAATGTGAGGATTCCGTGGTTACCCGGGTATTGATTGACAATGGTTCAAGTGCGAACATCTGTCCTCTCTCCACTCTAAGCAAGCTGAAAGTAGAAGATGAGAGGATCCATAAGAACAGTATCTGTGTGCGGGGATTTGACGGCGGGGGCAAATATTCCGTCGGGGACATAATGTTGGAGCTGACTATAGGTCCAGTAGAATTCACAATGGAATTCCAAGTGCTGGATATAGCTGTTTCCTACAATTTGCTATTAGGGCGACCGTGGATTCACGCCGCTAAAGTAGTACCATCAACACTCCATCAGATGGTCAAGTTTGAATGGGACAGACAGGAAATAGTTGTGCACGGCGAAGATAATTTTTACGCTCACAGCAACACCATTGTGCCATTCATTGAAATGGAAGATGACAAGGGACCATGGGTCTACCAAGTTTCTGACGCAATGTCAGTCGAGAAAGTTCCAGAAGGGAAGTGTATCCCAAATCCAAAGATAACCGCCGCATCAGTCATGGTAGCGTATGAAATGCTAAAGAATGGTTTTATACCAGAAAAAGGGTTTGGGATCAGCTTTGCAAGGCAGCATACAACCCGTGTCTCTTCCTGAAAACTTGGGAACATTTGGTCTGGGATTGAAGCCCACAGCCGCAGACATAAAAAGAGCCAGGAAATTGAAACAGAGGGCATGGGTCCTTCCAAAGCCGGTCCCACGTCTTTCCAGATCATTTGTCAAGTCCGGTACGAAGAGTCGCCCAGTAACAACAATTCCCAGTTCTGTGATTGATCCTGACAAGGAGTTAATTGAAAGATTTGAGAAGTTGTTCGACAGTGTGAACATAGTGGAAATTGGAGAAGGTTCTAGCAACGCGGAAGTGCAATTTGTCCGGCCAAAAACAAAGCTTAATAATTGGAAGGCTACTCCTCTCCCTACTCGGAAGGAGTCTTGGTAGTTTGCTTTGATTTTCCTTTAAGTTTGTACGGATTATTCCAGGGTTGTAATCCAGATTTCATTTTTTTTCCAGTCTGTTTGAGTGTGCAAACCTTGTTATCTTTTATCATTCAATGAAATACATTTTCCTTTCTTCATCATTCCTGATGGTTTTCCATTTTGTTTTGTTTTCTTTTCTATACAGTTCTTTTTACACTGGTTCTAATGACATGGCATGCATAAGGAATCCTCAGCCTAGTCTTAAAAATCAATCTAATTCTGAAATATTAGTTTAAGAAGTAGATTGTGATTACGAATCAGAATACGATGATGAGGATGAAGCCTTCGAAGAGATTAGTAAGGAGTTAATTTACTTCGAAGAAAAACCCAAACCCAACCTAAATGATACAAAAGTCGTCAATTTAGGGGACACAGACAATGTACGAGAGACTAAAATAAGTGTCCACCTCGAGCCAGAGATCCAGGAAGAGTTAATCAAAGCACTCATCGAGTACAAAGATGTTTTTGCATGGTCATATGATGACATGCCGGGTTTGAGCACTGATTTAGTGGTCCACAAATTGCCCACTGATCCAGCATTCCCTCCCGTCAAGCAAAATTTGAGGAAATTCAAAACTGATATGAGTGTGAAGATTAAAGAATAAATTACCAAGCAGTTGGATGCAAAGGTTATTCGGGTCACTCAATATCCTGTTTGGTTGGCTAATGTCGTGCCTGTACCGAAAAAGGACGGCAAGATCAGAGTATGCGTCGATTACCGCAATCTCAACAAAGCAAGTCCGAAGGATAACTTCCCACTACCCAATATCCACATTTTGATCGATAATTGTGCCAAACGTGAGATAGGATCTTTTGTGGATTTCTATGCCGGGTATCATCAGATTTTAATGGATGAAGAAGATGCAGAAAAGACGGCTTTCATCACGCCATGAGGGACTTATTGCTACAGGGTAATGCCATTTGGTTTGAAGAACGCTGGGGCAACTTACATGAGGGCCATGACTACCGTGTTTCATGATATGATACACAAGGAGATTGAGGTATACGTAGATGATGTGATCATAAAATCAAAGCGTCAGGCCGACCACGTTGGGGATTTGAGGAAATTCTTCCAGAGGCTTCGCAGGTACAACCTCAAGCTTAACCCTGCCAAGTGTGCATTTGGTGTTCCATCCGGAAAGCTGTTGGGATTCATAGTCAGCCGGCGAGGCATCAAATTGGACCCATCAAAGATCAAAGCCATACAAGAATTGCCACCTTCGAGGAACAAGACTGAAGTGATGAGTCTGTTAGGAAGGTTGAACTACATAAGCAGATTTATTTCTCAGCTCACGACAACTTGTGAGCCTATTTTCAAGTTGCTGAAGAAGGACGCTGCGATCAAGTGGACTGATGAGTGTCAAGAAGCATTCGACGAGATAAAGGGGTACTTGTCTAACTCGCCTGTGCTGGTACCACTAGAACCGGGGAGACCTTTGATTCTTTACTTGATTGTCCTGGAAAATTCATTTGGCTGTGTACTGGGGTAGCATGATATCACAGGCAGGAAAGAACAGGCCATCTACTATCTTAGCAAGAAGTTCACGGCTTATGAGGTTAAGTACACTCACCTGGAAAGGACATGTTGCGCCCTAACTTAGGTGGCACAGAAATTGAAACATTATTTGTTATCCTACACTACTTACCTCATTTCACGCTTGAATCCATTGAAGTATATCTTTCAAAAGCCCATGCCGACAGGAAGACTTACGAAGTGGCATATTTTGCTCACAGAATTTGACATCATCTATGTGACTCGGACTGCGATGAAAGCCCAAGCATTGGCCGATCATTTGGCCGAGAACCCGGTCGATGAAGAGTATGAGCCACTGAGGACTTATTTTCTCGATGAAGAGGTGGTGAATATTGACGAGCTAGAACAGGCCGAAAAACCAGGTTGGAAACTTTTCTTTGATGGGGCTGCTAACATGAAAGGAGTGGGAATAGGAGCCGTGCTTATTTCTGATACAGAGCATTACTATCCTATTACAGCTCAACTTCGTTTTCATTGTACCAACAATATGGCTGAATACGAAGCATGCATTTTGGGTTTAAGGCTAGCTGTAGACATGGATGTCCAGGAAGTCTTGGTCTTAGGAGACTCGAATCTTCTAGTACATAAAATTCAAGGAGAATGGGAAACACGCGATTTGAAGCTCATACTATACCGACAATGTTTGCATGATCTTTGTCAACGGTTTCGATCAGTGGAGTTTAGGCATATTCCAAGGGTCTATAATGAGGTCGCCGATGCTTTGGCTACCCTAGCGTCAATGTTGCACCATCCGGACAAAGCCTATGTCGATCCTATGCATATTCAAGTACGAGATCAACATGCTTACTGCAACATGATTGAAGAAGAACTTGATGGCGAACCATGGTTCCATGATATCAAGGAGTACATCAGAATGAGGATATATCCAGTGCAAGCCACAGGGGATCAAAAGAGAACAATTCGACGGTTGGCAAGTGGATTCTTCTTAAGTGGAGGAGTTTTGTATAAAAGAACACCATACCTTGGATTGTTAAGATGCATAGATGCTAGACAAGCTACGGCTGTCATGTCCGAAGTACATTCAGGAGTCTGCATACCACATATGAGCGGATATGTGATGGCAAAGAAAATTCTCCGAGTAGGTTATTATTGGCTCACCATGGAGCGAGATTGTATCAGTTTTGTGTGCAAATGTCATCAGTGCCAGATACACGGAGATTTGATTCATTCTCTACCATCGGAATTGCACACGATGTTGGCACCATGGACCTTCGTTGCTTGGGGCATGGATATCATTGGACCAATTGAGCCAGCAACGTCTAATGGGCATATATTCATTCTAGTAGCCAATGATTATTTCACTAAGTAGGTTGAGGCCAAAACTTTCAAGTCTGTAACCAAGAAAGCAGTGGTCGATTTTGTTCATTCAAATATCATCTGTCGATTTGGAATCCCAAAGGCGATCATCACGGATAATGGTGCTAATCTTAACAACAATTTAATGAAAGAAGTATGTCAACAGTTTAAGATTGCACACCGCAATTCCACCCCATATCAACCCAAGGAGAATGGAGCAGTTGAGGCAGCCAACAAAAACATAAAGAAGATACTTCGGAAAATGGTAGAAGGTTCCAGGCAATGGCATGAAAAATTACCATTTGCGTTGCTAGGTTATCGCACTACTGTCCGTGCTTCAGTAGGTGCAACCCCTTATTTGTTGGTATATGGAACAGAAGCAGTGATACCTACGGAAGTTGAAATCCCGCCCCTTCGGATTGTCGCTGAGGCTGAGATTGATAATGATGAGTGGATCAAAACCCGTTGGGAGCAGTTGAGCTTGATTGATGAAAAACGATTGGCAGCTGTGTGTCATGGCCAGTTGTATCAAAAGAGAATGGAAAGAGCATACAATAAAAAGGTGCGTCCCTGGAAGTTTGAAGTGGGCCAGCAAGTGCTGAAACGCATCCTTCCACATCAGGTTGGGGCAAAAGGCAAGTTCGCCCCGAATTGGCAAGGGCCATTCATTGTAACCAGAGTATTGTCCAATGGTGCTTTATGTTTAACAGATATCGAAGGAAAATGCATAGACATGACTATCAATTTTGATGCAGTAAAAAGATATTATGTATGATTTCTTTGTTATAATTGTTGATTGTTTGTATTTGGCATTATTTCGAAGATTGAAATGACGAAGGAAATTTGTTCTGCTATCTAAACACTTTACCCTTTGTTTCCCCTTTCTAAGCCTTATTTATTTCTTTCATACCCCTCTTTTGGAATCAATCACGAAAAAGAAAGAAAAAGAAAGAAAAGAAAAAGGGAAAAGAAAAGAAGTGAAAAGTATAACAACAAGGAAATTCAGGTGTGAACTACGTTTGACCTGATTCCTATTAAGGATACGTAGGCAGCTTCACGACTCGGTCATATCATATCAAAATAAAAATTAAAAATCACCAAGCAAGAAACTGGGGCAGAAGTTGTGATTGTGGTAAGAGATCAGATTCCCAAAAGTTGTAATTTTGACCCATTTAAGTTGTTTTGAGCCTTTTGATACCCTTTTCTTTCCAAACATATCCAAAGAGCCCATATTGCCGTCCAAAGAAAGACCTCCCGATCAGTCTTCAAGAGATGCAAAGTCAAGAAAGTAAAGAGGATTCATATCAGGGGTAACACTCTGGTTTAAGCAAGAGAAATCAAAAAACGAGAGAGTCTTATTGGTGAAAACCCTCGTGGGCACCATGAGGCGACGAAAGCTGAGAGAAAGTAAAAATGAGAGTCTTATTGGTGAAAACCTTCACGGGCACCATAAGGCGACAAGGAATTGAGGAATGAACAAATGAGAGATGTTTATCGGTGAAAACCCTTCAGGGCACTGCAAGCCGAACAAGGTCTGTAAGCTGGCGGAAAGTAAACATCGGGTTGCAGAGATCTTGGAGCACAAAGTAAAACAATTGGAAAAGTGATTAGTTAAATAGACTGGGTTGATTAATCCAAAATGCATACCATGATTATTGGTGCCAGTTAGTCCACTCAGATAAGTTTCTTTTTCTCTCTCCAACAGTCATCCAAATTTGGATTTTCTTCTTTATTCTTAATTCTCAAAATCGTTGCATTTCATTGCTGTTAATTTTACTCCTCTAAAGCTTTTCCAAGCTTAGCCTTGTTTCAACAAAGAAGAAGGAATTTCAAAGCTTACTACCAGTTTCGAAATTGCACAAAGCAAAATGCGGCTAGAACATGCCAGAGATGATATGATGAAAATTGGGACATATGGTGTAAGCAAAAGTTAAATCTGTGGAATGGTTCAGTAATGTCGTGGGAGATATACGAGTTCAGACAGAAAGGTCAGAAATGGAGAACAACAGTTGGGGATCCTACAGTTAAGGATCAGTCAGAAGGTCAAAACAATCCTTCGACCATGTTCAAGGTAGTCGAAATGAAGCAGAGCCTAGCAAAGAGAAAACCACCCCCAGCAAGAATGCCACAACTAACCGCCACGTTTAAACTGACAAGATTTTCTTTGATTTGAAACAGGGGCAAAGATGACATTTGTTTCAGGAAACACCCTGTAAGGAAGACAAGTACCATGCAGGTTTGATTGCAGAATTCTCAGGACCCTCCTGAAAAATGGGACTTAGTTTAAAATTCAAAATACACGACTGAGTAGCAAGATCTGGCATAAATGTAACCCAAAAGAATATAAGTTGGTTTCAAAATTTTCATTCTGGAGATAGAATTTAGTTAGAAGTTGTCAGGACCCTCCTGGAAAATAGGACCTAGTTTAAAATTTAAAACAATTATGAGTAGTAAAATCTAGCATAAATGTATCCCAAGGAATAAGATGGTTTTAAAGTTTGCATGTTTAAGATATGATTCAATTAGGAGTTTTCAGGACCCTCCTGGATAATGTGACCTAACTTTAAGATCTCCATTAGATAACAAGGTTTAACATAAGTTCTTGTTGTAGGGTAATATAATTTAGCCGTAGAATTGTCACTCTTTAGATAAGACTTGATTTAAGAGTTATTAGGGCCCGCCTGGATAATGAGACGTAGTTTAAAATTGGTTTGGATAACAAGATTTAGCATAAGACATACCCTTCAGTAGATATAATTTAGCTCTAAAATTGTCGTTTAATTAAGAATTGTCAGGACCCTCCTGGATAATGGGGAGTAGTTTAAGACCTCCTTAGATAACAAGATATAGCTTAGATTTAAAATCGTCGTTTAGTTAAGAGTTGTCAGGACCCCCTGAATAATGAGACCTAACTTTTAAATTCTTAGTAATATTTGGTGATGTGATTCAGTTTAAACTCACAGATGCGCCCAACTACCAAACTAGGGCAGAAAATTTTCTTTTGTTTTGTCTATTTTTGTTGAAGTCAGGTGCCCATCTAAAGAATAGGGAGAACAACACGGATATCATTGATAAGAGCGTGACCAAGTACTAGCAATCAGGCGTCCACCTGGAGAACAAGGAACAACATTTGAAGTATCAACAATCAGGCGTCCACCTGGAGAACAAGGAATAACAGTTCGAGTTTCGGCAATCAGGAGCCCACCTGGAGAACAAGGGAAAACAAATAAGGTTTCAAGTAAGATTGACACAAGTATTGGTAATCAGACGCCCACCTGGAGGAACGAGGGAGAACAAGTCAAAGAAAAGCAGTTTCAAGAAGAAGATGGACCAAGTTTCAGAAATCAGGCATCCACCTGGAGAACAAGGAAAGACAGTTGAAATTTCAGCAGTCAGGAGCCCACCTGGAGAACAAGGGAATACATTCGAGTTTTAGCAGTCAGGAGCCCACCTGGAGAGCAAGGGAATACATTTCTAGTTCAGCAATCAGGAACCTACTTGGAGAACAAGAGAATACATTTCAAGTTTCAACAGTCAGGAGCCCACCTGGAGAACAAGGGAATACATTCGAGTTTTAGCAGTCAGGAGCCCACCTGGAGAGCAAGAGAATACAATTCCATTTTTGGCAATCAGGCGCCCATTTGGAGAGCAAGGGAATACAATTCAAGTTTTGGCAATCAGGCGCCCACCTGGAGAGCAAGAGAATACAATTCAAGTTTTGGCAATCAGGCGCTCACCTAGAGAGCAAGGGAATACAGTTCAAGTATTGGTAATCAGGAGCCCACCTGAAGAACGAAGGGAAGCAACAAGTCAAGTGTTGGTAATCAGGAGCCCACCTGAAGAACGAAGGGAAGTAGTTCAAGTTTCGAGGAAAAGCAGTGCAAGTATTGGCAATCAGGAGCCCACCTGGAGAACGAAGGGAAGCAGCAAGGTTTAAAGGAGTTCAGCAATCAGGAAACCACCTGAAAAATGAAGGGAAGCAGTTCAAGTTTCGAGGAAAAGCAGCGCAAGTGTTGGTAATCAGGAGCCCACCTGGAGAACGAAGGGAAGCAGCAAGGTTCAAAGGAAGACAACAATCAGGAGCCCACTTGAAGAACAAAGGGAAAGCATCTCAGAATGCAATTCAAGTCAGCAACAAAGGAATCTCACTCAGAGAGTACAAGTCAGCAGGGCAGCAGAAACTGCAAGTTCAAGATATAGATAGGATTCTTGTAATTCGTATATCATAGTTTAGTCTGGCTTCTTTTATTTTGTCAGGGTGTAATAAGGAGTTCAGTAAGCAGAAACAACAACAATAACAACAAAATCACAGCTCTTCGGTAGTACCAGCTACCAAAACTTCTTGAACTACACGCAACCTGATTCCACTATAACCCGGGATTTGTAGGCTGTCCAAAACCAAGACTCGGTTGCACCCTTTCTCTTTTCTCTTATCCTTATTTCTTCCCTTTTGAATAAAAATATGTTCAAAAATTAGTCACATGGCTCACCTTATCTTTGTTTGAAAACTCTTCATGTTTCCAAACAAAGAGGAGCAGTTGTGAGCACCTAATTTTTGATAATATTTAATTTTTTATCACTTCTTCTATGTAAATATTTTAGGGGTTTTAACCTACACTTTTTAGCTTTGTTACACTTTTTATTATAGGGTAAAAATAAAAAATTTAAAAGGTGAATTGTTAATATTAATATTATTTTATTTTTATTTTTATTTTAAAATAATAAAAAAAATCCGAAAAAATATTAATTTTTTTTAATTTTCAAGAGTGATTTAAAAAATAAGAAAAAGGGAAGTATTGAATAAAAAAAAATAAAAGTAAAAGTAGGTGGAATTCTCTTTTAAAAAGTAAAAGAAAGTAGAAAATTAAAAAAATAAAAGTAAAGTTTTGTGGAAATTTTTAAAAAAAAAGTAAAAGAAAGTTGGAATTAAAAAATAAATATAAAGGTATCTGAAAATTAAAAAAAATTTAAAGTAAAAGAAAGTAGCATTTTTAAAAGAAAAGCAAAAGAAAGTGGATTGTTTTTTTAAGAAAAGTTAAATAAGTGAAATTCTCTTTTAAAAAGTAAAAAAGTGGGATTTTAAATAAGATAAAAGTAATTAAAGTTGGAATTTAAAAAATAAAAGTAAAGAAAGGTGGGATTTCTTTTTATAAAAAAAATAAAAGCAATTTGTAAGTGGGATTTCTTTTAATTAAAAAATAATAAAATATTTTTTTATAAAAAATCTGAAAAATTTCAAAATTTTGCTATAAATAAAAGAGAAAATTTGAGAAGAAAGAAGAAAAAAAAAAGAAGAGAGGGGGAGGAGAGAAATTTAGGTTGAATTTTTATTAAATTTTTCTTTCAATATTTCGGGCCTTGAATCTTGGGTTTGAAGAAGAGTTGATAGAGATTTTGTTGTTGCTGCTATATTGACTCTACAACTTTCAGATTTATTCATTTGAATTCACTCTCTTGTAGGTATGTAATTCAAGCTCTTGAGTTAAAAAATGTCGGAGCATTTTTATTGAAGCAGAAGCAAATTGATTTAGTTCTTTTGATAAAATTTCTTTCATATTTAATCTGTTCGCATGAATGATGTTTCTTTGATTGAGCGAATTGAGATTTGCAAATGTTAACGTTATTTTAGTATGTTCATGACTCTGTCTCGTTTTTTTTTTGTATTTTTTTCTTTTATTTTTCTTTTATTTTTATTTTTCTTGGCTCATGACTTGTAACCAGCAGGTATTGTTTTGTTTACATTTAGATTTCAAGCTCATGTAGCACCATATTCATATTTTGAAATTTAAAGAAGTATGTGAAGTTGAACAATTTGTCAACATTAAGATGTAAAAAAATAGATTGCGTTAGTGGAAAGATCTTATCATCAGTTTATGTTATTGGCTGCATATTTTCTTAAATTAACCATATGAAGATTCAACTTCCTCTGCTTCAAAATGGTACTGTAGAAGTTATAGTGGTGATACTACAACTTTCTCTTTAGCATAGTGTTAAATTAATTAATTACTTTAAGTGTTCTTTGTTATAATCAAGTTTAAAATACATTTTTGTATGTCCATGTTTGTTTTGTTCATTCTGGTTCATCCGAATAGTTCTCAGCATGGTTTTTTTTGTGCTCATATGGTCATTTAAGATTCATTATTTTGTTATAAAATTTTGTTAGTTTCTTTCTAGAATTTGAAAACGAAAGTCGGTCTTTTGAAGATGATATGGAGATGAACTCAAAGTTGGCACCTGTCTTTTGTTATTTTCATATAAATGCCAACTCTACCTTTTGGAATTGTAGTATGTTATAACAAAAGGCTCCAGTGATATACATGTAGCTAACCCATTTCTTTAGGCCTTTTGTACTTATCAATTTATACCACTCCATCCACAATAAAACATCAAAACTCATGGCACTCATTTAATTAATTTTAAATCCTTAGAATTCGAGGCATGCTATTTAGTGAATTTTCTATGGCCCTCACAAAGTTGAAAAATGCATAGTTGCTTTAGGCGCGTAATTTGAAATTACCTTCCTAAAATCGGGTGTGCATTTCATGTGACCCAAATCCAAATCCCAACAACGTTAAATAAAATGTGTCGTGGACCGCGGGTGCATTTATGTGACGTGGTTCAAGACATATTTTAAATGACGTTGCAATTTTCCTAAAAATGAATAAGAGCGGTTAATAAGTTAAAATTGAACCATAAGCTAAAACATGTATTAAAATCAGATAATAGGCCAATTATAACAGTTGAGCGACCGTGCTAGAACCACGGAACTCGGGAATGCCTAACACCTTCTCCCGGGTTAACATAATTCCTTACCCGGATTTCTGTGTTCGCGGACTGTAAAACAGAGTCAATCTTTTCCTCGATTCGGGATTTGAACTGGTGACTTGGGACACCATAAATTATCCCAAGTGGCGACTCTGAATTTTTAATAATAAATGAATCCCATTTCGATTGTCACTTTAAGTTGAAAAAAACTCTCTTATACCCTTTCCGGGGTGTAGGAAAATAGGAGGTGTGACACATATCACACACATTCCAAACATAAGATTGAGTTGGCGCACATAACTCGCTCTCGGAAATATTTTGATAAGTTTACCATGGGTGATTTCGTCCACAATATGCTTAAGTAGGATCAAAAGTAGAAGTACCAACATCAAAACTCTCATAATTCCAAGATGTCATGTTTCTCAAATCAACAAGTAAAACAAAAATTAAAAAATAATTACTAAAAAATAAAATAAAAGTTCAAATTTGAAACCTAACAATATGTACACCTACAGCTACATCATTAGTTTCCCGACAACGGCGCCAAAATTTGTTCACGCTCAACTCTAGTCCTAAAAAGGATAAGTGATCGCTGCAAATATAATTCGGTCTAAGAGTCCGAAGTCGAATCCTACAGAGAACTAAAGTTTAGCTACAACTGTTCACTATCACCAAGAAGACAAGCTTGAACAATTCTTAAGTTATAAATATTAAGATTCTTATGTATATATAATTAACTAACACAAAAATAATAAATTAACAACTAAAGATACTAAAGGTTGGAGACAAGATTAAGGAGGTCTAGAGTTATGATTTTCTCAATTGTCGGAATCCTTCCCGCTACGTCTCCTATAATTTTTCCTAATTATTCTCCACTAATCGTGAGCACTTCAGGTGTCATAATTCTCTCATGAGAAACTACAATAATTTATTTGACATATTCTTCCGAACTACGCTAGGTGGCACAATCTTACCGCTCACTATGACCATATCAAAGCTTTGTTATTCCTAAACCGACCTTTAAACCTACCATATTGATTCCTCATATACGTTAGGCGTGACGTTGTTCAACAACTACCTAAATATATACCCTTTCCCAAGCAATATAAAATAAATAGGCACAATCAATTGATGGCCATTCAATCAACAAAAATAAGTACATAGTTGAACAAGTAAAGAAATTCAATGGCTAAATTATATTCATACTTAACAAGAATTCATCCTACAAAAGGTTCCATCACAACCCTAAATAATAAATTAGCTACTCATAGTAGTATATGAAAATACAATGCTAAAATTCATAACCAACAATAGAAAACGTGAAGAAGAAAGAAAAAATTCGTGGTTGAATCTTCTTCCTTGCTCTTAGTATATTCTTGCCTCCAAAGATATTGTGTAACCCAAAAGTAGTGTTTTCTCCTACAAAGTTACGTTTTAGGATGTATTTATATGACCTAGGTAGGGTGTAGGACCATCCAAGACAATCCAATATCGGATAAAGTAGAAGTACCAACATTAAAACTCTCATAATTCTAAGATGCCATGTTTTTCAAATCAACAAGCAAAACAAAAATAAAAAAAATCAAATACTAGAAAACAAAATAAAAGTTTAAACTTGAAACCTAGCAATATGTACACCTACATCTACACCGTTAGTTCCCCGACAACGACGCCAAAATCTGATCACGCCCAATAGTAGTCCTTAAAAGGATAAGCGGTCGTTGCAAATATAATTCGGTCTAAGAGTCCGGAGTCGAATCCCACAGAGAACTAAGATTTAGCTACAACTGTTCACTATCACCAAGAAGACAAGCTTGAACAATTCTTAAGTTAGGTTTCTTATGTCTACCTAATTAACTAACACAAAAATAATAAATTTAACAACTAAAGATACTAAAGGTTGGAGACAAGATTAAGGATGTGTAGAGTTATGATTTTCCCAATTGTCGGAATTCTTTCCGCTACATCTTCTATAATTTTGCCTAATTATTCTCCACTAATCGTGAGCACTTCAGGTATCGTAATTCTCTCCTGAGAAACTATAACAATTTACTAGACATATTCTTCCGAACTATGCTAGGTGGCACAATTTACCGCTCACTATGACCATGCCAAGGCTTTGTTATTCCTAAATCCACTTTTAAACCTGCCATATTGATTCCTCATATACGTTAGGAGTAATGTTGTTCAACAACTACCTAAATATATACTCTTTCCCAAGCAATAAATAAATAGGCACAATCAATTGATGGTCATTCAATCAACAGAAATAAGCACGTAGTTGAACAAGTAAAGAAATTCAAAGGCTAATTTATATTCATACATAACAAGAATTCATCCTCCCAAAGGTTCTATATAATAAATTAGTTACTCATAGTAGTATATGAAAATACAATACTAAAATTCATAACCAACAATAGAAAACATGAAGAAGAAAGAAAAAACTGGTGGTTTAATCTTCCTTCTTGCTCCTAGTGTATTCTTGCCTCCAAAGATGTTGTGTAACCCTAAAGTAGTGTCTCCTCCTATAAAGTTACGTTTTAGGATGTATTTATATGACCAAGGTAGGGTGGAGGGCCGTCCAATACAATCCAATCTCGGATAGGAGAGCTGGAATCTGCGTCTGCCTTAGCGCATCACGCGCCCGTGGATGCAAACTCAGGTTTTGCAATTTTCCAGTTCACGAAACGATCTGTGCCTTTGCTTCACTTCGCTGTTTTGTGCCTTCAGTTTTCTCCTTTTTTGCATCGGTTTTTGTTTCACGCACGAGATTAGACGAGCTCCTAATTCTTTCCATCTCTTCCTTTTTGTGTCAAATTATCATCTTTGATCATTTATCATCCAAACCCGTTCCTACACATAAGAAACACATAATGAGCATATTTCACTTAAAAAACCACGTAGTCTCCCGCGACTCACACAAGAATTAATATCCAAATATACTCAAAAATATGCACTTTTCTTCATTAATTTATCAATCGGTAAGTTTCATGAGCTTAAAATATACCTCACCTATACTACTTAAAAGGTAAAAGAAATTGAGAGTTGCAACTTCTAAAAAATTTTAAGCAGACTTTTTAAAATTCACATTATCATTTACATATTTGAAAATATTTTTTGTCTTATAATATTCGAATTATGCCATTCTTCTAGTATAGGATAAGATGTATGGCAAAAGAAAATTAAAAAGAGCTATAATTTTTCGCATGTTTAATACTTTCTATTATAAAATTATCAAATTTACTCTTGTATTGCGCAAAATGGAACAATTTTGTCTTACTATTCAAAATTGAGCATTTTATTCATTTGTAACACTTTGGATCTAACCTTAACCTTGCCAAAAAGTCCCGTTTTCGGTACATAGCTACTATATAAAGCATCAAAGACCAGAAGCATGTCCAATACCTAAGAATGCAGCTTGGATAATTAGAAAAATATTAGAAACCAGGAACTTTATTTTGCAGTATAGTTCTATATGTAGTATGGTCTATATATTAAACAGGCCTACAAGCTTGCAAAGTAGTAAAAGTTTTCTATAAATAAGTTGTATCAATTGCTTGTACTCAACATCTTATAGCTCCTTGGAAACGTATCACTTTGAATCCCAACTTTCATCCTAAGTTCAGGTTTATTCTTTAACTAGTTGTTCAAGAAAGGTTTGCCCCACAGTGCATAGGTTGCAAAAGTTTGGTATTCTAAGTGCCTCAAACTTGATTTTCTGTGGACTTATTAATGAAAATTTTAAGCACTTATTTTTTTACTATCATATTAAAAAGAGAATCTGGAGTAGGCTGCTATCTTGATTGGGTTATCGAAGACAAATTGGTGGTTGGCAGTCACGGGCCTGTAGTATGGAAAAAAGAAATAATAAATGATATAAAGCTTAAATTACTAACTATTTCTTTGCTATGCTAGTCTATTATTTTTCCGTAAAACGGTACAGTTAAATTTGTATGTAGTTTCTTGACAAGTGAACTAATTTAATCCAGAAATAATAAAACAATCAAAAAATAATGCGATACTTAGCCTCAAAATGTGGATAACATAGCGGAAATGACGATTTCGGGAGCAAGACTTCCGGTCACAACAATGATGTGATCAAAAAGCAAGAAAGTAAATGATATAAAGCTTTGTATAGAATGCAGTATAAGTTGCCAGAAAATTCGTGTCCTTTACAATGATAACTGAACTCTCTATTTATAGTTATCTTGGGGAGGAGGTCCTAGGATCGTGTCCTCCTTTAATGTCAATTATGAGGGCCATTGATGAAGGTATAACGGTGAAATAAATGCCAAATTCCTTGTAACGGGCTGTCGTTCCTAATACTGCAGAATGTTCTCTATTAAATGCTACCAGACGCAAAGCATTTAATACACCTTTATGAACATTCTCTACCGGTGACGAGCGAAATAGTTGGGTTAGGTGACCATCTCTGTCTTAGGTTCTACGTTTCCTTTCTTTAAGTGACCACGTGTCATAACATATTTTTCCCTATACAGATAGTCCCCCTGCTTTCTAGTGACATAATCTTGTGTTACCGAAAAGTTGGTAGAAATACTCTTTTTGGCGTGGATTACTATAATTCTCTTTGCAGGCTACTGACAGTTGATTAAACACACGTCTCTCTACATTTAATGCCCCGAACACGCGTCATCCCACGCTTCAGCACAACCTTTGCCGATTATCGAGGTAATTATGGCCATGAATTTAGCTGCAAAAATTTTACTTATACGCATCGCCTTTCTCCTATGTACTTCATAATTTCTCAAACTTTTATTCTTTTCTCTAATTCTCTTCGAACCAAAACCCTTCTCCTTCTTCTTATTCAATGGCTTCTTCTTCCAAACGCATTAGCTCTTCAAAGAAAAATAACAAGACTAAGGATTCTGCTCCTCCAACGGTAGGTTCCATCATCCCCTGAAGTCTTAATACCACAAAAGACTTTGAAGAGAAATTCCCTACTGCTAACCCTCGTTTATGGGTTGTCAGTAAGTATCCTTCTTCAATTCGCCCTTCCCGTATTCCTACTATGACGGAAGACTGCCACTTCCATGAGTTGGACATCATTGCTCTTGATCTATCAGAGCGAGTGACTCTTCCCAGGGAAAGTTTTACATATTTTTACACGTATCCCTTTAATTTGGGTGCATTTTCTTTGAGCGGAGAGCTTGATTCCATGATTGAGGAGTTTTGCCTTCGCTACCAAATATGCTTGGCACAGGTAAGTCCTTCAGTGTGGAGGACGGTTGCCTACCATCGACGCTTGTGCCAGGAAATTGGAGAAGAGCTACTATTAGCTCGTATGATGAATCTTTACTCCCCCAAGATTTTTCGAGGGAGGGGGGCATGATAAACCTTTGCAAACGTAGCCACCATGCTCTGTTGATGAGCATGGACGATAGCGACCGTGGGTGGACGGAACGGTTCGTTGCAATTGCCACCAAGAATATCATTCTATCAACGACATTATCCTTTCCGACCGCTTGGAATCGTACTCGTAAGACCTTTATTCAGTATATTTTCCTTTGCTAAATATTCTTCTATGCCTGCATTGACTCTTCATCCTTTGTATGTTTCAGCAACCCCACCAGCGGTGTAAGGCCTGAACCGGTGGGTTCAGAAGATTTTGGACGTTACGACGCCCGAAATTCATTTGTGGAAAGAATTGTCCCTTAAGTACGGGTGGAAGGCCAAAAATCATGGTAATTCATACTCACCTTATTTCAATTTTTCAGGTGAAGAACTTGACTAATTTCTTCTATTTTTTTTCTTGAAATTAGGTTAACCTACGGGCTCAGTTATTATCCCCGAGGAGGACATTTTGGTTGATCTTACTGATGCAGCGAGGCTGCTTCAGGAGGCACTTACTCGAACAGGTGTCTCCGAGCCTATTTCGGGCACAAGTGTTTCATTACGGAGTCCCTGACTGGATAACAAGCAACCAAAGAGAAAAAGTTCTTTTGCGGCCGGGGAAAAGAATAAGTGGGCGAAGACTACTACCCCTGTGTCATCTCCGGAAGTTGTGATCACTAGCCCTCCTCCCGGGCCGATCATAAACACCATGATGATTGACAATAATGGAGAAGCCAGTGATGATGGGGCTTCTCTACACAGAAGGCGACGTTCATCATCAACTCAACAGAATGCTCCATCCGCTGAGTTAACTGATAGAATATAAGGGTTTACTAAACTCCATAGAGAACCAGGTTCTCTATCGTTTCCACTAGAACACATGCACACAACAGTAAGTAAATGACAAGAGGAAGTTTACGTGAAAAATTCCCAGCTCAACGGGATTACAAACCATGACCTACCCTTGTAGGATTTCAACTTCACTACTGAGCAATTTTTAAATTACAACCTATGCGACCTAGGAATTAACCTCTTAATCCCTTACTAACTTGTAATACTCTATTACAAGCCACTTTGTAATAACTCTATTACAAAGACTTTACAACTCGACTAACTCTAGCCAAGACTCAAACACACAGGTTTAAGATTTACAAAAAGGGTTCCTACAGAATGCTTCTAAACAAGCTAAGTAGTTAATACACTTGAAGAACTATTATAAAGTTACAACTCAACTAAGGACATACAATAACTTGATGTGGGAACTGGTCCGTAGTTGTTTTGTTCTTTGTTCTTGAAGCACTTGAGAATTACTTACTAGATGATCACGTGAGATGGTGAGAGAGCTTGAGTGAAATCTCTAAGTGTTCAAGTGATTTGTTTTACCTTCCTTGATTGCATTAATACATGTATGACATCACTTACAATGATGTAAGCAATGCAGGTAAAAAGCTTTCTACAAAAAGTTGACTGTTGCATTGTTCCTGTATTGTAGCGTGTGCAGGCAACAACATTTCCAGCTGGAGAGTTGACTTCATACAGTCACCTCGGGAGCTGGTAGGGACATTTTCCCTAGTTATTTATTCTACTCTAAAGAGTTGAACCATAACCCAAGATGAAACCCAACCTGGAACCTTGTGATCTTAAGGTCTTGAGAATTTTTAACAGGTTCCTTATCTAGTTCTTGACAGTAAGTTTGTTAGATCATCAAAACATTAAATAAAGTACTTATGACAAAGATACTTGTAAGCTATCAATTTTTCCCTTTTTGATAATGACAAACTCATAATTGAAAATCCCATAAAGAGTCACATAGAACTAGACAACAAACCAGAAAGACCTTAAGTTTCCCACTGAATCTTCCATTCCCCACTTAATCAGTGCATATCACGGAACTTCAAAGAGTTTCCCCCTGAATCTGCATTTTCCCCCTTACTTAGTGCACATCATCTTTATGCAAATTTAATCAATTCAATTATGCAAGAATCAATCTTCCCCCTTTTGTCATCATAAAAAGCACAGAACAGGTAAGCAGCATAAAGAAGTCTAGCGTGATTAACTCATGCCACTTATGTGCACACAACATGATAAAAAATAGAGACAAGAGAGCAATAGCATAAACAGCAAAAGGGAAATACTTGCATTAACCAAATTTGGACCTTTACAGGCGGGAGCAAAATCATTGTTACCATCCATAATTCCAAAATAAAACAAAACAAGTACCAAAAAAAATCACCAAAACACATTTAGAAGATGGACACTGGAAACTGGACATTGAGGTGACACTCTTTAAGGGACACTGGAGGAAGAGGGAGTGGAAGAGGAGGCAAGGGTTTGGAGGACAAGATCCATGCGAGCATTCGTGGACATTTGCTCACTGAGCAGTCTTTCTTTTAGGTCCTCCACCTGTTTACTAAGCTCAACGTTCTGCTTTGTCAGGCAAGCAACCTCTGAGTTGTGAGAACTAGAACCAGGTGCCTCTTGTAGCTGACTGTCAAGAATAGCGTTCCTAACCTTCAGCTTTCGGATCTCCTCTGTGGCACTATTTTGAGCGTTGATCAGTTGAGTGATCGTAGAGGTGCTTCCAACTCCTCCAACCTTTTCAATACACTCACACTCCTCAAGAGTGGTCTTGGAGAAGGTTTGCTTCTTGGTGCCCACTTTGGCCTGTCCGAGAGGCACCTTGAAGAATTTGAAGTCCTTTGTGAGTAGAAACCCATACGGTAGTCCATGGTTGCCATCTTTAAAGTTTGCCACCTTTTGCATATGCTCAATCATCATTCTAGGCAAATTCATGGTGGTAAAATTATCCAAGGCTTCCATAAGGAGCAGGTCAGTTTTGGACATAATAGATCTCCTCTCAGCGCGGGGAAACAACACTTTATTGACCATCTCAAAGAGCACCTGATATACTGGAAGGAGTGCCTTCTTATGCACCTGTTCCCCCTACTGGATTGCCTTTTCCTTGACAATGGCATTTCTAAAATTTGACATGCAGGCACCCCAAACAGACAACATTCCTTTAGTAGGAACACCCAGAATTGACCTCAATATGGCTGAGTCCATCACTATGTCCACCCTATTTATCAACGCACAGATTTGATCGCCTTCAACTGTGAAGAGGTCGGCATAAAAACTTCGCACCTCCTCCTTATATACTCTTGGAACAGTATTTGCAAACAAATGAGTCCATTAGTGGAAATCACAAATTTCTACTAACTATCTCATCCCAGCAAGCTCTATAATGTCAGGGGCAAATGTGCGGCCCTAGAGTACTTTCTGTTTACCCATGTCTAAACGTGTTGCTGTGGCAATGGGAGGGTCGATGAATTTTGATGATGTACTTATACTAACTTATCAATGTTCCATAATACCCAATTGGTTCCTATATTAGCTCGATCTATAGGTCGAGGAACCAGGTACCATACTTGTGGCTCTTCCCTCTTAGACTCAGACCCTTCTCCACCTTCCTCTACAACAACCCCTTCTGAAGAAATAGTGAGCATATTTTCTATTCCCTCCTTTTCATGTGGTTTCATGGAAATTTCAATAGAAGGAGGAGTGATACCTGTGAAATCGCAACCTGTCATGGTTGTCTCAGCCTTTCCATGACTAATCACTAGATTTTCACTAGAGGGATCATCCATGGAGAGATTTGATGTTTCCTAATTTTTTCCTTGAACCAAGTTCCCTTGTTCACCATGTTTACCCTGTTCACTTTGTTTGACCGGTGAGACTTGAGGAGGACAGGCATTCTCAGACTTGCTCGGAGTCATCTTCTCGTGACTGTGATAAGGAATAAAGTCGGAGTGGGTAGGAGAGGGAATGAAGTATGGAGGAGACTCTGCTTTAGGGTTTGGACTGGTGGTTGTGTTGGGGGAGAAGTCTGCCGTTGGAGTTCTAATTGGTGTGGACTCACTTAGAGAACTATCGGGTACACTGGGGGTTACTTGATTTTCAAACATGGTGAAGTTGTACTCGAAGAGTTTGTCCATTGAGAAGAGAGAAGACAAAGAGAAGGTTTCAAATTTTGGAAGTGAAGGGTTGTGATGTTTGATAGGCTTATTTATGATGAGGGATCAGTTCTGAAACGGTGGCAAATTTTGCTTCGGGAGTTGTATCGTTCAGAGCAGGTGAGACTCTTTGGATGAAAAGACAAAACTTAAAAAGATTGACACGCTGATGATGTGGCATTGTATTTGTCCATTTAAAATTGTGTATTAGAGAACAAAGAAGCTACTAACTTGTGTCAAGAGAACCAGGTTCCTTGACAGGTCTTGCAAGTGAGTTTAAACCCTTTTACTAGGATGTACTACAACATCTGCTTTGTAGTCATCATGCATATCTACCTGTAACCGTATAGAAATGAGTTAGACTTGGCCAGATAACACCTTAGCTAATTTTACTTGTATATGGCTTTCATAACCAATCATTGGGAACCAGGTCCTCTGTTGGGTAGTCCTAGGCGATTTTTCTCAAAATGTTTTCTTCTCAAGGCTTTGGTGAATATGTCAACAACTTGATTTTCAGCAATCAATGTACTTGGACCTCTTGAGTTGGACTGTTTTTAGTCATGATTATGTGCACTTGTATTGTCGCACAAGAGTGGTACACAGTTAATATATACCCCAAGGTCTTCCATTACTGCTTGATCCACGACAATTGAGCACAGTAGAAGGCAACTTCTACATATTCTACTTCAGCGGTTGAGAGTGCCATTGAATTTTGCTTCCTTGTACCCCATGAGATAAGACAGGAACCCAGAGAGTGTGCCATTCCAGATGTGTTTTTCCTATCCACTAGATAACTTACACATTTAGCATCAGCATACCCAATGAGATAAAGTCATCGCTTGAGGGATAGTAGAGAACCATGTCCTATGTTCATTTAATACATCTCAAAATTCTTTTAGCAACTCTCAGATAAGACTCCTTTGGATTTGACTGAAAACTTACACAGAAACCCACTCTGAAAACAATGTCTGGTCTGCTTGTAGTGAGATACAAGAGTGATCCAGTGATGCCTTTATGCAGGGTTTGATTTACAGGAGAACTAGGTTTACCCATGTCTAAACGTTTTGCTGTGGCAATGGGAGGGTCGGTGAATTTTGATGATGTACTTCTGCTGACTTATCAATGTTCCATAATACCCACTTGGTTCCTATATCAGCTCGATCTACAGGTCGAGGAACCAGGTACCATACCTGTGGCTCTTCCCCCTTAGACTCAGACCCTCCTCCACCTTCCTCTACAATAACCCTTTCTGAAGCAATAGTGAGCATATTTTCTATCTCCTCTTTTTCATGTGGTTTCATGGAAATTTCAACAAAAGGAGGAGTGATACCTATGGAATCACAACCTGTCATGGTTGTCTCAGCCTTTCCATGACTAATCACTGGATTTTCATTAGAGGGATCATCCACGAAGAGATTTGATGTTTCCTAATTTTTTCCTTGAACCAAGTTCCCTTGTTCACCATGTTTACCCTGTTCACTTTGTTTGACCGGTGAGACTTGAGGAGGACAGGCATTCTCAGACTTGCTCAGAGTCATCTTCTCGTGACTATGATAAGGAACAAAGTCGGAGTGGGTAGGAGAGGGAATGGAGTATGGAGGAGACTCTGCTTTAGGGTTTGGACTGGTGGTTATGTTGGGGAGAAGTCTACCGCTGGAGTTCCAACTGGTGTGGACTCATTGAGAGAACTATCGGGTACGTTGGGGTTACTTGATTTTCAAACATGGTGAAGTTGTACTCGAAGGGTTTGTCGATTGAGAAGAGAGAAGACAAAGAGAAGGTTTCAAATTTGGAAGTGAAGGGTTGTGATGTTTGATAGGCTTATTTATGATGAGGGACCAGTTCTGAAATGGTGGCAAATTTCGCTTGGGGAGTTGTATCGTTCAGAGCAGGTGAGACGCTTTGGATGAAAAGACACAACTTAAAGAGACTGGCATGCTGATGATGTGGCATTGTATTTGTCCATTTTAAATTGTGTATTAGAGAACAAAGAAGCTACTAACTTGTGTCAAGAGAACCAGGTTCCTTGACAGGTCTTACAAGTGAGTTTAAACCCTTTTACCAGTATGTACTGCATTATCTACTCTATAGTCATCATGCGTGTCTACCTGTAACGGTATAGAAATGAGTTAGACTTGTCCAGATAACACTTTAGCTAATTTTACTTATATATGACTTTTATAACCAATCATTGGGAACTAGGTCCTCTGTTGGGTAGTCCCAGGTAATTTTTCTCAAAATGTTTTCTTCTCAGGGCTTTCGTGAACATGTCAACAACTTGATTTTCAGCAATCAATGTACTTGGACCTCTTGAGTTGGACTATTTTTTGTCATGATTGTGTGCACTTGTATTGTCGCACAAGAGTGGTACACAGTCAATGTATACCCCAAGGTTTTCCATTACTGCTTGATCCACGACAATTGAGCATAGTAGGAGGCAACTTCTACATATTCTGCTTCAGCCATTGAGAGTGCCATTGAATTTTGCTTCCTTGTACCCCATGAGATAAGACAGGAACCCAGAGAGTGTGCCATTCCAGGTGTGTTTTTCCTATCCACCAGATAACCTACATAATCAGCATCAGCATATCCAATAAGATAAAGCCATCACCTGAGGGATAGTAGAGAACCATGTCCTGTGTTCGTTTAAGACATCTCAAAATTATTTCAGCAACTCTCAGATAAGACTCTTTTGGATTTGATTGAAAACTTGCACAAAAACCCACTCTGAACACAATGTCTGGTTTGCTTGCAGTGAGATACAGGAGTGATCCAGTGATGCCTTTATGCATGGTTTGATTTACAGGAGAACCAGGTTTACCCATGTCTAAACGTGTTGCTGTGGAAATGGGAGTGCCGATGACTTTTGATGATGTACTTCTGCTGACTTATCAGTGTTCCAGAATACCCATTTGGTTCCTATATCAGCTCGATCTACAGGTCGAGGAACCAGGTACCACACCTTGAACTGCATCAATGGCTCTATTTTCAAGCTTAATATTGTTGTAATCGTGAGATTAAGTTCCTCGCTAATGGATGGAGAAGTAGTTGTAGTATCTTTACTGGATTCCTTGACATGAATCATCAAGTCTGCCTTTCTATTTTCCATGTCAACAACTTCACCTGGAATCAACAAGAGTTCTCCATCTTCATCATCATTCCTATTCCTTTTTTAGATGAGTAACCCAGGAAGATTCCTTCATCTCTTTTAGCATCAAACTCTTCAGGATGATCCTTGTCATTGTTGAAAACATATCATTTGCAGCCAATTGTCCTCAACTGAGTCAGCACTTGGTGAAGGCATTTGTAGTTACTTTATCAATTAACATTAATCATGCCATATCTTTAAGAGTCCTGTTCTTCCTTCCCACATTTTTATTTTGCTGCGATGTTCTTGGAGCTGAGAAGTTGAGTAATCCCACTTTCAATACAGAATTCATCCACTCTGGCATTATCAAAACTTGTTCCATGATCTGATCTAATGCAAGCCACATTTGTTCCCGTCTTCACTTAGATCTTCTTGATAGATCCCACAAATACATGAAAAGTCTCATTCTTGGTTCTGAGGAACAGAGTTCAGGTGAACCTGGAGTATTCATTCAATATCAAGATATATCTTCTTTGTCATATGCTTAGCACCCTCATTGGTCCACATAGATCCATATAAAAAAGATCAAGTGGCCTTAAGGTGCTGACTTCCCCTTTTGGGCTTGTAGAAAATCTGACATGCCTTCCTCTTGGACAAGCATCACACATTTTTGTTCTTTGAAGCTCGACTTGTGCAGACCACGAACCAGGTTCTTCTGGTCTGGATTATTCAGTAGTGAAAAACTTGCATGCCCCCAGCCTTTTGTGCCATAGTTCAACATCGATATCAACAACTCTCCAACAACTTAGATCACCACTTTGCAGAGACTTACAATCAGCAACTCAAAAATTCTTGTATCTTTAGGCTACAAGCATCACCTCCCCAGTCAAAAAATTTGTGACTGTGCATATTTTGGACAAGAATTTCACTTTATTTCCTTTGTCACATATCTTCCAACTCTTAAAGTGTACCTTTTTAGCTATTTACAAAGGGTACACTCTCTCCTAGCAGGGCTTTCAGTGAAAGAAGATTGATCGTATTTCTAGTCATGTGCCTTGAGCAGCCGCTATCTATATATCATTGTTGGTTGCTCCCCTTCAGTGCTCCCTTCACAAGGAAATCAAGGGTTAGATTTAGGAACCCAAACGAGTTTGGGTCCCTTGTAATGAGAGAAGGGATGAATGAGTGCTCTTTTAGTCCAAGTAAGCAGTATGTGTTTCCAATTTGACGAACTAGGTCCTCTAGCATTAGTTACTCTATCGGTAAAGACTTTATTTTTCTGATGAGATTGAACCTTGGCCATGCAATTTTCCTTGAGGTGTCCATTATTACCACAGTAGGTACATAGCCAATTTCCGGTTAGAGTAACATACTTGCTATGAAGGTTGTAGGGAATCTTTTCCCTTTGAAACCCAATCCCCTGCGTGTTTCCCCCGCTGTTGGTGTACATGGCAGTGATAGCATTAGAGGACCAGGTCTATTTAAGCAATTTTTCAAGGTCACTCTTCACTTTACCGAGTTCTTCCTGGAGCTGTTTGTTTTTCTCAAACTCAGCACACAGACTGGTCTTCACCAAATTTAACTCATTTTCAAGCTTAATGTGTGCCTCACTTGGAACTTCCTTTCCCTTTTCAAAGTTTCCAGGCCTACTTTCCATTTTAAGTTCCTCAATTGTCTCTTTTAAGTCTACTACCACCACTACTTGGTCATCTCTCTCTTGCTCAATGATAGCAACTCTCTCAGTTAAAGTTTCTTTTTCTTTACTTACACACTCAATGGTTTCTTTTAAGTCCACCACAACAACCATTAGATCAAGTCTTTCATGTTCTATACTGGTAATTTCTCATCTAAGGCATCCTTTTAATTTTTCAGGTTCTTTGTTGTTTCTTTTAAATCAACTACAATGACTACTACGTCATCTCTGGTTTGTTCACCTTCCCCTAATTCCATAGCTAATGCATCTTTATCATTTATGAGATTATGGTACACATCAATTAATACATTTGCTAATGACATGAGCTTTTTAGGAGAGTAAGATTTCAGATTTCTCTAAACATCCAGAAAATTTACCTCATCACTGTTGTCATCTTCATCGTCATTAGATTGAGCCATTAAAGCAAAGATTGAATCATACTCAGTTGTTTCATTTTCCACTGCCATCATTGAACTACCACCATGATCGTTTCTTCTTCAGATTCGCTGGAGGAGTCTCCCCATACAGTAAGAGCTTGATTTACAACATTGTCAACATCATTCTTTCTCTTGAAGCATTTATCAGGAATCAGGTTCCTCTTGGCTGCTTTGTCAAAGTTGTTATTGTACTGATCTTGCTTTAGGAGAGGGAAATCATTGATGAAGTGTCCTGGCCTGCCACATTTATGACATAGGTCATAATTTCTTGGTTTGCTTGAACTTCCTCTTTTCGAAATGCCTCAATTCCTGCGAACCATCTTCTAGAATCTGCTTGTCAAGTAAGCCATATCACTATCCTTGCCACTTGAATCATTGTTGTCTGTCTTTAGTGTTACACCCCATGTTTTTGTATGTGAAAGTATGTCGTAAGTCAATTGATGTAAGCTCGGAAATGAGATCTTCTTTGAAAGTATATAAAGTGATTTAATGTTGTTACACCCCGTACTTCACACATCACTGCCATTATAGGATTATCTAATGTAAACTCAAAAAGGACAAAATTCTTCTACAAGGATAAGAAAGGTTTACTGAAGTCTGTCGACGCCCCCTTTTTCCCTCCTTAAAAGAAGGCGAAATCGGGTTTACGACATTATGGGCAAAACAACTCTTATTCCCTTTTGAGGAATCGGGTTATGGAATTTGAAGAGTCGACACCTAATGATTATAGTGCATTAGGACACTTTTAGAGAAAAGAAGAAGATTTTTGGAAGAAAACCAGAGTTCGGGTAAGGGCTTGAGATTATCTCGAGGGGAAGGTGTTAGGCATCCCTCAAGATCCACTAGTGTGGTTCCCGGCCGTACTTAGCTGTGACTTTAAGAAGAGTAGAAGTAACAGACAATGTTTGCACATAAGAAATATAAACAAGTTGACAATTTTGAAAGAAGAAAGACACAAGTGATTTTTTTTTGGAAAAAAGAAAGCTTAGTTTGAGGAAAACATTAATTTAAATGAAGGAAAAGCAAAGAAAATGGTCCTAGGTTTAACTATAATATGGATCACTTCGATGCAATACCCAACAATCATTCTCACATCAGATATTAGCGCACCGGTCATCATCTCCATATTCTACCCTTCCCACCCCGTAGAGGTTATTTTAAGCGTGTGTATTGGTCACAAGTGCTTAGTGCGTGCTATTACCCGTCCCGTCCTATAGGTCCTAGAGGGTATTTAGGATCGCTATTCCTATGAGGTGAGGGCTAGGTTGAACCCTTAGGTTTAAAGGTCAAAACACTAGGCGACATGCAAAAACAAATAGGACTTCATGTAAGGAATCATATAAAGGCATGTAAAAGGCTCAAATATCCCTCCACAGAAGGACACATGATTAGCACGTCTCAATCACATTTAAGGTCTAAGGAAATGAGAGTTAAAAGCTGGAATGTGCGATAATATGTTAAGATAGGAGTTGAAGAGTTTAAACAGAATTTGCAAAAGGAGTTGGACGCACACTTTCTGAACTTGAGAAAAGGCAGGAGATACGTAACAGTTTAGAAATCAGAGAAAGCATTTTAAACATACTCAAAAATATATGATAGGGCATAGCAGGTATAGTATTCTGTTATGAAAATAATTTCGGACAGAAGAGGTAGAAAAATGTTTAGCACAGATGTAAAACCATTCAGAAGTGTAAAGCTGAGAGCATATAAGTATATTAGTTTTTGAACTATAGTTTTGGAAAATTACAGAAGACATAGTGTCCTGATGAGTTTTAGGAAAAAAAAAGTAACACAATTCTGGAAAAGGTAACTAAATAGAAAGTATTTGCACAAATATGATTATTTAGAAAATAGGACAGGAGTTTAGTAAGAACCAAGCGGATCTCAGAGAAGGGAAACAAATTCGGACAGTTCAAAGATGTTGAATGGTTTAAACATGATAAGCCGGTTAATCGATTTTATCCGGCCTAAGGCTTGCCTAGGCGCTGTTTAATCATAAAAGAAAGTGGACGTGCATACTTATTTTCCAGTTTTAAAAGAAGCCTGTTAACCAGACTTATGTCTGTTAAACAAAATTAGTGAAGTATTCAACAGTTGCAAATACAGCCCTATATACATGATATCTAATGCACACAAAGGTCCTAAAGCATGGCATCTAAATACAATGGCAGCATTGTTGATTATTAACTGTTTGTGGTTATAAAATAAATAACAAGCTGATAGTAAGAGAGCTTAAAGACAGGACCTCTAGTTGTATGAGATGTATGCCCCTAGAAATGGTTTCTATTGCACAAGTAGGTAAGTAAAATCCTATAGACATGTTCTCTACCCATTACTTAAAGCTAAGCATGCATAATCCCACCCAATTGCACTATAAACACCATTGTTCATTACAAGTTATTACAGACCAATGTGATTAAATTACAGTAGTGAAGAGTAAAAATAAGAAGTTAATCTATAGGGAGCCTTTAGCCAGGCCCAAATAATCCTCACTTCTTTCGAGTTTCACAGCCTTCACCAAGAGTTTGGGTACGGCAAAGTTCCCTAGGGGTTTCTTGAGACCCCGGCCAATACCAGGCACCCAAAACAAATCACCCTTGATAAGTGTGAGTGTGGAATTGCCAACCTTGTGCATCAAAGTTCAGTGGGTGCTCAAGGCTCCCAAAGCAATGCTTACACTAAGGGGGCAAAACCTAATTTCTAAGAGTGGTGTGATTGTGATGGAATTTGAAGGAATTAAGTTGAAAACAGTTGGAAAAGGTTTTACATGAAGAATAATTTGAGAAGACAGTAACAGAAGAGTGAAAGAGTCAATTGAAGATGACCAGTTTTGAAAACAAAGAGTTATACAATATTCAGGGAACACAAACAAGGGCCCGGGAAAGGGAACAAATAGCTCTCAAACAAGAAAACCAGTCACACATGCATAGCACATTAAAGAGAAGTTCTTTTATAGCAAACAAGCATGCTTCAAACTAGGAGTCTGGTTCTTACAGCACCAGACACCAATTAAAGTCAACCTCAGGAAGAGGTTTTAGGGCTATTAAGTAGCCAAGAGGGCCTTAAACACATACTAGTAATGTACAGGAGTAAAGAAAAATATACATTGAGATAGAAAAGGGGGTAGTGAACATGCCAAGTCAAGCTAAGCATACTAATTAACACAGATACATGCTAGTTGCAGTAAGAACAACAGAACCATAGGTAGAAGCGCACAAGAAACAAAAAGAAGTGCAACACCAGTAGAAGCATATTGTTTTGAGGCTGTAACTTAAACAGAAGACATACCAGTTGAAGATAATGCAACACAGAGCAATAGTGGACAATAAGGTGCAAGGAAGTGAGCAATAGTGTACAGAGAGTATGCAGAGAGAAGGGCAGCAGTGTGCAGAGAAGTGAGCAGCAGGCAGACCAAAGTAAGCAGCTTAGTATAGGCCAGCAGAGTGGTAAAAGTAACCAGGATTACTCAATCTTGGCCTTCAGCCGATTGAGTGATCAACATTCAAATAGAAAAACGAGAGAAGTTTGTGTAGAAACAATAGAGAGCAATATGTTTAGTGTGTAAAAGAGAGAGTTCAGAATGAGGAGTTTTATTCGTGTCTGTGTGTAAGTGATATGCAATGTGTTTGTTGATGTCCCGCCAAGAGAATGGGGGAGGGGTAATTATAGTACTGAATATGAGTAAACAAACAAGGCAGCAGTCCCTTAATTAAGGGACTGGTATCAATCATAATCCAGTCAGTAGTTGGACTGCCCTTTAATTAAGGGATCCCAAATCAAACGGTAATAATCAGTCATTTGAAAGGAAAGAAATCACAAAGTAAGGTATAATCACATAAGGAAACAGAGTAGCATAAAGCATGTAATAAGGACTAAATACATGACCATCCAATTAAGGAAATAGGTCAGGCAAATCAATCAACAAATTGGTGTACATATATAAGGCAAAATATCATCGTAATTCTGAAAGAATAGTTTTCAAAATAATGATCGAGATTGAAAACCTTAGGAAATCAGTATTAATTGAGGAAAGTATCCCATAAATTAAGGAAGAAATTCAAACTATAGGAAAATACGCGGAATCACCATTTGAAAGCAAGTATCACAGTCTCAAAGAGGGTTCGAAGAATCAGTATAAAAATCACCATGCAAGCAATAAGAGAAACTTTAAGTGAAGAACGCAGAATGGTAGGGGAATGAAACACTGACAACAAAATCAAAGCAAGGAGCATAGAACTCGGAGAAGAACCCAGAAGAACACAAGACAAACAAATAACGCAAACACAAGCAGACAAAGTTAGAGTTTCATCAGACTTAACCAAAAATGTTTAGAAAATAGTACTGAAAATCACAAATTAGTACTCAAAATCAAAAATAAAGTGATTTCGAAAAGGGGTCAGAAGCCCTAGTTTCAAAAAGGGAACAAAATCGTTTAAAACTGGAGTAATCGTAAAGATTGAATAGAAAATAGTGCAAAACATAAAGGTACACGTTAAAATCGTTAAAAGAAATCAGAGATTTGAGGGGTTTGGGTTAAGATTAGGGTTTCATAAGAAACCAGTGAGAGGGGTAAGAGAAACTTGGTCGTGAAGCCCAAAGATAATGGTGTCTTTAGCATCTTCGAACCAAAATCATTGGAGAAAGGCCGGAATCGGACCCCCGGCGAGGTTTCAACGACCATCTTCATGGTGGAGGCTTATGGGGTTTCAAACCTTGGAGAGAAGCAACGATACAGGATCCATAGTGGCTAGAGGTCGAGAGAAGTGATGACGGAGCATGGTCGGAGAGGCGATGAAGCTCGTCGGAGAAGGAGGAGGGAACCACAAGGTTCTAGAGAGAAGGGAGAGCATCGGTTAGAGAGAGAGTGAGATAGAGATAGAGACCGATCTCTGAGAAATAAGGGGTCGGGTCTCAATTGAAATTGGGTCGAATTGGGGTGCAATTTGGGTTGTAATTGAAATGCAACTGGGGCTAGGTTTTAAATAGCCACTTTTCCCCTTTCTATTTTATAAAAATAGTAATAACGGTTTTAAAAGCAAATTAAAAATACTAGGTAGGCAAATATTATATAAATATTAGTTTTAAAAATATTGTAGCAAATTTTATTGTTATAAAATGCTATTAATTACAAAATAGGCTATAATTGCAATTATATGCAATTTAGATTCAAAAATGCCAAATAAATTGGTAAAAATATGCAAAAATCACCTTAATTATATTTTGGTGTAAATATGAGAATGAAATAAGTTATTCATCAAAAATGATAATTTTTTAAGAATAGTTATTGGATTTTGTGGTATTAAAATAGGCAGTAAATTGGTTTAAAAATCACAAAAAATACCAAAACTCTTGGGTGTGCTTATATATACACATATATGCTATTTTAAAAATATTTTGGGTATAAAATACATAGGAAAAAATTGGGTATCAACAAAGTCTTAAGTAAGTTAAGATGAATATGAGACTTGTTAATCATGATTTAAATGAGTTTAAAGTCATGATATGACTATATATGATGTTGGGATATGAAATATAAAGTTTGGGAAAAATCAGATTTAAGTTGCGGAAAAGCCGACTAAGGATTTGCCTTGTAATAAAGCGTTTTGAGCAATACATTTCATGTGTTATATGAGGTCGTTATGGGACAAATTATATACCAAAACGAAGATCTTGGAACCTAGTTTCCAAAGGTCTAAACTATTTATTCATATGACATCGGGGTAGAGAAATATGAATTTATAAATATGGGTCGCCAAGTCACGTCACCGCACTTCGGAGAAACTGAAAGTTTTATAGGCCAGGTTGCGACAGAGTTTTCCCCCACTATATTGAGAGTTACATGGAGATATTTATAGTGAATTAAGCCCTATGTGTCTAGTTTCCCACTCTGCAAACCGTTTGTCAATATTATATCGGAGTAGAGAGATATAAGTGTCCGAAGTGGCACTGCTCAAGCTGCCGAGCAGGCAGATTACCCACCTGCTTGGAGAATTGAGGCGGTGGTCTTATCCCCTTATATATCGTTAACAATACAGATTTTACTCACACCAAAACAATCTCAACATCTCCAAAACCCTCCCTAACATATCCCAAGATTCCAAGAACCAAACTCAACTCAAATCAACTCAAATCATCATCAAAGGTGTTAAAGACTACATGAGAATGCTTCTATGGTGTTGTAATGTGAGTGAGGGCTATTATGGGCTAAGTTGAGATAGGATTTCAAGTTTTAACTACTGTCCAAGGTATGTATAATGTCTTCTTGATTATTCCTAAGGATAATCTTGTGTTTGTTGTATTTTTTGAGTGAAAAATCATAAGATGCACTTGAAGGAACATAGGATATGGTTGTCTTTTTAGTGGACTGCTTTGTGGCTAAATATATGGTTTGTGGTGGCTGGAAATTGTGAGAAATAATTTAATAATGTTGTGTCTGCTGTTGTTAAGCTTTTTTAGGTGTTAATTAAGTTGATTGAAGAAGAAAAGATGAAAAACAAGTGATTGACGATAAAAATTAAGGTGTTTGATGTATGGGGCTGTTTTGGAAGGCATTTTGTGGATGTTTTAAACTAGAAATAATATGGTACATATAAGTATGATGTTCTTAAGGTTTTAAACTAATTTATGGAATACGATTTGGATTCAATTCATATCTTTTTATGAGTAAAAACGAGCTTGCCGCTCAATATGATTGTTAAGTTAATCGGAGAAACTCATATTGGATTATATTGTTGTTGTTGCTATTGTTGGTTATAGTTGTTGTTGTTGCTATTGTTGGTTATAGTTGTTGTTATTGGGCTGTTGATGACCCTTAGTGGTCTTTGGGATGTATTAAAAATAAGGGACTTGCTACCCGATTTTCCTAAAGCCATACGACTAGCCAAATACGATGGTATGACATTATATGTTAACAACAATATCATTTCACTTGTTGTAGATGCAAGACGTTGTGTTGAGCTTGGTTGAGTAATAAGGAAGATATCATACAGGTATGTTAAGGCTATTCATTCTTTTCTTTTGGCATGATCCATATGATACAACGAAACGAGCAAGCACGTAAGCTTCACAAATGATTCTATTCTTAGAAGTACTAGGGTTGCCTATCTTCTTGATTTCTCATATGTCCTACTATCATATCGTTTGTTCATGGGTCTCATGACATTTTGAGATATCTTATTGACTTACTTCATTATGCATTGCATTTATTTATATATATTATATTGACCCATGACCAGATGGCGTTATATATGCGTATAGTATATGTATATGGGGTATGGGAAAAGGTTATGGCGTTATATACACACCACCACCTGATCAGTTGGTATACATTGATGATTTTTCCCACATAGGTCGAGATGATATGATGAGATGCCCTCAGAGTCTTGATGATGTTATGTACGCATATACTTATGCATGGTATGACATTTACATGCACATGCATGACATTATAAATGTTTTATGATTCACAGAGCTACTCAGACTTACAGGTTGAGTACTTAATCCATATTTCTTTCATGTCTTTTATATACTACTTTTCATTCCTTACATACTCGGTACGTTATTTGTACTGACGTCCCTTTTGTCGGGGATGCTACTTTTCATGCCCGCAGGTCCTGGAAGACAGGTTGACAGTCCTCTTAGTAGGCTCAGCTCAGCAAAAGGTGTTGGTGCACTACACTTGCTCCAGAGTTTCCTATTTGATCAGTATGATTTGGACATGTATTGACTGGTATAGCGGGGCCCTGTCCCAACCTTTATGATATTTATGTACTCTTAGAGGCTTGTAGATAGATGTCAGGTATATAGATACTTGTATGGCCTTGTCGGCCTATGTTTTGAGTTTACAAATAATCATGCCAGCCTTATAGGCCCGTATGTCACATGTATAAGTTTCTATATCATGTTGGGTCATCCTATGTCTAGTATTCCCTTATGTTTTATTCTGATTATCTCATGACGGCCCTTTTGGCCCATTTACCAATGATAGTACGATAAGAAAGATATATTATGTTGGCACTCGGTTGAGTAAGGTATCGGGTGTCTGTCGTGGCCCTTCGGTTTGGGTTGTGACAAAAGTGGTATCAGAGCAGTTCTACCTAGGGAGTCTACAAGCCGTGTCTAGTAGAGCTTGTTTAAGGGTGTGTTATGCACCACACTTATAAGCATGAGGCTACAGGGCATTTAAGACTGTCACTCTTTCTTCTTACTCTAGATCATGTGGTAGAGCTCAGTTCTAAGAATTCAAACTCCTAAATTCTATTTTATTCATAATACAACAATATCTACATTCAGAAAGATAGTTGGTTAGAGATTAAAGGTGGCTACGAAAGAGTTGAGTCAGAGGAACTCGATTTTGCATCATGTTTATGATGAGTAAATGTGAGGTCTTCAACAGATCATGTGTGTACTAAGATGTGTAAGCTTCTTGATAATGAGCCCTAAGGCAAGAATATTTATCTACTCATATGGTAAAAACCAATAAAAGAATCGGAAGGTAGATACAAGTTTCAGCAAGTAAAAGAAGCAAGGTGAAGAAGCGTACGAGGTACCTAGTTAATGAAGATTAACAATATTTACAATTCAAGCAGAGAAATATAAGCATTCTGAGTTACTTTCGACAGTAACGGAGATATATACAATTAGCCACTCCCATCTTAATTATGCCCTATGGGAGCTGACAGATATAGTTTAAGAGAAGGATGGGATATCAGGATCAAGTTAGGGTTAGAGTAACCCAAAATTTTGGATGGATTGTTAGCATTAGTTGATATTTCCGAAGGATAGTGCAAATGTGGTAATAGATCTCCTTGTGAGACACCCAGATAGTGAACTCTAATATATTATAATCATATATGAATACTAGAATATTTAGAAACTTTAGAAGATAGGCAGTGAGATCCTAGAAGGGATAAATATTTACCTTAGTATGACTGGTGACTCCAGTCCTGAGTAAAAAAAGAAGGGAGAATGTTAGGCATTCCGAAGAGCCAGTGAGAAGAAGTAAGGGGAGCTAAAAGTGAAAGAATGTTTTGTTGAAGTTTTTAGAATAAAGTGATAGACAAAAATATTAGCTCGAGAATAAAAAGAGAGTGAATTACGCATTATGAGTAAGATGTGATTAATGGATGATAACGGTAAATCAAAATATGACATAGTGACAAAGTCTATAGTCAAGTGAAGGAAAAGAAAAGATGTGACAGGCCTTGAGGCAATAAAAGCATATAAGCCATAAAGTCATAGCCCCATTTGAAAAAAATGAGTTGGTGACTCCAACGTGATTACCCGAAGGAAAAGTTAGACCCCCGAAATAATAGAAATCAGTATGGGCTAGTGAACAAGATAAGTTGAACATGAATTATGGACCGAATGATTTGATAATAGTCGGCATCAAGAGAATTTCATAGATTACGTTCTAGCGATAATAGAATGGACAACAGAAGAATAACCTTTAAAGGTCATTCAGGAATATGCTTCCCTAAAGCGAGCACTGTAAGCAAAGTTAAGCTTAAGGTACTAAGTATGCCAGTTACACTAGGTGTTACCCTCGTAAGTAAGGAATTCAGGTATCCTTGGTACATAAGGGTTACTGCAAGGTGAGTAAGAGTCCATGAAGATGTGAGAAGACTCCAAATATTAAGATGTAACTATGGAATAGTAAATAAAGAATGCGGTAAAAAGGTTAAAGGAATGAGATTGCATCTATTCAGATCCTACAGATATGATACCACTCTAGAACATTATGCAAGCACGATGCCGAGGAGAGGCAGTAAGGATTCCAGCACAAGATGTTATTGATAAATAAGTGCAAATGAACACTTGATACATAAGGAGTCAGTGCGAGAGGTAAGTTAAGACTAGTTGAGGAAATAAGGAAGTAGGCTTCAACTTAAGCATAGTGACATAAAGATGAAATGGTCTTGTAACAACAGTATCACAATAACATTATATGCAATCTATAAGAAAGTGGCACCTATGGTGGCTAATGAACGGGAAGAAGAAAAAAATCAAAAGGTGATATTCAAGATCATATGAGTTGCATGGAATTCCAACATATGAGGGCACTAAGATAAGCCAAGTATTCATGCAACAAGTGGCAGAATGACCCAGAAAAGCTATTGCTTACATTTAAAGACAACTGAGAAGGCACAAAAGGAAATCTATGATGCTACCAAGTAAAGGAAGGTTTTGAGTAGTATGAATCGATATGTGTAGGTCGCACGCTAAAGTATCGTATAGCGACAAGGTTTTAGGTAGATAGGAGTAAAGGTGTGAAAATGTGAGTGAGAAGGTGACGAGAATAGGTAAGGCCTTGAGATTAAGCCCATCAAAACAAGAGAGCTGATGGTTTCTATAAGCTATAGAAAGCTCGGTACATTCTGAATGAACTCAGAGGAGTATAAGATAGGAGCAATTAGAAGAGATGAAATGCTGCCTTGGTAGTAGAATAAGGGTGTAATTGTGATAAATAAGAGGATGACGTTTGGGCCTTTGATTGAGTAATGATTTAAATAAAAGGGATTTCATGGATGGCACGGTATTAGAATACCCCCATAAGATGAATCACATTTGGATGATATGAAGTACGGTTATTGAAGTATAGTATCACCCTTAGGTGGATCAGGAAAATCACTTCAAATGTTCCTCAATGAGACGTGAGCCCTAGTGATAATGTATTACGTCAGAGGTGATGGTTAGAGCTAGTGAAAGACTATGATGTTGATATTTTATACAATCTAAGGAAGGTGAATGTAGTAGTCGATGCCCTCAGTCGTAGATCTATGGGTAGCCTATCATATTTACAGCTAGAGAAGAGTGAGATAGCTTGTGAGATTCATCAGCTAGCTAATCTTGGAATTCGATTACTAGATTTAGGTGGTACCAGAGTTACTATTTAGGACATGGAAACATCCTCTTTAGTAACTGGAGTGAAGGAATGCAGTATGAAGATCCTGTGCTAGATCATTACAGAGATACAACCTCTCAAAAGGAGAAGACACCATTTGAAATTACAGGAGATGGAGTCCTCAGATATCGGGGTCGATTATATGTTTCTAATATGGAAAGGTTGCGCCAATAGGTTATGGGATAAGCAGTGAGAAAGTAACCTAGAGTTGTGTAGCACACCTTGATAATAATAAACCTAAGTAAGTGTTATAGTATTATATGACCTAATTAGATGCAATAAAGCCATAAGTACAAATAACCAAGGCTAGGAAACAAAATATAGCAATAGTTGTAAGTTCGGCAAAGTACCAAGCAAAGAACATCTTTACACCTATATATGCTCCGAGGGACATCTTATCATAGTTCTGTATATGTTCACAAAGTGAGACAAAGATATTAGCAAAAAGCTGGAAAAAAAAGAGAGAGAGAAGATCCGCACATAAAAGGACATAGTCATACATGTTGCATCACAGAAGGTAGTCAAAGTTACGGGATTGGAAGAATTTCGATCACAAGTCGTGATGTGAGAAGAGGCCTAAAGGGGGGAATGCCCTGGTCATTAAATTTATTCATAGAACAATTGCCTATATGGTAAGGACAATATTAAAGTATTCACAAGATCTATAGGTTATGAGACTGATAAGCACATCAGTCAACATTCGAGGACAAATGTTCCAAAGAAGGGAATGATGTTACACCTCATATTTTTGTACGTGAATGTATGTCGTAAGTCAATTGATGTAAACTCAGAAATGAGATCTTCTTTGAAAGTATATAAAGTGATTTAATACTTTTACATCCCGTACTTCACACATCACTGTCATTATAGGATTGTCTAATGTAGACTCAAAAAGGACAAAATCCTTCTACAAGGATAAGAAAGGTTTACTGAAATCTTAAGTAAGTTAAGATAAATGTGAGACTTGTTAATCATGATTTAAATGATTTTAAAGTCATGATATGACTATATATGATGTTTTTATATGAAATATAAAGTTTGGAAAAAATCAGATTTAAGTTGTGGAAAAATCGACTAAGGATTTACCTTGTAATAAAGTGTTTTGAGCAATGCATTTCATGTGCTATATGAGGCCGTCTTGGGACATATTATATACCAAAATGAAGGTCTTGTAAACTAGTTTCCAATGGTCCAAACCATTTATTTATATGACATCAGGGTCGAGAAATATGAATTTATAAAGTAGGGTCGCCAAGTCACGTCGTCGCACTTTGGAAAAACTGGCAATTTTATAAGCCAGGTTGTGACACTATTTTATCCCAATATATTGAGAGTTACATGGAGATATTTATATTTAACTAAAGCCCTATGTGTCTAGTTTCCAATGCTGCAAACCGTTTATCAATACGATATTGGAGTAGAGAGATACAAGTGTCCTAAGTGGCACTGCTCAAGCTGCCAAGCAGGCAGCTTACCCACCTGCTTGGAGAATTGAGGCGGTGGTCTTATCACCTTATATATCGTTAACAATACAGATGTTACTCACACCAAAACACTCTCAACATCTCCAAAACCCTCCCTAACATATCCCAAGATCCCAAGAACCAAACTAAAGGAAAATCAACTCAAATCATCATCAAAAGTGTTAAAGACTACAAGAGAATGCTTCTATGGTGGTGTGGTGTGATTGAGGGCTGTAGGCTAATTTGAGATAGGGCTTTCTGTTGTAGCTACCGTCCAAGGTATGTATAACATCTTATTGATTGTGCCTAAGGTTAATCTTGTATTTGTTGTATTTTTTGAGTTAAAAACCATAAGATGCACTTGAAGGAACATGTGATATGGTTGTCTTTTTGTTTGGATTGTTTTGTGGCTAAATATATGGTTTGTGGTGGCTGGAAATTGTGAGAAATAATTTGATAATATTGTGGCTGATGTTATTAAGCTTTTTTAGGTGTTAATTAAGTTTATTGAAGAATAAAACATGAAAAACAAGTGATAGATGATAAAAATTAAGGTGCTTGACGTATGGGGCTGTTTTGGAAGGCATTTTGTGGATGTTTTAAACTAGAAATAATATGGTACATATAAGTATGATATTCTAAAGATTGTAAACTAATTTATGGAATAAGAGTTGGATTCAATTCATACCAATGATAGTACGATAAAAAAGATATGTTACATTGGTACTCGGTTGAGTAAGGTACCAGGTACCCATCGTGGCCCTTCAGTTTGGGTCGTGACATTTAGGACCAGGTTCTTCTCTCTTTTGGGCTCTCTTATTTCACTGTCTTTCTTCTTCTTCATTTTATATATTTTTAGATTACCTACAAGCTCATCAATGGTTAGCTCCTGCAAGTCCTTATCCTCTGTAATGGCATTCAATTTGCTTTCCCAAAAAACTGGGCAGCACACTGAGGATTTTTCTAACAAGCTTATTTCTTGGAATAATTTCACCAAGAGAGTGAATTTAATTAATGATAGAGGTGAACCGGGTATGTATATCTTGAATAAATTCATCATCTTTCATCCTAAAGAGCTCGTATTCAGTTGTGAGCATGTCTATCTTGGATTACTTAACCTGCGTTGTTCCTTCGTGGGCTGTCTGAAGAGCTTCCCAGATTTCTTTGGCTGACTGACATGCCGATATCATGTTGCATTCATCAGGACCAATGTTACACACCAGAATTTTCTTTGCACGGAAATTCTTCTCTATGGCCTTTCTATCAGCGTTATTGAATTCTTTGTTTGTCTTGGGAAAGGCTACAGCTGGGTCGCCAAGGTTCTTGTTAGGGACAAAGGGTCTGTCACATATGATATCCCATAGCTCAAAATCTTCAGCCATGATGAATTCGTGCATCCTGATTTTCCACCATCCATAATATTGACCATTGAACCTTGAAGATCTGTAAGTAGACTGGCCTTCTTCAAAGTTTGGAGGAGCAGCCATAAGGATCCTTTCTAGGTATTAACCTGATAGAAAAAACCTGCTCTGATACCAATTGATAGAATATAAGGGTCCACCAAACTCTATAGAGAACTAGGTTCTCTATCGGTTCCACTAGAACACACGCACACAGCAATAAGTAAATGACAAGAGGAATTTTATGTGGAAAATTCCCAGCTCAATGAGATTAAAAATTACGACCTACCCTTATAGGATTTCAACTTCACTACTGAGCAACTTTTAAATCACAACCTATGCAACCTAGGAATTAACCTCTTAATCATTTACTAACTTGTAATACTCTATTACAAGCCACTTTATAATAACTCTATTACAAAGACTTTACAACTCGACTAACTTTAGGCAAGACTCAAACATACAGGTTTAAGATTTACAAAAGGGGTTCCTACAGAATACTTCTAAACAAGCTAAGTAGGAAATACACTTGAAGAACTATTACATAGTTACAACTCAACTAAGGACATACAATAACTTGATATGGGAACTGGTCCGTAGTTGTTTTGTTCTTTGCTGGATGATCACGTGAGAGAGCTTGAGTGAAATATCTAAGTGTTCAAGTGATTTGTTTTACCTTCCTTGATTGTATTAATACTTGTGTGACATCACTTACAATGATATAAGCAAGGTAGGTAAAAAGTTTTCCACAGAAAGTTGATTGCTGCATTGTTCATGTACTGTAGCGTGTGTAGGCAACAACTTTTCTAGCTAGAGAGTTGACTTTGTACAATTACCTTAGGAGTTGGTAGGGACTGGTTCCCTCAGCTGTTTCTTCTACTCTAAAAAGTTGAACCATAACCCAATCCGGAACCCAACCTGGAACCTTGTAATTTTAAGGTCTTGAGAATGTTTAATAGGTTTCTTATCTGGTTCTTGATTGTAAGTTTGTTAGATAATCAAAATATAAAACAAAGTACTTATGACAAAGATACTTGTAACCTATCATTAAGTATTCCAACCGAGGACGACGTCTCGGTGGTCCGGGAATTTGATTTGGTAGAAAATTCCAACTCCCGCTATCGGGTACGAATAGTTATGCTCGATACTACGGGACCGAGTACCGAGTCCCTGCCGTCTTTGGTTGGCGAGCATCCCACCAATACTGCACTTGATGCAAGTGCTTCACATCCTTCAACTCTATTAGCTTCATTCTCATCTTCACCACCACCAGCAATTGCTACATCATTTCCATTTTCATCCACTCTTCCACCAGTCTTTGCTACTTCATCTACATCGGCCGCATCTGGCCATGAAAGAGATGTTCCTCCTCCCCAGTCCCCGGTTCAAGGGAATTTGGGGAAAAATTACACTGCCCCTTCTGAAGATCCACAAAGGAGGAGGATGTAACTATTTCGGTCTCTCTCGGGTGTATTCTACTTTCCCAGTTGATGGATCTTGCTAATTATCTGAAGCCTCTGGCTTCAAAAAGATATTGGGAAAGGATACAAGCACTCTGGCGAGAGTGTTTGATAAATAATTCCATGCATAATGCTACAGCGGTGCGTTTATTTCTTCTTTTGTAATTTCTTATACTTTTGCCTGAATACATTCTAAGTTTTGTGTCTCTTGTTTTGTAGGCCAACTTTCTTGCTTCTGAGGGCTTTCAGAATCTGATTTGCGAGAAAGAGGGACTTACTTTTGAACGAAATCAGCTTTTGGCAGAACGGGATCAGACTATCCTCCGCATCTCGGAACTGGAAACCAAAGCCGCTAAGGTAGTTATGTTGGAGGCTCGTTTGTAGCAAAATGAGCAAGAGGTGGTGAACTTTAGCCAAGAAATTGGCTCGTGAGGGTTAGATTCGATTAAGCTAAGGCTAAATAGGCTAAAGTCCAGGACATCGTTCTTTCTGCAACTGAGCGTGAGGTTGCCACTGCTAAAAAGTGATTGAATTAGAAGCATCCTTCGACTCCAAAATCAAAGAGCTTGCTGCAATGGAGTCGAAGTATGCCCAGTTGGAGGAGAAGTATAGAAAAACTATCGAGTATAATAGGCTCTTTAGTTCAACTGTCCGCGACCTTGATATTAGCCTTTAATCCGTTAAGTTCGCCCGGAAAAGCCTCTCTGAGGAGGTAACTGATAACTAGGGATTTTGACGCATTTGATGTTCCTTCTTGCTTATGCTTTGATTATAAATTCATACAAAATAGTCCCAAAAGGCTCATAAGTTGTTCTTGATTGCAGGTTTGATCAACAAAGTGACGAGATATCAAAGATCGGCTCAAAAGGAGTGAAACCGGCACAAGTACCAAAGACAATACAAAACTCAGGAGAAACAGGCCTAGTGCGGCCGCACTACACTTTGTGTGGTCCGCACTAGGGAGATTCAGAGAGTTGGTTTTTCAAGAATTAAAGTAGTGCGGTCGCAGTAGATATTGTGCGACCCGCACTGAAGGCACCGCGGCCACACTACTAGTCTATGCGATCCGCAAAACCAAAGTTCAGAGAGATGCCAAGTTCTGAAGATCAAGCCTGTGCGGTCCGCGGTCATATTTGTGCGGACTGCACTAGATGCCTCTACGGCCGCAATCCATTCTGTGCGGTCCGCGAAGCCTGGGTTCAGAGAGTTGAATTTGCAGAGTCAAGAGCCTAGTGCAGCCGCACACCATTTTGTGCGGTCCGCACTGACCCCGCAGGGGCATTTTTGTCCAGTTTTTCTAGCTTAGTATAAATAGAACCTTTTTCCATTTTTAGGGTATCAGACATTATCTGACTTCATCTGCGCTCGTGAGAAGACCTTTTGTAGCCATTTTGGGCACGTTTACGTAGTTTTAGTCATTGAATCTTTGTATTTACTTCAGTAATTAATTATTATGTCTTTCTCTTCATCTATTTATCTGATTTCTCTTCAAGCATGAGTAGCTAAACCCATTAGCTAGGGTTGTGGCTCAATCCTAGTGTGGGTAATTTATGGGTGTTGTGATTTAGGGCTAGATTGGCTATGGGTGTTTGTTATTTGGGTCAATTTTATGGTTTAATTTATGAATTAGTGGTTGCAAACATTGGTTTGTGCTAAGTTGACTTGGGCTCTTCTTGAGAAAGAGAGACTAAGTCTCCAAAATTGACCCAACAAGGAATTGGGATGGATTCAAGAGATTTGATAGTCCCAATTAAAGGGTTAAATCTCGATAGAGTAATTACCCGACTTGAACCCTAGTTGCCTGAGCAAATTTGCCTACCCAATTGGTCTTGAGAAAGTCAATTGGGCAAAATCACTCTCTCTATCGAGAGGTGTGAGAGTGGGTAAAATCATGCAACAGTTATAGCATATTTCCCCAAACATGTCAATCGTGTCTTAGAAGTAATTACTCGTCAATTAGCCACCTAGGTGAAAGTCACTACCCTAGTGCCTTTTTATCCATTAGATACAACTTGTAACAATTCTCACTTATCATAATCTAGTTTCAATTATAATTAGTAGTTGATAATAGTAGATTATTAAAGAAAAACCCAAAAATGATTGGAAGTGATATTTGGAACCAATACGCAATTCCAACCTAAATAGATACCCGACTCTATTCAGCTCTCTGTGGAAATTGATCCCGACCCACAAATCGAGTAAAAGCTATTGCGACCCTCTCTTCCTACTCTTTAGTAGTGCGAAGTAGGCAGCGATCACTTTTTGGCGCCGTTGTCGGGGAGCTAACGGTTTTGGATATCTATTTAGTTAGTATTATGTATTGTTCTTCTTTCGTTCTTTGTTACTTACTTGTTTGTGTCACTACTCAGGTACCAACATGGCTTTAAACAACTCTAATGACCCTCTTGGAAACATGATAACGAGGGAGGAGGTAGATGATCTTGAGCAAGATGAGGTGCCTCTTGCACCTCAAGGACAACGTAGAGGCTGCAATGCCAACGTGAATCCAAATGACAATATTCCAGACCCTCCTCTGCCACCTCCAAGAGTGGCTCCTAGAGTACTTACGAACCAGGGTTATGCAAGTGCTATTGTCCCACCCAGAATCCGGGCGGGCAACTTTCAGATAACCAATGTGATGTTGACCTTACTTGAGCAGCGTGGGTACTTCACGGGCACTGCGAATCAAAATGCCTACAAACATCTCAAGGGGTTCGTAGATACATGTTGGGGGAGCAAGCAGACGAATGTATTTGAGGATGCGCTAAAATTGAGACTTTTCCCATTCTCACTTCGGGGGAAGGCATTAGACTGGCTCGAGAGACTCCCCAACCATTCCATCACAACTTGGGATGCATTGGTGGATAATTTTATTGCCAAGTTCTTCTCTCCTAGTCATATTGCGGCACTTTGAGATGAAATATTAGCCTTCAAGCAAGAGCCAACGGAACCTTTGCATGAGATTTGGAAGCGGTATAGAACGATGGTGAAGGAGTGCCCAAATAATGATATGACCGAGGCCATGATCCAACAAACCTTCTACCGAGGCATAAATACCACAAATCAATGCATTGTTAACCAATTGGCCGGGGGCAATTTTATGAAGCTTTCTTATGATGAGGCATGTGATTTACTTGATGAAATGGCGGACACTTCTTCAGCATGGCAGAGTAGAGAAAATGTGCCTCAAGGTGACCCTACGGTTATCCATTTGCACAAGGAATTACATGATCACGGGTAAGCGATAGCTGAGGTTACTACTATTATGAACCAATTGGCTAAGGCGCAGTTGCAACAAGTTCAGAATCATTGCCAAGTGAATGCCATGGAGGGTGTTAGTATGCTTGTCAACAAGAGAAGGCAAATGAGGCAACAAAATCAAGGGAATTCTGAGCAATATGATGATACATGTGATGGGTTTCAAAATGATGGTCATGATGATCAAAGTGAAGAGGTACAATATGTCAACAACTATCAAGGCAATAGAGGAAACTCTTAAAACCAACAATGGCGACCCCAAGGAAATTGGGGCAATCAACAACAAAGTAGTGGTAATTGGAAAAACAACAACCAAAACAACAATTGGGGTAATCAAAACAACAATCAAGACAATTGGAATGGAAATAACAATAATTGGGGCAACAATAACAATCAAGGCGGGTGGAATAACAATGGAAACCAAGGAATCCGAGGCCAAGGCTTTCAAAGGCCCCAATGTACCAAAAACCGAACAATCCACCCCCTTTCCCTTTTCAAGGTCCTAGTTCTTAGGGTAATGATATGGGTAGAATTGAAATGATGTTCGAGCAGATGATGAAGAGGAATGCAGATTCTGATGCACAGTTAGCTTCTCACAACACCTCTATCCGAAACTTAGAGGTGCAATTAGGCCAAATCTCTCAGTCATTGAATACTCGCCCGAAGAGTGCTCTACCAAGTGATACGGTAGTGAACCCAAAGGGTGGGAACAATCATGTTATGGCGGTCAAAACAAGAAGTGGGAGAGGCGGTGATGTGAATGCCTCTAAGCAAAAGCAAGTCGTGGATGATGATGTTGAGTTGCAAGATGACAAAGTCCCTTTGGTAGTTGAAGATGTGGTTGATGAAAATGTGAACAATAAAGTGAGGAGTGATATTCAAGAAGTCGAGGTGGAAACTCAAAATGATGTGAACCCGTCTAGGGAACACATAATTGACATGCCGGAGCCGGTTGTGCCGAAAGCCAAGGCTCATTTGACAAGGCCACCTCCACTTATCCTCAAAGGCTCGCGAAGCAGAAGAATGATAATCAATTTAAAAAGTTCATTGATATGATGAAGAGCTTATCTATTAATGTGCCTTTGGTGGAGGCACTTGAACAAATGCCAGGTTATGCAAAATTCATGAAAGACATGGTTACAAAGAAGCGTTTTATGGATTGTGAAACTATAAAGATGACTTACCAAGTTAGTGCTATAGTGCATTCAATGGCCCCGAAGCTTGAATATCCCGGTGCTTTCACCATTCCTTACACCATTGGGAGTGCAGATTTTGCCAAGGCTCTATGTGACTTGGGAGCTAGTATCAATTTGATGCCCTACTCGGTTTTCAAAACTTTGGGTATCGGGCAACGTAGGCCAACCTCAATAAGACTTCAAATGGCGGATCGATCGATGAAGTGACCTTTGGGCATTATTGATGACGTGCTTGTCCGAGTGGACAAATTCATACTACCGGCCGATTTCGTGATTCTGGATTGTGAGATGGACTATGAGGTTCCTATTATCTTGGGAAGGCCTTTCCTTGCAACGGGGAAGGCATTGGTTGATGTTGAAGCGGGTGAGCTCACTTTCCGAGTGGGTGATGAAAAGGTCATTTTCCATGTTTGCAAGTTTATGAAGCAACCCAATAGCACCGAGGTGTGCTCATTTGTAGACCTTGTCACAGCTGTGATTGTCGATGATACTAGTGCTATGATCAATGTGGAGGATCCTCTTGAGGCCGTGCTATTAAATCTTGATGTCAATGAGGATGCAAGTAGAGTGGAGTGCATGAATGCCTTACATGGGATGGGCTCTTATTCTTATGAGCCTAGAAAATTGTCTTTGGATCGTGAAAACCGGAAAACTCCACCAACAAAACCAACAATTGAGGAGCCACCGGTGTTGGAGTTGAAAACACTTCCTCCACACCTCAGGTATGAATTCTTAGGCTCAAATTCTACTTTACCAGTTATTCTTTCTTCTTGCCTAACTAACATGCAGGTTGAGTCCACTTTGGCGGTGCTTCAAAAGCGGAAAAGGGCAATTGGATGGTCTTTGGCTGACATTCAGGGAATAATCCCCGCATTTTTTATGCACAAAATTATCTTGGAGGATGATGCAAAGCCTTCCTTGGAGCATCAAAGAAGATTGAACGAGCCTATGCAAGAAGTGGTGAAGAAAGAAGTGATCAAATGGTTGGATGTCGGGGTTGTGTACCCCATTTCTGATAGCTCATGGACTTCTTCGGTGCAATGTGTACTGAAGAAGGGTGGTATGACTCTGGTGACCAATGACAATAATGAACTTATTCCTATTTGGACAGTCATAGGTTGGAGGGTTTGCATGGACTACCGGAGGCTAAACAAGGTGACCCGAAAGGACCATTTCCCATTACTATTCCTTGACCAAATGCTTGATCGTCTTGCGGGGCATGCTTTTTATTACTTTTTGGATGGATACCCGGGGTATAATCAAATCTTGATTGCTTTGGAAGATCAGGAAAAGACCACATTCACTTGTCCGTATGGCACATTTGCTTTCTCTAGGATGTCGTTCGGGTTGTGTAATGCTCCAGCGACATTCCAAAGATGCATGATGGCTATTTTCACTGACATGGTGGAAGATATATTGGAGGTCTTCATGGATGATTTCAGTGTGGTTGGTGATTCCTTTGAAGAATGTTTGAGAAATTTGGATAGAGTATTGGCTTGATGTGAAGACACAAACCTCGAACTGAATTGGGAAAAATGTCATTTCATGGTTGAAGAGGGTATAGTGTTGGGTCACAAGATTTCAAAGCGAGGGATTGAAGTTGACAAATCCAAGATAGAGGTGATTTCAAGGCTTCCTCCCCCTACTTCTGTCAAAAGGGTGAGGAGTTTTCTTGGGCACGCGGGTTTTTAACCGGAGGTTTATAAAAGATTTTTGAAAAGTGGTAAACCCCTTGTGCAAGTTGCTAGAAAAGGACGCAAAGTTTGTGTTCAATGAGGGATGTATGCAATCATTCGAGCTTCTCAAGCTTAAGTTGACCACTACCCCTATCATTATTGCACCAAATTGGAGCTTGCCTTTTGAGCTTATGTGTGACGTAAGTGACGTTGCGGTTGGGGTTGTTTTGGGTCAAAGGGTTAATAAGATGTTTCATCTGGTGTACTGCGCAAGCACGACCATGAATGAGGCTCAAAGGAACTATACAGTCACCGAGAAAGAGTTGTTGGCTATAGTGTTTGCAATGGAAAAAATTCGGCCATATCTTATGGGGGCCAAGGTTATAGTGCACACCGGTCATGCCGCCCTTAGGTATTTGATGACAAAGAAAGACTCCAAGGCAAGATTGTTGAGATGGGTGTTACTACTTGAAGAGTTTGATCTAGAAATTGTGGACCGGAAAGGTAGTGAGAACCAAGTGGCGGACCACTTGTCCCGTTTGGAGGAGGAGGGGAGGCCTTGTGATGGCCTTGAGATCAATGATTTTCCGATGAGCAACTCCTTGCGGTGTCAATGAATGATATGCCATGGTTTGCCGATGTTGCCAATTACCTTGTGACCGGAATAATCCCGTATGAACTCTCTTCTAACCAAAGGAAGAAGCTCAAGCGGGATAGTTTGGATTTCTATTAGGATGAGCCATACTTTTTCAAGATTTGCACGAATGGTGTGATTCGTAGATGTGTCCCGGAGGAAGAACAATTGAGTATCTTGGAGGCTTGTCATGCCTCTCCTTATGGTGGCCATCATGGTGGGGCGAGGACGGCTTCTAAAGTTCTTAGTTGTGGATTCTATTGGCCAACCTTGTTCAAAGATGCAGGTGATTTTGTGAAGAGGTGTGACGAATGCCAAAGAGCGGGTGGAATTTCAAAAGGGATGAGATGCCCCTCAATACCATTCTTGAAGTGGATATCTTTGATGTTTGGGGCATCGATTTCATGGGTCCATTTGTTAGCTCATGTGGGAACACTTACATTCTTGTTGCGGTTGATTATGTCTCAAAGTGGGTTGAAGCCGTGACTTTGCCTAACAATGAAGCCCGGAGTGTTGTTGCATTTCTTAAAAAGAGCATTTTCACAAGGTTTGGCACTCCTCGTGCGATTATTAGTAATGGGGGGTCTCAGTTTTGCAATAAAGCTTTCGACACGTTGCTTTCCAAGTACGGTGTCAATCATAAGGTTTCGACCCCTTATCATCCTCAATCTAGTGGTCAAGTGGAAGTCTCCAATAGGGAAATCAAGAGTATCTTGTCAAAGACGGTCAATGCTAATAGGCCCGATTGGTCGAAGAAGTTGGATGACGCTCTATGGGCTTATCGGATGACTTACAAGACTCCGATTGGTATGTCTCTGTATCAGTTGGTGTTTGGGAAAGCTTTCCATCTACCGGTTGAGTTAGAGCACAAAGCCATGTGGGCTTTGAGGAAGTTGAATTTGGAATGGGATGTTGCAGCTAATCTTCGTGTTGAACAACTCAATGAACTTGATGAATTTAGATTCCATGCCTACTCCAGTTCGTCCTTGTATAAGGACAAGATGAAGTACCTTCATGACAAATATGCTCGTGGAAAGGAGTTCAAAGTTGGTATTTGGTTCTCTTGTTCAACTCCCGGTTACGTCTGTTTTCGGGAAAGCTTAAATTAAAATGGAGTGGACCGTTTGAAGTTGTGTTTGTGACCCATTTTGGTGCTTTTGATTTGAAAAACAAAAATGGTGAAGTCTTTAGAGTTAATGGGCACCGGGTCAAGCATTATCTTGGAAAGCTTGATGAAAGCCACGTGGTGGCGCTCTTTCATCTCAAGTGATGTGGTGGTAACATGCATCGTGCCGCGACGTTAAATCAGGCGCTTCTTGGGAGGCAACCCATGTCTTTTTCTTCTGTCATTTTCTTTAATTTTTTTTTGTAGTATAGGATTTATTTTTGGGATAATTGATTGTGAGATGTTGCAGGATTGTGTTGATGCATGTAAGGCATGATGGGAAAAATGCACAGGTCACTGAAGTTTCTAGTTCGGCCGCAGTACATTCTATGCGGACCGCACTGGTGTGGGTAAGATGAAGCTTCTCTGAAGTTTGCCACCGCGGCCGCACTACATTTTGTGCGGTCAGAAGTGGACCTCTGCGGCCGTAGTCCATTTTGTGCGGACCGCAGAAGGTTGCCTTCTCAAGCTTATGCTAAACAAGGCAGTGCGGACCGCGGTCCATTTTGTGTTGTCCGCACTGGTAGGTGAGGCTGGGCCCTAGGGGCTTTTCTATAAATAGACCCAGAGGGTCCCCTTTTACCCTTTTCGCGAATTTGAATCTCAGAGTTATAATCACTATTCACTTCCCTCATTTGCTCGTAAATAAACTGCTGGAACTTAATTACTTCAATACATCTAATAATCTGGTACATTAATCCTTATTTTACTTATTTAATTTTGGTAATTTCCTTTAATTTTCATTCTTCTTAGCTTTTAGCTCTTCTTCCTCCCATATTTTCTTAAATTGTTAGGTTAGGTTAGTTAGATTTTTGATCCTTATATACCTTGAGTTTAGTAGACTGGGTAAACATTTAGGGACATAAATTAGGGACAAAATTGACCTCAATAGCAAAATATGTTGAACCCTAACTCAGTACCAAGTTCGGGCACGTAGTGCGGTCCACAGTACCACTCTGTGCGGACCGCACTGATGAACATCTGAAAGATAACCCTTGGGCAGTGCAGTTGCACTACATTTTGTGTGGTTCGCACTAGCTAAGTGTGGTCATGGTACCATTTTGTTTGGGCCGCTCTGGTCAGATTCAGAGGATGGGTAGTCTGAACCCTATCCCAGTACGGACCGCAGTCATCTTTGTGCGGACCGCACTGGCCCCTGTGCGGCCGCACTCCATTTTGTGCGGTTCGCACTGGGCAATTTCTGCAACTTGTCTGCAACACTGGAAGTCTGTTTTGAAATTCTCTTTGCACCAAGTTTCTCACTGCTTCTGTTAATACTAACAATGTTATATGATTGTGTGTGCAGACCATGGTTAAACAAAGAGGAAAAGGCTCCAAACAACCCGGCAGATGTGCTTCCTCCCTGGGAGGGAAGTAGAAGATGGTTAAACTCACTCCCCAGGCTCGCCAACACATAAAGAAGATGAGAAAGACAATTAAGGCAGCTGATAGAGCCTGTGATCAGTCGGGGAGTGAGCATGTGCCCTCCCAAGATATTTCTTCAGACTCAGTACCAACACATATCCTCCCAAGTTTCAGATTGACAGATGACACTCCTCCACCATCACCCACTACCCAAGAACTAGAGTATGTTCCCACTGAGTCATCTAAGGGCTCAGCAACCAGCAGTGGTAAATACTCCACCTCCCCCACAGCTTCATTATCTAGGGAGGGTGCAGACGGAGGTGAGGAGAAAATGCAGGGGGATGAGGAGGTAGCTGAGGGTGGTGAGCCTCAGGTTGGAGGCATTGCCCGAACTAGAAAGCCCGATGTTTGGGAGGATAGGTTTGTGAGCTAGGTGGCGTACCACAAGTTTAGGGAGTGGTGGCCAGTGAGAAAATTGATACCGGAGCGGAGTTTCATTGACAGAGACCTTCTACCCCATAACCCTAACCTGCATAGACAGTTCAGGACTAGAGTGCGTTGGGAGCACTTCTTAGATGACTGTGTGGATGCCAACGAGCATTTGGTCAAAGAGTTTTATTGCATTGTAGCCCACATAAAAAAGGGCTCCAAAGTGACCAAAGTTCGTAATTTGTAAGTTTTGTTCGATGAGAAGTCAATAAATGAATATTTGGGCTTCAACGAGGAGGATGAGACTCTATATATGGCAAAGATGGAGATGGGCGAGGAGGTCCATCCATGGTTAGCTCAGTACCTGGCAATCCTGGGTACTGTTCCTGATTTGTTGACTGTGGGGGTCAAAATATTGCGGAGGACCTTGAACTTTGAGCTGAGGGGTTGGGAGACATTTGTGTGCAGCTGGTTAGATCCTACTACCCATGACCAGACCCTTCCTCTCCACCGAGCTGTTTTGGTTGCTTCCATTATGGCGGGGTACCCCATCAACGTGTGGAATGTGATGTCCCGAATCATTTCTATAGTAGGTGCCAAGCATGACCGGAACTATTCTTTCCCCAACACCCTCACTATGTACTTCCGAGACTTGAAGGTGGATAAGAGGCCATACGACATCAAGGTCAAGGCGACAACCCCGTTCTCCTGGTATAGCTTGAAGGGGAATGAGAACCCCAAGGACAAGAACTACAAAGCCCATGCTTCTGCCCCAACTGGCCAGTCTAAAGAGCCAGTTGTGGTAGAGGTCCCTGCTGATCCTACCTCCATTTCTGCTGACATGCCTCCCGGACCCTCCATATTTTTAGCCATTCCTCCTGGCCCTTCCACATCAGCAGGCCTGGAGATCCCATCTACCCGGGCCCATCCCATCACTGCCCACCGGCTGAGCCAGACCCTGCTGAGTATAAAAAACTGGATGCATACTGCCTCGTCCAAGTTGTCCACATTGACTACCACGGTAGAGGCTCAATCGGCTCCTCCAACCCCTCAGCTGCCCCAGTCGATAGAGGATGCTTTGAAAGAGATACTTGAGAACCAGAAAAAAATCCTCACTACTCAGGCAACACTGACCAAAGCAGTTGATTCATACAGCAAAGCTCTCAAGGAGCTTGCTCGGGAGCACAAGAAGCTTAGAAAGACACGGGCCTCTAAGGAGTTCGTGAAGGAGCTGCGGGCAGATGTAGATAGACTGAAGGTAGACCAGCTACCTTTGGACCTGTTACTTGATGATCTAGTCCCAACAGCTCATCCATATCCGGAGCAGACCTAGAGGCCTCCGAAGAGGACGAAGATCCCTAGAGCAGATGATGCCATCATCTAGTTGGTGGAACCACCGGAGGCTTCCTCCAGTAAGCCACAGGATGTACCAGTTCCACAACCTGTCGAGGTCCAGGACCAGGTCCTAGTAGCAGCAGAGCAGACCACCGGGAACCAGTTTAAGGTTCCCGAGCACATAGAGGACCCAGGGACCGCCCATGATCCTATGCAGACAGACACGGCTTAGGGAGTCTTCTATATCCTTTTTCTATTGTTTTTGGTACTTATTTAGACTAGTTGTCATTGGGGGCAATGCCAGCTTTTATTTGATGGGGTGAGCCCTACACATTTATGGATGACTGTATATATTGATATCTTTATGCTTTCTTGATTTTTCATTTGGTTTGTATATAATTTTATGTTTAGTTACTTTTATCAAAAAATTTTATCTTTCCTTGGGTCTGTATATAAAGTTACATCATATTGTATATATTCATCCCCAGTTGTATATTCAAACTCCATATTGTATATATTCATTTTATTTTTCGCAAACAATTTTCATTTTTAGCTTCTTATTTATGTTCGTAGCTTTTTGTTTTGTTTTGGATGTTTTTAATAAGCCTTTGGTTTTCTTAATGCCACGGTTCTTTCCAAAGGTGGAGTGTTGTGTGAATCGGGTGGCTCTTCCCAATGATGGGTGGCGTGACAACCTTCTTAAGGGTTTAAGTCCGTTTTTGTTTTTGTTTTTAGTAGTTTGTAGCTAAGGGTACCTCAAGCAAAGCTTCAGTTGGGCCTAACACATTTGCCTTTAATCCCATGGTCAAAGACAAAATGTTGTGTTTAAGATGGTAAAAGTCGTGACCTTGAGACTCTTGTGTTGACCGATAATCATCAAGTGGTTTTTCGGGACCATTGTGTGCTCAAATTGTATCTAAGGTTGTTGTGGCCCCCCGACTCTATGTCTTTAGCGATCCGTTAGCTTGTGTGGTGAGAAATTGAATTGCAAATACAAGTCCCGAGCCATTGGTCTAGAACTTGCCCTGAATGTTTGTTGAGGCGAAATCCTAAGTGAATTTTGACTTGAGACGTGATTATAGACTCTCCTTGATCCAAATGATAGTTTGAACAAATTCCACAGCCTACCAGTGATATGATCCCTAATTAACCCTTTTGAGCCTTAGACCTTTTTCTTTCAAGAACCATGATACAAGCCTATACCCGTTCTAAAAGATACCCTCTCTTGGCACCCGATCTTTCCTTGAGCACATGACAAAAGTATAAGTTTGGAGGGAGAGACGAGAATGGAAACAAAGTGGTAAAACGCACAAAAATGAAGAAAAGGAAAGGCAATGAAAAAGAAAGAAAAGCAAAAGACAAAAAGAATGCTCAATGTGAAAAAGAATAAAAAGGGATTCAAGAAAAGCAAAAGAATGAAAGGTGAAAAAGGAGAAACGGTTTGAATTGCATAAGAAATAGTGACAACGTGTCTCTCTAACCCCTTAGAAAGAAGTGAGATGACTCAAAGAATCAAGAAAATATGTGCCAAATGAAGCAAAAGAAGTGCCTAAAGGAAGATGGAACCCACTTAGATCAAAACATTTCCTACCCTGAACCAAAAGCCTTCATAATGACTCCACAAAAGCCCTATAGGATCTTGAGTTGAATGAAGCTTACATTAGTGGATACTTACATAAGGGGCAAGCATATGATACTTAGAGACGGACTTGCGACTTTTTCTTGAGAGAGATGAGTGAATTTCCATTAACCTCAGTTTGTGTGCCAATATTCAAAAAGGTAAGGTTTGCTTAGGGAGAGTTGAGGATGTGTGAGTTTGGGTTCCACAATGACCAAAGAAATTGAGAGAGTTCTTTGATGTGCTGAGTCAACTCTTGATGCTCTTGTGTCACACTTGATCCATGGTTTTTCAAAAGTTAATTGTTGTTAATGATTCATTTGTATTGAGGGAAATTGTTAGTCCCAATTGATGATAGTTGAGGTTACTTTAGGATAGCTGAAAATTCTTGAATTTTCCCTTAAGGGGTGGGTCTTATTTTTGTTTGCTTGAGGACAAGCAAAAGCTTAAGTTTGGGGGAGTTGATAACTAGGGATTTTGATGCATTTCATGCTCCTTCTTGCTTACGCTTTGATTATAAATTCATACAAAATAGTCCCAAAAGGATCATAAGTTGTGCTTGATTGCAGGTTTGATCAACAAAGTGACGAGATGTCATAGATCGGCTCAAAAGGACTAAAACCGGCACAAGTACCAAAGACAAGACAAAACTCAGGAGAAACAGGCCTAGTGCGGCCGCACTACACTTTGTGTGGTCCACACTAGAGAGATTCAGAGAGTTGGTTTTTCAAGAATTAAAGCAGTACGACCGCAGTAGATATTGTACGACCCGCACTGAAGGCACCGCGGCCACACTACCAGTCTGTGCGATCCGCAAAACCAAAGTTCAGAGAGATGCCAAGTTCTGAAGATCAAGACTGTGCGATCCGCGGTCATGTTTGTGCGGACCGCACTAGATGCCTCCGCGGCCGCAGTCCATTCTGTGCGGTCCGCGGGGCCTGGGTTCAGAGAGTTGAATTTGCAGAGTCAAAAGCCTAGTGCGGCCGCACACCATTTTGTGCGGTCCGTACTGACCCCGCAGGGACATTTTTGTTCAGTTTTTCTAGCTTAGTATAAATAGAACCTTTTTCCATTTTTAGGGTATCAGACATTATCTGACTTCAGCTGCGCTCATTAGAAGACCTTTTGTAGCCATTTTGGGCACGTTTACGTAGTTTTAGTCATTGGATCTTTGTATTTACTTCAGTAATTAATTATTATGTCTTTCTCTTCATCTATTTATCTGATTTTCTCTTCAAGCATGAGTAGATAAACCCATTAGCTAGGGTTGTGTCTCTACCCTAGTATGGGTAATTGATGGGTGTTGTGATTTAGGGCTAGACTAGCCATGAGTATTTGTTATTTGGGTCAATTTTATGGTTTATTTTATGAATTAGTGGTTGCAAATACTGGTTTGTGCTAAGTTGACTTGGGCTCTTCTTGAGAAAGAGAGCCTAAGTCTCCAAAATTGAGCCAACAAGGAATTGGGATGGACTCAAGAGATTTGACAGTCCCAATTAAAGGGTTAAACCTCGAGAGAGTAATTACCCGACTTGAACCCTAGTTGCTTGAGCAAATTTGCCTACCCAATTGGTCTTGAGAAAGTCAATTGGGCAAAATCACTCTCTCCACCGAGAGGTGTGAGAGTGGGTAAAATCGTGCAATGGTTATAGCATATTTCCCCAAACATGTCAATCGTGCCTTAGAAGCAATTACCCATCAATTAGACTCTAGTGCCTTTTTATCCATTAGATACAACCTGTAGCAATTCACGCTTAGCATATTCTAGTTGCAATTATAATTAGTAGTTGATAATAGTAGATTATTAAAGAAAAACCCAAAATGATTGGAAGTGATATTTGGAACCAATACGCAATTCCAACCTAAATAGATACCTGACTCCATTCCTAGCTCTCTGTGAAAATCGATCCCGACCCACAAATCGGGTAAAAGCTATTGTGATCCTCTCTTCCTACTTTTTAGTAGTGCGGAGTAGGCAGCGATCAATAACCGAGCTCAAGGAAAAACTCAAACACCGAGTGGCTTCCCTCATTGTTGAAAAAACTTATGCCATGTACAACATGAGGAGAAAAACCTTGGAAGAGGACAAAGCATGCATCCTTGCATTGATGCCGAAATTGCTAGGGCACCAGATGTAACGACCCGACTCGTTATTTTGATTTCTAGAACCCCGTTCTCCTAAATAAGACTTCACATACTTGCTTTTACTAATTTATGACTTGCGGGGATGGTTGGTTTGGAATTTGGAAGAGTTTGGGTTGAAATCGGAACACTTGGTTCCTTAAGGTTGGCTTAAAAGGCCAAGTTTGACTTTCGTCAATATTTTGAGTAAACGATCTTAGAACCGGGATTTGAAAGTTCTAACAGGTTCGTATGATGATTTCAAACTTGGGCGTATTCTCGGATCGGGTTTTGGGTGACCTGGGAGCATTTTGGCACCTAATAGTGAAAATTGGTTCTTGAAGGTTTTTAGAAGTTCTTTAAATTTGGTTTGGAGCGGGTTTTTGTGATATCGAGGTCCAATGGAATTCCAAGACTGTAATAGTTCATTAATTTCATTTAATACTTGCACACAAAATTTGGTGTCAATCCGAGTAGTCTAAGTATGATTCGACGTGTTCGGAGCGATTTAGAAACTTGAAGTTCAAAGTTTGATTCAATTTGGTTTTGGGGTGTGATTCTTAGTTTTGTTGTTGTTTTGTGCATTTTGAGAGTTTGAGCAAGTTCGTATTATAATTTATAGACTTGTTGGAGTTGTTGGATAGGGTCCCATGGGGCTCGGGTGCGTTTCGGCCCACCCGGAGTTGAGATGAAACACACCAACTTTTCTGCTTCTAGTTTCCTTCTTCGTGAACGCGATCGCACCCTCTCATTCGCGATGAAGGACTTGGGGTGTTGTAGGCTGGGAAACCTTTGATCTTTGCATTCGTGTGCCAAGGATCGCATTCACGGAGGTCTGGGTCCTCTAGCTTTTGCGTTCGCGTGACCTGGCTAGCGTTCGCATAGAAGAGGTTGAGCTGTGGCCGCTGTTGATTCTTCGCATTCACAAATAAGCCCTAGCATTCACGTAGGGTAGGCCATGTTAGCCTCCGCATTTGCGAGGCAATTGTCACGTTCGCGATGAGTAAGTTTCCCTGGGCTAGACCGTTTGCCTTTACTCGCGAAGAAGGCAGACCTGTGCAGTGAACGTTTAAAAAATGGGACTTAGGCCATTTTAGCTCATTTCTTCCATTGTGGTGCGATTATTGGAGCTCTTGGAGAGAGGATTTCGATTAGCACTTTGAGATAAGTAATTTCTACACCATGTGAGATAATTATAACATGTAAATTGGTGAAAATCATGGGTTTAGGTGAAAACTTACGGTTTTGCTAAAAATGAGATTTAACCACGAAATTTGTTATGGAATTTAGTAGAAGTCATATATTTATGTTCCTTAGGTTATGGGTAACAATTTCTTTTAAAATTTTCCAAAATCCGAGCATGTGGGCCCGGAGGTTAATTTTAGGAATCTTGCAATTTAGGTTGGGTAATCACTTAAATAGGGGGAATTGTGAACTTTTGAGCATAGATTGATTAGTTTATGTAATATTTGACTAGTTTCGAGTCGTTTGGCGTCAAATTTGGAGATTTGGGCGCATTATTGAATTGGAAAGTAGGCTTGAGACGAGGTAAGTCTCCTTTCTAACCTTGTATGAGGGAATTAACCCCCATAGGTAAATTAAATACACGTTTGAACCTATTTGTGGGGCTACGTACGTACGAGGTGACGAGAGTCCGTACGTAGCTATTGCCCGGGCAGTTTAGGATCCATATCATGCTATAACTGGAATGTTGTGTCCTTACTTGCTAAACTAATCACTTAAACCATGTTAGAAATTTATAAAAAGAATTGTGTGAGGTTAAATTCACTTACTTGAGGATTTGTATGAAATACTTGACTGTAAATGAGAAATTTGTGTTTTCTTGAAAATGAAATATTATTTGTGGATCGGGTCGAGCGCCTCGGTAGTAAATAGATGCATCTAAGGTTCGTGTCCCTCGACCCTCTGACAGTGCACATTTTGATACTATGTTGGACCGGGTCGTACGACCTCGACATAATTGTGCATGTTAATTATTTGGAACTCTCCGTGATTTATACTGCTTAAATGCTTTGAATGACTGAAATTGACATTTGATTTATGAAAGAATATCTTATCTCTTCCTGTTATTGAACTGTTAATATTATTCATGATATCTATGCCTAGCATAATACTTTAATTATATTATTGCTGGCCCTAGTAAGTGTCGAGTCGATCCCTCATCACTACTTCTTCAAGGTTAGACTTGATACTTAGTGGGTACATATTGTGTATGTACTCATACTACACTTCTGTACTTAATTGTATAGGATTTGAGAAAGGTGCATCTAGTTATCCACCAGGCGCACATTCTTGATCTTGGACTGAGACTTCACGGTGAGCTGCCCCCTTTCTAGCCGCTCAGCAGCATGCCGGAGTTTCTCTTTTGCTTGTATCTGTCTACTCTATTTCAGATAGCAGGATAGTCATCTTTTATATATTCTACTAGTTGCTCACACGCTTGTGACACTAGATTTGGCACATATTAGTAGACTTTATTTTTGGGGTTGTATTCCTGTAATTATGATTTCTTTTAGTTGATTCCGTTTTAGTTGCCTTAAAAATCTATTATTTATCAATTGCTTTAAATTTAAGTTAAGTTAGATGTTGGGATTGTTTAATAAAATAAATGGGAACTAACTAGTTGATCAGTGTTGGCTTGCCTAACAACGATGTTGGGCGCCATCACGACCTATAATAGAATTTGGGTCATGACAACATGGTATCAGAGCACTAGGTTCACGTAGGTCTCACAAGTGATAGGCAGGCCTCATAGAGTCTTGTGGATCGGTGCGGAGACGTCAGTACTTATCTTCGAGAGGATATAGGGTGTTAGGAAACTACTCTTTATTCATCTTCTATCGTACAGTTGATGGTATGCTAAATTTACTTCTTCTATTATCTCACAGATGGTGAGGATGCATACGACTAATGTTCTAGACCCGGGAGGAGCTGCTCCCCCCGTTGCTAGAGGCTGAGGCAAAGGTCGGTGGAGGGCACCGGCCTGAGGTAAGGGACGAGGGCATCCTAGAGCTGCGCTAGTTGCACCACCAGCGAATCCTTTAGATGATCCCGTTATTAAGGAGCAGGGTGAGGTGACCGTAGCAAAGCCAGCCCCGGTAGCTTTCATGATAGCACCGGGCTTTCAGGAGGTCATGGGCCGTATGTTGTGATTCATAGATTCTATGACCGAGGAGGCTAGTTTATTTCCAGCAGACCCAGCCCTATCTCAGGCAGCAAGGGGAGCACAAACCCCTACTGCTCAGGCTCCTGGTCATGCAGCTGCAGTGTATCAGACTCCGGGCACACTACCCACAGATGGGGCCCAGCCAGTTGCAGCAGTGGCATCTGAGCCCAGACCAGCTGCGAACGGCGATCCGCAGAAGTTATTGGATAGATGGACTAGGCTACACCCTCCTATCTTTGGAGGTGAGCGTCACGAGGATGCCTAGGATTTCATTGATAGGTATAGGGACAGATTACACAACATGAGGATATTGGAGTCTCATGGGATTGATTTCACTACTTTCTAGCTGGAGGGTATCATGCGTAGTTAGTTATATAGTTTATAGTATATTTCATTTTTAGCCTTTGAGTTTGCACCTATGTGTTGTAAGTGATGTTGGATTGTTAGACTGTTACAGTGATGGTTTTGAATAGGTTTGAATGTAGTGAGTTGTTTCCTCTTTATTTGATATGAATAGTCACTATTTTGGGGTATTAATCTCATGCTTAATTTGGGTTTGAAATACTAGGGGGTAATCAGGGTATTACTGAAGCGGTATCAAATAACAAGTGGGTGATTCTAGGCAGAATGGATGTAGAAGTTTAAAATATCCAGTCAATTGGTATATGTGCAATTAAGTTCATATAGTGTTTGTGTGATGAAGTTGTGGGGTGGTGACTATTTCATTTCTTTTCTTCTTCAATTCAAACTTTGCTGAAATGTTGACATATGTGTGTCTCATCCGTTTGTTTCAGTTCAAGTCAGTGCTAAGCTTAGTCATTATTCTCATAATCTGAACCTCTCACTTCAGATGTGGTGTTGCATTAGCTTTTGATATGCAATAGGGGTGTGTGTATTCTTTTTGTTAATACTGAATTGGTGGCTCGAAATGGGATAAACATATACGTTGATTTTCTTTAATGAAAATGTAAGTCTGTTGTAAATTAATGGATTTGGGAAGTTAATCAATGAAAAAGGGATGAAGGTTTCATTATAGCATAATGTTGTGGTTTGATAGGGATTACCATTTGTCTTAGCTTTGTGTGTTTTTCTGGATCTGAGAGCTTGGGCTCTTTATTATTTGTTATGGGTTTTAGCTCCTGGTTTTCCATTTCTCGTTGGAACTAGGGCTCGTCCAGGCCCAAACTTGAAGGTTCAAATGCGGTTTTGCCTTATGTAGTTAATTGGATTCGATCTCTACCATTCTAGTCATTGTTTATTTTGAACGCCTGTCCTGGGGATTTGAAATAGGGACCTTACTCTTTGCTGAATCTACTTGTCTCGATTTGGGCTCATTTCTGGGCCCAAGCCTGACAACTTCTTTGAATATGATTTGGGCTGCAATTTCAAGCGCTAGCTGGGGAGCCCGTTTGCGGCTTTTGATTGTTAAATAAATGACCCTTGGAAACCTTTAACCATATTTAGTGTTAGTCCTTTAAATGAATTTGGGGCGTGCCATATTAGGGATAATAATAGTTTATGGCCCTCGAAGTTTAATTTGAGCTTTCCTTAATATTGGATTTGAGGTGCGCCGTGCCAAATAAAAGCTCAAATACGTGGCCCTCGTCTAATCATTCCTTTTAAAATACTTAGAATTCAAAGCGTGCCATTTAGCCGATTTTCATGGCCCTCGCAAAGCTAAAAACGCATAGTTGCTCTAGGTGCGTTGTTTTAATAAAATTACTTTCCTAAACTCGGGTGTGCATTTCATGTGACCCAAATCAAAATCTTAAAACGTTGACTAAAATGTGTTTAGGATTGCAGGTGTATTTCATCTGGCGCGATCCAAAGGCACGTTTTAAATGACGTTCAATCTTCTTTAAAAATTAATTAAAAGCGGTTAAAAGTTTAAAATGGCATCATAGGTTGAAATGTGTTTCTAAAATCAGATAGTTAAGCCAAATATAACATTTGAGCGACCGTGCTAGAACCACGGAACTCGGGAATGCCTAATACCTTCTCCCGGGTTAACAAAATTCCTTACTCGGATTTCTGGTTCGTGGACTGTTAAACAGAGTCATATTTTCCTCGATTCGGGATACAACCGGTGACTTGGGACACCATAAATCTCCCAAGTGGCGACTCTGAATCTTTATAATAAATCCCATTTCGATTGTCCTTTAATTAGAAAAACTCCTTTGTACCCTCTTCCGGGGGTGTAGTAAAAAGGGAGGTTTGACAGAGGGCAGGGCCCGTAGATGGTGGCAATCTTATGTTCTTGGTAGACCAGCGGGTTCCCCTCCCATGACTTGGGGCCAGTACACACAGCTTTTCATGGATAGGTATATCCCACCCTCCGAGAGGGAAGAGTTGTGGTATCGGTTTGAGCAGCTTGAGTAGGGTTAGATGTCAGTGACCGACTACAAGGCGAGGTTTTCTAAGTTGTCTCGCCACGCACTTATGATACTTCCTACAGACGCAGAGAGAGTGCGGAGGTTTGTTGCGGGGCTGTACTCCGGTATTAGGGCCATTATGGCCCGAAAGGTTGAGATGGGAACTTCTTGTCAGCTGGTAGTGGAGATTGCTCGAAGGATTGAGGGCTACTGTCAGAGGGGTAGAGAGCAGATGTAACATGACAAAAGGATCCGTTTCTCTAGAGAGTTTAGAGGTGCCCCGGCTAGGGGCAGAGGTCAGTTTGGGAGGGGTCAGCCTAGCAGACCCCCATATTCAGCACCACCACCTCCTCGAGGTACTCCAGCACGCCCCTATTTCAACACCATACCAGAGAGTTCTTACAGCCCACCAGCCATCCAGTAGGTACTCAGGTCACCAGGGTACTTCTAGCTCCTAATTTAGTGCTATACTGGAGATTTCATACTGCCTACCGGCTATTCAGGCTTCTTCCAATGGGTCTACAGGCCATTAGGGTCAGATATCAGGGCAGCAGGTCACCGTACCAAGGGGCTATTTTGAGTGCGGAGATCTTGGTCATAAGAGGAGATACTGCCCTAGGCTTCAGGGCAAGGCAGTGTAGCAGAGTCAGCAGCCCATGATTACAGCACCAGCTATCCGGCCGCCCAGATGCGGAGGGCTGACTAGTAGGGGTCGTCCTAAAGGTGGAGGTCAGGTAGGGGAAGGTCAGCTAGCTATTGTTCAATCTGACGGAGGCCAGCTAGCCGTCTCTCCAACCAGATTCTATTCTTTTCCAGACAGACCAGATGCATTTGCCTCAAATGCCATGATCACAGGTATTATTTTTCTCTACGGTAGGGATGCTTCAATATTATTTGATCCAGGGTCTACCTATTTATATATATCATCTCTGTTTGCTCCTTTCCTGGATATTCCTCGTGAGTCTTTTGGGTACTCTTATTTATGTGTCCACTCATGTGGGCGATTTTGTGGTTGTGGATTAGATCTATCGGTCCTGTGTGGTCACATTCTATGGTTACGAGACTAGAGCAGACCTTTTATTACTTGATATGATCAACTTTAAGGTCATCATGGGCGTGGACTGGTTATCCCCATATCACACCATCCTAGATTGCCATGCCAAGACTGTTACCTTAGCAATGCCAGAGTTGCTGAGGTTGGAGTGGAAGGGTTCCTCCGTTAGTACATCTAGTCAGGTTATTTTTTTTCTCTAAAGGCTCGACATATGGTTGAGAAGGGTTGTTTGGCTTATCTAGCTTATGTTCGCGACACTATCGTAGAGTCTCCGGCGATTGATTCAGTGCCAGTAGTCTGGGAGTTTGCCAATGTGTTTCCTTTTGACCTTCCAAGCATGCCACCAGATCGTGATATTGATTTCTGTATTGATTTGGCTCCAGGAACACAGCCTATATCTATTCCACCATACCGTATGACTCCGAAAGAGTTGAAAGAGTTGAAGGAGCAGCTTGAGGAGTTGTTAGACAAGGGGTTTGTGAGACGCAGTGTATCACCTTGGGGTGCACCAGTGTTATTTGTGAAGAAGAAAGATGGGACTATGCATATGTGCATTGATTACCGCATGTTGAACAAGGTTACCATTAAGAAGTAGTACCCGTTGTCGCGTATTGATGAATTTTTTGACCAGTTGCAGGGTGCTAGGGTGTTTTCTAAGATCGACTTGAGATCGGGGTACCACCAGTTGAAGATTCGGGACTCAGATGTTCTGACGACTGCTTTCCGTACTAAATATGGTCATTATGAGTATCTAGTGATGTCCTTTGACTTGACTAATGCCCCAGCGATGTTTATGGATTTGATGAACCGGGTGTTTAGGCCTTATATTAATTCTTTTGTTATCGTCTTCATTGATGACATCTTGATTTACTCACATAGCCTGGGGGAGCACGAGCACCATTTGAGAGTGGTGCTTCAAACATTGCGAGAACAGAAGCTATATGTTAAGTTCTCTAAGTGTGAGTTTTTTCTAGAGTCTGTAGCATTCTTGGGTCATGTTGTATCAGAAGAGGGTATTAAGGTGGATCCCAAGAAGATTGAGGCAGTTCAGAGTTGGCCACGTCCCACTTTGGTGATTGAGATCAGGAGTTTCCTGGGGTTAGCAGGTTATTATCGCCGATTTGTGTAGGGCTTTTCATCCATTGCAGCACCTTTGACTAGATTGACCCAGAAGGTTGCTCCATTCTGTTGGTCCAATAATTGTGAGGCGAACTTTCAGAAGCTCAAGACAACCTTGACTACAGCACCAGTTCTAGTGTTGCCTTCCGGTTTGGGGATGCATACTGTGTATTGCGATGCTTCATGAATTGGTTTGGGTTGTGTATTGATGCAAGAGGGGCAAGTTATTGTATATGCTTCACGTCTGTTGAAGATTCATGAGATGAATTACCTTGTGCATGATCTAGAGTTAGTCGCGATTGTTCATGCTCTTAAGATATGGAGGCATTATCTGTCTGGGGTGTCGTGTGATGTGTATACTGATCATCGCAGCTTACAGCATTTGTTCAAGCAGATGGATCTCAATTTGAGGCAGCGTAGATGGCTTGAGTTACTGAATGATTATGACATCACCATTCTTTATCATCTGTGCAAGGCAAATGTGGTCGTAGATGCTTTAAGCAGGAAGGAAGATAGTATGGGTAGCTTGGCATTCATTTGAGTAGAAGAGAGGCCACTAGCTTTGGACATTCACTCCTTGGCTAACAGACTTGTGAGGTTGGATATTTATGAGCCCAATCGAGTTCTTGCATGTGTTGTTGCCCAGTCTTCACTATTGGGGCAGATCAAGGCTCGGCAGTTTGATGATCCGCATTTGGTAGTTTTCAAAGAGACGATACTACAGGGTAGTGCCAAGGAGGCTTCTATTGGCGAGGATGGTGTTTTGCGACTCTAGGGTCGTCTATGTGTTCCTAATGTCCATGGCTTGGGGGAGAGGATTCTAGAGGAGGCACACAGTTCACGATATTCTATTCATCCAAGTGCTACGAAGATGTATCGTGACCTGAGACAATATTATTGGTGGCGGCGAATGAAGAAAGACATAGTGGAGTATGTAGCTAGATACCTAAATTGCCATCAGGATAAGTGAGCACCAGAGGCTAGGTGGCCTACATAAATAGATGACTATCCTGAGTGGAAATAGAAGCGCATCACTATGGACTTTGTAGTCAGATTTCCGCGGACCTTGCGAAAGTTTGATGTATCTTGGGTCATTGTTGACAGGTTTACCAAGTTGGCACACTCCATTCCGGTTGCAACTACCTATACTTCAGAGAAGTTGGCCCAGATTTACATTCGGGAGATAGTTCGATTGCACGGTGTGCCTGTTTCAATCATATCAGATAGAGGCCCTCAGTTCACTTCCCATTTCTAGAGAGCCGTACAGAGTGAGTTGGGGACCCATGTAGAGCTCAGCATAACTTTTCATCCACAAACTGATGGGCAGTCAGAGCGGACATTTCAGATCCTAGAGGACATGCTCAGGGCATGTGTGATTGACTTTGGAGGGTAGTCGGATCAGTTCTTGCCTTTGGCTGAGTTTGCTTATAATAGCAACTATCAGTCCAGCATCGAGATGGCTCCATTTGAGGCCTTGTATGGTCGGCGATGTTGTTCTCCTATCGGGTGGTTTGAGCCCGGCGAGGCAAAGTTATATGGTACAGATTTGGTGAAAGATTCCTTAAAAAAGGTAAAGTTGATCCAGGAGCGACTTCATACAACACAGTACAGACAGAGATGCGGATCAGAAGGCACGGGCATTTATGGTCGGCGAGAAGGTTCTCTTGAAAGTCTCGCTGATGAAGGGTATTATGAGGTTCGGGAAGAAAGGCAAGTTGAGCCCCAAGTTTATAGGCCCATTTGAGGTGTTGATGTGAGTTGGGGAGGTTGCTTATGAGCTTGCTTTACCTCCCAGCTTATTAGGAGTCCATCCGGTTTTTCACGTGTCTATGCTCCGGAGGTACCACGCCGACTTGTCACATGTGTTAGACTTCAACACTATTAAGCTAGATGAGAGCTTGAATTATAAGGATGAGCCAATTGCTATTGTTGATAGATAGGATCGCCAGTTGATATCCAAGAGGATTTCTTCGGTAAAGGTTCAGTGGAGGGGCCAACCAGTCGAGGAAGTGACCCAGGAGTCTAAGGAGGACATGCAGAGCAGATACCCACACTTATTCAGCACTTCAGGTATGAATCTAAACCTGTTCGAGGATGAACGATTATTTAAAAGGTGGAGAATATGACGACCAGACTGGTCATTTTGCTTTCTAGAACGTCATTCCCCTTAATAAGAATTCTCGTACTTGCTTTTACTGAATTATGACTTGCAGGGATGGTTGGTTCGGGATTTGGAAGAGTTTGGGTTGAAATCTGAACACTTGGTTACTTAAGGTTAGCTTAAAAGGCCAAGTTTGACTTCGGTCAACATTTTGAGTAAATGACCTCGGAATCAGGATTTGAAGGTTCCAATAGGTTCGTATGATTATTTCAGACTTGAGCATATGCTCGGATCGGGTTTTGGGTGAACCGGGAGCGTTTTGGTGCCTAATAGTGAAAATTGGTTCTTGAAGGTTTTTAGAAGTTCTTTAAATTTGGTTTGGAGTGAGTTTTTGTGATATCGAGGTCTGAATGGAATTTTGAGACCGAGAATAGTTCAGTAATGTCATTTAATACTTGCACGCAAATTTTGTATCAATCTGAGTAATCTAAGTATGATTCGACGTGTTCGAAGCGATTTAGAAACTTGAAGTTCAAAGTTTGATTCAATTTGGTTTTGGGGTGTGATTCTTGGTTTTGTTGTTGTTTTACTTATTTTGAGAGTTCGAGCAGGTCTGTTTTATGTTTATAGACTTGTTGGAATTGTTGGACGGGGTCCCAAGGGGCTCGGGTGCATTTCGGACCACCCGGAGTTGAGATGAAACACACCAGATTTTCTGCTTTTGGTTTCCTTCTTCGCGAACGCGATCGCACCCTCGCGTTTGCGATGAAGTATTCGGGGTGTTGTGGGCTGGGAAACTTTTGCTCTTAGTGTTCACGTGCCGAGGATTGCATTCATGGAGGTCTGGGTCCTCTAGCCTTTATGTTCGCATAACCTGGCTTGCGTTCGCGTAGAAGATGCTGAGCTGTGGCTGTTGTTGATTTTTCGCGTTCGCGAAGAAGCCCTTCGCATTCACGAAGAATCCCTCACGTTTGTGTAAGGTAGGCCATGTTAGCCTCCGCATTCGCGAGGCAATTGTCGTGTTCGCGATGAGTAAGTTTCCCAGGGCTGGACCGTTTGCCTTCGCGATCGGGAAGAAGGCAGAATTGGGTAGTGAAATTCTAAAAAGTGGGACTTTGTGACGACCCGGCCGGTCGTCTTAAGAATTTACGCCCTGATCCCCTATTAACTGCTTTCCCCAAGTTTATTTTTCGGGCTTAGGGGCATGTTCGGATTGTATTTTGGAGGTCCGTAGCTAATTTAGGCTTGGAATGCCGAAAGTCGAATTTTAAAGTTATTCGGTTTGATAGAGAGATTTTTATCCAAGGGTCGGAATGAAATTCCGGAAGTTGGAGTATCTCCATAGTGTTGAATGTGACGTGTGTGCAAAATTTCAGGTCATTCGGACGAGGTTTGATAGACTTTTTGATCGAAAGCGTATTTTTAGAGTTTTTGAAGTTTTTTGGCTTGAATATGATGCTAAATTGGTGTTTTGATGGTGTTTTGAGCGTTCCGAAAGTTGGAACAAGTTTGAATGACGTTATGGGATATGTTGGTAGGTTTGGTTGAGGTCCTGGGGGCCTCAGGTGTATTTTGGATGCTCAAATGGGCACTTTTGGCCTTTGAGAGATTGCTGGTTTTCTGGTATTTTTGCAGCAGTGATTTGTTCACTGCGATCGTGTGAGACCATCCACGATCGCATAGGGTAAGTTGAGGTCAGGCATATTTTTTTTGAATTGCTTTTGGAGAGGAAGGAGTGCAATCGCATAGGGTGAGCTGGTTGGTCATTGCGTTTGCATAAGGACCCTTACGTTCGCGTAGAAGGACTTGGTGTGGCAGTAGGGTGCTAGAATTTGCTCTATGCGATCACATAGAGCTGGTTGCAATCGCGTAGCTTGAGGAAGTTGTCTTATACGATCGCGTAGGGATTTCTGCGATCGCGTAGGGTTAAATCTGCGCAGTATTTAAATAACCCATCCGCGACCCTTCTTCATTTTTCCACCATTTTTGAACGGGATTGAAGCTTTTGAGGGAGATTTTTGAGGAAACCAAAGGGGAATCACTTGGAGGTAACATTTTTGACTTCATAACTCGTTTATATGTGATTAAAGACCTAATTAGTGGTGAAAAATTTGGGAAAAATGGGTAAATAGTGCTTGAGATTAAAAAACCTTAACATGGGTATTTAAGGGGCCAATTGAACTCCGATTTCAGTGTTCTTGTTATGTATAGAATTGTGAGAATACGAGGTTTCTGAAAATGTAAATTTCACCCAATTCTGAGACATGGGCCCGAGGGGCATTTTGGTCATTTCACCTAATTTCATGTATTAGCTTAGAATTTAATTGTAGAATCACTTACTTGAAGTGTTATTTACATTATGCAATTGAATTGAATAGATTTGGGCCATTTGGAGTCGAGTACTCGTGGCAAGAACGTGGTTTCGAGTTGATTTTGAGCCGGTTCGAGGTAAGTGGCTTGCCTAACCTTGTGGGGGGGGGAACCTTCCCCTTAGGATTTGGTATTATTGTTAATTGAAATGCCTTGTACGTGAGGTGACGAGTGCGTACCTGTGCTAATTGTTGAAAATTCAGTTTTCATTAAGTAATTACTAGTAGGTTTCCTTTCCTATTTATATTACTTGCACTTTAAGCTTGTTGTTAGCTTAGGAAAGCATGTCTAAGTGATTTAATTGCTTTATTTGCTCAAACTATTTTACCTGAATTTTGTGCAACATGCTAGACTAGAATTGCCTGTTTGCCTTAATATGAAACTAACATTTGCTGAATATATTTCCATGTTGCTACTGTGTATTTACATTTGGGACTACGGATGTGGGATTCTGGTAGATCCCCCTTGCCTGTTTATTTGGGACTACGGATGTGGAATTCCGGTAGATCCCCCTTGTCTGTTTATTTGAGACTACGGATGTGGAATTCCGGTAGATCCCACTGCACAGTTATATGGAACTACGGGACTGCATCTGGTAGATTCCCCCAGTATTGGGTATTTACATTTAGGGACTACGGAACGGGATTTTGGTAGATCCCCGGCGCATTATGAGTTGGACTATGGGACGACACCCAGGAGATCCACTAGACATTTACATTTGGGGGCTATAGGACGGTATCCTGGTAGATCCCTGGTTGCTATCTCTGTGTTGAGTTGTGTTCCCTCGATGATTATTTTGCCTCTGTTCTAGTTGTTGTTGCTCTTTCTATTCTATATTATTTCTTATTGTTGCACTTAATTATATTGTCTTGTTCTATACTATTATACTTTGTATTTTATTTAACCTCAGTAGGGCCCTGACCGAGGTTAGGCTTGGCACTTACTGAGTACCATTGTGGTGTAATCATGCCCTTTCTGCGTATGTTTTTCATGTACAGATCCAGGTACTTTCACTCAGTCTTATCATCCTTGAGGCGAGGCGCTTCTGTAGAGACTTCGAGGTATATCTGTCGCGCCTGCAGATCGAGGAGTCCCTTTCTATCTTTCTGTAATAGTATAGCCCTTCAGTACTTCCCTTTTGTTAGACATTTCTGGAGTATAGCCCTTCAGTACTTCCCTTGTGATTCATGGGTTTTCGGGTCTTGGAAGTATGTATTGGTTTGAGAGTTAAATATTGTGTATGCCGAGCGGCACTTTTAAACACTGTTTTATTACTCTAATTCTGTTTTAGATCATTTAATTTCTGCAATTTGGTTTATCTTCCGCAATTTAAGCTTACCTAGTCGTAGAGACTAGGTGCCGTCACGATGGTTCACGGAGGGCGAACCGGGGTCGTGACAAACTTAGGTCATTTTTGCTCTTTTCTTCCATTATGGTGCGATTTTTGGAGCTCTTGGAGAGGGGATTTCACTTAGCACTTTGAGGTAAGTAATTTCTACACCATGTGAATTAAATACAAAGTTTATGGGTAGATTATAACATGTAAATTAGTAAAAATCATGGGTTTAGGTGAAAACTTAGGATTTTGCTAAAAATGAGATTTAACCACGAAATTTGTTATGGAATTTAGTAGAAATCATATATTTATGTTCTTTAAGTTATGGGTAACAACTTCCTTTAAAAATTTCTGAAATCCGGCATGTGGGTCCGGTGGTGAATTTTAGGAATCTTGCAATTTAGTTTACGTAATATTTGACAAGTTTTGAGTCGCTCAGCGTCAAATTTGGCGATTTAGGCGCGTTCTTGAATTGGGAAGTAGGCTTGTGATGAGGTAAGTCTTCTTTCTAACCTTGTAAGAGGGAATTAACCCCTATAGGTGAATTAAATGCATGTTTGAACCTATTTGTGGGGGCTACGTACGTACGAGGTGACGAGAGTCCGTATGTAGCTACTAGTATGCTATTGTCCGGGTAGTTTAGGATCCGTAGCATGCTATAATTGGAATGTTGTGTCCTTACTTGCTAAACTAATCACTTAAACCATGTTAGAAATTTATAAAAAGAATTGTGTGAGGTTACATTCACTTACTTGAGGGTTTCTATGAAATACGTGACTGTAAATGAGAAGTGTTTTCTTGAAAATGAATTGTTATTTGTGGATAGGGTCGAGCGCCTTGGTAGTAAATAGATGCATCTATGGTTCGCGTCGTTCGACCCCCTGGCAGTGCACATTTTAATACTATGTTGGATCGGGTCATACGACCTCGGCGTAATTGCGCATGTTAATTATTTAGAACTCTCCGTGATTTATACTGCTTAAATGCTTTGAAATGTAAGTGTTACATGATATGACTGAAATTGACATTTGAGTTATGAAAGAATATCTTATCTCTTCCTGTTATTGAACTGTTAGTATTATTCATGATATATATGCCTAGCATAACACTTTAATTATATTATTGTTGGCCCTAGTAAGTGTCAAGTCGACCCCTCGTCATTACTTCTTCGAGGTTAGACTGTATACTTACTGGGTACATATTGCTTATGTACTCATACTACTCTTCTGTACTTATTTGTACAGGATCTGAGGAAGGTGATCTAGTTACCTGCCAAGCGCACATTCTTGATCCTGGACTGAAACTTCACGGTGAGCTGCTCCTTTTCTAACCGTTCAGTAGTATGCCAGAGTTTCTCTTTTGCTTGTATCTGTCTATTCTATTTCAGACAGTAGGATAGTCATCTTTTGTATATTCTACTAGTTTCTCACACACTTGTCACACTAGATCTTGGCACATATTAGTAGACTGTATTTTTGGGGTTGTATTCCTGTAATTATGATTTCTTTTAGTTGATTCCGTTTCAGTTGCCATAAAAATCCGTTATTTATCAAATGCTTTAAATTTAAGTTAAGTTATATGTTAGGATTGTTTAATAAAATAAATGGAAACTCACTAGTTGATCAGTGTTGGCTTGCTTAACAATGGTATTGGGCGCCGTCACGGCCTATAATGGAATTTGGGTCGTGACACGAGAGCTTGAGTTGGCTGCTAAAAATGGACTCTGTTGGCTGCTAAAAATGGACTCCCAGTGCAGTCTGATGCTTCTGGTTCTTCCGGTTCCGGTTCCGAGTATACGGGAACTAAAGAGGAAATAGAGGATGGTGATGCTGAAGACTAACCTAGGGAAAACATCGACCCATCGGCAGATCCACCTTTTTCTCCCAGGGGCGCGGACACTTCTCTTCCTCCTAGTTCCGGATATGTTGCAGTTTAGATTTTCCTTTATTTTTCCCATTCTTGTATCTTTGCCATTTTTGGCACGTTTTTGTAAATAAAGATACATTTTTTCTCAAGTATTGTTTAGTATTATTTTCGTTTGAATATCCATGCAAGTCTTTAATCTTTGCATTTGCTTAAGAATTTTGTGCACGTTTTCATTTCGTGCTTTGCTATGCGTAGTTTCGGATGTGCTTTCTTTGAAGTACTTTGATTCTGAGCCTTATCCCTTTTACATGAGGGTTTCTATAAATGTTTGTGCAAGTTTACTTTTTTGCGTCTTTTCGTATACGTCTTCGGGTGCATTCTTTTCTCGAAGACATTTTGATTTCAGGCATAAATTCTTCTGAAACCAACCCTTTAACTTGAGAATTTTTATAAGAGAGGACCCTCTTATGTTTACAATGCTCTTGAAGAGGACATTTTCTGTTCATTACGGTACTAGCATTTGAAGTACTTGTTTAACTTTTAAATGATAAAGTTAAATCATCGTTCAGACAAGAAACAAGATAAAAACAAAAGGATTTCATTTTATTTAATTCCTTCTAATTTCAAAAAGTACAAAAACATTTGTTATGCTGAAAAAAGAAATTGCCACTGCTTGTGCCTATCTTGTATAACTTGTTTCTATAGGGCTAGCTATGCAGTCCCCAGTCCCGATGACACGTTTGTATTTCCGAATTTTCTTTCTCGGTCGACGTGGCAGTTATTGATGCCATATCCTGATATCTTTGTGCCTTCAAATATTCCACCAATGAATTTCTATATAATCCTTAACTTGGCAACATACCTTACTTCCCCTTAGGAACCCATGCTATCGAGCGAAGGACTATCTAACAATCCTCTAGTAATTTATGCTCGTGAACGGTCCGATAACCTCTCTCCGCTAGCAAACTTAACTTCCCAGTGGGAATTTGCTATCGAGCCAAAGATTATATAACTGTCCCCGAGTGGAAACTTGCTTGTTTGCCTTGCTATTGAAAGTCTTATTGGTGCTATCTTCGTAGTATGCTTTCTATCGCTGCCTCATTAAAAACCTTACCAGAAAACCCCAATTTGGACAAAAACTGAACGAAGGAAAAAAGAGTGCAGCACATACTTTCATATTGGATATTGTTCATCAACAATAATATCTTTTGTGGTCCCCATGTTCCAATTTATGTACAATTTGTCTCCATTTTGGTTCTCCAACTCATATGAACCTTTTCAAGTGATAGCTGAGATCCGGTAAGGACCTTCCCATGTTGGTCCCAGCTTCCCCATATTAAGTTTCGGGGTATTTTGGGTTACTTTCCTTACGACCAAATCTCCTACTTTTAAATAAAGGAAATTAGCTCTTCGATTATAATATCGCTCCGTTCTCTGCTTTTGAGCTGATATTCTTACACGCGCCAAGTCCCTACGTTCCTCAAGCAGCTCCAAGTTGATTAATAATGCTTCGCTATTTGATTCTTCATCTACCTGGAAATATCTCAAAGTGGGCTCTCTCACTTCCACCGGGATTAAAGCTTCTGCGTTGTACACAAGGGAAAAAGAAGTATCTCCTACGCTCGACTTGACCGTTATTCGGTAGGCCCACAGAACTTCGGGTAATTTTTCGAGCCAATTGCCTTTTGCCGCTTCCAATCTTTTCTTAAGGTTTTGAATAATCACTTTATTTGTTGACTCCGCTTGACCGTTTGCGCTCGGATGATAAAGAGGTGATCCTCTTTATCTTCAAATCTTCAAGAAACTTTATAATTTTTGCGCCGATAAACTACGGCCCATTATCGCATGCTATCAATTTTGGTATTCCGAACCTGTAAATTATATTTTCCCACAGGAAGTCAACCACTTCGCATTCTCCAATATTCTGATAAGGACCTGCTTCCATCCATTTAGAAAAAAAGTCAGTCAAAACTAAAAGAAATCTTACCTTTCCAGGAGCCGGTGGCAGCGGTCAGACAATGTCCATCCCCCTTTTCATGAACGGCCACGGGGACTAAACCAAATGTAAGGGTTTTGCCGGTTGATGTGCTAGTAGTGCATATTGTTGGCGTTTATCGCATTTTCAGACAAAGTCTTTGGCGTCTTGTTCAATACGGGGCCAATAATATCGTGCCCGAACTAATTTCAGCACCAAAGAATCTGCTCCCAAGAGGTTGCCGCATATTCCTTCATGAACTTCTCTCATGACATAATTAGCTTCGAACGCACCCAAGCATCGAGCTAATGAGTCATGGAAGGATTTCTATATAATTGGCCTTTCTAGAAGCTATAACATGCAGATTTTATGCGTAGCGCTCGTGACTCTTTGGGATCTTCGGGCAACTTCCTATGCTCGAGATGGTCGATTATTTCATTTCTTCAGTCCCAGACCAAACTAGCCGAATTCACCTCATAGTAACCATCTGTATCCAGGATTGAATTCATTATTTGTACCACCATCCCTGATTTTGATCCCTTGATTTCTGTCGATGAGCTCAAGTTTGCCAATGCATCCGCTTCCGTGTATTCTTCCCTCGGGATATGAGTAATTGACCACTCCCAAAATCGTGCCAATAGAGCTTGGTTTGGATTCAATATCAAACTCACTAATTTCAACGACCCATTTGGCCAATCTGCCCGAGATCTTAGGCTTATGAAGAATGTTCCGCAAAGGGAATGTAGTCACCACAACTATCGGGTGACATTGGAAGTAGGGTCTCAACTTCCAAGAAGTGACTACGAGAGCTAAGTCCAATTTTTCAAATATGGGTAGAGAGTTTCCGCTCCCATTAGAATTTTGCTAACGTAATAAATGGGAGATTGTGTACCTTCGTCCTCTCGGACTAAAACTGCACTTACCGCAACTTCTAAAACCACAAGGTAGACTAGCAATGTTTCACCTTCTTTTGGTTTCGAGAGCAATGGAGGGCTTGATAAGTACTTATTCAAGTCCTTCAAGGCTAGCTGACATTCTGATGTCCATTCGAAATTATTCTTTTTTTAGCAGAGCGAAGAAGCGAGAATATTTTAATGACGATCGGGAAATGAATGTGCTCAATGTTTATAATCTCCCTGTGATCCTCTGCACTTCTTTTTTGTTTGACAATTGATCCAGAATATCTTTTATGGCCTTGATTTTGTCGGGTTTACCTCAATTCCCCTTTGTGAGACCAGGAATCCCAGGAACTCACCAAAGTTGACCCCGAACGCGCACTTCTCGGGGTTAAGTTTCACGTTATGCTCCCTCAGGATGTCAAATGTTTCTTGCAAGTGCTTAAGGTGGTCACCTGTCGCGCCCCCTTTTTCTCGCGAAATTGGGTTTAGGACATTTGGGAGGACAACTCATTCCCCTTTGGGAATTGGGTTTGAATTGGAGAGTCGCCACCTAATGATTAAAGTGCATTAGGACACTAGGAAGGAATTGATCTAGAAAACCAAAGATTGGGTGAGGGCAAGAAATTATCCCGAGGGGAAGGTGTTAGGCACCCCTCAGGATCCACTAGTGTGGTTCCCGGCCATGCTACAATTGTGACTTTAAGTAACAAGTAGTCAAATAGAAGTTTTAAATATAAGGGGTTTTCACGTAATGGTTGCAAATAGATTAAAGTTTAAAGAAAACAAAGGGAAGCTGAATTTTTGAGGAAAACAGTTTGAAAATTCTGAAAAAATAAACAAGTAAAGGCAGAGGGGGGTCCTAGGTTTACAAATAATATGGATCACCCCACACAATATCTGGTAAATCGCTCTTCAAAGAGGGGCTACACGAGATGTTATCATGTGGTCATCGTATCCATATCTACCATTTCCCACCCCGTTAAGGTATTAAAGCGCAGAATGATTTCGTTACTTATTGCATGCTATTACCCGCCTCATTCCTATCAGTCTCGGAGGTACTTGGGACTACTAATCCTAAAAGGGAGGGGTATGAGGTTTTGTAGTTTTAAAGGACAAAATTCTAAGGCGACAATCAAAACATATATAACAAGTATTGGGAAAACATGTAGACATATACGGCTCAAGTAAACCTCCTTAAACCAAAGAGAGCATATAGTTTTAGCATGTCTTACACGTACTGATTATGGTCTGATTAAACTTAAAAGGTTAAAGCAGGCTAATTTATCACATATTTTCAGATAAGAAGTCTGAATTAGACCTGCCCGCTTGTTGTAATTATCAAAGACTAGCACAGTTATAACTTTTACCTTAAAGCTTGCCTAGGTATTGGGCGAAACCTATAGGCATGATATCTATTAGTTTTAGAAATAAAGCAGTAAACTGATTACAGGAAGGTTGCAAGTTTTTTACTAAGTTTTGCAGATTAAACTTAAAACGAGCAAGGCGATTCAGATTTGATTGATAGTTCCTAAAGGCATATTTTCTAGGCATTGTTAATTTAAAACACTGTCATTGGCGTATAGAAATCCTATAGGCAGGTCATCTATATGCAGTCGATTTTTTAAGCCTATAAACTCATTTGCCTAGTGACAGATGCAGGTGCAAATTGCAGGAAGTCCTATAGGTATATTATCTATATGATAATGCAGAAGTGTAGAAACCTATAGACATGATCTCTATATAATGCAGAAGTACAGAAACCTATAGACATGGTCTCTATGTAATGCAGAAGTGCAGAAACCTATAGACATGGTCTCTATGTAATGCAAAAGTGCAGAAACTTATAGACATGGTATCTATATGAAATGCAGAAGTGCAAAAAACTTATAGACATGGTATCTATATGAAATGCAGAAGTGCAAAAGCTGAAAGCAGGATACGTGAATGCAGAAGTATAGTAATCCCCTATAACATGGTATCTACCCTCTGCATGCACGATTGACCCTCCCTTTTTCACTAACGGCCCCAACAGTTATTACAAATTATTACAGTCCAGAATGAATAAGAAAAGCAAAATTACATCAGAAATTAAAGTACAACCAAGGGGAGCCTAATTAAGACTCTAGGTCTGAAATATGAGATGAACCAACTCCAAAGATCAGAATCCCAAGCCTTTCTCTTATTTGGATGTGTCAGAGTTCCCTAAGATCCTCAAATGGACTCCGGACAGTGGTCACACCCAAAAACATATAGGATTAAGAACATAATGCAGTGTGGAAGGGCCAGCCCTCAAGTATCCAAGTTCAGAGGGAACTCAAGCTCCCAAGGCAAGGCTTACAGTAGGGGGGCAGAGCTTAGAAGCTAAGAGTAAGTGTAAGTGCAGAGTTTGAAAAAGGGGAAAGGGGAAGTGGTAGAGAAATAGGGACAGGCTAGTGGGCATACCTAGCAATGGGAAGTACTGGCACACCCCACAAGCCTGTTAGAACACATTGTTTTGGGAGTCAGGATCCTCTAAGGGATCAAGTCCAGACATAAACAATAACTTGCATATTGTCATGTCATGAACTGCAACTCAAATCACATAGAGGGGAATAGGGGTACATGGATTCATAGCAGAAACAAGTAAAAGAAATTAACATGCTAATTAAACATTAACTCTATATAGACAGTAAAGTAGACATGGATGTAAAGGCTATAAGTGAACACATTGGGATGATGCTGAAGCTAAAACTAGAGCATACCAGTCTAAAAGAAACAAGTGAAAGAAAGCAGTAGTCTTGCAAAGCCAAAGTTCAAACAGGCAGTCAGAATGTTATGATCTTAGAAAAGAATAGTGTAAGGGTGAAGTATGAAGTGTAAAAGTGTTGAACTGAAGATCTATTAAAGTGCAGAAGGGTCGTGCCCTTTTATAGTGTAGAAAGCAAGGAGAAATAGGTAAGAAAATAGTTTGAAAATCAATTACACAAGGTTTCCCCCTAATTAAGGGATTCTGATTTCAAACGGGCAAAACAAATTAAGGGAATGGATTCATCAAACACTTTTTCAAATCAGCATAAAAGGGGTAAATACATAATGGTCTATTTAAGGATAGGGGCTTGACAGCAAACGGTTTGTACAAATAAGGAAAGGAAATTAGTTAATAGCCAAGAAAATCGAAAATTGAAGATTTCGTATGAATGAACCAAGTCAGAAATATGGGAAAGTTTTCAACTTAAGGAAAATCAAGTCCAATCAATTAGACTTATTAAAAGGAAGTCTGAATCAATCACAAGTTGGAAAACCATTCTAAAGAAAGATTCCTCATATATAAAAGCATACAGACACGTTAAACATGAAGAAATTTGTCATGCTATTCCGAAGAGTCTAGTGTAGGAGAATCAGAATTGTGTGCACACAAAAGAAGTTCACACTTAGTTTATAGACCTAGAAATAAGTCTAAAAGAGCCAGGGGTCCTCAAAGAGAACCCTAGTTTGATCATATGACCAAACTCGGAGGAAACTTCCAAATTTTAGGGTTTCCCACTCGAGTCAAATACAGAGATGAGGAGGCAACAGGCCCAGAGATTTCCTTTCAGAATCTCATGAGAAGACAAGAAGATACAAATAATATTCAAAGTAGACAGAGCGTAGGAGCATAATGAGAGAATAGTCACGACAGTAGAAGAAACATGTTTAAGAAAACCTTTTAGAAGGGACTTAAACAGAGTTCAGTAGAAGGCAAACAAAAATTAAGAACTCAGTAGGAAATACATACAGTAGAAGAACACAAAAATACCGAAAACGCATAGCAAAAGATCATATAGGAAGATACAGCAAGACAAACATGCGAGCATGGTACAAAACACAGTAGAAAAACAAAGCACAGAAGAACATGCATGATAAAGGAAAACATAAGAATACAGTAGAAGAACATGCATGGTAGAAAAGAAAACATCAAAACATAGCATAGACAAATACACACAAAGAAAAGAAGAAGAAAAGTCAGAGAAACATTTTAAGCTTTTCAGAAAAACCCTAAATTGAAACGAAGTGATTTTTGAAAGAAAAATTAGGAAAACGTTTAAAAAATCAAGTAGAGCACAGATATAGAATAGATTTAAGAAAACAATTAGAGAAAATCTCGAATATCTAGGGTTTCAGAGGAACCCTAAAGCGAGAAAGGCTTGGAAAAGGTCCGATCTGAGTCGGATAAGTCAGAAATAGGCTCATAATGCTTGGATATGCCAGAGCAAGGCCGGAGAGGCCATAGAACCTCGAATCGGAGAGGATCTGAACGGACACCATTGAGGTCAGACCTCGAAACTTCGAACACCAAGTGTTTAAGAGCAGAGGGAGATGAGTTTAAGCCATCCATGGCCTGAGAGGTCATGGATTCCGGTGAGCTGAAGGTAGAAGATAGTAGGAGATGATTAGGGTTTCAAGAACTTTCGAGAGAGTTTGAGAGATGAGAGGATTCAGAGGCGGCAGTTGGTGAGAAATGGGATAGGGTTGGGGGTGTTTGGGAATTAAAAAGGAAAGGGGAAATTCTGGTCGTTGATCGAAATGATCAACGGCCTGGATCAAAAGGGGAAACCGGGCGGGTTGGATAAGCGGGTTAGGGGAGGGTCATTTTAGGAATTGGGCTGGCCCGTTTGAATTTGAAATTGGGGTTAATTGGGGCTGATTTTAGGCTATAATTGAAATGAAATAGGGCTAGTATTTAAATAACCACTTTTCTCTTTTATTTTTGTAAAAATAGCAAAATAATTTCTAAAAATAAATTAAAAGTATTAAATTAATTAATAATGTACAAATATTAAATTAAAAATTCTAGAATCAATTTTGTAATTATAAACGTAATTAAATCTTAAGATAGGCTAAAATTGCAATCATATGCAATTTAGCTTTAAAATATTAAATAAATTTATAAAAATGCCTAAAAATTACCTTAGCTATATTTTGGTATAAATGTGAGAATAAAATAAGTTATTCACTAAAATAATGATTTTAGGAATAACTATTAGTTTTTGTACTGCTAAAATGGGCAATAAATTGATTTAAAAAATCTTTTAAAAATTAGGAAAAAATACTAAAACACTTGGGCATACTTATATATATGCATATATATGCTATTTTGAAAGTATTTTGCATATATAAAATGCATAGGGAAAATTGGGTATCAATAGCTGCCCCTCTTTACCGGGAAGGATGAAAGAGTTGTCGGGTAAAGATATGATGGCCAATTTGACCGAACGAAATGTTTTGAAGAGGTTGAACATGCTCTGGTTCCTGAGCTGCCTACATATCCCTGGTCTTACAGGAATCAGGCCATATGTAGTTCAGGATTCGTCGGCGGAATATGTCGATGGAGGTTTTTCAAGAACGGACGAGATATTCGGGTTGGGATAATGGTAGAGCTGTGGGAACTAGAGCGGGGTTACTCCTGCTAATACAATCGTGCTCGCCGGTTTAGCTGCAAATAAGCAATACAAGTGTATATTGTTTGTAAATTTAAACATGATGCAAGTTCCAATTGGACCATGAATGCTGTCTTTGGATGGTTAGGATGACGTCCTTATACCATGATGTCCTGGGCCATGAAGCGTATAATAAAGGATTTGTGGGCCATGAAATGATGCTCTCGGGCTATGAGGATGATGCCTCTGAACCATGATGCCTTTGAATAATGATATGCAAAATATTAAAGGGGATCCTCGGGCCATGGCATGGTGTTCTCAGGCTATGCAAATGGTGCCTTTGAATGATGATGCCCTCGGATAATTTGGCGATCTTTCAGCCCATGAGATGCAGTAGGGTGGCGATCTTTCAGCCATGTAAATGTAAATGAGGTGGCGATCTTTCAACCATGCAAGAAGTAAATGAAGGTGGTGATCGTTCAGCCATGCAAGAAGTAAATGAGGGTGGTGATCTTTCAGCCATGCAAGAAGTAAATGAAGGCGGCGATCTTTTAGCCATGCAAAAAGTAAATGAAACTGGTGATCTTTCAGCCATGCGAGATGGAGGTAGAGCTTAACCTCGGAAGGCAGAATGGTAGCCTTATGACATGCAGGAAATGCAGATGGAGACAGAGCTTAGTCTCGGAAGGTAGAGTGGTAGCCTTATGCAATGCAGAGAATGAAGATGGAGACAGAGCTTAGTCTCGGAAGGCAGAATGGTAGCCTGGTAGCCTTATGCAATGCAGAGAATGTAGATGGAGACAGAGCTTAGTCTCGGAAGGCAGAATGGTAGCCTTATGCAATACAGAGAATGCAGATGGAGGTAGAGCTTAACCTCGGAAGGCAGAATGGTAGCCTTATGCAATGTAGAGAAACAGATGGAAGTAGATCTTAACCTCAGAAGGCAGAATGGTAGCCTTATACAATGCAAAGAATGCAGATGGAGACAGAGCTTAGTCTCGGAAGGCAGAATGGTGGCCTTATGCAGGAAGTAAAATGGCAAATGGCAATAGAGTTTTCTTAGCTGATAGCGGATTGCGATATTGCGACTGTTGGGGATATTATGTCTGCTGGGGACACTGCGTACGGATAGCATCTGTGAGTAAGTGAAACTGTTCTGAGCGTAGTATTTTCGAGCGATGTGAGTCTCGTGAGTGTATAGTATATTTGATGATTTTGCAACTCAAGTGCCTGCATCCAAAGAAAATCGTGAGTTTATAAAAGGAGGGAGGTTAGTTCGTATTCCCGCTGGCTCTGCTTGACCTGCTCGGCTATGTTTCGGTGATATTGTGCATATCATTGGGGTAGCGTTGCTAAACGAAGCAACTTTGGTAACAGACATGCATGATTTAGTAAAAAATATAACATAAATACATAATCGAGAATAGTTTTCCTTAGATGAACCTACGACTGCGACGTAGTTCAAGACATTGCAACTTCTCTTGCTCCAGAATTTTGAGGGTCCTCCTCAAAATTCTGCCCCAGTTTACTGGGCTACTGCTTTTGACGGCTGCTTGCGGTGAATGGCTGAAATCACTTCGGAATTTTGAGGGTCCTCCTTAAAATTCTGCCCCAGTTTCCAATTGCGGGGGAAATGAAAATTTTACTGAATTGTGACCGAACCCATAGGGCTGCCTACATATCCCCTCTTAAATGGGAATCAGGTCAGGCGTAGTTCAAATTACATCATAAAGGAAAGCATGAAGGTTACATATAATATCGCTTCACTGCATCTGAATTGATCGGCTTCGGCCAAACTTCTCCGTCCATTTTTGCAAGTATGAGGGATCCTCCTATTAGAACTCGGTGGACCATGTACGAACCCTGCCAGTTGGGAGAGAACTTCCATGTGGCCTCGTCCTGATAGGGGAAAATCTTCTTTAACACTAACTGCCTCGGTGTGAACTGTCTCGACTTGACTCTTTTGTTGAAGGCTCTGGACATTCTGTTCTGATAAAGCTGACCATGACAAACTGCATTCATTCTCTTTCTGTCTATAAGAGCTAGTTGTTCGTAACGACTTTTCACCCATTCTGCATTGTCGAGTTCAGCTTCATGTATGATCCTTATGGAAGGAATTTCTACCTCAACGGGAATAACAGCCTCTGTACCATAAACCAGCATATAGGGGGTTGCCCCGGTTGATGTGCGGACTGTGGTGTGATACCCCAATAAAGCAAGTGATAACTTCTCGTGCCACTGCTTATGTTTCTCTATCATTTTCCTTAATATCTTCTTGATATTCTTATTGGCGGCCTCTACGGCTCCATTCATCTGAGGTTTGTAGACTGTAAAATTCTTGTGTTTGATCCTGAAGATTTCACACATGGCTTTCATCAAGTCACTTTTGAGATTGGAACCATTATCAGTAATGATTGATTCTGGAATTCCGAACCGACAAACGATATGACCGCGGACAAAGTCTGCTATGACTTTCTTAGTCATTGCCTTGTACGATGCTGCTTCAACCCATTTGGTGAAATAATCAATTGCCACTAGGATGAACCTATGCCCATTTGATGTGGCAAGTTCGATTGGTCCGATAACATCCATTCCCCAAGCGGCGAACGGCCATGGTGAGCTTGTTGCATTAAGCTCATTTGGAGGCACCTTTATCATATCTGCATGTATCTGACAGCGGTGGCACTTCTGGACATACTGGATGCAGTCCGTTTCCATAGTCATCCAAAAATAACCAGCTCGGAGTATCTTCTTGGCTAAGACAAAGCCATTCATATGTGGCCCGCAGGTCCCAGCATGGATTTCTTCTAGTAATTGATGCTTCATTTGCGTCGACACACCTTAGTAATCCCAAATTAGGAGTCCTCCTGTATAGGATTCCTCCGCTGTGAAAGAAATTATTGGATAACCTCCGAAGCATGCACTTCTAAATAGCATTTGCGAGCTCTAGGTATTCTCCTTTCGCCAAGTATTCCTTGATATCATGAAACCAAGGTTTTCCATCCACTTCTTTCTCGACGTGAGCATAGTAAGTTGGCTGATCGTAGATCTTTACTGGAATAGGGTTAATGAAATTCTTATTTGGATGTTGTATCATGGATAATAGGGTAGCCAATGCATCGGCAAACTCATTTTGGACTCTGGGAACATGTTGGAACTCTGTCTTTGTGAACCTCTTTCTCAACTCTTGTACGTGATGCAGATAAGGGAGTATCTTGGAGCCTATTCCTCTCGGACCTGATGTATAAGCAAGTCTGATCCCCGATCAGTAGCAACTCTTGAATGTTTATGTCAATGGCCATCTTGAGTCCCAAGATGCAGGCCTCGTACTCAGCCATGTTGTTGGTGCAAGGGAATCTAAGTTTGGCAGACACTGGATAATGCTGACCGGTTTCTGACACTAGGGCTGCTCCTATGCCAACTCCTTTGAAATTCGCTACTCTATCGAAAAACATTCTCCAACCGTCATAGGATTCTCCAATGTCTTCTCCTATTAATGATATCTCTTCATCAGGAAAATACGTCATTAAGGATTCATATTCTCCGTCCATAGGATTCTCGGCAAGATGATCTGCCAAAGCCTGTCCTTTGATTGCTTTCTGAGTTATGTAGACAATGTCGAATTCACTTAGCAGGATTTGCCACTTGGCTAGCTTGCCAGTGGGCATGGGCTTCTAAAATATGTACTTCAACGGATCCATCCTTGATATGAGATACGTGGTATAGGCACAGAAATAGTGCCTCAACTTCTGAGCTACCCAAGTCAGAGCACAACAGGTGCATTCTAACAGAGAATACCGGGCCTCGTAAGGGGTGAACTTCTTGCTAAGATAGTAGATGGCCTGCTGCTTCCTCTCCGTTTCATCATGTTGCCCAAGAACATAACCGAACGCTTCATCTATCACTACAAGGTAGAGTAATAGAGGTTTACCCGGCTCGGGCGGGACCAAAACTGGTGGTGTTGACAGGTACTTCTTGATTCTGTCGAAGGCCCTCTGGCAGTCATCAGTCCATTTAGTAGCGGTGTCCTTCTTCAACATCTTAAAGATTGGCTCACAAATGACAATAGATTGAGCTATGAACCGGCTGATGTAGTTGAGTCTCCCCAAGAAACTCATTACTTCTTTCTTGTTCTTTGGCGATGGAAATTCTTGAATAGCTTTGACCTTTGATGGATCTAGTTCTATTCCTCGGCGACTCACAATGAACCCAAGTAGTTTTTCGCGAGGAACCCCAAATGCACATTTCGAGGGATTCAACTTCAAGTTGTACCTTATCAGTCTATTGAAGAACCTCCTCAAATCTTCCATGTGATTAGTGGCTTTCTTGGATTTGATGATTACATCATCTACATACACTTCGATCTCTTTATGTATCATATCATGGAAAATGGTAGTCATGGCCCTCATGTAGGTGGCCCCAGCATTCTTTAACCCGAACGACATTATCTTGTAATAGCACATTCCCTACGGTGTAATGAAATCCGTTTTCTCAGCGTCTTCTTCATCTATCCAGATCTGATGATACCCAGCAAAACAATCCACGAATGACTACAACTCATGCTTGGCACAATTGTCAATCAGGATGTGTATGTTTGGCAAGAGGAAGTCGTCTTTTGGACTGGCCCGATTGAGATCCCGGTAGTCGACACAAACTCTGACCTTCCCGTCCTTCTTCGGCACTGGCACGATGTTGGCTAACCATGTCAGATATTCTACTACCCTGAGAACCTTAGCTTTGACTTGGTTAGTGACTTCTTCCTTGATTTTCAAAGTCATGTCAGGCTTGAACTTTCTGAGCTTCTGCTTTACCGGTGGACATGTCGGATCAGTTGGCAGTTTGTGATCCACAATAGATGTACTTAGACCAGTCATGTCATCATACGACCAAGTGAATATGTCTTCATATTCCCTTAGAAATTCTGTGTATTCCTTCTTTTCTGATGGCGATAAGTGGACACTGGTTCTCATTTCTTTGACATTCTCTGTATCTCCCAGGTTAATAATCTCGGTCTCATCCAGGTTGGACTTAGGTCTGTTCTCAAAATTTTCAACCTCTTTAACAATCTCTTCTGCTATGTTATCTTCCTCTGAATCTATGTCCGTTTGTTGCGTTGTCTCGTTGCATGTCACAGTCATTGGTTCATCAAGATAAGTAATAGTAATGCTGTATGAGTAAAGTAATGAGAGAAAAATAATAAGAGTAAGATTTATAGGGAAAATTGAAATGTTTTGCTAAATTCCATAGCTGTTTTGAATATTGAAGATCTTATTGCAAAAATTCAAAAATGCGAAAGGAAAATCAACTAGTAAAAATGAAAGATAGTGCATGATGCTTTGTTCAGCCTTTCTACCCCGAGGCTTTCTGGGCTCTGGTGGTTCTGATGGTCCAATTGTTGAGGCATGCTCCTCGGCTTACGGCTTGTATAGAAGGGCCTTCCTCCCCCTCCTCCTTGAAAATGACACAGCAATCCATATCATCATCTTCCACAAATAAATTCCTCATTGCTGCCAGTTCTTCCTCTTCTTCCGACCCATATATAACATCGGCTGGCTGGAAAGTCTGTTCTAAATGGGGTATCGGCTGCTCCAGTGGGTAGTAAGGGCCGCGTCATGGTGGCGACCAGTTGTTGAATTCCTTCCAAGTATACTCGTATCCCAAACCAAAAGTGGTGCCATATTTCTTCAGTTTGATCAGCTTGGCGATTCCTTGGAGGTTTTTGCCAAGTCCTTTGCCAGGCTCATATCCGCTCCAGTTCAATATGCTTTCAATTTTGTTGTCCCACCATTTGTCTTTGTCAACGACGTTGACTTGCTCGATATGGTGATAGGTTTCCCCGCCTATCTTTCTCCTTCCTTCAATCGCTGGGATGGTTTGGCAACTATATATGGGATTGCTACCGTTGCTGTGAATGATCACCTCTTGGTGGTTCCACTCAAATTTCACCACCTGATGCAGTGTTGACGCTACGGCCCCAGCGGCATGAATCCACGGTCGTCCCAACAACAAGTTGTAAGATGCCGGCACATCTATTACTTGAAATTCAACATCAAACCAAGTAGGCCCCATCTGCAAACACAAGCTAATTTCCCCAATAGTGGACTTTTGGGAACCGTCGAAAGCTTTGACGTTGATGGCCCCATCCTTGATCTCATGCAGACTCTTTCCCAATGTTCTGAGTGTTACCAACGGACAAATATTGAGGCTGGACCCACTGTCAATCAAGATTCTGGTGATGAAATAATCCTCGCATTGCACAGTAATGTGCAGCGCCTTATTGTGACTCAACCCTTCTGGTGGCAACTCATCTTCATGAAAAGTGATCTTGTGGCTCTCCAATACCTATCCTACCATGTTTGTCATTTCACCTCCAGTGATGTTGCTCGGTATATATGCCTCACTCAGCACCTTCAACAAGGCATTCCTATGTGCATCGGAGCTTTGCAGCAAAGCTAGGATAGAGATCTGTGCCGGTGTTTTGTTCAACTGATCGATGACTGAGTACTCCTTTGCTTGTATTTTTCTCCAGATATCATCAGGCCCAGCTTCAGTGATGGTTGGCCGTCCAGAGGCCTGCTTGCTTGATTTATCCAAATGTTTCGGGGTGTATACTCTACCGGTTCTTGTCATACCCTATGCCGCGACTGCTTCTCCAGATTTGGCTTTCCCTTTCCTTCTTTCCTCGGCTGTATAGTCCCCAAGGTATGGCATTTGTATGGAACGTCATTATAGCCGACATTGCTACTAGAATGGGCATCTTTACTCCGAACGGAGCCTGTATTTTGGAAGACAAGAACTCAACTTCAAATAGTTCAGGTACATTTGCCGGGGACCCAAACTTGACCTCGATCGGTGCTGGCATTTTTGCAGAGGATGGTGTTTCAAACTCAAGTGGTATGGACATGTTCACCTCAGCGTCCCCAGAAGGTTGAATCTAGACTACAATCGGATTAAGGGTGACTGTTGGTTTCTTTGGATCGTCGCCTTCTGTGATCAAATCTATTGACCCCTTAGGGTCCCAGTCATCCTCTATTTCTATCATGTGAACGCCTCCACCTGTGTGGTCTGGTAGATTGTTATTGCGGACATTCGGAGCGGGCTCCTTTGCCATAATAATCTTATTATAGATCAGTGCTTGGATTTTATCTTTTAGAGAGCGGCATTCATCTATGGTATGCCCTTTCATGCCAGAATGGTATGCACAGGATTTATTAGGATTGACCCATTGGGAAGGGTTTTCAGGAGTTATAGCGGGGATGGGGGTGACATAACCAGCAGCTTTAAGCCTTTCATACAGTTGGTCAATTGGTTCGGCAATGGAGGTATATTGTTTGGGAGGTCTGCGGTCGAAATTTGGTCGGGGTCTAGGAAAGTTTTGGCGAGTGGGAGGTGATTGATAGTGAGAGGGTTAAGTATTGTAGGCTTGGTAGACATGTGCGGGTTGGGAATATCTGGGTGAAGTAGGCTGACATGTGGGAGGTGGAGGTGATTGGTAAGTAGGTGGTGGAGTTTGGTAAGAGGGTGAGGGTGCTTGGTAATTTGGGGTAGGTTGATATGTGAGTGGAGGCATCGGGTAGGTTTGGTATTTGATAGGGGACTTGGTTCTCTGTGCAACCATCACGGCGCTCACGTCCCTTTTCTTGGTTGTGCCACCAGACCATAGAGCCTTGTTAGTAGCCTGCAAAGCCTCAAAGTTTGTGACCATACCACTTTTGATGACTTCCTCGATCCTCTCACCTAGCTTGATGATATCGGAAAATTTCTGGCTTTCAATCAGCATCAACCTTTCATAGTACTGGGGGTCTTGAGCTCGGACGAAAAACCTGTTCATTTGTTCTTCCTCTAGAGCAGGCCTAACTTTGGCAGCTTCTGACCTCTAGTGAGTGGCATACTCGCGGAATATTTCCGTGGGTTTCTTCTTTAGGTTCTGGATGTAGAACACATCTGGCGCATTTTCTGTGTTGAACCTAAATATGTCCATGAAATCAGACGCCATGCTTACCTAGTTCGACCACTTCTTCGGATCTTGGCTAATGTACCAAGACAGAGCATCTCCCTTCAGACTCCTCATGAAGAGTTTCATGTGGATCATTTCGTCCTTTCCTACTCCGACCAGCTTGTTGTAGTATATTCTCAAATGAACTCTCGGATCTCCTGTACCATCAAACATCTCGAACTTCGGAGGTTTGTACCCCTCGGGCAGTTCAACATCGGGTTGTATGCAGAGATCTTCATAGTTTAGCCCCTCAAATTCCTTTGCTTCCTTCGACGTCCTGAATTCGGCTAGTCAACTTCTTAAGCTCTTCAGCCAGACTCCTGATGAGTGAGTCTTTATCATCAGACTCGGGTGTGCTTGAAATGGGTTGGGTGGAGTGCGGCATGGTTTCCATGTAGATGGGGGTGTTATGAGTGTGGAAATGGTCATTTGTGGAGTTCACTGATTCTGGGATGAGCAGTGGAGTATTGTTGGAAGTATGACAGGTGTTGTAGTGGTGGTGAGGAGCGGGATGGTTTTGTGGTTTTGGGATGTTTTGTGGAGGTGTAGGGTTCTGAGAGTTAGGAAAATTGACATCTGGGGTGGTGAGGGAAAATGATAAGCTCGCCAAGTTCCGGACCTGATCAAGTTCTTCTTGGAATTTCAGCAGTTTTTGTTCAAGCTGGGATGCACTTTCCTTAGGAACCAGAGTACCATGAGTGACCTCTACCCGTTCAGTTGAGTTTTCCTTTCTGGTGTTGTTCAAATCTTCCATCTTTCCTTTGTTCCTGTTTCTGACGGGGCTAGGAGGAGGAGTGGGTGGAGGGTCCTTGGATCTTGTGGAATATGATGATGATTCCAGAGTGCACGAACTAACCTTGGAGAGGGGAATAAATAAAAATAAAAAAAGGCAATAAGTCAGTGAGGATTATGAAAAGAAATGTTGCAATATTTAAACACGTAGTGCAAGAATGTAAGTCGTGTCCTAATTTGGGAGCCTCGTTGTGCCCGAGGTAGGCCTAGCGACAAGTTGATTTGGAGAACTTATAAAGCTAAATGCCTCATTTTATTGATAAAAATAAGACGAATCCCAAAACGACACTAAATAATAGAAGATAAAAATGTCACTAATGGCTATTGGCCTTATTACATTCATAAAACGAAAAGGTAAATTCCTATCTATTTAGTCCCAGAAGGACCTTCCCCAGACTCGGCATCTTTGGCTCCATCGAACAGCTTCACCAGCTCGTAAAGTCCCAGCAGCAGGTCGGCTCTGGCCAGGTGTCCACCCTCGTTTCCTTCAGCATTCTGGCAGTCCTCGATCCTCTTGAGAAACTTCCTTTCCAGCTCCACTAAACCTCGTTCCAGATATCGTAATCACTTGTTGACACTGACAGCCATGTCTTTCCACTCTTCAATCAGTTTTTGGTGGGCTTCTTGAATCTCACAGTGCTCGCTTTCACATTCCCGAATCCTTTTGCGCAGTTGGTTATATTTGACCTGTGCTTCAGCCCCTTCATCAATGATTCTGTGACCTCGAACAAACCCAGGTTGGCCCAGACCATTATGATTGTCCTCCAGCCATCCTGAATAGTATGGGGTGCAGCCAGCATGGTATCTGTCTGGCTAAATAGTATTTCTCCCCATGATGATCTTGTAATGCCACATATGCTGAGCTTGACACTTATAAGGACTGTCATCAGCTTGGAAGTCGGCTCGGAAGTGACTCATCTTATCGACCCTAGGTATAACATATTTCCTACCAGCCTGTCTTATAACCCGGAGAGGGACATAAGGGTAGGTTCCTGTCAAACCGATCAGTATCAGAAATTATGCGTCCCTGGATCGGGCGATGAACTCTTCAGTAGGGAACCACTCGAACATCCATTGTATTTGATCCTCAGTCAGATTTTCAAACAGCTTCACCCATCCCTTGGCATCTTCTGGCTGAGCAAACATGTTGGGCATGTAGTTCATTTGCCTTGGTTGATAAAAGGCTATATGATCATCCCAGTCTCTACGCTGAATCTCTTGCCGATACTCACTCCTTTGGAGATGCTCCATGAGCCAGAGTTGGAGTAGCAAGTTGCAGCCCTCGATGTGTGGGGCTCCTTGTTGACACTTTTCCAGGGCTCTGTATATCTCTGCGATGATCATGGGCACTATGCTAAATGGTTGTCCCCCAATTCCCTCCATCAAAGTTTTGGTGACCATGGCTAGCCTGGTGTGGATCCTTACTTTCTTCATTGGAAACACTATCATCCCCAAGAAATAAAACATGAAGATAAAGACCCTTCGGTGAATATGCCCCAACGATGTAAGGGCAAATTCATCCGGATAAGTACGGTAGGATTTGCTGTGATCGTACCTTTCGTACAAATAATCAAAGGGAATGTAAGACTTCTTCAAACATGTCAAGTCTGGATTCTTCTTTAGGCCCATCATTTTGAGGAAACCTCTACCCTTGAGATTTTCCGGTATTAACAAACCCGGAGTCTCCTATGGTATACCAGTCAATCCTTCTATTTCCTCTAGCAGAGGTGTCATCTCAATCTCTCCGAAGCAAAACACAGACCTATCACAATCCCAGAACAGAGTAGCAGCTTCTATGATTTTGTTGTTGGGTTGGACCTTCAGGAGAGAAGGTAGATTTCCTAGGTATTTTCGGACAAGAGTCTGATCACTGGAATGAAGATCCTCCCACCAGCTTAGCAATCTTGGGTAGATGTTTGTGACCATGTCGAATCTGGGGACTTCGTGCCTCATGTTTCTGCAAGACAAAAAAGGGTTAGGCCCTTACCCCCACCAGACTCGACTATTAAATACCAATAATTGGCATAAAAGCATTTAATTCTCCAAATAAATGCACATAATGTGGTAGTGTCCGTTTGGGTTTTTGGAAAACCCAGTAGACTTTGGAGGAGGCTGTCTTAAAGAGTCATTATGCGGACAACATAACTGACTCGGCTAAGTTTGACCATGATGCATGCACAATTAAACAGAGTAAGGTTTCTATGGGGTATTAGACTGGTACCCTTGAGCGGACAACTCAAGAGGGAAAGGCACGGAACCGTCGACTACACCGTTGATCGACTGATTTTACCGCAAATAAGCCTTTTCCGGATTTAAAGGGTGATAATATCGGAAGAGCGAAACCACTCATTATAAGCGTTACTATGATATTTGTTTGGAACGAGTGGAATATGATATTAAAAACATGTTTATGTAATAATTAAAATAAGTTTTCACGTATTTTCACGTTCATAAAGTAATAATTACAATAATTTAAAATAGAAATAAAGGAGTGCAGTAAAGGAAAGCAGTAAAAGAAACAAAGGAAAGAAACAAGAGACAAGTTAGTTTTTGTAGTAAAAGAGGGAATTAAATGCTTAAAGGTATTAAACAAATAAAGCACAGAAGAAATGTAATGTCACAGTAATAACTTGAAATGGTAAAAGCCTAAAAGTACTTCCCCAGCAGAGTCGTCATGCTGTCGCGCCCCATTTTTCTCGCGAAATTAGGTTTAGGACATTTGGGAGGACAACTCGTTCCCCTTTGGGAATTGGGTTTGAATTGGAGAGTCGCCACCTAATGATTAAAGTGCATTAGGACACTAGGAAGGAATTGATCTAGAAAACCAGAGATTGGGTGAGGGCTAAAAATTATCCCGAGGGGAAGGTGTTAGGCACCCCTCAGGATCCATTAGTGTGGTTCCCGTCCATGCTACAATTGTGACTTTAAGTAACAAGTAGGCAAATAGAAGTTTTAAATATAAGGGGTTTTCACGTAATGGTTGCAAATAGATTAAAGTTTAAAGAAATCAAAAGGAAGCTAAATTTTTTAGGAAAACAATTTGAAAATTCTGAAAAAATAAACAAGTAAAGGCAGAGGGGGGTCCTAGGTTTACAAATAATATGGATCACCCCACACAACATCCGGTAATCACTCCTCAAAGAGGGGCTACACGAGATGTTATCGTGTGGTCATCATATCCATATCTACCCTTTCCCACCCCGTTAAGGTATTAAAGCGCAGAATGGTTTCATTACTTATTGCATGCTATTACTCGCCCCATTCCTATCAGTCCCGGAGGTACTTGGGACTACTAATCCTAAAAGGGAAGGGTATGAGGTTTTGCAGTTTTAAAGGACAAAATTCTAATGCGACAATCAAAACATATATAGCAAGTATTGGGAAAGCATGTAAACATATACCGCTCAAGTAAACCTCCTTAAACCAAATAGAGCATATAGTTTTAACATGTCTTACACGTACTGATTATGGTTTGATTAAACTTAAAAGGTTAAAACAGGCTAATTTATCACATATTTTCAGATAAGAAGTCCGAATTAGACCTGCCCGCTGGTTGTAATTATCAAAGACTAGCGCAGTTATAGCTTTTACCCTAAAGCTTGCCTAGGTGTTGGGCGAAACCTAGAGGCATGATATCTATTGGTTTCAGAAAAAAGCAACAAACTGATTACAAGAAGGTTTCCAGTTGTTTACCAAGTTCTGCAGATTAAACTTAAAACGAGCGAGGCAATTTAGATTTGATAGATAGTTCTTATAGGCATGTTTTCTAAGCGTTGTTAATTTAAAACGCTGTCATTGGCATACATGAATCCTATAGGCAGGTCATCTATATGCAGTCGATTGTTTAAGCCTATAAACTCATTTGCCTAGTGACAGATGCAGGTGCAAAATGCAGGAAGTCCTATAGGCATATTATCTATATGATAATGCCGAAGTGTAGAAACCTATAGACATGGTCTCTATATAATGCAGAAGTGCAGAAACCTATAGACATGGTCTCTATGTAATGCACAAGTGCAGAAACTTATAGACATGGTATCTATATGAAATGCAGAAGTCCAAAAAACTTATAGACATGGTATCTATATGAAATGCAGAAGTGCAAAAGCTGAAAACAGGATACGTGAATGCAGAAGTATAGTAATCCCCTATAACACGGTATCTACCCTTTGCATGCACGATTGACCCTCCCTTTTTCACTAACATCCCCAATAGTTATTACAAATTATTACAGCCCAGAATGAATAAGAAAAGCAAAATTACATCAGAAATTAAAGTACAACCAAGGGGAGCCTAATTCAGACTCTAGGTCTGAAATATGAGATGAACCAACTCCAAAGACCAGAATCCCAAGCCTTTCTCTTATTTGGATGTGTCAGAGTTCCCTAAAAGCCTCAAATGCACTCTAGGCAGTGCTCACACCCAAACACATACAGGATTAAGAACATAATACAGTGTGGAAGGGCCAACCCTCAAGTATCCAAGTTCAGAGGGAACTCAAGGTCCCAAGGCAAGGCTTACAGAAGGGGGAAAGAGCTTAGAAGCTAAGAGTAAGTGTAAGTGCAGTGTTTGAAAAAGGGGAAAGGGGAAGTGGTAGAGAAATAGGGACATGCTAGTGGGCATACCTAGCAATGGGAAGTACTGGCACACCCCACAAGCCTGTTAGAACACATTGTTTTGGGAGTCAGAATCCTATAAGGGATCAAGTCCAGACATGAACAATAACTTGCATATTGTCATGTCATGAACTGCAACTCAAATCACATAGAGGGGAATATGGGTACAGGGAATCATAGCAGAAACAAGTAAAAGAAATTAACATGCTAATTAAACATTCAACTCTATATAGACAGTAAAGTAGACAAGGATGTAAAGGCTATAAGTGAACACATTGGGATGATGCTGAAGCTAAAACTAGAGCATACCAGTCTAAAAGAAACAAGTGAAAGAAATCAGTAGTCTTGCAAAGCCAAAGTGCAAACAGGAAGTCATAATGTTATGATCTTAGAAAAGAATCGTGTAAGGGTAAAGTATGAAGTGTAAAAGTGTTGAACTGAAGATCTGTTAAAGTGCAGAAGGGTCGTGCCCTTTTATAGTGTAGAAAGCAAGGAGAAATAGGTAAGAAAATAGTTTGAAAATCAATTACACAAGGTTTCCCCCTAATTAAGGGATTCTGATTTCAAACGGGCAAAACTAATTAAGGGAATGGATTCATCAAACACTTTTTCAAATCAGCATAAAAGGAGTAAATAAATAATGGTCTATTTAAGTACAAGGGCTTGACAACAAACGGTTTGTACAAATAAGGAAAGGAAATCAGTTAATAGCCAAGAAAATCGAAAATTGAAGATTTCGTATGAATGAACCAAGTCAGAAAGATGGGAAAGATTTCAACTTAAGGAAAATCAGTGCCAATCAATTAGACTTATTAAAAGGAATTCTGAATCAATCACAAGTTGGAAAACCATTCTAAAGAAAGATTCCTCATATATAAAAGCATACAGACACGTTAAACATGAAGAAATTTGTCATGCTATTCAGAAGAGTCTAGTGTAGGAGAATCAGAATTGTGTGCAAACAAAAGAAGTTCACACTTAGTTTATAGACCCAGAAATAAGTCTGAAAGAGCCAAGGGTCCTCAAATAGAACCCTAGTTTGATCATATGACCAAACTCGGAGGAAACCTCCAAATTCTAGGGTTTCCGACTCGAGTCAAATACAGAGATGAGGAGGCAACAGGCTCGGAGATTTCCTTTCAGAATCTCATGAGAAGACAAGCAAATACAAATAATATTCGAAGTAGACAGAGTGGAGGAGCATAATGAGAGAATAGTCACGACAATAAAAGAAACGTGTTTAAGAAAACCTTTTAGAAGGGACTTAAACAGAGTTCAGTAGAAGGCAAACAAAACTTAAGAACTTAGTAGGAAATACATACAATAGAAGAACACAAAAATATCGGAAAAGCATAGTAAAAGATCATATAGGAAGATACAGCAAGACAAACATGCGAGCATGGTACAAAACACAGTAGAAAAACAAAGCACAGAAGAACATGCATGATAAAGGAAAACATAAGAACACAATAGAAGAACATGCATGGTAGAAAAGAAAACATCAGAACATAGCATAGACAAATACACACAAAGAAAAGAAGAAGAAAAGTCAGAGAAACATTTTAAGCTTTTCAGAAAAACCCTAAATCGAAACGAAGTGATTTCTGAAAGAAAAATTAGGAAAACATTTAAAAACTCAAGTAGAGCACAGATATAGAACAGATTTAAGAAAACGATCAGAGAAAACCTCGAATAGCTAGGGTTTCAGAGGAACCCTAAAGCGAGAAAGGCTTGGAAAAGGTCCGATCTGAGTCGGATAAGTCAGAAATAGGCTCATAATGCTTGGATATGCCAGAGCAAGGCCGGAGAGGCCATAAAACATCGAATCGGAGAGGATCTGAACAGAAACCATTGAGGTCAGACCTCGAAACTTCGAACACCAAGTGTTTAAGAGCAGAGGGAGATGAGTTTAAGCCATCCATGGCATGAGAGGCCATGGATTCCGGTGAGCTGAAGGTAGAAGATAGTAGGAGATGATTAGGGTTTCAAGAACTTTCGAGAGAGTTTGAGAGATAAGAGGATTCAGAGGCGGTGGTTGGTGAAAAATGGGATAGGGTTGGGGGTTGTTTGGGAATTAAAAAGGAAAGGGGAAATTCTGGCCGTTGATCGAAATGATCAACGGCCTGGATCAAAAGGGGAAACCGGGCGGGTTGGATAAGCGGGTTAGGGGAGGGTCATTTTAGGAATTGGGCTGGCCCGTTTGAATTTGAAATTGGGGTTAATTGGGGCTGATTTTAGGCTACAATTGAAATGAAATATGGCTAGTATTTAAATAACCACTTTTTCCTTTTATTTTTATAAAAATAGTAAAATGATTTCTGAAAACAAATTAAAAGTACTAAATTAATTAATAATGTACAAATATTAAATTAAAAATACTAGAATCAATTTTGTAATTATAAACGTAATTAAATCTTAAGATAGGCTAAAATTGCATATGATTGCAATTTAGCTTTAAAATATTTAATAAATTTGTAAAAATTACCTTAGCTATAATTTAGTATAAATGTGAGAATAAAATAAGTTATTCACCAAAATGATGATTTTGGGAATAACTATTAGTTTTTGTACTGCTAAAATGGGCAATAAATTGATTTAAAAAATCTTTTAAAAATTAGGAAAAAATATTAAAACACTTGGGCATACTTATATATGCATATATATGCTATTTTGAAAATATTTTGCATATATAAAATGCATAGGGAAAAATTGGGTATTAACATCACCTGCATTCAAAGACTTAACGAGCATATCGTTTATATATACTTCCATAGTCTTTCCTATTTGTTTCTCGAACATTTTATTCATGAGCCATTGATAAGTGGCTCCAGAGTTTTTTAGGCCGAAGGGCATCACATTGTAACAATATATATCGAAATTTGTTATAAATGAAGTCTTTTCCTGATCTTTCGGGTTCATATTGATTTGATTGTATGCAGAATAAGCATCGAGGAAACTTATTAATTCGTGTCCAACCGTGGTATCAATCATTTGATCGATATTTGGAAATGGGAACAAGTCTTTTGGGCATGCTTATTAAGATCCTTATAGTCTACGCACATGCAAAACTTATTGCTATTCTTAAGAACTACTACTACATTAGCTAGCCAGTTCAGATATCTTACCTCTCGGATTGAACCGATATTGAGTAAGCGGGTTACCTCTTATTTGAAAAATTTATTCCTCGCTTCAGCTATAGGGCGTTTCTTTTATCTTAGCAAAGGTATGTCGGGATCTAAGCTAACTTGTGCGCGGCTATCTCAGTCGGGATACCTGTCATATCCTCGTGCGACCATGCAAAACAATCGGCATTAATTTTAAGAAATTCAATAAAACAGACCCGAGCTCCGGGTGCAATCCTATTCCCAAAGAGAATTTCCTTTCTAGGAATTCTTTGAACAGCGCAACTTACTCTAGTTCTTCTGTTGTGGACTTCATTGCTTCCGTCTCTTCAGGAACTTGGAAATATCTTGGCACTTGATACTGTTCCAATTCCTCTACCCCCGAATTAACTTCCTCCAATGCGGAGGCAAGTACTGGTTCCTGTAGTTGCTATGCCACATGCTCCTTTCCTTTGCTACTGGAGACCCAGATTGCATTCATCTCCCTTGCTGCCAGTTGATCACCCTTTATCTGCTTGATCCCCTCAAGTGTCGGAAATTTCAACAATTGGTGATACATTGAAGTTACAGCTTTCATCTCATGTAACCATGGCCTTCCTAGGATAATATTGTACCATGTCTCCGTCTACAACTTCGAAGAGAGTTGTCTTCATTACTCCTATAGCATTTGTGAGCAGCAAAATCTCTCCCCGAGTTGTCGCGCTTGCAAGGTTGATTCCAGTGGGGAGCTTTGTTGCTGGAATAATGCTTTCGGTGAGTTTGGTTTGCTCCAGTACTCTCCATTGTATGATATTAGTTGAAATTCTTGGATCACTAGAACATTTTTAATCTTAAAATCTAAAGCATTTAAAAAAATTACCAGTGCATCGTTGTGTGGAAGCAGCAATCTATCTACATCTTCCTCTGTGAAAGTGATGTCATCTTCCCGGAGCCTTTTACTATGAGTTATTAAAACTTTCATCTTCTTCGTTGCCGAAAAGGTGACCCCATTAATCTTATTCCCCCCGAAGATCATATTGATCGTTTGGCATGGTGTTCTTCTCCTGCTTTCGAGGGTTCCGCATTGTCTCTGTTCTGATCTTAGTTGTTTTTGGCTCGGTCACTTAAGAATTCTCTAAGGTGACCATTCTTCAATAGCGTTGCCACTTCTTCTCGAAGGTATCGCTAGTCCCCTATCCAGTGGTCGTTTGTCCCATGGTATTCACACCATAAGTTAGGATCCCTTTGTCCGGGATCAGATCTCATTGGTCTCGGGAACCATGCCTCTTTGATGTTTCTCATTCCTGACATCAATTCCACTATACTAATGTTCAAATTGTATTTCAATAACCTGGGGTAAGAAATATCCCATGACCTTAACATTTCTTTCTCTTTCAGTAATTTATGTTCCGACCGCGATCGGTCTTTATGTTAACGGTGAACTTATCTGCTATTCGGAAATTTCTGCTACGGCCTTCAATCCGCTCGTAAGGCAGAAACCGGCCCCTCAAAGCCCATCTGTCATAGTCATCTTTTGATTTTTCTCTATCCTTCTCTCATCCTTTGGCCGATGATGGAAAGCCAACTTGATCATCTTCGATTCGTATCTTTGACTCGTATCGGTTGTGGACATATGCCCAAGTTGTAGCCTAAAACTCAAGTAAGATTTCCGACCGCGATCGGTCGGAAATTTCTGCTACGGCCTTCAATCCGCTCGTAAGGCAGTAACCGGCCCCTCAAAGCCCATCTGTCATAGTCATCTTTTGATTTTTCTCTATCCTTCTCTCATCCTTTGGCCGATGATGGAAAGCCAACTTGATCATCTTCGATTCGTATCTTTGACTCGTATCGGTTGTGGATATATGCCCAAGTTGTAGCCTAAAACTCAAGTAAGATTTCCTTTAACTTCCGGGAAGCATCTGAACTTCTCGGATTCAGTCCTTTAGTGAATGCTTCAGTCGCCCATTCATCCGGGACAGCCAGGAGCAACATTCTTTCCTTCTGGAAACGGATGATGAATTCGCGTAGCAACTCGGACTCTCCTTGTGCAATCCTGAATATATCGGCCTTTTGGGCTTGCACTTTTCTAGCCCCGGCATGGGCCTTGATGAAGGAATCCATGAGCATTTCAAAGGAATATATAGAATGCTTGGGTAATAACGAATACCACGTCAGAGCTCCTCTCGTGAGAGTTTCCCTGGATTTCTTTAGCAACACATATTCAATTTCGTTAGGCGCTAAATTATTTCCTTTTACTGCCATCGTGTATGTAGTAATATGCTCATGCAGATCCGAAGTTCTATAATATTTTGGCACTTCAAGCATTTTGAACCGTTTTAGGATCAACTTTGGTGTAGCACTCGACTTGTACGGCAATCAAATATACTTCTTTTAATCCGGGCTTTTTAATACTGGTGGCGCACCCGGGATTTGGTCCATGCGGGAGTTTACTTCCCTCATAAATTGTAAAAGCTTATTCTTGAAAGGATCGTTTTTGTTGTTGAGACCAGATCCGCTCCCCCTAGCCTCGCCGGAGCCAATTTCACCCCTGGGAGTGTTGTTGTCGTTGTTTGATTTGTGGGGACACCGGGAGGAATTAGATCTCGTCTATTTGCATTATTGGAGGCACCCGACAGTGCTTGCTTCAACTCCTTTATAACCTTATCATGTCGCATGAGATGACCTAGGATGAGTTCTTGTTGCTCTTGTAAAACTCTTACCGCATCAACAACATGTTCATCATCAGCATCATCGGGAGTTGCCTCCCAAACTTGTCGAGGATACTTCCTATTATGGACCGGTGTGGCATCATTCTCCTCATCACGAGTATCATTGATTGAATCCTCAAAGTGAGGCTGGTCTCCTTGAATCTCGGGGTTGTGCGTGTTATTAACGTCATTATCTACCATTTCTTATGGTTTTTCTTTTCTAAGACAAAACAATCAAAGTACGTTAGTAAAAAAGACAAGGATCAATTTAATTACACGACTGTCTAGGCCCCACAGTGGGCACCAAACTATTTTCCCGTAAAATAGTAAAATTGAATTTGTACGTGGTTTCTAGACAAGTGAACTAATTTGATCCAGAAATAATAAACAATTGAAGAATAATGCAATACTTAGCCACAAAATATAGATAAAATAGCAGAAATGGCGATTCCGGGAGCAAGACTTCTGGTCACAACAATAATGAGATCAAAAAGCAAGAAAGTAAATGATATAAAGCTTTGTATAGAATGTAGTATAAGTTTGTCAGAAAATTCGTGTCCTTTACAATGATAATTACTCTCTATTTATAGCTATATCTTGGGAATGAGGTCCTATGATAGTGCCCTCCTTTAATGTCAATTATGAGGGTCATTGATGAAGGTGTAATGGTGGAAATAAATGCCAAATTCCTTATAACGGGATGCCATTCCTAATACTGCAGAATATTCTCTATTAAATGCTATCGGACGCAAAACATTTAATACATCTTTATTAACATTCCCTCCCAGTGACAAGCGAAATAGATGCATTCGGTGACCATCTATGTCTTAGGTTCCATGTGTCCTTCCTTTAGGTGACCACGTGTCATATCATATTTTTCCTCATACACTTATGTGATATGGAGAGAAAGGAACATAATAAGGTTTCAAAGTGATACACTTCAAGCAAATAAGACCTACATGGGGAGACAGAATCCCAAAGTGGAAAAGAGCTCTTCTTGTATTTGACTTCCTTTCCTTAGTTTCATTTTGGTTTTCTTCGATATAATGTTACCAGATTGCTTGTTAAATGAGGGTGTAGTCATAGTTAGGTTGTGAATAGTCAGCAACTACTTATTTTGTTATTGTAAGGCCCCGTAAAATTTTACCTAAAACCCGAGGTTCTGTGGCACCGAGGTAAAGGAAAATGTTGGTAGAAAAAGACATTTCTATGGCCCACTATGCGGCCACAGAATCACTCTTCAGGCCGTAGAATGGCTGCAGATTGAAGCAGAAACTTGAGCAAAAACTGTGGACCATTATGCGGCCGCAGAATTACTTTACGGGCCACAGATTGCATCACAAAATCAGTGTGAGGAATTCTGGGAGGAGATTATGCGGCCAATTTTGCGACCACAGAATACCCGCACACCTAGTCAGTGATGCCCAGTTCCGGAGGCTAATTTTTGCGGCCCATTTCGTGGACCGCAGAAGCATTATGCAGTCGAATATGTGATCGTAGATTCCGTTCCGAAGCTTCGGTTTTGTGTTTTTATAACTCGACCCCTTTCTCATAAAACACTATTAGGGGTCATTTTAGAAGGATAAAACTCACATTTTTGAGAGAGATGAAGGTGGTCTAGAGTGATAAGAGGAATTCTAAGCTATTGTCATCAATCTTTGCCCAAACCTTGAAGATTCCTCTAGAGTAACTCACAAGGTCTTCAACCAAAAGGTAAGATTCTACACCCTAGCCCTTAATTTCGAAATTTAACTAGAAATGGGTAATTAGTACGAAAATTCTTGGGTATGGGAGTTGTTTATATTGCATGCATGTGTTATCAAGGGTGTAGGAAGACTGTTAAGCTAAAATGGTAAGGAATAGGTTGTGGGATGACGGAATCCTCCATAAAAAGACCTTGAAACCTTAATGCGCACCTAGTGTTTGATAAAATACCCAAATGAGCTAGAACCATAATCATCTTCCTAATTTTTAGTTCAATTTGTTATATTTATAAAATAGATTGAAGTTGGTAAGATTTCCGGAATACTTTAGAGTTTAAGAAAGCTCAAGTGAGGTATGTTGGCTAAACTCTTCTCTTAGAATTGAACCCACAATGTCCTTGTAAGTCTCGAGTTACTCGTTATGAATTTATTATTCCAGATAAGCTTTGTGTCAAAATACGTATGTGTTCAATATGTATTCAAATGCTCTTATTATGTTGTATTACTATTTGAGAATGTGTTCAAAGTATGTTTTTCATATCTAAATGCCATGACTTCAAGTTGTGTTTCAATTGAAAGTTAATGACCATTGTGTAAGAAATCTTAATACGCTTATGACTCTTATTTGCTCATATGTGTGCTTAAATGTCTTGAATAGAAATGCCTTGTCGTTAAAAAGTCTATGATGATAATTAAAAGTGAAAAGGTTTGCATGAAATACGAAATATAAAATACAAAGCACGAAATACGAAATGTAAAATATGAAACACGGCCAACGTGCTAAGAGAAATACTACAATTGTGACCATTAGTGTCAATAAAATGAAGAGATGTGCAAGAAGTATGAAATGGAATGATTGATAGAAAAGGATGATCTCTCACATAAGACGGCATGGTCGATCGGGTCGTGATCGGATGCCATGCCACACACATGGTGGTGACTGTATTGGAAATAGTAATTGAAATTGTGAATGTGGTTGATGTATCACATAAGTTGGCCTAACCGATTGGGTCGTGATCGGATGCTATGTCGCACACATGATGGTGACCGTGTTGGAAATTGTAATCGAAATAGTGAATGGTGATATATCGGTACTAAAGATTTCCCAACTAAAACATGGGAATTTGATTGAAAACTTATTTTATCCCTAAGTTGATATTTGGTAATTGTTTTAGGCTTTAATTGATATTATGATTGTCGTTACTTGCATTACTGTTCGTTCTTTTGAGAGGGTATTTAGTCATATATACTAGTACTATTCAACGGTACTAATGTCCCTTTTGTCGGGGACGCTATATCTTTAATGGATACAGGTAGTTCCATAGTAGATGGCGTTGATCAGCGATAGTGGTACACCCTCCTCCCAGCAGACTTGGTGAGCCCCACTTCATTCCGGTGTCATGTTTCTTTTGTTCATTATATTATCACGTTTTGAGGTATAGTCGGAACCTTGTTATTGGCACTATCATAATATCTTTTGTATCTTTTAGAGGCTCCGTAGACATAGTGTAGGTTGTATATGGGTGATGGGAATGTCAAACAAGTTGTGTTGTGATTGAATCACTTGTTCCACTTCGAACCATGAAAGTTTATGTATTTTGAGACTTATTAAAGGAAGTAACTAATGGTAATAAATTTGGTATTGTCTACATGATCTCCTTATTGGTTAATTAACAATGTTATGTATTCTCTTTAAATCATGGATGAGTTTGGATAGAAAGTATTCAACAAGCTTGCTTAACCAAGTTCACTCGGTTGAGCGCCGGTCGTGCTCTTCGAGTTTGGGGCGTGACAGTTATGATCTTCTTTAATTGATAGAAATGCTTGTCTTATAAATAAAATCCTATTTTTTCCTTCAACGCAGATGAAGTTCCAATCTAAGAGTAATTTTAAATTGTAGTGAAAAGCAGAAGAGTAAATTTAAACCAATATTCTCAAAGTATTTTTATATGTGGCGTTCACCCATTTCACTATAAATATCCCTTAATGATAAAGACAAATACAAAAATTTGCTAATATAAAAGTATAAATGGATTTAAAGTATAACAAAAGATAAAATTGAATAGTTTCGAATGGTACTAGGTCAAATTTTGACATTTTCCCTTAACTCTTAATTGAGTTTTCTTCTTTATATATTCGGCAAAATAGAGGAAACATTTTTTAGCGTGTTTAATAGTACTTCGTAGAACTCTTATATTGTTATCTACACCAAAGACAAGTATAAAAAGAGACTGATATATTATTTAACTTCAAATTGATGTACATAATGAACTAAAACTTCTCTATTTATAGAAGAAAGGAAGCATCTGCGAGATTTTTCTTGAGCTGCTTGTAAGTTGTTTGCACGAGCTACTCGCAACCTGCCTATTTAATAAGAAACTGCTGGAAGTCATTTTATTAAGTTGCTTGTAACCTATCTGCATCACTTGTTTGCAACCTGCCAGTTTTTTATAGATAAACTTCAACGGAGTACTAAACGGATAATCTTCTTCAAGAAAATTATCTATAACAAAGTATTAAATGGATAATCAGCTTCAGGAAGATTATCTATAATAGAGTATTAAATAGACATTCACAATATAATATTATCATAGCACTCCCCCTTGGATATTCATTATTAAGTTTCTTGTTAAAACCTTACTAAGAAAAATCCCGTGAAAAAAATTTTAGTGAAAGAAAAAGAGTACACATATTTAGTAATACGCATTGCTAGCTGCCTCATTAAAAACCTTACAAGAAAAATTTTGTAGAAAAAAATTTAGTAAGAAAAAAGAGTATAACATGTATTTTACTCCCCTGATGAAAACCTTATTTCAAATATTTGAGTCTTTGCATTCCAATCTTGTATACCATCTACTCAAAAATTGAAGTTGATAAAGATTTAGTGAATAAATCTGCCGGATTGTCATTTGAATGGATTTGCTGCACATCAATATTATCATTCTTCTGGAGATCATGCATGAAGAATAACTTTAGTGAAATGTATTTTGTTTTATCTCCTTTTATGAATCATCCCTTTAGTTGGGCAATGCATGCAACATTATTTTCATATAAAACTGTAGGTATTTTGGTATTACATTTCATATCGCATCTCCCTATAATGAAATGTATCACTGATCTTAACCATATACATTCTCTACTTTCTTCATGAATAGCTATTATCTCAGCATGATTTGAGGAAGTTGTAGCAATAGACTATTTTGTAGATCGCCATGATATTGAGTACCTCCGTGTATAAACAGATAACATGTTTGAGATCGAGCTTTCTGTGAGTCAGATAAATAACATACATCTGTATAACCAACAAGATCTGCACTACCTTTGTTAGCATAAAACAAATCCATATAAAGAGTTTCCTTTAAATATCGCAATATATGCTTAATTCCGTTCCAATGTCTCCGTGTAGGAGAAGAGTTATATGTTGCTAGTAAATTAACAGAAAATGCTATGTCAAGCCTTATAACATTAATAAGATACATAAGTGCAGCAATTGCACTGAGATAGCGTATTTTAGGATCAAGAAATTCCTCATTCTCTTCTGGAGGTTGGAACAAATTCGTATTCATTTCAAGTGATCGAACAATCATCGGGGTACTCAATGGGTACGTTTTATCTATATAAACACATTTTAAGATCTTTTCTGTATAGGCAGGTTGATGGATAAAGATCCCGTCTACTCAATGGATAAAGTTTTATCTTTCCAAGATCTTTCATCTCAAATTCTTTCTTGAGATATTCAAATACCTTTTGGAGCTTTTCTGGAGTTCTGATGAGATTTATGTCATCAACATAAACAGCAAGTATAACAAACTTTTATGTTGTTTTCTTTATAAAAAAACATGAACAAATGACATCATTTATATAACTTTCAATCAAATATTCAGTGAGTAAATTATACCACATGCACTTTGATTGTTTAAACCACATAAAGATCTTTGTAATATAATCGAGTACATTTCTCGAGACTTTGAACTATATGCTTCAGGTGTTTTACATCCTTCAGAATCTTCATATAAATTTTATTATCAAGTGAACCATAAAAGTAAGCAATAACTACATCTATCATATGTATTTCAAGGCATCCATGTACAACTATGAGATATTGAAATGTTATTCCATCCATAACTGGTAAATATATTTTTTCATAGTCGATACCAGGTCTTTGTGAGAATCCTTGTGCACAAGACGTGGCTTGTACCTTATAATTTCATTTATCTCATTTTTCTTTCGCACACAAAGACACATTTATATCCAGTTGGTTTAAAATCATTAGGTGTTTGGACTACATGTCCAATTACTTCACGTTTGGCAAGTGAATTCAATTTTGATTGAATTGCCTATTGTCATTTTGACCAATCACATATGTGTCGACATTCTTTGACAAATTGAGGCTCAAGATCCTCACTATCTTGTATAATATTAAGTGCAACATTATATGCAAAAATATTATCCACAACTATCTTCGATCAATTTAAATTTATCCTATCATCAATGGAACTCATTAATAATTCCTCATTCACTTGAGTCTCGGGTTTACTAATATCTTCAAAAATATCAGGATTAATCAGATCTTGAATATCATTAAGAGATCCTTTTATTATGACATAATGTTCATTTACCTTTTTCCTTTTCTTTGGATTTCTATCCTTGGAACCTAATAGTCTACCACGCTTCAGGTGTGCATAAGATTCATTAGCTACTACACTAGAAGATTGTCCTGTTGGGACATCAATTCAGATATGCACATTCTGGACGCCGAAGGCACCCCCGATGAGCGGGGAATTTCATGACATTTCTAATTGGCTGTCTTGTACAACTCATTTAATAGTTGGCATGTTGAATCATATACATAATATGATTGTTTGGTTTAGATTGATCCTAATTGAATGATGATGAATTACTTTTTTTTATCAATCGCCTGAACCTGCATTTCTTTCTTTGCCAGGAAGGGTGGCCAATCACTAATAGATCTCTCAACGAGAATCGAACTGTCTCACGACGTTCTAAACCCAACTCACATGAATATGTGACTTAGTTATTCTTTTCAAATCAGTAAATGTCTGGAATTTGATTTGTTTTATTCTGGAAATGGATGATCTTTTGGACCTCCTGATTACATATATGGGTAATTGGATCAAAATGAGACAATGATGAAACTTCCACATAATTTCTCTTTTGATTTTTGTTTTCTCTTTCTCTAATTATGAAAAAATTGTATTAACTCGATAATCTGCAAATCGAGCAGTAAATAAATTTTCTGTCAATAGTTCAAGATAGTGAATAATAGAGATTTAAGTCCAAAGTATATTCCTAACCTTCTCTGGCGGTCAATTTTACTACACTATGGTGGTGATAATGGCACATATACGACACATTCAAAAATTCGTAGATGAGCAGTATTTGGTTCATGACCAAAAACTAATTGTGACGAATAATATTTATTATAATGCGTCGGTCTAAGACAAACAAGTGAAGTTGCATGCAAGATAGCATGACCCCAAACAGTAGTGGGCAACTTTATGTTTCATAAGTGTTGGTTTTGGTATCAATTGTAAGCGTTTAATAAATGACTTTGCAAGGCCATTTTGAGTATGAACATGAGCTCCATAATGTTCAAATTTTATCCCAACTGATAGACAATAATCATCAAAAGCTTGAGACGAGAATTCTCCAGCATTATCAAGGTGAATAGCCTTTATAGGATAATCTGGAAATTATGACCTTAGTCGAATTATTTGTACTAATAGCTTTGCAAACGCCAGTTTGCGAGATGATAGTAGGCACACATGATACCTTCTTGAAGGTGCATCTATTATGACCATAAAATATCTAAATAACCTACTGGGTGGGTGAATAGTTCCACATATATTCCCATGTATATATTATAAAAAAGCTGAGGATTCAATGCCAACCTTCATTTATAATGGTCTAGTAATCATTTTGCCTTGATAACAAGCATCACAAGAAAATTTATCATTTGTAAGAATCTTCAGATTCTTTAATAAATGCCCCTTTGAATTTTCAATAATTGGCCTTATCATTATTGATCCAGGATGGTTCAAGCCACCTTTCTAGAGCACAAAAGTATTTGAATCACTAAACTTATGGTTTACGATAGAGTGTGCTTCAACTATACTAATCTTTAGTATAGTATAAGCCAGAAGATAAAGATGGTAATTTTTATAGCATACTTCTGGCCAGAGACATTCTTTGTAATACAAAGATATTCCACATTCATTTCATCTATTGTCTCAACATGATATTCATTACGGCGTATATCTTTAAAACTCAACAAGTTTTTTCGAGACTTAGAAGAGAACAATGCATTGTCTATAAATAAGTTTTGTTCCCTTAGGCAGAAATATAGTGGCTCTTTTGGAGCCTTCAATTAAACTTATCACCAAAAATTGTAAAAATATTTTTCTTTTCTCTATGCAAATAAGAAAGTATTTATGATATTTGATTATAACATGGGTTGTTCTACTATCAATCACACAAATATCTTCATGATTAGTTTTTGATCCAAACATATTTTAAGGAATGTCCATATTCTTGAAAATGAAATGATATAAACAAAATAAATATTATAGTAAATATTATTATCAAAGCATGACTTTTATTTACGTATAGAAATTATATTATCATGATCATACTAGCTAATACAGAGAATCAAAATTAAATTATTCAAGTTTCTACAGATCCATCACTGATCACATGATTTATTTCTCCTTCTGGAAGTGCAAAGAAATCAGCTACATCCAAATGCATGAAGTCAACATTATCTTCACAAATAAAATTTGCTTCCGCATTTTGTCTGTCTTCTTTAGGGAGGTTTGATAAAGCTCAACCAGGTGCTTTGGCGTACCACATGTACGTGACCAATGCCCTTTTCCTCCACATCTATAGCATGCACTTTCTGTATTTATCGTTTGCACCGCTTCATACTTTTGGACATTGCTAGTGGCGAGGAGGGTTCTTTGGTGCGTTATAATTATTATGATTAGAGTTTTTGCTTGACCACGACCATGACCACGATTGGAGCCACGACCCTTTCTATGCTTAGCTTGGTGGAAGTTTATCTTAGTCACTTCAAGAAATGGACAAGAATAATAGGGCGGTTTTTATGATTTTTCATTAATAGTGCATTATGTAACTCGACCATAATAAGATATGAGATAAGTTCCAAACATTTTTTGAATCCCATCTTTCGATATTGCTGCATGAGCATAGTCGAGCATGAAAAATGGTGAAAGTTTTCTTCAGTATATCATGATCAGTGATATTATTATCACATAATCTCAATTGAGAAATTTTTTAAACATAGCAAAATTATACTCACTAATAGACTTAAAATCTTTTAAACTTAAATGAGTCCAATCATAACGTGCTTGTGAAAAAACGACCATCTTCAGGTATTCATATCTATCTTTCATATTATTCCACAGTATAAGTGAAACTTTAACAGTGAGATATTTCATTCCAAGCCTTCATCAAGGTGATGGCATAGGAATATTATTGCTTTGGCACGATCTTGGTTTGATGCCCGATTTTTATCTTTAATGGTGTTTGCCAAAGCCATCGAATCAAGATAAATTCCAACATCAATCACCCAAGACATGTTGCTTTTGCTTGATATATTCAGGGCTACAATAAAGATTTGTCATTGTTTAGAAAAAGAAAGCTTGTACCTTTGATACTTTCAAAGTATTTGTTCGAAATGGCAGAGTCTCGTGCTTATAACGTGTTATAAAATAAAGATTGTAAAGTAAATAAACCAAATACAAGTATAAAGAGAGATTGATATATTATTCAATTTCAAACTAATGTACATAATGAACTAAACCTCCTCTATTTATAGAAGAAAGAAAGCATGTACAAGCTTTCTAGGAAGCAACTGCGAGACTTTTCTTGAGCTGCTTATAAACTGTTTGCATGAGCTGCTCGCAACCTTCCTGTTTAATAAGAAGCTGTTGCAAGTCATTTCATTGAGTTGCTTGCAACCAGTCTGCTTCAACTACTTGCAGCTTGCCAGCTTCTTATAGATAAACTTTAACGGAATTCTAAATGGATAATCTTCTTTAGGAAAATTATCTATAATTGAGTATTAAATGGATAAGCTTCTTTAGGAAGATTATCTATAATCACCCAAGGGTATGGCCTAGTGGTCAATAAAGTGGGTGAGAACCATGAGGTCTCAGGTTCAAATCCTAGCAGAGGCAAAAAATTATACTCCCTCTATTTCAATTTAGATGAGATAATTTGACTTGACACAAAGTTTAAGAAAAAAAAGAAAACTTTTGAAATATGTGATCTTAAAAGTTTAAGGGGTAAAAGATTTGTAGGGTTATGACATTTGCGTGGCTATAAAAGCTTTTCATTAAGAATAAAGTGGGTAAAATAAAAAGTTTAAAGTTGAATTGTTTCCAAATATTAAAATGTGTAATTGATTTCTTCCTATCTATCTAAGTTGCAGATACCACAGTCTATACAACAACAACAACAACGACCCAGTAGAATCCCACTAGTAGGATCTAGAGAGGATAGTGTGTACGCAGACCTTATTCCTACCCCGAATAAGTAGGGAGGCTGTTTCCGAAAGACTTTCGGCTCAAGAAGACGAAAAGAGACAATATTAGTACCACCAATAGAAAATATAGGAAAAATAACATCATGAAAATGAGAAAGTAGATGCAAAGGAAAAACGATAGACAGTACATAGACCCGACGCTATGGAAAAATGAAATAGTAGTAAGACACAACATTGTCACTAGCTGACTTCGACAGAAACCCTACCAGACTAGCCTCACAAAGGGACGAAGTAAGGAAAGACTCAACTATCTCCTAACCTACAACCCTAATACTCTACCTCCACAGCTTCCTATCAAGGGCCATGTCCTCGAAAATCTAAACCCTCTCCATGTCCTACCTGATCACCTCTCCCAATACTTCTTAGGCCGTCCTCTACCTCTTCTCATGCCCTCCAAAACCAGGCGCTCACACCTCCTTACCGGAACATCTGGGCTTCTCCTTTGTACGTGTCCGAACCATCTAAGCCTCGCTTCCCGCATCTTGTCATCAATGGGAGCCACACCCACCTTCTCCCGAATATCTTCATTCCTAATCTTATCCATCCTAGTGTGCCCGCACATCCACCTCAACATCCTCATTTCTGTTACTTTCATCTTCTGGGTATGTGAGTTCTTAACAAACCAACACTCAGCCCCGAACATCATGGCCGGTCTAACCACCGCTTTGTAAAACTTACCTTTAAGTATCAGTGACACTCTCTTATCACACAGGACTCTAGATGCTAACCTCCACTTCATCCACCCTACCCAAATACGATGTGTGACATCTTCATCGATCTCCCCTTCCCCTTTGATAACCGACCCAAGGTACTTGAAATTACAGCTACATGGGATGACCTGTGATTCAAGCCTCACTTCCACGTCAACTTCCCTTGGCTCAGCGCTGAACTTCCGCTCCAGGTATTCCATCTTCGTCCTGCTCAACTTGAAACCCTTAGACTCAAGAGCATGTCTCCAGACCTCCAACCTCTCGTTAACACTGGTTCGCGACTCATCAATAAGAATTATGTCATCGGCGAATAACATACACCACGACACATCCCCTTGAATTTGATGTGTTAACGCGTCCATCACCAGGGAAAATAAGAACAGGCTGAGCGCGGAGCCTTGGTGTAACGCCAAAATAACTGGAAAATGCTCATAGTCGCCTCTTATTGTCCTAACCCGAGTCATAGCCCCCCATACATGTCCTTAATTGCCCAAATTTAGGCAAACAACACACTTTTTGCCTCCAAGCATCTATAGAGAACTTTTCTGGGAACCTTGTCGTATGTAGATACCACGGTCTATAAATAAAAAAAGAAAAAGAAAGATTATCTATAATGGAGTATTAAATGGACGTCCATAACATAATATTTTCATAGCATATATGCCATTTTTAAAGAGAAAAGATATTTGTATTCCACCATTTTCATAACGACATCGTACTGTTTTTCGTATTGTGTTTCATCATCTTCATACCTCGAGTGCAAATTTGGGGTCGAGCCGATGGAAGCGGGAGTGGATGTGAGGCTTGACTTTCAAGTCATTCCCAAGAGGGGTAGTTTCAAGTACTTTGGGTCGGTTATTCAGGGGATCGAGGAGATCGACGAGGATGTCACACACAGTATAGGGGTGAGGTGGATGAAGTGGAGGTTAGCGTCGGGAGTTTTGTGTGACAAGAAAGTGCCACCATTACTAAAAAGTAAGTTTTATAGAGTAGTGGTTTTAGGCCTGCCATGTTGTATGAGACTGAGTGTTGGCCGGTTAAGAACTCACACATCCAGAAGATGAAAGTAGCAGAGATGAGGATGTTGAGGTGGATGTGCGGGCATACAAGGATGGATAAGATTATGAATGAAGATATTCGAGAGAAGGTGGGCGTGGCCCCATGGAGGACAAGATGCGGGAAGCAAGACTCAGATGGTTCGGGCACATTAAAAGGAGGAGCACTGATGCACCGGTGAGGAGGTGTGAGCGACTGGTTGCGGTAGGCACGAGGAGAGGTAGAGGGCGACCTAAGAAGTATTGGGGAGAGGTGATCGGGCAGGACATAACGCGACTTAGGATTACTGAGGACATGGCCCTTGACAGGAAATTATGGAGGTCGAACATTAAAGTTATAAATTAGGGGAAAGTTGTGAATATTTTTACGGCGCACTAGAGTGAGACTAGCCAGTTAAGAATTAGTCTTAGACGCTACTAGTTATCTACTAATGCTCGTTATTATTCTACCTTCCGCCTATTTCCTATTATTTTAGTATGATTGTATTGATTGTACTAATATATCATGTATCCTTGCTTTCCCGAGCGGACGGTCTCCTCGAAACGGCCTCTACGCCCCTCGGGCCCGTTGTTGTTGTTGTTTCATCATCTTCATCAAATTTACTTCTGCGTTCTTCTCGAGCGTCCAGTTCCTACTTCCCATGGCGTGTTTCTCTGCAACTCAGCTGCATACTCTTTTATGGACTTCATCGTTGAACCGTACCTCCCACCATTTCAAACCTAACTATACCTATCGGACTCCGAAATTTCTCTTCCGTCAAAAGCCATTGATAGCTTCCTTCAGCACCTCCGACATCGAAGCTAGAACTGAAACGAAGGATTCATCAACGGCAACGCTCCGGGAACTCTGTCATGGTCACGTGCCCGAGCACGTGATTCGCCGGTTAGCTGCCGTTCCTTAACACTCAACTCTTTTCTCATCGCTTTGTTGAATTACATTGCTTGATATTCCGGATTTTTCTAGAAGGACTAGTGCTTGTTACAGAATTTTCTCCAAATATTGATTCAATTGATACTTACAGAGCTTTTATATCGAAGTTGCGCATGTAAAAAGTGTGATTTTTTTTTACATTGAATTAAAAGTAGGAGTAGTTTTTAATTGACGCTGTGGATATTACAATAATTGGTACTTCATAAGAACCAAAATTTTGATTTAAGAAATTATTAATATTTTGAGCTTGTGAAGTAATTCTTAGGTAATCTTCAAATTGTAAAGCTTTAGACAATATTTATTAACTATCTCCGTCCATTAGTTTATTCTGGTTGAACTTTCTGAATATAGAGTGATTGAAGTTTGGGTTTTGTAATAAAGGCAGCGGAAAGTCTACTAGAAAATGATTGAAATAATAATTTTTTATCATTAATTCAACCCGTGCACTGTAATTTCAGATTGTCTTTGGGAAAAAAAGAAAGTGAGAATTACTTGAATTATTTAAAGAGTTGGATCTAAGGAGAAATGATATATGGAGCACAAATTGCAGGGTGGAAGAGGTTGGATATGTGATACCTACAGAAGTGCAGCTACTGGCATTGCCTTTCCTCTATTCGGGACGTGATTGTGTGCTTCATGCTCAGGTATACTTATGGGACATTGCTTTCAGTGTTGTACTTGTTGAAGCTGGATTGCGTGATTCTTGATATTTTTGTGTGAGAAGGACTTTTTGTTTAAGATGTGTTTTATGCATTGCTCCTGAAACATTCACAACTATGGTTTCTGTAAGGAGTGCTGTTTCATTTTTCTAACTTCAATGTTCTTTGAAGCCATTCTATTGTTTGTAAGCTTGTAGCAGCTCTTATTTAGTGAATGGTGAGCTACTCTAGGTAGGGAGAACATTATTCTTGATTTGTTGAACTATAACAATACATACATCATCTTTTATATATCACTAGTGTATTACCCGTGCATCGCACAGTCGTGAAAGATTTCATTAAATCTGCGAAAAGATCTTCTTTTAATACCCAAATATTAAAAAGTAGATTTTTCCGCAAAAACTAAAAATTTCTTTTTCTCACAAAATAATCTAAACTGACAAATTTATAACTTCAATTAAGTTCATGATATTAAACCTTTTTGTCTTGTCCAACCAAATTCGGGTACTCTCAACTCGATTTGTATGCTTAAGAGAGGATGTTTCGGTCTAACAATAATCATTAGTAATTGCTATAGTCTAATTATACGCAGACAAAAAGGATATACAGAAAAACAGAAACATACACTTTCATTCCGTATATAAAAAGAGAATGTGAGGATTCAATGTAGGACGGGAAGGTGAAGAGCAAGTTAGCTCGAGTCTTAGCAAGATTTAAGGGTTGAATCTCCCTCCTCTGGTTATCCACTTTGTTAAGCATACATCTGAAGTTTTGTTATGGATTAGAATAGGTAACTTTTCCACAAGTTCTTCAGCATTTGCTCTTAATGACGGCTCATCCTCCACACATGCTCTAGCTAGATCTGCCAATGTCACTGCTGCATCAAATGAATAATTCTCTCACAGTGCACTTCTATCCGTTCCCTTAGCTCGTCTGCGTTATCGATTGCCAAATGACGTTTATTTTCTCAAACAGCTTAAATTCATCTTCTCCTTTACCATTGCCACTGCTTATGGGTGCTTGACTGACAATGCCTCCAGCAAAACCACCACAAAAGCGGAGATATCAATGCTTGGGACTGGGGTTAAGGACTCCTCATTCAAGATGATGCAGGAGATCTCAAAGAAATCTCTTTGTTTCTTGTAGCATTAGATGTTATATGTGTAGATCTCTCCAGAATGCACTTGCATCTCTGACAGGAGAGTTTAAGCATCCATAGATATAGATGCCGGCAAATATTCAGACTGAGAAATTGTACATAGGTCACTTTGTACCAGTCATTGGGAAGAATTACTAACTTTCCATCTGCCTAATTGCCAAAGTTTTTCCACCACTGGCTTTGAAATAAAGAATCCTCAAGTTGTAGGAAACTACATCCATTGAATTATTATGATGTATTAAGTGTTTTTGAAAAAATGGGAAGAATGAATATAATTAAGGAAAGAAAAAAAGTGGAGTTGATCAAAATGAAAAAAAGAGGTAAAAGATAAATAAGAATCCTAGTCTAAGAGAGGTGCCACATCATCTCCGCTAAGATCAGGATTATATGAATGTATAGATTGGATGATTCTAGTACCATACTACCATGTAAGTTGACAATATTCTTACAGATCCTAGGGGGTGGATGTCACAAACTTCTATCATTTGAGCATATTTCCTTTTTTTTTTTTGTTCTTTTTGTTTCTTTGTGCCCGACTCCTTACTTGCGACGGAGAGGGCTGAAAGGTTTCTTAATTTTTCTTGCCATTTCATCATTTAAAGATATCCATCATATCATTGTTTTTCAGGGGAAAAATACTGTTAAAAGGGCATTTGAAAGGTCTAATTTTTCTAGTAGGAAAATGTACAAGTTGTTACTTCTAAAACAAAATGTTGAAATTGGAAAGATGAAATGTAAAGGCGACGAAAACTCATTTACAAGATCTTAGCAATAAATGACCCATTTGCTTACCCATTTTAATCATTTTTGCCTTTTTTCCTCTTGTCCCATTTTCCAACTGGCTTCGTATGCTGTTAATGAAATTCTGGAAGTCGTTTGCTTTTTATTTATCCCACTAGACAGGTTCTGGAAAAACTTTGGCATACCTGCTACAAATGCTGTCAGTCATTGACAGTCAAAGGTCAGCAGTACAAGCATTGATTGTGGTGCCTACTAGGGAGCTTGGCATGCAAGTAAGATTTTGTGGAGTTATTCCTTTTTGCATTCTACTTGTAGCATATGTTTGCAGAAAGAAGGAACTCTAGGGATGCATTGAAAGTTAACTCTGCTTTAGCTAGGTTACGAAGGTTGCTCGGACACTCGCTGCAAAGCCTTCAGAACTTAAATCAGGACCGAAATCATGCACTGTTATGGCTCTTCTAGATGGGGGGATGTTAAACAGACACAAGAGTTGGTTAAAGGTACCATAGAAATTATTGTTCCTTGTAGATTTCAATCACTGAATGAGGAAAGCTTAAACTAGTGCTCTCAACTTGTATTACTCATATATCCCTAGAGTCAAAATCATCTTGACATTCATCTACTTGCCCCAGCCTTCACTTGAATATGTTGATGTCAGAACTCTTAATTAGGATTTTGTGTTTTGTTCTCTGTTACCATTCCCAAAAAAAAAAAAAAATATTTTGTCTCCTTCCTCTGGTTCCCTCTTAGTAAACCTTGAAATCTTTATTTCATTTTGTCCAAATTTCCTTATTTTTGGTGCTTATTGTTGTTGTTCTGTCTTGCATCTTGAAGTTTACACTCTTCACTGTGGTTCATCATGAAACGTGTAATTTTCAAATGTCCCTACTGCTTGAAAATGAAAGATAAGTCCAGAACCGCATATGAACAAATCTTGTCTACAACTGAATCAAGCACAATGGAAACCACCTTGTAAGCAATAAATAACTATGTATTAACTATCCATAATCTCTCTCTCTCTCGCTCACTCTCTCACACGGGCACGCACACACCGAGATTCACAAACATACACAAAACACTGGGTTGGACTCAGTCTATAGATTTCTTGGTACAGGTGGTATTGCAGTAGTGTACGTCATCTTTCTAAAGATACTGTTGTGGATCTTTAACTCAATTTGTTGCACCTTTGCAATTTTCTTTTTCAGGATGTTCTGTGAACTTGTTCTAACTTCTGTTGCCTCTCTCCCAGTACCTCTGTTTTTGTTTACTACTGCTCTTTTTTCCAAGAAATTAAGAGGAAGCTTCAGCATATTTTTTTACGTGTTGGTGTTGATTCTGAGATGCTTGTGCTGTTACAGGCTGAGCCACCCACTATTGTGGTTGCAACTATGGGGAGTTTGTGTCAAATGCTTGAGAAACATATTTTAAAGCTAGATTCCTGCCAAGTACTTGTTGTCGATGAGGTAATCAAGATGCATTTTCTATCATATATATTTCTCTGTCTGTGTTGAAACTTTACTAGAATGGGATCCAATGAAGAGTGAGCTCAATGATATCAGCATGATGCTGCCGAGCAATTTAAAACCATGCTGTCAGCGCAATTATAACTTTTTCTTTTCTGCTTCTTTTGATAAGAGCTGTCGCCTGTCAGAATAAACTCTTCTCTGAAAAAGTGCCCGGGAACAATATTTCTAAAATGCTTCTGTATCATGAACAAGCTATCTAATTTAATCATACTTAAGTCTCTAACAGTTGAATCTTCTACTTGTATTTTGCAATTATTTTGCTCAACTTCAATTCAATTCGCAAAATAGAAAGAATGTTCATTATTACATAATTTTAGGTTGATTTCATGTTCAACTCTTCAAAAGAGATCAGCTCTCTTAAAAGGCTATTGACGTCCTACTCATCCAGCAAGAACCGTCAAACTATATTTGCTAGTGCTTCAATTCCCCAGCACAGGAGATTCTTGTATGACTGTGTACAGCAAAAATGGACCAAAGTGAGCTGGCACAAGTATTCATTTTGATTTCTTATTATGACTTGTAATTACCTGATGATAATCACATAAAAGATGTACTTATCTAAATTATAATGATAGGCTGACGTAGTTCATGTCCATGTGAATTCAGTAGAGCCGATGCCCTCGTGCCTCCATCATAGATTTGTGGTGAGACTAACATAAATTTATACAGCTCTCTTTAACCTTTTTTTTCCTTGCAAATTACCTCTCTTACAAATTCCATTTACGTAGATTGTATATTGTCACTTTCACAGGTTTACGGTATCCTAAAATTATCAGATGACCCCCCCCCCCCTTCACACATACACAAAAAAAAAAAAAAAATTAAACCAGCAATCTTTTATTACGTTGTGTGGGACCAGAGGAACATGCATGCTAAAAACTTGATCGTCAGAAATTAGATGATTCTCTTTCACGTTGCTGGATCTTACTTACTCTGTCCCTTGTTTATTTCTATTTCTATGTAATTGTTTCCGACTTTTCACGTGCAGGTATGCACCAAAAGGGAAAAGAATCAAGTGTTGCTCTCCTTACTGCAGGTGGATTCACCTGAATCTGCCATAATTTTTGTCAGCGAGCAAGTTAGTGTCTTTAACCCTGTTGAGTCTCGATATAGTAGATTGTCTTTGTGTGTAGTTACTAGTTAGAATGACAGGGAACCATAATTCCTTGAATAGTGTGATCAATATTCAATTGTGATGTTGATCACTTTCAAGTATTGAGACCCCTCTTTATTCATAGTCTATGAAAGCACACACAAGAATTACTGTGGAATTAGAGGTTGGATGAGTTTCCAGATTATTATCCGGAATGATCTTGTAGAGAATAGCAGTATGAGTATTCTCATCCCTCTGCACCAGAAGCTGGAAAAGGTTTTCACTTTGCTGGGTTACTTTTGGACTTTCAAGAAGACTGTTTTTATGCTTCCTTTTACTTGTCTTTCTAAATGGGTGTTTTATTTGGGGAACTACACAGAACTTCTAAATTTCATTATGGGAATGCATATATATATACACACACACACACAGAGTTTCCTTTCAACTGCATGTATTGTTGAAAAATCAGCTGTCGGTGCATCACATGTCTAATTGAATGGAGTTACTGTTTTGAATTGGAAAGGAACTATGGTCATAGATAAAAAAATGACTATTACTTATCTGTGCAATTTTTGATATTTTAGTTTAACTTATTAAATAGTTGTATACTTTGAACAATATTGTTTAACTTTTGAGCAGTCTGAGAAGTCAAAAAAGGCAGGAAATGCACCACCGATAACTCTTTTGGTAGATTTTTTAATGTCATCTTCTGGAGGCTTTTCCAATGTCTCTCTTCTAGAGGAAGATATGAATTTCAATAAACGAGCGGCATCCTTATCTGTAAGTTGTGCTGATATGTTATTTATATTTGGTCAATTTATTAGACTCTAGGAAATGGAACTTTAATCTTCGTCTTTCTGTATATAATGTAATTCATATTTTAGTACATGGTTTATATGTTGCTGAGATACAGGAGCTTCGAGGAGGAGGAGGTTATCTATTGGTGGCAACAGATATAGCAGCTAGAGGAGTTGATCTACCAGAGACAACACATATATACAATTTTGATATCCCAAAAGATGCGGTAAATTACCTTCATCGAGCTGGCAGGACTGGTAGGAAACCATTTTCAGATAAAAAATGTTTTGTTACCAGCATTATAACAGTGGAAGAGCGGTTTGTGTTACAGAGATTCGAGAACGAATTAATGTTTTGTTGTGAACAGCTATTCGTTTAACTGTATTGTGAGTTCTTCTCCATAATCTTAGCCTCAAAAATCACATTTGACTCTGTCTTGCTTATTTAAAAATGAAGGACAAGATAAATTAACAGCTGATACCATCAATTAGAAAGTACATTAGTCCCTTTGGTTTTCATAACTTCTAAACAGCTGCGTAATTTTATTAATTTAAGCAAGACATTTGCAAGGTCAATTGGTAAAATGTTATAATTGAATGGTTATCTTCGAGTGCTCTTTCAAAAATGTTACACTAAGTTCCTTTATCTTTTACCCAAATTGTTAACTACCACCTAAAATTTCAGAGCAATGTTGGTAAGGATCCAGTAAACAGGTGAGAAAACAGAAGAAATATTTGAATAATGATGCGATCTAGTGAAACACTGTGCAGGTTTTTTGATGCATTTAACTGGCCTTACCTGTAAGTCTAAACTTTTTATCCTTCTTTGGTTCTGACTAGAAGAAGCTTGTTCTCGACTAATGTAAAATATTACTGTCAACACTCTATAGTGTTTTGTTAGTGTCATCGCAGGCCGGTTTTTTGAAAACATTTACTTTATATCAAGCATATTATTGTTTGATCGAAATTCATGAATGGGATAAACAACTTTTATTTTTAGCATCAGCCTGTAGTTCAAACTTTACTCGCTGAAAGTGGACAAGTTGAGAATGTGAGACTTTTACTTCTGCTCATATTTTAATTTCACAACTTTCTGTGTCAACACTACATGAAAGAAAAGAAGACAAATCATTGCTGCAATTCATATCACTAATCCATCTGAAATTGTTGAGTTCTTCAATATGACTGTTATGCCTGATCGAATGTAAAAACCTTCTGAGGATCTGTCTGCTTCTTGTACGCCCTGCAAATTGATGTAGTAGAGGAAAATAAGTGAGTCCCAGTAAGAACAGGATAAAATTGAAATAAAATTTAATCCCTTTGCTGTTGGTAGGAGTACGGGAGGATCGTACCTCTGAGTTGGCAATAACTACGTTCTTTCCAATTCTTGCATTCTTATCAATGATGCATTCTCTGCATATTAGTTGAAATAACAACGTCAGAATTGAAATTAAGATCAGTCACATCCAATTTCTAGCTGAATGACACAGAAGGAGAAACATCTTAGTGTTTTACTTTATTCTTGTATTTTCTCCTATTCCAATAGGCACTTTTCCTTCAGCTAGGTGTGAGGCAATCTCAGCATCAGTTTCATAGTAGTCAGCACCAAGCATCACTGTGTCCTGTACGGATTTCACACCAACCAAGTGTATGAGGAATTAGCAGAAATTACAAAATCAAGTAAGCAGAGAAGTAATTTTTTTTTTTTTGAAAAGGTAAATAATTTTATGGGAAACCTCGTATACAAGCCGTATACCAAAAAGAAGAGAACCTATACCAAAATATGGTTCTCAACAAGATAGCCCCAGTCCTCTATACAAATCGGGACCTCATGAGTACACCAAAAAGAAACAAGAAACAAAAGACTATTTTGCAATTTTACAATATCTTGTTCCGCCCCTTCAAATGCCCTCTATTTCTTTCTTTCCAAATAACCCACATGATTGCTAAACGTGTTTGCATGGGTATATATGTGCTACTTCTTGTTTCAATATGAAACATTTTTTTGTTGAATCTACATGGAGTTTTGTTTGTTGAGTCTAGTTGGAAAACCAATTTTAGTTTTGTTTTTCAAAAGCATAGTGCTGAAATTTCATTTAGTGTGCAGTTTTACTAGACTAACCTTCAAGTGAACATTGGAGCCTATACGGGATCGGATTCCGACAACACTGTGCTCCACGAAGCAATTGGTCAAGAAACTACCATGTGATACAATTGAATCAACAATCTGACAACATTTAGACTTGGTTAGTGGAAGAATATTTAAAGATAATTCTGCTTAAGATTGAAGTACTATGTCCTTGTCTAAACCTTGCTGTTATCAATCGCTGACGGCGGTAAGTTTCTCCTTGATGTGTAAATAGGCTTTGTTGCATCATAGAAACTAAAACTTGGTGGCTGAAATGAAAAAGAAAAATTAGTTGGCCATATTATTTACTGTAAACAATCATGTTTAAGATTGTCAAATGAGATTGATACAGGTGTCCAATAGCCAGCTTTTATCTTACTCAGATTGTTTGAAGAAACAAGACCATTTAAAGGCTAAAAACATATAGTTCTCTGATTCTTACGTGTTCAGTGAGTGCAAGGTTTGCTTCAAAAAAGGATCTGATTGTACCAATATCTTCCCAGTAATCATTGAATAAGTAAGCCTGCAAAATCAGGTGAAGAATGCTTTAGTCACCATAGAGGTTGAAGTTAAGCTGTTTAGGAGATCATAGCCAGAATAGTGAATTGAAACAACATTGAATATCTTGCCTTATGATGGAAACAAGAAGATTGGATGTCGTAGTAAATTTTTTGAACAAACAGATCAAGGTCTTGTGTAAATGCCAAACAGAAATGAAGTGGTACAAACCTTGACACAGAATTCTTTGGCAGAGGCAGGAATAATCTCTGAACCAAAGTCATTTGCTGTCGGAAAACGCCATCTAAAAGAAGACAAAGAGTAAGCAGTTAATGATCTTCTTTTACCTGATATCTTCAGCATGTTACTTGTTTTATAATAGCCACCACAATTTGCTTCTTTTGAACGTAGCTGCCCCTATTATCTGGATGACTATGATTTCTTGTTTTTTCTGGCCCGCTTTCTCCAAAATTTCTATCATTTGCATGTTGACCATGACACCTTCTAAAATAAGGTACTATAGAAGAAGAAGCTCGTTACATACCTTAAGAGATTTAGGAGAATCTCCTTCTTGAAGACGTAAACTCCCATTGAAGCAATGTAAGGTTTCTTTTTAGCCTCTTCCGGGGATAATCCCAGAACAGATGTGTCTACTGCCTGAAGTACTTGTTGTCAATTGATTGCAGCAACTTAAAATTTTTGAAGTAGGTTAAGCTCTGAGACTGTCAAATTTTCAAGAATTACCATCGCCTTCAAGTCATCTCCTTTTGGCTTTTCGCTGAAGGACAGGACCCGTCCTGTGTCATCAATTTTCATCAAGCCAAAATCTGAAGCACGTCTATCATGAAAACATACAAGTGATTCAGTAGAAGAAATTATGTTTTGTAGTGATTATCAAAGCAATACTTGACATAGCATGCCATTGCTGAGAGGAAGAATAGCCTATCTAGGATTTTGATTATCCCTCTTAAACTACCTGTCGTCTATTGGCAAGCTTGATATGGTAATGTCTGCACCACTTTTCCTATGACTCTGTCAAGAAGTGGAGATGGATTTTTTCACTTTTGAGTAATAGACAATCTTTCCGAGAAAATGATATCAAGCAAGGTATATATTAGTCTATAGCCTTACCTGAACAAAGTCCATGTAGTCCATTCTATACAAGTGATCTCCAGAGAGAATGAGCACATCTTCTATGTCCTTGCTTCTTTGATCCTTCAGTTATGAAAATCAATGTGAATTTCATTAACTGATGTCTACTATTAAGCCATATGATGAGATAATTGTGGTGATGGTCATAGCTGAGCGTGGAGAACATATTGCTTGTATTTACATGCTGTTAAGTTCTGTATTTTTCGCATGTGATTAAGTTTTCCTGGAAGTAAACTGACACAGCTCAGTTAACTTGATCTTGCATATGTCATTTTTTTCATTGTGCAAGTTACTGCTGGACCTTGTTCAGTCTAAAGGTTGAGTTGTGGTCATATACTATTGAAATATCCTGATACAACATATGAATATATGCATTTCAATGCCTCTTCAGATCAATTGTTACATATTGAAGAAAAACATGGGAGGAAGATAAAAAGAAACCTGAGAGGAAGGGCATATTGATACGAACTAATATATGAATATCAGGAAGACAAAAATGTTGCAGTGCAGGAATCTGGAGTTATTTTCACTATTGGGATAAACTGGGGCTATCAACGTGAACGAGAGAAAAACAAAGCCCATTACTCGATCAGGGGATCTAAGCCACAGCTCTATTCCTAACTAGAAATCTATAAAGGACTTTAAGGGAGAGCTGCTCTCTCTCTCTCTCAGCTTCTTTCCCTACTAGGGGCACAAGAGGCACTTTTTGTCTAAAGCCTACTTCCTCTCTATAGGCAATTCCTTTTTTGTGGTTTGTGCTGTAATAAGAAGGATGTTGCTATTCTAGGATGTGGCGTTCAAGAAAGACTGACTTAAGACTTTATTATTCACACCGACCAGCTAGTGCGCTCTTACTTGGTATCGGGTCTTTTCTAAATGAATCTAAGGAAATTGCAATGCAATGTGACCAGGAGATCAGATACAAAGGAGAGTGAGTACCTCAAAAAGCCAGTGGAATTGCCTAACAGCATCTGCAGTACCTTGGAACCATCTTTTACCTGCTTCACCTGGTGTTTGAGTTGCTGCTAAGACCTATGTTACAACTTATCAGCCATGATGTTGCCAATATCATCAAAACCTGAACTATACAGGAAAATAAACATTGGTGTTTACCTCGACATAGCCATCTCCGAATGTGACACCATTGCCAAAGTTGTAAGCCCGAGCAATATGCCTGTTAAGCGAGGCAGAGTTGAATTGGGTGAGAATGTAAACTTTGTTGATGCCACTGTTGATGCAGTTGCTCATTGGTACATCAATTAGCCTGTATGCTCCTCCAATTGGAACCTGAGACGAATTAATAGTGACTCAATGGTGAGGTGCGGGTAATATTTTCTTCGATAATCTGAAGAAAACTTACAGCAGGCTTAGCACGGCGCTTGGTGAGGGGGAAAAGACGAGTGCCAGCTCCCCCTCCTAGAATGATTGCTACTACAGTCCTTGTATCGGCCTTCTCCGGTTCAAGATCCTTTAACTGTCCACATTCCACACTTGGTCAAACTAGGCATTTTTCAAAAGTTAGCACTGTCAGAGATGAATTCAAGATTTTAAGTTCTTTTTTGTTAAATGCTAACACACACTACCAGATAATGCTGATTGGTTTAAACTGTCATAAATGTTGTATTTAAAGTTGAGGGTAGTGCGATCACATCTCTACGTCTGCTCATGAGTTCAATTGCATATCGGGTGATTGGTTTAAGTTGTTTTAGCATGATGTCTTCAGCTCAAATTAGTGCAATTTATGCTCATTTAGCCTATCTCATGATTATGTCAACTTCATTGACGGAACTTATGAAATTAATTCATGACGTATCATTTGATCTAATTTGGTTGTGAGATCACATTTTATGTTGAGAAGTGGCCCATCTCTTTATTAAGTAGCCCCATGCTCATTCAATTCAATTGTAAAGAAAGCAAAGAAATACATGGCAAGTTTGAGCCATGTGAGAAAATGTAGAACCACTCACCTTAGCCTCACCTGCAACATCAGCTGTAAGTGACATGCAGATATTAGGCTTCACCACATTGCTCCTTAACTGAAATTTTGTAAACTTGAGCTTCTTTCCCATCAACTCTCCATTGCAGAACTTCACTACCCTTAAGTTTCTCCCTGTCAATGCTACAGTTGTGTTATGAAGTTGGCCTGCCGCTGATAAGGCGAAACGGCTGTCGGCGGCAACCGCCATTTTTCTATGCCAACTGAGAAGAAAAACAAAGTGCAACAAGCTGTATATATTTGTAGTTTGTGGTGTAAAGTAAATGTCTTCGATTTTATGTTGATGAGAAGGCGAGGAACCAGTTAAAGGCCTGCCTAAAGAGTATGCTTACATGGGTGTATTCTATTTGTGGACTGAGCCACATTATCCAAATTCAATTGTATCCACCAATTTTCTCTTTTGTCTCCTGTGAACTTTCACAAAGAGAAAAATCTCCGTGATTTTTCTTCTTTTCTTATTTTGCAGAGAAGTCCTTGACCAAGATTTTGCAAATGCTAACTACTACGGTATACGAATATTCTATTGGTTTCTTCATATAGATTATAGAACTAAAGCTTCTCTTCTTTTTATTTATTTATTTATTTTTAAATTTTGAGCGTAGTAGAGCCCAGAAAATGGTTACCAAGTTGCCTTTTTTAATTTGGTTTCTTCCTCTTTGTATGATATATTCCCTAGAATAATTAGGTGGCTTTTTGTTTCAAAAAGTGGTGAAAAAGTTTTAGTGGATTTTTTCCCCCAATTTTCGGTTGAAAAAATTAGAACTTTTTAATCTAAAAAACTACTGTAGGGTTTTTCAATATTTACAAAAGTGAAACTTTTCTTTAATGGTCTTTGGTTGAGAATTTCTTTGAAAAACTTCAAAAAGAAATTCAAAAATGCTTCAACTCTATCTTTAAAAAAATGACATTGAAATATCTTGTAACGACCCAAATCAATGGGCCGCGAGTACCCGATGCCATACTCGACCCGAGCGTACCACTCTGTAACTGTGAACTCTGGAGGGGTACCCTTAACTTAGGCCGATGAGGCCATACTCTGAATCATCTTAAAATATCATCTCTCTCATCTGAGGGGTAAACATACCCTAAAGCTTTTATATATATATATATATATATATATATATATATATATATATATATATATATATATATATATATATATATATATATATATATATATAATTGTGCAGGCTGATGAGGCCGCCATGAACGTCTACTGATAGAACAAAATATACAGGACTCATTTACAAGCCTCTAGAGATAACGAAACTGTATCATGATCGGGACAGGGCCTCGACCTACCCATCAAACCTGTATATATATAAAAAATAGTCTCCAAGGTATAGACCCGGTAACTCCGAGAAAGTAGAGCGTACCAACCAAGCTGATGTTTGACTCTGTATACTAGAAAGATCTATCCAGCTGTCTATCAGGACCTGCATGCATGAAATGCAGCGTCCCCCAGCAAAAGGGACGTCAGTATGAAATAATGTACCGAGTATGTAAGGCAACAGAATAACTGAAAACTGAAACTGAGCTGATAATATAATAACTGAAAGTAACTAAGAATCAAAAATAATTTGAAGATATGTTTACATGCTGATACTGACTCAACTCTCTCAATATAGTAAGTAAAATAGCTGTCCGGCCCTATAAGGCTCGGTATATATATAATTGCTCTGCCATAGTAGGCTCGCTCATAGGCGCTCGACCATACTAGGCTCTGTATCTTGGCCATGCCGGGCTCGCTCATAGGCGCTCGGCCACAGTAGGCTCGGCATATAACTTACCATCTGATCAAAGGTTGCCCAATAGGGGTCTGCCCATCGATTATAGTTCGATGGTAATGAAAAAACTGTAATATTGTATATATAGGCTCTATGCTCTCTTGACTGGAAGAAGACAATACTCAATTGAATATGATAAGGGAGAATACTATAACTTATGAGACTAGAAAAATGTACATAAATTCAGGAATATGAATTTCTCTTTATGCCTCGTTATCAAACTTGTGTAATTACGAGATCATGCAAGGTCTTAGCCTTAACATACCTGTATGATCTCTTCCTTATTACTCAACCAAGCTCAACACAACTTCTTGCATCTACAACAAGTGAAATGATATTGTCGTTAACATATAATGTCGTACTATCATATTTGGCTAGTCGCATGACTTAAGAAAAATCGGGCAACAACTCCCCTATTTTAATACATCCCAAAGACCACTAAGGGTCATCAATAGCCCAACGACAACAAATATAACCAACACTAGCAACAACAATAATATAATCCAATATGAGTTTCTCCGATTATCTTAACAAGCATATTGAGCGCCAAGCTCGTTTTTTACTCATAACAAGATATAAACTAAATCCAACTCTTATTCTATAAATTAGTTTACAACCTTCAGAACATCATACTTATATGTACCATATTATTTCTAGTTTAAAACCTCTACAAAATGCCTTCCAAAACAACCACATACGTCTAGCACCTTAATTTTTATCGTCAATCACTTGTTTTTCATCTTTTCTTCTTCAATCAACTTAATTATCACCTAAGAAATCTTAACAACAGCAGCCACAACATTATCAAATTATTTCTCACAATTTTAAGCCACCACAAATCATATTTTTAACCACAAAACAGTTCAACCAAAAAGACAACCGTATCCCATGTTCCTTCAAGTGTATCTTATGGTTTTTCACTCAAACAACACAACCAACACAAGATTAACCTTAGGCACAATCAAGAAGATGTTATACATACTTTGGACATTATCTACAACTCGAAATCTATCCCAACTTAGCTCACAATAGCCCCTAATCACACCACAACATCATAGAAGTATTCTCTTATAGTCTTTAACACCTTTGATGAGGATTTGTGTTGATTTCTCTTGAGTTTAGTTCTTGGAACCTTGGACAAGTTCTTGGAGAGTTTGAGAGTGTTTTACAGTAATTGATCTCTGGATATTGACGAAATATAATGGATAAAGACAACTTATAAGCCCACCACCTCAATTCTCCAAGCAAGTGGATAAGCTGCCTGCTTGGCAGCTTGAGCAGTGCCACTTCAGATACTTGTATCTCTCTACTCCGATATCGTATTGACAAATGATTTATAGCGTTGGAAACTAGACACATAGGGATTTAATTCCATGTAAATATCTCCGTGTAACTCTCAATATATTGGAAGAAAACTGCGTCGTAACTTGGCCTATAAACCTGCAAGTTTCTCCGAAGTGCGGCAACGTGACTTAGTGACCCTTATTTTAAAAATCCATAATTCTCTACCTCGATGTTGTATGGATAAATGATTTAGACCGTTGGAAACTAGGTTCCAAGACCTTCATTTTGGTATGATATATGTCCCAAAATGACATTATAAATCTTACAAATTTAATTTCTCAAAACGGCTCGTTACAAGGCAAATCTTAACTCGATTTTTCCTTAAGTTAAATCCAATTTTTCCAAAATATTATATTTTATGTCCAAACATCATATATAGTTATATTATGACTTTAAACTCATTCAATCATGATTAACAAGTCTCATATTCATGATACGTTACCTTAGAATGCACAGGGTGTAACATCAAACTTGTCGACTTTCGACAAAACTTATCTTCTTCAATTCGTTTAGCTTCTAAGCCTTCCAACCATCTTGATAGTTGTTATTCATGATCTAATATATTATTAACTTTCACGGTAACATGATTAACTTACTTTATAAATTTTTTAAAGATGATTTCATTTCTGAGCTTACATCAATTAACTTACGATGTACTCTTAAGTACGAAAACATGGGGTGTAACATATTTCATCTGCCTAATAAATAGGATAATACATTTATCTCATTCCAATTTTCATCAAAAGAACATCAATTTTTATTGAAAATTCAAATGACGTCATCAAGTGCAGAACTTCTGATAGTGTCATATGGCATTTTTGGGTAAATATAGGAAGAAATTGAAAAATAATAAGAACAACAACATATCCAGTGTATTCTTACAATTGAGGTTTGGGGAAGGTAGTACGTCGCAGACCTTACCCTACCTTGAAAATAGTGACGCTGTTTTCGGAAGACACTCGACTTACAACAACAACAACAACAACATACTCAGTATCATCCCGCACTGTGGGATCTGGGGAGGGTAGCATGTACGCATACCTTATCCCTACCTTGTGAGGATAGAGAGGTTATTTCCAATAGACCCTCAGCTCAGGAACGGATAAGCACCATATTAATAAAAATATAGACAAGAAGGGAGAACACCAAAAAGCCATATAAAAGCAAAATAAAAACAAGAAGATAGTTAAGTGATCAACAATGAAAGAAAATAATGGTTAGTCATAAAAACCTACTACTAACAAAAAGCGAGACTGTGTGCCAATACTACTATTATGAACACACTAGACTATCTTCCCTACTACCCTAATCCTCGACCTCTATACCTTCCTATCAAGGGTCATGTCCTCGGTCAGCTGAAGCTGCGCCTTGTCTTGCCTATTCACTTCTCCCTACCTCTTTTTTGGCCTACCTTTACCTCTCTGTAGGCCCTCCAATGTCAATTTCTCACACCTCCTCACCAGGGCGTCTGTGCTCCTCTTCCTCACATGACCAAATCACCTAAGCCGCGCTTCCCACATCTTTTCCTCAATACGGGCCACACCCACCTTGTCGCGAATAACCTCAATCCTAATCCCATCTAACCTGGTGTGTCGGCACATCTATTTCAACATCCTCATCTCTGCTACCTTCATCTTTTGGACATAAGCGATGTTGATTGGCCAACACTCAGCTCTATACAACATCGTTAGTCTGACCACCACTCTGTAAAACTTACTTATAAGTTTCAGTGGCACCTTCTTGTCACACAAAACACAGGAAGTGTATCTCCATTTCATCCATCCCGCCCCAATACGATGTGTGACATCTTCATCAATTTCCTCATTTCCTAAATAATAGACTCAAGGTACTTAAAACTTTCTCTCCTAGGGATGACCTATGAGTCCAGCCTCACCTCTCCTTCCCCTCCTTGGGTCTCACCACTGAACTTACACTCCAAGTATTTAGTCTTGGTCCTGATCAACTTGAATCCTTTAGACTCCAGGGTCTTCCTTCATACCTCTAACTGCGCGTTCACACTGCCTCGCATCTCATCAATCAATAAAATATCATTTGCAAATAGCATGCTCCACAGCACCTTCCCTTGGATGTGGCGCGTCGGTACGTCCATCGCTAGGGCAAAAAAAAGGCTGAGTGTAGACCCATGATGCAACCCCATCATAACCGAAAAATGGTCTGAGTCCCCAACCATTATCCTCATTCGGGTCTTTGCTCCATCATACATGTCCTTAATCACCCTACCGTAGGCAATAGGTACATTTATTGCCTCCAAACATCTCTACAAAACCTCTCATGGAACTTTATTGTACGACTTTTCTAACCCGACGAACACTATATGCAAGTACTTCTTCCTCTCCCTATACTGCTTCATCAATCTTCTAACAAGGTGGATAACTTCTATAGTCGAACTCCCCGGCATAAACCCGAACTGGCTTTCCCAAACTTTCATAGTATGGTTAAGCAGCTTGATACCCCGATAGTTATTGCAATTTTGGATATCACCCTTGCTCTTGTATACAAGAACCATCATGCTCCACTTTCACTCTTCAGGCATCTTCTATGTTCTAAAAATAATGTTAAATAACCTAGTGAGCCACTACAATCCCGCCTTGCCCGCACTCTTCCAAAACTCTACTGGGATTCCATCCGACCCGATCACTTTGCCCTTGCTCATCTTACGCATAGCCCCCTCAACTTCATCAACTCTAATCTGCCTACAATACCCAAAGTCACAACGACTCCTGGAGAGTTCCAAGTCAGTACAATGCTTATGTACCCCTCGTTGTTCAAGAGACTATGGATGTAGGTTTGTCATCTCCGACGGATAAGCCCCTCATCCAACAAAACTCTACCTTCTTCGTCCTTGATGCACTTCACTTGGTCCAAGTCACGTGCCTTCCTTTCTCGCGCTTTGGCTAACCTGAACAACCTCTTATTCCTACCTCAGCCCTCGAGTTCCTCATAAAAATGACTAAAAGTTGCAGTCTTGGCCACCGTAACTGCTAGCTTTGCCTCTTTCTTAGCCAACTTATATTGCTTCCTATTCGCCCCTTTCTCCTCCTCGTCTACACTTTTCACTAGCTTCAGATACGCTGCTTTCTTGGTGTCCACTTTTCCTTGTACCTCTTCATTCTATCACCAGTCTCCCTTGTGACCACTAGAGTAACCCTTTGAGACCCCTAATACCTCTCCCCCAGCTTCCCTAATGCACTGTGTAGTCGTGGTCCACATAGAGCTTGCATCCCCACTACTCCTCCAAGGCCTTATAGTCAGCAGCTTGACCCCCAACTCCTGCGCTTTAGCTTATGTCAAGGCTCCCCACTTGATCCTATGTTGGCTATACATCTCCCTCTTCCTCCTCTTCTTCGTTATCGCAAGATCCATGACCAGGATCCTATGAAAGGTCGAGAGGTTCTCACTCGGGATGACCTTACAATCCGTGCAAAGACCTTTATGGGACTTCCTGCAGAGTAGATAATCAATTTGAGTCTCGGCCACCGAACTCCGGAAGGTGATTAAGTGCTCCATCTTCTTTGAGAAACTTGAGTTTGCTATCACCAAATCAAATGCTCTAGCAAAGTCCTGTAGAGACGTTCCTCCTTTGTTTCTATCTCCAAAACCAAAGCCATCATGTACATCATCACACCCCCAGATGTCGCTCCAATGTGACCGTTGAAATCTCCTCCTATGGAAAGCTTCTCGGTATGCAGGATAGCACGAACCATCTCATCCAAATGCTCCCAGAAACGCCTCTTGACTTCCTCATCCAAGCCTGCTTGGGGTGCGTATAGATTGATTATGTTCAAAGTAAAACCTCCAACAACTAGCTTAATAGATATCAGCTTGTCATTCACCTTCTAACCTCCATGACTAGTTCACGGAGGTCCTTATTAACCAGGATACCTACCTCGTTTCTGCCCCTCACCCTCCCAGAAAACCATAGTTTGAACCTGTCCACATCACGCGCCTTATCTCCTACCCATCTAGTCTTCTTTACACAAGCTATATTAATTTTCCTTTTTTCGAGAATTTTCGCTAACTCTACATTCCAGTCTAAGTTCCTATGTTCTAAGACCCCACTCTTAGCCTAGTAGCTCCCTTAGCTCTCTTACCCCGCCCCTCCTCCCCGTGATGACACTCGGCTTTATAAAGCAAAATTGAAGAATAAATTAAAAAACATTATTTACTCCTGGTCTTGATGAGACATATTTTAAAGAGGGAAAAACATTTTATAATGCACAGAAGAAAGTAACTTATATTAATAGGTGGAAAGTCACCTTCTTAATTTCTAAGCAAGTAGTGAATACATTTGGAGACCCTTAAGGCATTTTGTCTTTTTAAAAAAAAAAAGATATTCTCTGATGTTGATATTTACGATCCTTTAAGTTAACATTTTATCCGAAGTTCCAAACGAAAGAAGATACTTTCCGAATATAAACATCTATTTTCAATTACACCTGTACAAATAAAAAGGCCAAACAAGCACATTTCAATCGATCTGGATATTGTCACTTCCCCAAAACTTAGCGCCACGGAAGTCTTGTTGTCAGTTCAGTGTTCTTAAAACGAAAAAAGTTAATATTCCCTCAATTTGCAAATTAATATGTCTAGGATTTCATATCAAAATATTTTTATTCTTAGTTTAACTTTATGGATATTATTTCAGTAATTGCCTCAATTAATTAAACCTTCTTTATAATTAAGAATGGTATAAAAACCTTGTTACCTCTATTGAAAATGATGCATGATTAGAAGAGGATTTAGAATTATAAGTTAGTGAATGAGTACGACCGTTGTATCAATTTTTATGCTATAAAAAAGGTTTCTAATTATATATTATAGAAAAGTAGAGTTAAAGAAGTCGCGAATGTAGGACTATGAGAGGTAACAAGCAACCTTGAACCCTTGATAGAAGGTTTGCTATCTCTTTTTTTCCGGTTTTAGTACTTGAAATCATCGATATATATTTTAAGAATAGTCTCTATGTACGTGTGTAACGAGGGACGGTTATTATCGCTTTTAGTGTACAAAAAGATGAAATTAATCTTATAACTTCTGACTTCTGTCCAAAGTGAAATATCAACAAATTAAAACGTCCAATATTTTCTTTAAATAAAACTAAAGATTGAGTGAAAACGCACAAACTTGCAGTTAATTAGTTTGTATATCAACCTCTATCCATTTTGAAGTTAGAACCACAAATGTTGTAATACAAAATTTCACATGCTGCACTTAGACCTAGATTTCCCAAAAGAAATGTTCCCGTACTATTCCCTCCGTCTCATAATATGTGTCGTGATTCTCTTGTGCACGCCCCTTAAAAAAGAATAATTTTTGACTACTTTACCCTTATTAAATATTTTCTCAATTTATGTGTCATTTCTATCAATGACATTATCCATATTACTAAATGTGAATGCAATTGATATTAAGAATAATTTTTGACTACTTTACCTTTATTAAATAATTTGGAACAACTATTTTTACTAACCACGACACGTATTATGAGACGGAGTGAGTATTATTTTCTTAAAAAAGAAAACAATGCGAAAATGGAATCCAAATACACTTTTCGGTTTGTTGGAGCCTCCGTAGGCCACTAGTCATATAGCTACTTCCTTTTTGACACTACAACAACAACAACCCAGTATAATCCTACTTAGTGGGGTCTTGGGAGGGTAGTGTGTACGCAGACCTTACCCCTACCCTAGGGTAGAGAGACTGTTTCCAAGTAGACCCCCGACATCCTTCCCTCCAAGAACTTCCCACCTTGCTCTTGGGGAGACTCGATCTCACAACCTCTCGGTTGGAAGTGGGGGTCCTTTTTTACACTCTACACCTAATATTTGAGAACTAAAACCACCCCCTCCTAAAAATAAAATAAAAATAAAAAAAGACCCCCCCTCCCTTTCCCCCCTCTCAAGTCTCAAGTTCCTATGGTATGGGTATCCAGTCCTTTTCTTCTCAACCGAACTTGCACCTTTAAATACACTCTATTAAACTCTTTCCTATTCTTTTCTTTTTCCCTCTTCTTTCTGGATCCTCCATATATGAAAGATGGTTGCATCATTTATAAACAGTGAGTCAACATAGCCCATTTAGTTATTTAAAACAAAGATCATAAAATGTACGGAAAAGGGCCAAATCTGTCCCTAACGTATTCACTTAAGTTTAAAAATACCTTTCGCCCACCTATTTTGTAAAAATTGCCCTCATCGTTAAAAATCTAGCCCATTCATGCCTTATTTCAGGCGGACATTTGCTGAAACAAAAAAATTATTTTATTATATATGGCGTGACAATTGCATATTGGTCAAAATTAAAAATCTAATTCTAACCTATATATTATCTATATATAACCCAACAATGATCAATCTTAGTCGTCCCAACCCGTTAAACTCTTTTTAGTCCCTCAACCACTCGATTCCATACCCGACTCATGATCCAATTGTTATTTAGGTTTCATTTGTTAAAATTTTATATTTTTTTATTTATTAATTTATTATTTGGTCCCTTTCCCTGTTCATCTTCCCCATCTTAATCATCGCCTACAGTTTCCCAACCAAATCAATACCGATGAACTGTGAAGCTAATTTGCTCATATGATTTCAATTAACTCTTAAAAGCTACATGGTAGCACAACAAGTATAACGTTGGCGGAAAGATAACTTATTAAACCATAAAATCTTACAATGAAGCATTAATTTCAAAGAGTACCTAATTTCACTCAGAAAATTGATTTAATAAAAAATGTTAATTTAAAAATTAAATTAATGCTGAAAAATCTGAGATGGAGATGGAGATCCGTGGGTGTTGAAGGGTGAAAATCTAAGACGGAGTAAGCTAATAAGTGGATATGGGATGAGGTTTTAATTTAAGCCAATAGGAAATTAACACATAATAAATAATAAATTTTTTTCTTAATCAAAATAGGGCTGTTAGTTTTTAGGGTATGAGTGAGCCGAAAAGTTGATGTTAGGGGCATGAATGGGCCAAATTTTTAACGTCGAGGGCAATTTTTACAAAATAGGTGGACGAAGGGTATTTTTAAACTTAAGCGAATAGGTTAGGGGCAGTTTTTGCCCTTTTTCGTAAAATGTATACCTAAATCTTCAAATTCTGGACTGATTATAGACTAGTCTGTTCAGACAACAACAAGTTTGTTAAATTTAAAACAGATATTAGCTTCTCACTTTAACATGAAATGATGAAAAACGAAATTCTCAATTTTAAATCGGCTTACTTTCTCACCCTTTATTACGAAATGTGTGTGATCATAAGCACGCCTTTTGTAGCCAAACTAAACTATGGCCTTACTTCTCAAACCACGCTGATGTTCGACCAATATGTTATATTTTTAGTACATTACTCGCCCTATATTTTGTTGGTTTAATGATTAATTGTGCGCCATTTGAGCTAAATTGTATTGTTTTATGTGTAGGAGCATCGGAAGAAAGAATCGAATAAAATTTGCGCAAAAAGAGGCTGAGAATGCAAGAAAAGAGCACAAAATAACCAAGTACCCAAGCCGTTCTACAGGCCAAGCATAGCCATCTCTATAGCCTGCTTTACCGCGCTACAGACCAAGTATAGCAAGCTCTATAGCCAGCTTGACCGCGCTACAGGCCAGGCGTAGCCAGCTCTATAGCCAGGTTGACCGCGCTATAAGCCTAGCCTCGCGAGGTCTATAGCCCGGTGATTAAAAGTTGCGGGTTAAAAGACTGCATCCCGAATTTAGACCGTGGGATTTTGGCCCTAACATAAAAATACTCCCCAAACAAGTTGAAAAGGGTTGGACATCATTTTGGAGAAGAAAAAGGCTACAAAACACTATGGAGCAAGAATCAAACGAGTTGTTCCTCCGTTTATCTCTTTAATTTATAGTTTAATATCTTTGAACATCATGATGATTGTTGATACATTTATGAGTAGCTAAACTCTCTCATCTAGGGTTTTATGAACCTAATGAAGGGTGATTTTTCACTATGTTTAATATAAATTTGTCGTTGATCTTTCTCTACTTGTTCAACAATATTTTTGTTGTTATTGATTGAAGAGCTCTCAATCAATTATGCTTATTTAGTATGTATATTGCTTAAGAGAGAGTACATATTTAGGTAATTGTTGAACAACAACACTCTAACGTACTTGAGAGAACAATACAGAGGGTTTAAAGGCAGGATTAGAGATAACGGAGCCTTGGTGCGATTGGAGTGAACAGTGAATTAGCGCCAGCTAACGCAGTTCAAGAGAATACATCTAGTAAATTGTGGTAGTTGCTCAAGAGAGAGCTACAACACCCAAATTACTCACGATCGGTAGAGAATACTTACGCGAATTTATAGGAAACATGGCGCGGGAGATTCCGACAATAGGGGTAATCATAACCCTAGACTTTTTCAAATTTTGTCCACAATATTGCTCTGTTAGTTATAAATTACTACATCTTAATTACTTTGCTCTTAGTTAGTAAACATTCAAATCGTTATTTAATATTTCAGAAGGTTGATTACTTGAATTCGTGCGAAACTAGTGGTTGTAATTAGTAGGTTAATTCCCTGTGGGATTCGACTATGAACTTGTAATCAGGATTATATTTGTAATGACCGCTAGACCTCTGAGGAGGCAGAGTTGGGCGTGATCACACGCCCTCGGGGATTGCTTCAATCCATACAAATCTTTCTTCAATCTGCATACTTTATGTGATTCCCCTTTCATTTATTCATTACTTATATAATGACTTTCTTTTTCGTAGCGTCAACGTTACCTTTATATCTCCCTCATCTAGTCGAGATTCTCTAAGAGAAAGGGATCAAAACTGTATTTGTAGTGTTCAGAGGTTGTGACGTTGTATTCTCTATTCTCTTTATGAATCTCAGTTGGAAGTCCCCATTTTCATCATACATCCAATGAAGTAGGGGATCGCTCCCTACATCCTTCCTTGCCCTAAGAAAGAAGGCCAGTCACTTCCCTTATTCATAGGGGCAACCCCTTTTCTGTCAAGTAGTCACTCTTGGCCTCTTTCTATCTTGACTCGGAAATAAACCCGATAGTCAATCTTCCCCTGTCTTGAGAGGTTTTATTTCAGGTTAAGTAGAGGATCAAGACTCTAATTCTTTCATTCCAGCAGAAGGGTCAAGCCTATTTGAATTTGTTATTAAAAAATGAGGAGGAACACATCTATCATGGAGAGACATATATGTCTTTTTCATTCCATTGAAAATCGATTTTACGGCTGTCGCGAGGAGTTAACGATAGGACGTGATGCAACCTATCCACCAGGCAACTCTTTTATTAGGGAGCGGGGGGCATAGCACAATTCTTCTTGTAGGAAGGTTGTTTGCCCCGGTGACTGATCCTGCCATAACGTACTTCTACCTATTATTGCACAGACAACCGAAGTGCAATAGATACGGTCATGTTAACTGTAAACATGTGATTTTTGACCCTCCCCAAGATTTTTTATATTTTAGCATGTAAATATTTAGTTTAGGCCTAATAGCGTTATTTTAACTAATTTTGATTCTTTCACTTTATTTTATTACAAGAAAATAAAAATTACAAAAAATAGTTTCATTAATGTTTTGTAGTCATTTTGTAATCTCTAAAAATACCAAAAAATAGTTTTGTTTTAACGGCCAGTCTTTATTTTAATAATTATTTTTACTTAAGTAGGGCTAATTAATATTTTTGATAATATTGATATATGGATAGACTTTTAATTAATTAAGCTAATTTTAAACATAGCTAGTCATAAAGGCCCAAGTTTCTAGCCCATTCCTTAAGCTCAATATCCAATACCCATTAAGTTAATCCTAGGGACCCTTCTAGACTCTTCTTTGGAACAAAAATAAATAAAAAGACCCTAAGGACTTAACACAAAAAGACCTAGGGACTAATTGGTAAAATACACAAAAAATACACATTAAACCTAGACCTATATTAGGTAACGCCTAATACACTAAAAAGGGGAGATGAGAGAATCAGCGCAACTTTTTGAAAAAGAGACCCTCCCATTCGTCTTCTTCTTCACAAATCAACAACCAGAAGGACCCCCCCCCTTTGGTCGTCTTCTTCATCAGGACCCCCCTAGTGATCCTCTTCACAAAACATGAAGCAGCGCCATCGAACACCAATAATCGACCACCCGTCTTGCTTCTTCTTCATGCTTGGAACAGAGACCCAAAAATCGGAGCTGTTTCCAAGCTAAACCCAGATGTAAAACTCACTTCAAAACACCTAAACCAGTCACAAAAATAAACGTTGACAAGGTCGTTTTTAGTGACATTCCGTTTCCGATCGAGTCGAGTTCGCCGCTGGTTCCACTTGTCATGAGTTCTCGAGTTTGCATAGCTCATTTGTGATTTCACTCCAGTTCAATTAAATATAAGATTGTTTGTTTTTTTGATGGAATTTTTTTTCCCCGTGTTGTTGATTGTTGTTGATTTTGCTGTTGGTTCCACTGTTGAGTAGCTGAGCTTCTGTCAATTTCTTGTTTAACTAAAAAGGGAGACATCGGAGTATGAGGAATTGGACTTTGGGTTCTCGTTGCTATCCTTTATCGTGCTCCTGTTGAAGATTGAGGCCTTGAAATTTCATAAGGCCGAACAAACTGAGAGGATATCAGGTACATGTTCTTTTGGGTGCTAATATTTGTGGTTTAGCTTGAAATTATATTTAATTTCCTATATAAGTAAGATAGGTTTTACCGATTAAGATTTAATTGCTGCATAAGGCTTCTTTTTATAAGCTGCAACTTTATTGATTTCTTCATGTTGGCTTCATTCTTGAACTCTTAAGTTCAATAGAGACATAGTAGTCCTTAACACGTAAGATCATTTCAATGTGAACAACATTCTTGATCGCGTACTTATTTTGTTTGGTTAACCTGTAAATGTATGTTGAATGAAATGGTCTAGTAAAATATGTTGAGTATTAGTATTAGATATCTGTTGGAGAATATGTCGAGTATTAGTATTAGATATCTGTTGAAATTAATTAATTACTGTGATGAATGCATTGGTTATGATTTCCATTTACTTATATTAAAATATCGAAATGGGATTATGACCATGTATGCAAATGCTTTAAATCCGTAAAATCATGATGCTAGCGCTTGGCTTTCGTGCCCGACTTTGAATTAGTCCATTTTGGATACTGATGATGATTAAGTCGAGCTCTGATTTTAGTTTGAATTAGATTACGTGAATAAAATTAAACTCAAAAAAATATATTCATAAATATCGTAGCTTGCTTTAGGCGCGGTCACTAAAATTGTCATGGCTACGGGTACGGTTCCCGTGACGTAGTTGTGATGCCTAATTTCTAAAATCCGGGGGTGCATTTCATGTGACCTGGTTTTAATTTCCAACAAGGTTAAATAGAACGTGTCGTGAACCACGGGTGCATTTCATGTAGCGCGGCTTGCGATGTGTTTTAAATACCCTTGAATCAATTCTTTAAATAAATAAAAGCGGTTCTAAAGTTAAAAATACACATAGGTTTAAAAGTATGTTAAAATCATATAATAATCCAATAATAACAGTTGAGCGACCGTGCTGAAACCACGGAACTCGGGAATGCCTAACACCTTCTTCCGGGTTAAAAGAATTCCTTACCCGGATTTCTGTGTTCGTGAACTGTAATACAGAGTCAATCTTTTCCTCGATTCAGGATTTGAACTGGTGACTTGGGACACCATAAAATTATCCCAAGTGGCGACTCTGAGTTTAAATAAAATAATTCCGTTTCGATTGTCACTTTAAGTTGGAAAAAAATTCTCTTATACTCTCTTTCTCGGGGGTGTAGTGAAAAAGGAGGTGTGACAGCTCTGACGACTCTGCTGGGGATAAGAACCCAGAACTTCTGGTTCAATGTTCAGAATTCGAGCTTAGAATAGCTGTTATGATTGGCTTTTATTTGTTATCTGATTTTTACATGTTTGAGTCTAATGTGCTAAATGCCACTTTTTATCGCTTTGATTTTGCTTGAACTGTATATAAATTGTTACGAAACCCTTCTTCTCTCTGAGTCTTCTAAATCATCTGGGAAGTGTGCACTTTGTGTGACTTCTTTTCTGTTAGAGTCTTATCCCAATTTTAGAACGAGGTTCAAACAAGTTGCAAAGCTGGTGAAGCTTCTGTATTCCCGGTACGCTGCCCCCCCTCGGCTCGAGTTGTCCGCTCAGGTAAGCTAGGTCTAGAACAATACACCCAGGTTTTTAAACCTAGTATAACACAGCCTCATGTCAGATCCCTAATAGGAACACTTGCTTGCATCACGTGCATTTGACTTTGGGGACCCAACACAGGGGTTGGGTCTGTCTAGGACAGGTGTACCCAAATTAAAAAGACCATCCTGATGCATCTTACGTGCTACTTGCGCATCTGTTTATTTTGGCTTGCATGTTGATCAGCTTCTAGAATAGGGAAAGAAAATTAAAAAAAAGAGAAAAAAGAAAATCGAAAAAAAAGAAAATCAAAGGAAAAAAATCAAGAGTGAGAGGTAGGTATTTGAAATTTCTGAAACTCTCCCGAAATTCAAAAAACAAAAGAGAAAAATAATGCAATGTTTTCAAAAAGTCATGTTTCCCTGTTCCGTCAAAAAAGGGCGAACTACACGGGTCTGATTCTCGTCGGATGTGAGATACGTAGGCAAACCTCATCGGTTCCGGCCCATAATTTTCAAAAAATCCAAAAATATTTTCCTTTACTTCCTCTCTAGAAAAGTCTTTTTTTTTTGAGATCCCATTTTAAAAAAAAAATCCAAAAAATATTTTCATTTACTTCTTTCTTTAGAAAATCTTTCTTTTAGACCCCAATTTTTTTTAAAAAAAGAATAAATACAAAAATATTTTCTTCTAATCTCTCTCAAAATCCAAAAATATTTGTTTGCAAATTCAAAAAATAATTCTCTTTTCTTTTGTAGTATTTCTTTCATAAATTCAAAGTAAAAGTACAAAAATATTTCCTTTCTTCTTTAGAAATATTTCTTTCGATATTTTCAAAAAAAAAAAAGAAGTTAAAATTCAAGAAAATATTTTTTTCTCTTCTTTAGAAGTCTTTCTTTTCAAAATTCTTAAAAAAAATTGAAATCCAAAAATATTTTCTTTCTTCTTTGTAAGTATTTCTTTCGGAAAAAACAATTTCAAAATAAAAAAAAAGAGTTAGTTTATTTACTTTATTCCCAATCTTCCCGAACTACGCAAGATCTGATTCATGTTCCCCATATGATACGTAGACAACCCACATCATGTTCGATCAAATGACTTTGAAAAAAAAAAAGAAGAAAAAAAAGAGAGAGTGGAAGAATGATAATAATAAGGACCGACTGAGTCCATTCTAACATGTTTCTGTTTTGAATTGTGAAAAAAATTGAGTGGTCGGTTTGTGGTAAACTGACAACACAAGATCCAAGGAAAAAATGTCATTGACAACTGACATCGAAGCCGTTACAAATGCCCAAGAGACTCAGGGTCAGAGGGTTCAACAAGAGTCTGCTATGGTTGAGGAAAATAGAATACTGAAACAACAAATGAACGAAATGTGTCAAGCATGGGCCAGTAGCCAAGGACAACCTCGTCATGAGTTACAATTTGCTACACAACAAGAGCAGTACCACTCTCCTGAGTACCACTCGTACTTGTTTGATCTTCCTACAAACATTGAGAAGCCTGCCCGAAAGATGGTACAGGAAGAAACGACCCAAAGAGTGAAAATCTTAGAACAACGGTTGAAAAATATGGAAGGGTTAGCAGGTCAAAAGAGTGTTGCCTTCAAGGATCTATGTATGTTCCTCGATGTCCAATTGTCGCCTGGTTTCAAGATTCCCAAATTTGAAAAGTATGATGGACATGGAGATCCCATAGCCCACCTGAAAAGGTATTGCAATCAACTGAAAGGTGCAGGAAGAAATGAAGAATTGTTGATGGCTTATTTTGGAGAAAGCCTTACGGGAGTAGCCTCTGAATGGTTTATGGATCAAGACACATCTCGCTGGTATGCCTGGGATGACATGGCACAGGCCTTTGTCAAACAGTTCCAATACAACATTGACATTGCCCAGACCGCAATTCCTCTTCAAACTTGAAGAGGAAACCAACTGAAAGTTTCAGGGAATATGCGATTAAATGGAGAGAGCAAGAAGCTAGAGTTAAGCCACCCATGGAAGACCACGAGCTAATCATTGTCTTCATTCACGCTCAAGAGCCATATTATTTTCAAAACATGATGTCCGCAGTTGGCAAATCCTTCTCGGAAGCAATCAAAATGGGAGAAATGGTAGAGAATGGTCTTAAGACAGGAAAAATTATAAGTCAAGCAGTTTTTAAAGCCGCAACTTAGGCTGTCCAGGTTGAGTCTGATAATTTTAGCGACACAAATGAGAAGGTTGAAGAAATCATGATGACATCAGGGTCGAGAAGAGGTCCCAGGAGAACATCTCGAAGGTATGAGCAGCCTCCTCAAGTTTTCCATGACTCCCCTGAGCAGTATTATCCACCTCAGAACCCTCAATACTCTGTCGCTCTACCTCAGTATGTTGTCCAGCCACCAAAACACCCTAGAAGGCGAGCACGAGCATCACAAAATATCCAACAGCCTCCTCAAAATTTTTAGGTGCCCTATAACTCACATCCAAGCCATAGGTATAAAGGGGAACAAAGGTTGAAAGATAATTTTACACCAATAGGAGAGTCCTATGTAAGCTTATTTGAGAAGTTAAAGCATTATGACATGATTGCACCTATTCCTCCAAATCATGTGGACCCACGTGCGAGAAGCTTTGACCCTTCTAAAAGGTGTGAATACCATTCCAATGTCCAGGGGCACAATATTGAAAGCTGTCGGGATTTGAAAAGAGAAATAGAAAGGATGATCCAGGAAAACCTGATTGTGATCCAAGGCAGTGACATCCAGAATATCACGCAGAATCTTTTACCTGCACATCATGATGCACACTTTGTGGGGATGATGCCTAGTGATATGGAGTATGAGAATCCTCTCGGGAACTTGCTAATTGAAGTTAATGATGTTGATATTGGAGAAGGCTCTGCTAATTCTGATGAGCAAATTTGTGGCTAAATGCCAAGCCTACCAATTCAAAAGCTTTCCTTCCTCACTAGGAAGGAATCTTGGTAGCTTGTTTTGATGTTTTTTCTATTATCTAGGTTATTTTAGGGTTGTGATCCAGATTTTATTTGTTTTATTGAGTCAAAGCCTTCTATCCTTCCATTCTGTTTGTGTAAGTCTTGTATGTCTGTTTTGTTTCTTTTTTTTATTATTCGGGTTATTTTAGTGTTGTAACTCGCATTTTAGGTTGCTTGTTTAGTTGTAAAACCCTTTCATCCTTTACTCAATAAAATACAGTTTGTCCTTTTGTGTCATTCTATTCCTAGTTCTTTTCTCGCTAGTTCTAATGACATGACATGTATGCGGAAATTTTGGCAAGATCTTAGGAACTGATTTAATCTGGAATTCGATAACTAAAAAAAATAGTTTTGAGGATGAATAAAGAGTTGGAATACTTTGGAACTAAGGTCGAGTAAAATTCACCTTCAAATCATTGTGAAGATCGGGCTTGAGGATGTTTAATCAATTGATGTTTGTTGGAAAGTTTGTCACTAATGGATGAAAAAATGTCTTGTGACCACGTCACACCAAGAAGACAGACATGTTCGTCAATGCTGTGATTGCGAAAGATACCATGTTTGACGTTCTTGAGGTTGGAAGACCCTTTTTCTGCTACCCAAACACTTTATATCCTTTGCTAACCCTTTTGAGCCTGTGTTATTTTTCTTTGACTACCCTCTTTTGGAATCAAGTTTAGAGTCAAAAAAAATCCATGTCCCAAGAGTACAAATTGGGGCAATTCTTAGAAAGTTCAAAAAAAAAAAGAATTGTCAAAGGTCCATGCCCTCAAAAATAGAAGCTGGGGCAAACAAAAAAAAAGGAAAAAAAAAAGGAAAAACAAAAGGAAAAAAAGAAAAAAGAGAAACAGAAAGAAAGATAAAAAATAGTTTAGGTCAGATGTTTGAACTACGTTAGACCTGATTCCCTAAAAAAGGATACGTAGGCAGCCTCACGGTTCTGTCCAACCAAATAAGAATCCAAAGAAAAAGAAAGAAAAAACAAAATTCCAAAAAATCCCCAATAGCTGAAACTGGGGCAAAGATTTTATTTCACTTTTGAAAGAGTCGATTCCAAGAGCTGTAAGTCTGCAACCTCTCATTTTGAGTCTACTTTAAGCCTTCATGCCGACTCTTCTGTCCAACCCTATCCAAAAACTTCCAAATAAAGACCTCCTGAATGCCTTCAAAATGCCAAGAGAAGCATGCAACAAGCAACAATTGCCACACGACATAGAACACTGTCAAGATGCTCGCACAAGAAAAGTGAAAAAAAAGAAAACAAAAAAAAATGAATGAGAGAGTCTTACTAGTGAAAACCTTTACGGCACTGTAAGGCGATGGTAAGAAGAGATAAATAAATGAGAGAGAATTGTTGGTGAAAATCCCCCGGGGCACCACTAGTCGAAAGCGAGTCGTGAAGCTGATGCAAAGAATTGACATAAACAAGTCCGACTTCAAAGGTCATAAGAATGTTAAAAGGGAAGATTGGATTAGTTTGATAGATCAAGTCGTTGAGTCCAAAATGTATGCCATGATCATTAAGGCTAGTTATTGAAAAAAAAAATTCTTCCTTCTGTCCTTCCGACAGGGGAATTTCTTGTTAATATTTGTTTCTTTGCGTTATTGTGTCCTTCACCCTGAGTCAGTCCTTCTCAAAACAAGCAAGAAAAGATTTCAAAATCTGCTACCAGATTTTCAGTTGTACAAAGTAAATTTGGCCAGCGCACTCAGTTGTTACTTTCAACATGCCTTGAGGATTCATGCAAAAGCTTCCCCAAAAGACTCTTGTCAGCCTACTTGGCGCACGCAAAGATAACTGGTGATTCTCTCTGACAGACAAATTGCTCAAAAAAGCAGGTAGTCATTCAAGATATCGGAAAAGGTCACCTAAGCAAGGATCTCTAGTTGGGATAAGGCTGATTGAGCTGCAAATACAAATGATACTAGGTGTGAAACAATTAGGGTTGATGCAGAGCAAAAGTCTCTTGAATCTGACTTAAGCTGATTGAGCAGAAGCCAAGCTGCCCAAGATTCAAGGCCACAAACCGACCACCATTTTCAAAACTGACAATTTTTTCTTTGTATGAAACAGGAACAAAGCGGTGCAAGGAAAGTGATTCAAAAAGAGAAAAAAAAAGAAAAAAAAACAACAAAAAATATAAGAAGAAAAAGAAAAGACGAAAAGAGTCGACAAAGGGAAGTTTCTCAAATCTTTGCCTTTATTTGTCTTGCTATTGTGCATAAAATCTTGCCATTGATCTTCACATTTTTCCTCCTAGGATAAAAAGTGCTAGTCTGATGGATTTTCCTCCCAATAGATATCTTAGTCTGATGTATTTTTCTCCTAAGATAGATGACCTAATCTAATGAATTTTCTCCTAGGATCAAAATCGTAGTCGGATGAATTTTTCTCCTAAGATAATAAATTAGAAGACCTAGTCTGATGAATTTTTCTCCTAAGATAGAAGACCTAGTCTGATGAATTTTCCCATAGGATAAACGTTTAAGTCTGATGAATCTTTCTCCTAAGATAACAAAAAAGGACCTAGTCTGATAAACTTTCTCCTAGGATCAAAATCTTAGTCTGATGAATTTTTCTCCTAAGATAGAAGACCTAGTCTGATGAACTTTCTCCTAGGATAGAAATCTTAGTCGGATGAATCTTTCTCCTAAGATACTAGAAAAAAAAAACAAAAAAAAGGAGAAGAGAAAAAGGACCTAGTCTGATGAATTTCCTCCTAGGATTAATGTCTTAGTCTGGTGAATCTTTCTCTTAAGATAGGAAACCTAGTCTGACGAATTTTCTCCTAGGATATTTTGAAAAAAAAGGAAGTCTGGATTTGAAAAATGGGTCAATTGTTAGTTTTCTTAAGTTATCAATGTTTAGTTTTCTTGAAATCAGGGGCCCCGCCTGGAGAATAGGGTGAGTTTTTACTTTAGAGCTTAGTTTATAGTTTTCCTAGTCTATTCTTTAGTTTACTCTCATCATTGCATCAATAGTGCAAGTGGTTTACAATTTTGCTAACAACTTACAAATCTTCCTAGTGCAAAATGGGGCAGAAAAAAGTTCTTTTGTTTTGTCTGTTTTGTTGTAATCAGGTGCCCACCTGGAGAACAAGAAAAGACAACTCAAGTTTCAAGGGAAAACAGTTTCGAAGGAAGACAACTCAAGTTTCAAGGGAAAGCAGTTTCGAAGGAAGACAGTTCAAGTTTCAAGGGAAAATGGTTCAAAGTGCAAGGGAAAACAGTGTCAAGTAACAAGAGAAGATGGTTCAAGTTCAGCAATCAAGCGCCAACCTAGAAAAAAAGGGGAATTCAATTCAGAATGCAATTCAGGTCAGCAACAAAAGAAGCTCGCGTCAAGAATGCGAGTCAGCAGTCCAAGATGATCAACAAAAGTTAGCCACAATCCAGAATAAAAAAAATAGAAAACAACAACAACAACAACAACAACAACAACAACAAAAAGAAAGACAAGAAGTGAATCCAAATGCAGAAGTTAATGAAAGATGTGAGCTGCTCAAGACAGGGCTGATGTCACAAGCTCTGCATGTCTCGTCTTGGTTTGAAAAGCTGAAGAAGATTGAACCAACACCTATAGCTGTCAAGCATCAAGATTCAGATCAGGGTCCGCATGAAGAACCAACCAAGACTCAAGATCAAGCTTCAGAAGACTCATAGATAGGAATCTTGTAACTCGTAGCTGATAGGCTTAGTTAGTCTTTTTCATTTTTGATTTTGATGTAATAACGGGACTGCAGACCGGAACCTCAGCGGAACGGCACCTCGACTGGCTCTCAATCTCGGCACACTCCATCATCTCATTCACTTATGAACTACACGTGGCCTGATTCCTTTATAGCCAAGGATATGTAGGCAGCTCAGATCCCAGGGCTCGATCATATTCCCCTTTTCTCTTAGCTTTAGTCTCTCCAAATAAGGGTCAGGTCAAAAAACATGTCTAGTCGTTCTTTGTCTGAAAACTCTTCGCGTTTCCAGTCAAAGAGGGGCAGCTGTAGACATGTGATATTTGACCCTCCCCAAGATTTTTTATATTTTAGCATGTAAATATTTAATTTAGGCCTAATAGCGTTATTTTAACTAATTTTGACTCTTTCACTTTATTTTATTACAAGAAAATAAAAATTACAAAAAATAGTTTCATTAATGTTTTGTAGTCACTTTTTATCTCTAAAAATACCAAAAAATAGTTTTGTTTTAACGGTCAGTCTTTATTTTAATAATTATTTTACTTAAGTAGGGCTAATTAATATTTTTGATAATATTGCTATATGGATAGACTTTTAGTTAATTAAGCTAATTTTCAACATAGCTAGTCATAAAGGCCCAAGTTTCTAGCCCATTCCTTAAGCTCAATATCCAATACCTATTAAGCTAATCCTAGGGACCCTTCTTTGGAACAAAAAATAAAAAAACCCTAAGGACTTAACACAAAAAGACCTAGGGACTAATTGGAAAAATACACATTAAACCTAGACCTATATTAGGTAATGCCTAATACACTAAAAAGGGGAGATGAGAGAATTAGCGCAACCTTTTGAAAAAGAGACCCTCCCGTTCGTCTTCTTCTTCACAAATCAACAACCAGAAGTACCCCGCCCCCTTTGGTCGGTCTTCTTCATCAGGATCCCCCCTAGCGAGCTTCCTCTTCATGAAACCTGAAGCAGCGCCATCGAACACCAAAAATCGACCACCCGTCTTGCTTCTTCTTCATGCTTGGAACATAGACCCAAAAATCGGAGCTGTTTCTAAGCTAAATCCAGCTGTAAAACTCACTTCAAAACACCTAAACCAGTCACAAAAATAGACGTTGACAAGGTCGTTTGCAGCGACATTCCGTTTCCGATCGAGTCGAGTTCGCCGCCGGTTCCACTTGTCATGAGTTCTCGAGTTTGCATAGCTCATTTGTGATTTCACTCCAGTTCAATTAAATAAAAAATTGTTCGTTTTTTTATGGAGTTTTTTTTCCCCGTGTTGTTGATTGTTGTTGATTTTGCTGTTGGTTCCACTGTTAAGTAGCTGAGCTTCTGTCGATTTCTTGTTTAACTGAAAAGGGAGACATCAGAGTATGAGGAATTGGACTTTGGGTTGTCGTTGCTTTCCTTTATCGTGCTCCTGTTGAAGATTGAGGCCTTGAAATTTCATAAGGCCGAACAAACTGAGAGGATATCAGGTACATGTTCTTTTGGGTGCTAATATTTGTGGTTTAACTTGAAATTATGTTTAATTTCCTGTATAAGTAAGTTAGGTTTTACTGATTTGGATTAAATTGCTGCATAAGGCTTCTGTTTATAAGCTGCAACTTTATTGATTTCTTCATGTTGGCTTCATTCTTGAACTCTTAAGTTCAATAGAGACATAGTAGTCCTTAACACGTAAGATCATTTCAATGTGAACAACATTCTTGATCGCGTACTTGTTTTGTTTGGTTAACTTGTAAATATATGTTGAATGAAATGGTCTAGTAAAATATGTTGAGGTTTAGTATTAGATATCTGTTGGAGAATATATCGAGTATTAGTATCAGATATCTGTTGAAATTAATTGATTACTGTGATGAATGCATTGGTTATGATTTCCATTTCCTAATATTAAAATATCGAAATGGGATTATGACCATGTATGCAAATGCTTTAAATCCGTAAAATCGTGATGCTAGCGCTTGGCTTTCGTGCCCGACTTTGAATTAGTCCATTTTGGATACTGATAATGATTAAGTCGAGCTCTGATTTTAGTTTGAATTAGATTACGTGAATAAAATTAAACTCAAAAAAATATATTCATAAACATCGTAGCTTGCTTTAGGTGCGATCACTAAAATTGTCATGGCTACGGGTACGGTTCCCGTGACGTAGTTGTGATGCCTAATTTCTAAAATTCGGGGGTGCATTTCATGTGACCTGGTTTTAATTTCCAACAAGGTTAAATAGAACGTGTCGTGAACCACGGGTGCATTTCATGTAGCGCGGCTTTGCGATGTGTTTTAAATACCCTTGAATCAATTCTTTAAATAAATAAAAGCGGTTCTAAAGTTAAAAATACACATAGGTTTAAAAGTGTGTTAAAATCAGATAATAAGCCAATAATAACAGTTGAGCGACCGTGGTGAAACCACGGAACTCGGGAATGCCTAACACCTTCTTTCGGGTTAACAGAATTCCTTACCCGGATTTCTGTGTTCGCGGACTGTAATACAGAGTCAATCTTTTCCTCGATTCGGGATTTGAACTGGTGACTTGGGACACCATAAAATTATTCCAAGTGGCGACTCTGAGTTTAAATAAAATAATCCCGTTTCGATTGTCACTTTAAGTTGGAAAAAAACTTCCTTATACACTCCTTCTCGGGGGTGTAGTGAAAAAGGAGGTGTGACATTAACTATTGTGATATATATCATAAGCAGTAGTTTTGAATTTTTTGAACAGTATTCTTGGATTTCTAAGTTTATTTCATTTTTAAATAAGCAACAATAAGATAGCATAATTATCACAAGAAGAAGTCGTGAACAAAGGATATATGTATTTAAAAGTGTATTCCATAAGTTTTTTTCTCGCTTAATAGTGCAAGACCGCACGAACTTTTCCATTGACTAAATTATTTGAACATATATTCTATACAACTATAAAATTGGCCTAAGCAACACTGTCATTAAAAAATGACAATCCTTTTTTCCTTTTTCATGTTTTATGCCCATGATACTAAAGAGACTATCAATTTAATCGGGTTAGTAAATGAGAAATTTCACTAATTAACTGTGTATTTAATATGAAGAAAGTCATTTTTTGTGAAAAATATATTTCTCGGATCAGTATTTGGTTGGTGATAGAAAAATATTTTTTGAAAAATATATATCAAATATTAATAATAATATAAGTAACATTTACTAATTAAGTGGTAGGAAGAAAGTTATTTTTCACGGAATTTTGGGATCAGTGTTTGGTTGGCAAGAGAAAAATATTTTGTAGAAAAAGGTATATTAAATTTAATAATAATATTAGCAAATTGAAAGGTATTTATACTAGAACAAGTAATATAAAGTTAAAAGTAAATTATTATATGAAAAATAATACAAGTAATATAAAGTTAAAAGTAAATTATTATATGAAAAATAACATCTATTCATAAGCGAAAGAAGTCATTTTCCCCATTTTAATCTAGCAACCAAGCACTAAATATTGACTTCATCATCAAAACCATTAATGTCGTTTCCTTTTCCTTTTTTTTTTTTTCCAACTTTCTTTTAAACAAAACATGTTGGAAGAAAATAAGAGCAAATAGTACGACGCCGTATCTCTCGGGCGTCGGCATGCCGCTTTCCAATTCGGTGTACTTTTCTGTCCCATATATAAACTTCCTCTTCCTCTTCCTTTCTTATAAAATAACCAATAAGCTCAAACTCAATCAAGTAGGAACATCAATTCAGTAAGAATAAAAATGGCGTCTCTTCCACGTTACCTTTTCATCTCTCTTCTTCTTGTTCATTCCATTCTCTTCTCCATTGTCAAATGTGATGGTAAACTCTTCACCTTTTTATTTTTTATTTTTTGCTGAATTCTTGATTTTGAGTCAAAGTTACTAATTTTTATTATCACTTGTCCTTCATCATATCTTTATTTGTTTCAATTTTAAGATTTGATTCCTAAATGGGATTTTTTTCCTGTTGTCCATTTGAAGTGTTGAGCTTGTTCAGTTTAGCTCTATTGTTTCATTTGGGTTAAAGATCTGGATTTGTATTGCTGTTTCACAGTTCACTGAGTAACCCATTTCAAGATTTTGTAATTTGAAAAATTTGGGGTGGTTTAGTTTAATTTGATATTCTTTATTTAGCTTGCTAGTTGTAGTACTAAAGTTGTTGTGTTCTGATTGTGCACTTAAGTTTCTGGTACACCAATTTATATATGGAAATTTAAGAAGTTTTGAGCTTTTCTTGAGCAAGCGTTAGTATTAAGTTATTGAAGTATATATGTGTGGATTATATTACCATTAGGGTTAGATCTGCTAATCAAACTTGATGAATGAGACAGATCTCTGCTTTTATGTTGTCATTCTTTAAAGTGGTTCTGGAAATCAGTTATTCTTTTCAGATCATTGGCATGTTTTAGTGTACTACAAGGATTTTTAGCGTAAAATTTTTCACCTACATTAGGAGGGGCTTTAGGGGATTTGCCTCTAAACTTGTTTAATTATCACCTTTTTTTAGTAATTATCAAGATCTTTACTTGAGCTAAATGAAACTGATCAAAAATAGTTTATAACTGGCTGACCTGTCCTCTTTAGCATATCAGAATTGGAATGTGAGAAACGGGTGGGAATTGCTGAAAATTTTGCCTGGTTTTATGGAGAGGTATTCTGATTAATGGAAATGTTCTATGACTTGAATTCAAAGCTAATCTTATTTTAGATTGATGACTTTTGGTTTTCACTGCAAGCAATTTTCTTCTCAATGAGGAATACTTCCTTATTTTGGAAGTTGCAAAACTTACACTAGTAAAATGGCATTTGCTCTATTAAGGGAACAATCCTTTGGGTTCAACTGATATAACTTAATCTCTTCATAAGTGATGAGATCTGATCTGTAGGTTCTCCATCTTCAGTGATATACGGGCCATATGTACACCAGTCAGTTTTTTCTATCGGAGGTTCTTTCTTTTTCTTTTTTTTCCATTGATAACCCAGAAATCCCCAGGATGTATGGTTTTTAACCGAGATACCAGAACTTTTTCGAAATTCAGTGGATGAATGGTTTTAAGCCAGTTGTGCTCATTATATGTATCAAACATATGCTTAGATCACGGTAGATCATTTTTACCAATCTTCTACCATTCTCCACTAAAGGAAAGGCATAGTCATTTGAGAAATTCATTTGACCAATATGCACTTTTACTAACCAGTATCTCAAGCAAGTCAACTCCAAACTCCCTCGGACATAGGAGGCCGGAGTTTGCTAATGTTGTGCTTTGAGAAATAGACAATAATTGAAATGTGAAAAGGGTTTTTTAGCAGAAACTTATTTTCAGCTTCGAATAATTCTGTTTTTCTCTTCTTTTTTTTTTGGTTCTTTTTGGTGTCAAAAGAGAGAGAGGGTGTATCATGTTTACTAGTGGAAACACGTGACCACCTGTTCCCGCTTTGTAACATTTTATGAACATCTTATCAATTTGTGATTCACTTCTACACCATATTATGAGTGCAGTTTAGGTTTCCTTTAGAAGTTATACCTCCTTAGAACCTACTTGTTAATCTTTTATATAGTTTATTATCTGCACTTGGGAGTTTCATCTTTGACACTTTGGTGCAGACGAGGAAGACAACCTTCTTCGAGGTATTAACAGCTACAGGGCATCCCTAAACTTGACAGCTCTACGCGAGAATGACAAAGCAAAATGCCTTGCTGATGAAATGGCTGACCAGTTTAAAGATCAACCATGTACAAATACAACAGGTGCCAATACTGTACCTGGCACCGAACCTCAGTTTTCTGACTATCCTAAACTCCTTTCTAAATGCGACTTGAACGCCACAACCACAAGAGACGGAATGATAATGCCAGCTTGCATTCCCAACCTTGTCTCTGACCTCGTTCTTTCCAACTACACGAAGTCTCAGTACTCTAATTATCTCAATGATACCAAGTTTAGTGGTGTTGGAATTGGTTCTGATGATAACTGGGTAGTAGTAGTTTTGACCACAAACAACCCAGAGGGAAGCTTTACGCCAGATACCAGTTCAGCAAACCTAATCTCTGGGCTTGGTCTAATATCTCATGCAGTGTTGATACTTGCGGCATTTGTCCTCTTTCTGTGAAAATGCTGAACCTTTACACATTATATTTTCCCTTCCTGGGCACCTGATTTTGTTGTTTGTAAGTGATTTCTTAATTGTGATATTCTAATTGAAAGAGCGAGACTATCAGCTATTATTCATTTATTCCTATGAGAATGTACATTAAAAGCTGTGCCACAAGCACATTCCCTTGTCTCAGTTATTTTCTTGCTTTCATTCTCCAGATATAATTTCATCTCAGGCCTCAAATGTTTTTGGACTAAAGCTATAAGTCTTATTGCCCATTTGGATTTCCTAATTGTGAAAGATTTAAATTTACAACTTTTTCTTATAAATATAGCTAGGCAGTTAGAATAAATGACACCTACATTCATGGAATTAAACGCCCGGTCATAGTGCCTAATAAAATTCTTTGAGAATGTTGACTTTGAAAGTTACAACTCGCATTGCCAAACAAAGCCCAAGTACACTAACACTGCAAATGCAAATCTAGTCAACAAGCTGCGCGTTTATAGTAATTTTGGCTTAAGACTAGTGCTGAAAAATTCAATAAATAAGTACAAATAATAATAATTTCAAATCCACTAAATTTAGATAGAATGTCATAGAGTTCGGCCATTAAGTTGAAATCTTCTGAAAAGTCCTTATTGTTTGGCAGCTTACCAGCCTCGAACTCTTGACCTCTCAACCACTATGAACAAGAATGGCCGATTAACTTCAATTGTTTATAGAACATGGGAAAAATCATTCTCTTGTCAATCACGATGATTCTCATAACTCCTCCTCTGAGGATTCATCTCTCTCCTGTAAGCTTTAAATAGATCAACTCCTAAAAAAACATTAAGCAAGTTCATCCCAGCCATACCAAAAAGTGCAAGAGGAAGCTCCACACCACCCTTTTCAAACTTAGAACCATCTCTAATCAGTTTCACAGTGATGAGAACATGACATCCAACTCTTGCTACCACAAAACTCGTCAAATTAAGAACCCATTCTACCTTCACAAAATTACTTGTCGAATCACGAAAACCAGCCATTCGTCGCACTTTACGCAGATGCAGAAAAACAGAATGCAGCTCACAAATTAGAGTCAGAATAAGGTAATTAATCGTGACATTTTTATACAAGGCAAGTGTGAAGCAGACAAGTAGCAACAAATGATGCACCAGAATCGAAGGGCTAGTATATAGATTATAGAGAAGCATATCTAATTGGTCATAAGCAAAATAACCACACGAAAAGCACAAAGCTGTGTACGCCCCCGGCCACGTGTGCACAACAAGCTGTGAGTGCTCAAACATCTGATTAATTACGTCACTTGATGACGTCATAACTATCCATTGATTGGCTAAAATGAAGAGTATTGAAGCTGAAGTAGTAGAAGAGTGGAGGAGAGATACAGAGGTGTTAACGAAGAGCGGATTATTACGAGAGGATGAGAAATTGCGGATGACCCAATTGGCTGATTGGTAGAATATGAAGCCCGCAACGATTGGGAGCAGTTCGGTGCGTTTGTTGAATAGTATAAAGAATAATACTGAGACGACCCAAATGACCAGTGTGGCCATGAAAAATGCCCCAATTCCCCTCGCCATTTCCAGATCTCAAAATTTGTTTCTTTACTTAACCTCTCTATCTTTTGTTTTTGTACTTGTTCCTCTTTAAGTGTTATCTTTAGAATTACAGAGGCGTGGAGAGATGAGGATCATCAATTTCTTTCCATTTGGGAGTTGTAAGGCTTTTGGAACCCATATCTGTCTGTAATTGGGTCTAGGAAGGTAAGGTTGGGTCAGAGTCTCTAATAGGCTTCTTTAGCCTTGTTTCCTCCCCAAAAAAAAAAAAAAAAGAAAAGAGTTGGGTTTAAGTTTTGTGCATTGACCAAGTAACATATATGTTTGCCCTCATATTATTTATAAGATAACTCTTATTTACTCTATTAATTGATAACCTAAAATAAATAATACACAACTTGTTATAATAAGTTAAATTATATTAAAAAGTGTAAAATAATGATTATTATCAGTTGTACGTAACTAGGGGTGTCAAATGAGCGGGTTAAACTGATTTTAAGTGGGTCAAAATGGGTTGAGTCAATAAAAGAGCGGATTTCCTTAAAAGTAACTTGGGTTGAGATAGGTTGGGTCAAGTTGGGCTAACATTTGGTCATAGCCCAACCCGTCCAACTCTTATCAATCTTTAATTAATGTTTATTATATTCTTATGAATTGTTTAATTATCGAATAAGACTTTTTTTCTTTTGTAATGATCGTATATAACATATCAAACAAAAAAAAATTATTTTAAAGATACTTTAGCAAAGTTATTTGTAGATCAATTTGAGCTAAATTAGCCCAACTTTAAAAGAATTGAAATGGGCTAGGTCAAAATGTGTTAAGTTCAACAAATGGGCGGATCAATGACCAGCCCAATCTTAAATGGGTCAAATAGGTTTGGACTCAAATTGTCACTCCTACGTGTAACTTAAAATCTTTAAGAAAAGCTAGCATAAGATAAAAGGATAAATATAATGAGACTGAGATTGTGAAAAGTTATCCTTTACAACACTGGAAGATAAACAAAGAAACAAAATAAGCTTACTATGTAGAATTTTGATTAGCGAAAGAGTTGCTGCTCATTAGCCTAATAGCAGGTTTGGCCAAACTGGAGAAATCAGCTATTTTGAAAGTAGTTTTTTCAAAAGTGCTTTTAAAAAATGTATTAGTATACTATATTTATAAACTAATTTTGGAAAATATAGAATAACATATAAACAGAAAATGTAAATGAAACAAAAGTTAATCCGAGCCCACTGAATTCACAGTGTTTCCTTAAGGAATTTTAATCCCCTCCTAGTACCCAAGGTTATGGATTATTTCCTCCCAGGATAGAACGAATTACACACTGGTGTAGTGGTACTTCAAACCCCAATGTTTCAGCGAACACAAAGCTCGGTAGCTAATCACACTTACTGTTGCTTTCTTTGAAAATAAAACAATGCAGAAGAAGGAGGAGAACTCAGAAAATCGTATGAAAATTCTGAGAGAATGGACTTCTATTTATAGCCAACGTTGGGCTGAAAACTGAAGAGGTGCAACTCTTCAGAATGACTGTTTATGCAAAATGGCCATAACATAAATGCCATAACATAAATGGCTAATTTATAAATTAATAAATCGGGAATTGAAGAGGGAAGTTTAATTTTCAGTTACACAACTGAAAAATTGAAAACGGTTTTGTTGGATTTTAATATTAATATTAATATTCTGTTATTAAAACGAATATTTAATAACATTGTTGTTAATATTTACTATTAACAAATAAATTTGGTCCAAAAAATTAATCAATCAATCATTTGACCAAATCTAAATCCAAATCCAAATCCGAAGTCGAAGCCGAAGCCGAGCCGAGCGAGCGACGACGATGACGGCGTGAGGCTTGCCTTATTCTCAACTCTCTAAGAGCTAGAAGAAGAGCAATTGCTTATATACCCATCAAAAACCTCTTCCTCTTCTAATATGGGACAATGTCCCTTTGTCAATTGGGGGGAGGGGGAGACTTAAAATTTCACTTAAAATTTTTATTTCCCTTCATTTCCCATTCACTCACTTTTAAGCCATATTAATGCTTAAAAACCCCAACAATCCTCTACATGAATGGGAAGTGGCTATATCATGGAAATATGCATGAAAACTGTGTGATTCGCAAACAAGGATTAATTGTATCTGGATAAATATGTTTCCCTTTGAACTTTCCGTAGTGAACTTATGTCGGATATACTCGGTCAATCGATAGATTTGATATCTTTGAACCGTCGAACTTTGGTGTATACCTAGACAACCATAAGTCACACAACCAACCCTTAACCGTCTTTGGTTCTCATTGTTGTGTTCGTTTCAACCATGAACACCACCTGGTTTCATAAGTGCATAAAGAACTGGCCTTACAAAATTCTCCTTGAAGCGGCTTACACTTCACACTTACATAGGTGATTCCTAAACGTGTCATCCCGTAGATACACTATTTGATATACCCCGTACCAAATTTAGAAATCATTAAAAAGTCTTAACGCTTTATCCTTGGTACTGAACATTGTCTCATCACGAGAATGGACCAAAATTTTAGTTGAAATATTGAACCGTCATTAATGACTTTGTTTGATCTCCTTGAACCTAGATCTTGGGATCTACAGTCTTCTAGGTAGAGTTACCGCCACAATGACTTGTTCTCGGCCATAGTTCCATTCTCTTTGATGATTTCTCAACTATCTCTCTAGTTAGGCCTTTTATAAGTGGATCCGCTACATTATCGCTTGACGTTACATAATCAATCGTGATAATTCCTCTAGAGAGTAATTGCCTAACGGTTTTATGTCTTCATCGTATATGATGAGATTTACCGTTATACATAACGCTCCCAGTCCTTTCAATTGCCGCTTGACTATCGCAATGTATGCACATTGGTGCCAACGGTTTAGGCCAAAATGGAATGTCTTCCAAGAAATTTCGGATCCATTCAGCTTCTTCACCGGCTTTATCTAAGGCTATGAATTCTGCCTCTATTGTAGAGCGGACAATACAAGTTTGTTTGGATGACCTCCAAGATACCGCTCCTCTGTGGACTTAGAATCAGTAGAACCGGTGATCCAATTTGCATCACAGTATCCCTCAATCACTGCAGGATATTTACTGTAGTGCAAAACAAAGCCCTGGGTATGTTCTAAATATCCTAAAACTCGTTTCATTGCCATCCAATGAGATTGACATGGATTGCTCGTGTATCGACTCAATTTACTTATAACACAAGCTATATCTGATCGTGTACAATTCATGATGTACATTAAACATCCCGACACACAAGCATAATCCAATTGTGATATACTTTGGCCTTTGTTCTTTGCTAATGCAAGATTCACGTCAATTGGAGTCTTTGCAACTTTAAAGCCTTAGTGCTTCAAGTACTTTCTTAATATAATGAGATTGTGACAATGCCAGACCTTGAGGAGTCTGGATCTTAATTCCCAGAATTAAATCAGCAACTCCCAAGTCCTTCATATCAAACTTGCTAGTTAGCATACGCTTAGTAGCATTTATGTCGCATTGTCATTACTCATTATCAGCATATCGTCCACATATAAGCAAACAATGACTATGTGATTTGGAATATTTTTAATGTACACACATTTGTCATATTCATTTATCTTAAAATCATTTGACAACATTATTTGGTCAAATTTCGCATCCCATTATTTAGCTTCTTGTTTTAGTCCGTAAAAGGATTTAACAAGTTCACATACCTTCTTTTCTTTACCTGGAACCACAAACCCTTCAGGTTGTTCCATGTGGATTTCTGTATGAACCTCCTACTTCGATTCATCTTCCTAGACTTGTTAAGTTTATCTATTCTTCCTAACAGTTCCTTTTTAATCTGTGCAATTACTAGCTCTCTTTGCACAGTTTGCCATCTTAAGATTCTCCAGTTCCTAGCCCTCCATGTATGATATATACTCGCTTCCCACATTGCAACCACCATTTCCTTTTTACCTTGCTTCCGGTGCTTCCTTTTTATGTTGGCTAATGCTTGCTGATAGTTACCAATCGAGTTGTGAACACTAGTCCATTGGAATAGGGAATTACGAATTGTTGTGCCCAATTACAGTCCACAAATAAGCGCTGATGGGATTCCTTGGCATTATCATCATATAAACAACAATTAATATCTTCCACTGGAATATGTAGCTTGATTAATCTCTCCTTCAGCAACAGTCTACCTTGTAGAGCAAGCCAAGCTATGAATCTGTGCTTAGGTTGAGCTACAGCAGTCCAAAGAAGTCATGCCGTTTCCAGTCTTCCATGCACCCCAATAATGACATTGTAGCAGTTCGAAATAGAATACTCATCCCCTATGCTTAGGGTGAATCTATTATGTTGGTACAAATCCTTCATTTCCTCTTTTTGAAAATTAAGTTTCCTCCAATACCAGCTGCTATCCTATTGAGGTTTGTGATTCCAAATATTGGATAAAACTCTAAGCATCAAATGTTTTTAGCTTTAATGAAGCTATCTCTTCAAAAATAATTACCTGCAACTTGATCTTCTTCCCTTGAACATAAAGTAGTTTTCTCAACTGATGCATAAAGTCTATCACATGTTTTATTCTTTCATAGGACAAGACAACTCTAACATGGTTGACACTTTCATAAAATAAAGCAGCCATAGATGCAAGAGACCCCGCAACAAAGGATCCTTGGATAGCTGTGAAAAGTATCTATAAAAAAAAAGTTTACTCAAGTTGAGGATATGGCTAAAAGAGCATGAAGAGGGCAATTTAATGTTGCTTCACGCATTTTTTTAGATCATTAGTCAATAGCTCCCTGGACAGCACAATAAGGGTGACTTCTAGCGCGCTTGCAGTGCTGAGCTACTATGTTGTTTCTCATTGGGTTCTTAGAATATTGTATTCTGTGTAAATGTGCTCATTCTAATTAACACCGATGGCGTAACTGGAGATTTTCCAGAAAAGAAGGGTAAAGGGATGAGGAAAAACAAGAAAAGTAGGAAGAATAGTACGAGAATGATCAATTGCAGAACTATCGAAGCATATGTGAGCACGTGATTTTTGCCATATATGAATTACTTCTACAGAATCCCAAAGAAATAGATTTTTCTTTTAATTATTTGCCATTTTAGGAATTTTTGTAGATTTTTCTTAATTATTTGCATTTTTCTGTGCATGTTTAATTTTATTTAAATCATGAAAATACAAAAATACTCTACATTTGTATTTAGGATTTATTTTTACATTTTTAGGTTAATTAGTAAATTAGTTTTTTTATAAATATGAAAAATATCACAAAAAATGACTCACTTTGCATTTTCAACTTTTTAATTTTAAATTTTTTAGTTCTTCTTTTAATTTAGGAGTTAATTAATTTTTGTAAATACTATGACGAGTAATTATCTTAATTTGGTAAATTAATTTAGTTTAAGAGTTAATTTTGGTCTTAAATTAATTTGAAAAGAAAAAGGGAAATTGGAAATTGAAAAGAAAAAAAAGGTTCAAGAGAAGGCTGTTGATTTTTGGGCCAATTTGGCACAACCCAAGTAATTTCCCCCCAGACCCGTTCAAGATCCGGCCCAAACCACGCCCCTAACCCGGTCCAACCATTCAGTCACTTAGACAACTCAAACGACGTAGTATGGAACTAAAACTACGTCTTTTAGAGTTCAAGGGTTAAAAGTAGACCCGAGCCCTTCATTTGCTTCCATCCAACGACCCTGATGCTTCGCCATTTCTCGTTTAAAACTGTCCAAACCTTATTAGAAAACTTAGTACCCTGTTTCACTTCATTTCCCCTATCTCTTAGACCTCCAAACCTAGCCCGCCGCCCTTCAAACTTCCGCCATTTCCGCCGGTGTTGAATCTCGAAATCCCACCAAAATTTCACCACACACTCCCCAGACTCCCTCAAACACTGAGCCATCGTCAATTTTCCCAAAATCCCCACCAGTTTCCTTTAATTTCAGATCTAAAACGAACCCTAGATCCATTCCCGCCTCTGACTCATCATGCAAAGGCCTGAGTCCATGATTCTCCCATCTTTGAAGAAAAATTTGGCCTGAAACGAGTGTTAGACGGTTGTTCTCACAAGAACAAGCCAATTAACACTTATTTTTGGTTTAAATCAGAAAACATCGGAGTTCCGTCTAAGCTCATTGTCCGTCTTCCTATTTTAGGTATTTCCGTTTTTTGGTTTTCATCTTTGATTTTATTCTCGTCTTCGTCTCTTTCTGATTCTTTCCTTCTCTTTCTTATTTTTTGTTTTGAACTGTTTTGTTTGCATTTTAGGATTAAGTTGGGTTAGCATGTTGTTTAGTCCATTTGATTTCATGGTCTGATTTGCTCAGTCTCCCTTTATTTTGTCTTCTTTTGGAATTATCGATTTCAGGAGTTTTTGTAACTTCGGTGGCTTGTTCTTTTCATGGGTTTTGTTTCGAATTAAAACTTTGGGCTTCGTTGGTTAGAAGCCCAAAGAGGGGAGGGTCCATTCGGGTCGTGAGCCCAGGGTTTTGGTTTGATTTTTGGATTAGCTTGACCCATGTTTGGTTTATGAGGGTAAATAACAGGGGGTTAAAGGGTATTTGGGGGAATTTAATTGAGAGAATCTTTTAAATACTGAATGGGAAACTTCCAGAAAAGAGGGGTTTGGGTTAGTTCAGTAAATGGTTTAAAAATTCAAGGTTAAAAGTGAAAAAATAAAAATTGGGGAAGGATTGATTGATAATATAGGGAAACCAATTTTGTTGCCCTAAAAGCCCTATATATAAGGCTGGTTTTCAGTGAAATGAGTAGAGTTTTTGACATATACTGAAATTTAGAAACGGCTGAAGGAATACTCTGAAAGAATACTGAAATTTCTGCATTCTTTGTTCGAAATTGGCTTAGGGTCTTCTTTTAATCTTCTTAACTTTGAAACCTTCAAAGGATTTCTGGTTCATTTTGGATCCAAAAATGGTATAAAAGCTGGTTTTTGCTGTGTTGGTGTTACTGATATATTGTTGCTGCTTCCTCCTAACCTCAGGCTATTTTCTTGTTATTTTGTTGCTGTAACCAGGTATTTCTTGGATCTCGTTAATATGTGAAGTGTATTTGGAAGCCCCATAATTGATTCAAATAGTTGTGGATGAATGTTAGCTGAATACTAGTTTATGTTCTTCAAAGTTTACCTGGTTGTTCCATATTGAATTAGCCTTACTATTTTGAAATTTATTATATTCAATCATGCTTAGATAGTGCATTTTGGACTGTATTTGAACTCTCTTTGTCATGTACTTAATTTGGACTGTTGTAGCATGGTTTATTATAGACGAGTAACATCTTATTTGGTGATGTTTGATTGAATTGTTTCCCAAACTAGTAATGACAATCAGTCTACAGTGAGCTTTTCTTATAGTCTTGTTGTACCTAGTAGTAATTATTTGGGAACTGTTTCTTTCAATGTTTGTTTTTGGATGAAAGTTCAACTTTTAATATTGTGAGCATGATGATGTATGTGAATGTTATAATGTTGATTTTGAGTAAATTTCAGAAGGTGATATCTTAATATGATTAATGGCATTGAGTCATTGTGAAATTGACTAGTAGTTTCTTTTTTTTTATTTTATATAATTTAGAATCTTATGGTTGAAATAGATAATAACAGTGATTCATAAGGCTTTCGAGGGTCATATGCATTGCATGTTGAGGATGTTTGTTTAAAGTTGGAGTGGTAGTTTAGCATGTCTGATAGCATGAATGGTCATGAGTTATAGGCTCAATGGTTTCAAGAGCTGTAGCATATTTTAATTCCTTGAGTAAGGAGGTTCCACTGCATAAAAGTGGTGGTATGATAAACAAATATGGATTATGATTTTGATGCTATCATGTGTTAACAATTAGCTTGGCTTGTAATCAATTCCCTTACCCCTGCTGTATATGTGCTTGGTCGTTAATTGTTGGGCCTAAGTCTGGCCTATTTTTGAGGTTTGGATCGAGGGCTAATGAAACGTGTTAGGCTCATTTTGGGCCCAGCTAAATTGCTGAAAGGTTGCTCATCCATGCCAAGTGGTGAGTTCGAAATCCAACCTCCCCCCATGTGTTCTTTTACTTAAGACACCGGAAGTTCCAGTTGGGCCTTTTATGTTTGAGGTAATGAGGCCCACTGCTGGCCTTAGTCCTTTTCAAGAGCCAAATGCTTGATTTCAATTCAACGCAAGTCCATTATTTATTAGGTTAGTTTGAGCATTAGTTTAGGATAAATTCGAATTCCCTTAGTCTTCGTTGATTAATTAGACTCTTTTAATTTAGATTGAGGTATGCCATGTTACTAAAACCAATAATTTATGGCTCTCACAAGACTAGATTAAGAAACCCTTTTAATAGAAGTAATTTGAGGCGCGTCATGCCGAATAAAACCCCTAAGTCCATGGCCCTCATATAATTAGTACTAACCCTTTAAAATCGGGGTGTGCCATCAATTTAATTTTTCATGGCCCTCGCAAACATTGTTTTAAATTTGAATTTTCGTAGTTGCTTTAGGTGCGTTCTTTAAATTGACTTTCCTTTAATTACTAAACTCGGAGTGTACATTTCATGTGACCCAATTTCAATTCTTAACAATGTTAAATAGAACGTGTCGCGAACCGCCGATGCATTTTATATGGTGTGGTTCAAGGCATGTTTTAAATAAAGTTGAATCTTCCTAAAATAATTTAAAGCGGTTAATAAGTTAAAAATGCACCATAGGCTAAAACATGTAATAAATCGGATAATAGGCCAATTTTAATAAGTTTAAGCGACCGTGTTAGAACTATGGAACCCGGAAATGCCTAACACCTTCTCCCGGGTTAACAGAATTCCTTACTTAGAATTTGTGGTTTGCAAACTTTAAAACGAAAGTCGAATTTCCTCGACTTGGGATTTAAAAATAAACCGGTGACATGGAACGCCAATTAAACTATTCCAAGTGGCGACTCTGAATTTAATAAACAATCCCATTTCGAATAATGTCACTTAAAGTGAGAAAACTCCCTATATACCCTCAGGGGTGTAAAAAGGAGGTGTGACAGCTCTGGCGACTTTGCTAGGGATCCAAACCCTGAACCAAGGTTTAAGAATTCGAGCTTAGAATAACTGTTATAGTTGGCTTTATTTATTATCTGATTTGTACATGTTGAGCCTAATGTGCTAAATGTCGCTTTTACCGCTTTGATATTGTTTGGACTGTATATAAATTGCTACGAAACTCTCTTCTCTCTAAGTTTTCTAAATCATCTGGGAAGTGTGCACTTCATGTAACTTCTTTTCTGTTAGAGTCATATCCTAAATTTAGAACGAGGTTCAGACAAGTTGCAAAGCCGGTAAAACTTCTGTATTCCCGATACGCTGCCCCCCTCGGCTCGAGCTGTCCGCTCGGGTAAGCCAGGTCTAGAACAATATACCTAAGTTTTTAAACCTAGTATAACAAAGCCTCATGCCGGATCCCTAGTAGGAACGCTTGTTTGCATCACGTGCATTTGACTTCGGCGACTCAACACATGGGTTGAGTCTATCTAGGATAGGTGTACCCGAAATAAAAAGTCCATCCTGATGCATTCTACTTGTGCATTTATTTGCTTCAGATTGTATGTTGACCGGCTTATGAATAATGGAGAAAAGTTGGGAAAGAGAAAAATCAATTTGAGGGCTGAGAGAGATAATTACCTGTTTTGAAAAACCCGACGTCCAAAAGTACTGAAACTCTGCTGAAATTTTGAAAAAAAAAAAGAAAGAATTTTTGTTTCAAGAAAACATGTGGTATTGTTTATATTATGTCAAACTACCCGAACTACGTAAGTTTGATTCTCACCGGATGTGGGATACGTAGGCAACACTCGCCGGGTCCAACTCGATTTTTTGCAAAAAGAACCCAAAAAAGAACAAAACTTTATTGTTTTGTCATAAATAAGTTAGGTGGTGCCATTCTTGTCTAAATAGCCAAAATGTCCCCAAAAGGGCGCCGAAAGGCTATTTTTGCAAGAACAACCACATATGGTTTCTTTTTCAAATTTTTGGCCGATTAGCAAACACAACCTTAAAATCTTCTTTCCTGAAGTGCTGAAAGGCCGTATTTGCAAGGCTAGATTTTTGTTTTGAAATAAAAAATTTTGAAAAATTGATAACCCCCTCTTGTGTCGAAATAAATCATGATCTTTTAACCAAATCACCCTAATAAATGTGCAGGATGAGCACAAATTAAAATGAACACTTCACAGTTCTTGAGAAAATCCCATTACAACTCCATATGTGGTGGAACGACTTAGGAAAGGTCAGTAGAGAGATTGTGGTAAAAGTTTTGGGTGATCTTGTGGGACTTTTGAAAATCAAACCAAGGTTGGATGTGATTGAGGCTTTGATACCTTTCTGGGACCCAACTCATAATGTGTTTCACTTTTCTGATTTTGAGCTCACCCCCACATTGGAGGAAATAGCGGGCTATGCCGGTCTTAGTGGGAACCTTAGAAGTCGGTGCCTGGTGGCTCCAAGAACAGTATCTCCTCACAAGTTTCTAGATCTATTGAGCATTAGTTGGGAGGTTCAAGATGGGAATCTATCCGAAGGATTTTGCACATTCCATTTCTTGTACCAGTGCTATGGCAATCCTCACGGTTTTGAGGCACCAGATACTGACCTAACTCATTCAGGAAACAAAGACAAATGGGAGGCACGACGGGGTTTAGCTTTAATAGTAGCATTCTTGGGTTTCATAATCTGCCCAAGAAAAGATGGAAACATAGAATTGGGTCTTGTGGGAATGGTCGACGTCATGATTAAAAAAACTAATGGCACCCTTGTTCCAATGATCTTAGCGGTGATTTACCGAGCTTTAACCATCTGCCGAGAAGGGGGAAAATTCTTCCAGGGCTGTAACTTGATCCTACAACTTTGGATACAAGAACATCTTTGTCACCTCTTGGGGTACATGAACTACGACATGACTGGTCTGAATTGCATTAAAGAGTATGAAAACCGAGTGGTAGGTTGTGAATTTCCAGAAGGTACAAAGTCTTGGTTTGCGCATTTGAGTTTCTTAACTTCGGACAAAATTGAGTGGACTTTCGGTTGGCTCCTTGTCACTGAAGTCATTTACATGTTAGCCGAGGTGTGCTATCTTCTCTTAATGGGTCTCCGGAGCATCCAGCCATATGCTCCTCATAGGGTGCTGAGACAACTAGGCAGGTTTCAAACTATCCCACATGACAAAGATCTGAGCCGACAAGTCATCAAATTGGGTCCAAAGGCTGTATTCCCAAAAGGAAAAGTTCGTCAGATTTGGAATGAGTGCAGATTTCTAGAACTAAATACTCAGGTGTGGGATTTATCTAAAGGCAAGTTAGACCCTAATTACATGACTTGGTTTGGTAAGAGGTTTCAAATCCCTCGAAAGCCCAAACGGCCTACTAAAAGACCCCACATCCAGCAATTCACTGGCGATTCGCGAGAGCAATGGGACTGGTTGGCAAAAGAGGCAAATTACAGGGCCAAGATAAGAAAATTGGAGGGACAAATCAAGGAGCTCAAATTTGATAATAGCGTACAAGCTGCTGCCGATGAAGGGGAAAAGAAGAAGCTGGTTCAAGAAAACAAAACCCTTTGAGCCTAGATCCAAAAAATGAAAATAGCTGTCGAGAACCAGGAAAGAAGCCGGGCAGATGAAAGGCTCATAAGTGGTCTTAGAAGGAAAGTATCTGAGTATCAAGATGACTTAGAAAAATTCAAGGCTAATCTAGCAAGAGTCCGAGCAGAGCTGACAAAGAATGCAGAGGGACGGGCGGAGTTTGTACGACAGTTGAAAAGAAAATACGAGGGAACAATCACAGATTTGAAGAAAAAACTAATTACCCTCGAAAATGAGATGGCCAAACAAGCTAGGAACTTTAAAGCCGAAAGGGAACATTGTTATGCCTTAATGTCCCAAGTAGAGGAAGATATGCAACAGCTGTCTCAGCAAATCAGGCGTTTGCTCCAAGAAAAGGGTATTATTAGGGAGAGGGTTAGAGCAATTGCTGATTACATCGTCATGAAGTGCCATGAATGTGAAGATATGACTCGAACCACTTTCTTTGCTGCGGTAATGACCTTTGTTCGCCAAATAATGAGTGACTTGGAACGTCTTTAAGGGAATCTTGCACATAGACCCGTGGTAAAACCAACCGATGTCTCACAGGCCCCTGGAGTAGAATCACTTATGTACTCTTGATTTGTTCTTATTTTTATTTTGATTCTGTATTTCAGTTTCTAGTTTAAAGTATGTTTCAAGTCCGTTTGTAGTTTTTAAATTCCTAGAAAGAGTATGTTGGAGTCTTTTGTAATAGAAAAGTTTAAGAGTTTTTATTAATGAAAACTAGAAAATCCCAAAAAATTGTTTCTTTATTTTTTCGCATTTATTTCTTGAACTACGTGATGATCTGATTAACGCGGCGTCGTGATACGTAGGCAATCCTCATCGGATCCGGTCATGATTTTGTAAATAACTCAAATAAAAGAGGAATGTGGGAAGGAAAGAACCGAAAGAAAAACCAAAAGAAAAGAAAGATAAAGCCAAAAGAAAAAACCAAAAAAAAAAAATAAAAAAAAGATGAGAAAATGAGAGTGCAAAAAGAGCAAGAGAGAAGATCAGGGAGATAAACAAAAGCCGGGATAAGACATGCAATCGGTGCAAAACATGTAGAAATACATTTAACTGTATATGTGCATCACACCCCCAATGTGCGATTACCTATGTGTTAATTGCTTCAAACTAACCGGTTTGTTGTCTACTATTGAGTTTAGGTTCTATATTAAGGTGGTTGGTTTTGTGGTAATCTGGCTTCACATCCGTACTTTACAAGATCAAAAGGAAGTGTTGAAATGTCGTCAGAAAGTCATCTGCCAATAGTTCCTATCCCGGAGGATAGCCTACTATCTGTTATCCCAGCCTCCGAGTCAGCAACTACTGAGGAGAATAGGGTACTGCACCTCCGTGTGCTTGAAATATGGGATGCCTGGTCCAATGGTAGGGAGCATCCAAGCGCCATACTTGGTTTCCCCGAGTTACTTCCCAGGGCAAGTGGAAACTCCAACGTCCCAATAAGCTACCCGAACACCCCACTTGGATACCCCACCATCTCAGCTCACTTCGTTGGAACACCTTCTGAGGTTCTCCCCTAGGTGATTTCAAGAGTGGCCTCCAACATGTTCACCGCTCAGCCAACTTCGGCTATGGTGCAACCCACTTTGCCCAGGCTTAGCTTTGATCCATCATCCTTCACCTTCCAAGTACCATCCTTTCCACCAGAACTTACCCAGTTCGCCACCAATTCTTACCCTCAACAACTCCGGTACGAGTTTACCACGGGACAAGAGAAAACTACCAAGAACCCCGAGCAGGAGGAAATCACTCGGAAGATGAGGAAAATGGAACAGAGCCTTAAGAATATACAGGGCTTGAGCGGACAAAAGAGCGTATCCTACGCTGATTTATGTATGTTCCCACATGTGCATTTACCCCTGGGTTTCAAGACCCTAAAGTTGGAAAAGTATGATGGGCATGGGGATTCCATAGCCCACCTCAAAAGGTACTGCAATCAACTGAGAGGAACAGGTGGAAAAGAGGAGCTTCTCATGGCTTATTTTGGAGGGAGTCTGGTCGCATCACATCTGAGTGGTACATAGATCAGGATATATCTCGTTGGCATATTTGGGATGATCTAGCTCGGGATTTTGTCAGACAGTTTCAGTATAAAGAAGAAGTCCTCGAAAAGTTTATGAGAATATGCTATCAAATGGCGCGAACAAGTGGCCAGGGTCAAGCCTCCAATGGATGAAATAGAAATGGTGAGTGTCTTTCTACAAGCCCAAGAGGCTGACTACTTTCAGAATATGATGTCCGCAATGGGGAAACCGTTTGCTGAGGCCATCAAGATTGGTGAGATGGTCGAGAATGGTCTGAAAACGGGGTGCATATTGAGCCAATCTGCCATAAGAGCTACATCCCAAGCAATTCAAGGCTGGTCCGGAGGTGTAGTAAACAGAAAGAAGAAAAAAGAGGTGGCGATGACAACTTCAAGTGTAAGAAACCCCCGTCCACCCAAAAATTACTTCCCTTCAAACACTCCACAACATTATTATCCTCATCAGGCCTATGCTATGGCACCTCAGACGTACGCAGTAATGAACGCCCAGCCATACGCTCGGCCATAACCATAGTTCAACCAAAACTGAGCTCCATTTCCCAAAAACAACCCGCCTCACCAAGCTTAGTATAATCCCCGACCTCCACAAAATAACTTCCCCAACAATGCCCATGCTCGAGATCCACCAAGGAGAACGAATTTCACACTTATTGGTGAGTCATACTCTAGTCTTTTCCCTAAACTAGTCCAAATGGGTCTGTTGCAACCCGTACCCCAAACCAGGAAAAACCTAGAGCCGCCCTCCTATCGAGCCAATGCTCGATGTGCTTACCATTCGGGAGCAGAAGGGCATGATACTGAAGATAGTTGGACTCTAAAAAGGGCTATTGAAAATCTCATAGAACAAAAACGGATAGTGCTAAAGGATGAAGACATTCCTAATGTGACCAACAACTCATTACCGCTCACAACAACAAGCCAGTTATAGGAATGATTTGCGAGGATAAGGAGTTTGATCCTACTTTAAAAGCCATAATTGCAATTGCTGATGTCGAGAAGAAGCCAAAGGATACTGCAAAACAAGACAAGGGGGATAATAAGAGTAAACCCACCCTTCAAAATACAGAAAAGACAGTGAAAACCAAAACTGAGGCAACACCCCTAAAAGATGCCATTTTGTATGTTCCCCGGGGTCACAAGAAAGAACAAATGACTTTGAGCCCTCCAAGAAGGTTTGAGCTGAACAAGGGATCTAAGATGTACGTTCCTAAAGGGACCTATGTGGTACGAGGGCCAGTAATTTTACTAAGGCTGAATGATCCCGTGGTTATTGGCCGCGCATCGCAGAGGCCTATGACAAATCTACTGTCATCCCATAGAATTACAACAAGGCGGTAATAACCTACAGGGGAAAAGAGATCTTGGGAGAAACAAATGAAACTAACCCAGCTGAGAAATACTTTAATGTGGGAGAAGTGAACAATGCCAAGCAGAAACGCTTCCCAATCAAGAAACCAGTTAGTGCCGAAGAAGCAGAAGAGTTCTTCCAAAAAATAAAAACTGTGGACTACGAGATAATTCACCAACTCCGAAAGTCTCCTGCTCAGGTCTCTTTATTGTATCTGTTAATGAATTCAACTGAGTATCAGAAAGTGTTGATAAAAACCCTCAATGAAGCTTATGTTCCGATTGAAACCACTGTGGAACAACTGGAAAGGATGGCGGAAAGATTCTTCGCAGTTAATCGGATTTCCTTTAGCAAAAATGATTTTCCCCCGGAAGGGTCTGCCGACAACAAAGCCCTCCATCTGATAGTTAAATATGAGGGATACTATGTGAATAGAGTCATGCTAGATGGCGGATTCGGAGTTGATATCTGCCCTCTCTCAACTTTGCAAAGAAAGGAGATTGGGACTAAGAGAATCAGGCCTAACAATGGCTACGTGCGTGCATTTGATGGCATCAAGAGAGACACTATAGGCAAGATCGATTTTATTTTGACTATTGGTACTGTGGATTTCGAGGTGACCTTTCAAGTCCTAGACATGGACACTTCTTATAATTTCCTCTTGGGAAGACCTTGGATTCACGTGGCAGGGGCCGTACCTTCCACGCTGCACCAGATGGTGAAATTTGAATATGAAGAACAGGAAATTGTGGTTCATGGAGAAGATGAGCAGTCGATTTACAGAACCCGTCAGTCCTATGTATCGAAGCCAGAGAAGGTAGCGAGCATATAGTTTATCAAACTTTCGAAGTGGTGGTCGCAGATCAATGTGAGGAGGGAAACCCTTGTCCTTAACCTTTTTTGTCAAATGCATCCATCATGGTCGCTGCTGAAATGATCAAGCATGGTTATAAGCCTGGGAAGGGACTCAGGACATCATTGCAAGGTATCACGGAACCTATCACCCTACTTGCTACTAAGAAGTTCTTCGGCGTGGGTTTTCGCGCCACAGAAGCTGATGTGACATGGGCAAATAAATGAAAGAGCGATGGTTGGGTGTTACCTCAACCGGTTCCGCATCTCTACAGAACATTCGTCAGGCCCAAGTACAACGAGGAAGAGAAGATGAGACCTTCATGGCCGAAGAAATTGAGGACATATGTGGAGCCATGAGGCAAATGCTGTATGAAACCCACATGGTTCAGCCGGGAGAAGGCTCGAGCACCGCTGAGGTGCTGCACATGGGGCCCAATGCCAAGTTGCAAAACTGGAAGGCTACTCCATTCCCAATTAGGTGGGAATCTCAATAGTCCAGTCCTACCACCTTTTCTATATCACGAGTTATTTTAGGGTGTAACTCGGATGTTTCTTTTAGTTTCCTGTCTTTAAATTCCAATGTAAACCCTATTATCTTCAAAAATTCAATGAAATGAAATCAATATTTCATCGTTCATCTCTTTATTCTTTATGATTTTTGTTACTTTTTCTTATTTCTTCTTTCAGTTCTAATAATGCGGCTTTAAATAACATGGTATACTTGCGGACTTCATGCCCATATCCAAACACGCTGTCTAATTGTGAAATAATGAATCAAGAACCGGAATATGATGAAGAAGAGGCTTTTAGGGAAATAAATCGAGAACTAGAACAATTTGAAAATAAACCTAAGCTGAACTTAAATGAAACCGAGCCGGTTAATTTGAGTAGTTCTGAAGAAGTCCAAGAAATTGAAATAAGCATTCACACAGATGAAAGAACTATGGACGCATTGATCCAACTTTTGTTTGAATTCAAAGATGTGTTTGCTTGGTCTTACGATGACATGCTAGGATTAAGTGTCGATTTGGTGGTCCACAAGTTGCCGACTTACCTCGATTATCCCCCTATCTAGCAAAGACAGAGGAAGTTCAAAACTGATATCAGTGACAAGATTAAAGAAGAGGTCACAAAATAGTTGAAGGCAGGAGTGATACGACATACCACATGGCTGGCTAACGTGGTTCCCGTACCAAAGAAAGACGGAAAAACTCGAGTGTGTGTGGACTACAGGGATCTGAACAAAGCAAGTCACAAGGACAATTTCCCTTTGCCGAACATCCACATCCTTGTTGATAACTGCGCCAAACATGAGATACAGTCTTTCGTGGATTGTTATGCAGGATATCATCAGGTGTTGATGGATGAAGAGGATGCGGAAAAGACAACCTTCACCATACCCTAAGCGCCCATTGCTACAGGGTTATGCCCTTTGGTTTGAAGAATGTCGGGGCAACTTATATGAGGTCCATGACTGCCATCTTTCATGACATGATGCACCAAGAAATTGAGGTGTATGTGGACGATGTGATCATCAAATCCAGAATACAGGACGACCATGTTCGGGACATGAGAAAGTTCTTTGAGCGGCTGCGTAAGTATGATTTGAAGCTAAATCCGGCTAAATGTGCATTTGGGGTTCCATATGGCAAACTCTTGGGATTTATAGTCAATCGGAGGGGCATTGAGCTAGACCTAACAAAGATAAAGTCTATTCGGGATTTGCCTCCTCCAAGAACCAAGAAAGAGGTTATGAGCCTGCTAGGAAGGTTGAACTACATTAGCCGATTCATTGCTCAGTTGACTTCTACATGTGAACCCATCTTCAAGCTATTAAAGAAAGATGCAGCGATTAAATGGATGGATGAGTGTCAAGAAGCCTTTGACAAATCAAAGAATATCTGTCGAACCCGCTAGTTTTGGTCCCACCTAAACCTGGGAGGCCTTTTTTTCTGTATTTGACAGACTTGGAGAATTCCTTCGGATGTGTCCTCGGGCAACATGATATGACCGGAAGGAGAGAGCATTCAATCTACTATCTGAGCAAGAAGTTCACAAGTTATGAAGCCAAATATACCCTGTTAGAAAGGACTTGCTGCGCCCTTACTCGCGTCACTCAGAAGCTTAGGCATTACCTTTTGGCCTATACCACTTACCTCATCACCAGGTTGGATCCTTTAAAGTACATATTCCAAAAGCCGATGCCCACATGGAGGTTAGCAAAATGGAAGATCTTGCTCACTAAATTTGACATAGTCTATGTCACCCGCATGGTAATGAAAGCCCAGGCTTTAGCAGATCACCTAGCTGAAAACTCTGTTGATGACAAATATCAACCTCTGAGTACCTACTTTCCGGAGGAGGAGGTGAATTTAGATGAGATAACGTCACAAGACACCAATGCTTGGAAAATATTCTTCGATGGAGCTGTGAATGCAAAAGGTGTTGGAATTGGGGTAATTTTGATCTCACCCACTGGTCAGCACTATCCAGCCACAGCCCGACTTCGGTTTTTCTGCACAAACAATACTGCCGAGTATAAAGCCTGCATTATGGGTATGAATATGGCAATCGACCAAGATGTTGAAGAACTATTGATCATGGGGGATTCAGACTTGATCATCCGACAAGCTCAGGGTGAATGGGAAACTCAGGATGTCAAACTTATTCCATACAGGCAATGTGTGGAAGACCTTAGCAAGGGGTTCAAGTCAGTCGAGTTAAGGTACATTCCTCGTTTTCACAATGAGTTAGCCGATGCACTCGCTACTTTGGCCTCGATGTTACCATATCCGGGTAATCTCCATATTGACCCGTTGGAAATCCAAATCTGAGAAAGGCATGGTTACTGCAATACGGTTGAGTTGGAACCAGATGTTCAGCCATGGTATCATGATATCAAGAGATTTCTGAAAACGAAAGAATATCCCGAGCAAGACAATGGAGATCAAAAGAGAACCATTAGATGGCTTGCTGACAGTTTCTTCTTGAGCGGCGGGGTCTTATACAAAAGGACTCCGGATCTCAACTTGTTAAGATGTGTTGACACCGAAGAGGCCGGAAGAATCATGTATGAAGTGCACGAAGGAGTGTGTGGACCCCACATGAATGGGTATGTTTTGGCAAAGAAGATCCTTCGAGCAGGCTATTACTGGATTACTATGGAAAAAGGTTGCTTTAGTTTCGTCCGGAAATGTCATCAGTGTCAGGTGCATGGTGACTTGATTCATGCACCGCCTAAGAACTGCATCCCATTTCACCACCTTGGCCATTTGTTTCCTAGGGTATGGACGTCATTGGGCCGATCGAGCCAAAAGCTTCAAATGGGCATAGATTCATATTAGTCGCTATCAACTACTTCACAAAGTGGGTTGAAGCAATTACTCTCAAATCCGTCACCAAGAAAGTTGTGTTAGACTTCGTGCACTCCAATCTCATTTGCCATTTCGGTATTCCTGCAACTATCATTACAGATATTGCTGCAAACTTGAATAGTCACTAGATAAGGGAGATATGTGAGCAGTTTAAGATCACGCATCGAAATTCTACTCCTTATCGGCTCAAAGCCAATGGTGCCGTCGAAGCAGCAAACAAGAACATCAAAAAGATTCTGAGAAAGATGATCCAAAGTTCCAGGCAATGGCATGAAAAGTTGCCGTTTGCACTATTGGGATATCGCACTATTGTGCGCACATCAGTCGGAGCAACCCCATATCTTTTGGTTTATGGCACTGAAGCCGTGATACCCGCAGAAGTTGAAATCCCTTCTATTCGGATCATTGTTAAATCTGAAATCAAGGATAGTGAGTAGGTCAAGACTCGTTTGGAATAGTTAACCGTAATTGATGAAAAGCGAATGGCCACAGTCTGCCATGGCAGTTATATCAACAAAGAATGGCCCATGCTTACAGCAAGAAAGTGCGGCCTAGAAACTTTGAAGTGGGGCAACTCTTTTTGAGGCGTATTCTCCCCCACCATCAGGAAGCAAAAGGAAAGTTCGCTCCTAACTGGAAAAGCCCATACATTATCAGAAAATTGTTGCTAAAAGGGGTGTTGTACCTGGGAGACATCGAAGGAAATGACTCCAAAACAGCTGTAAATGCAGACACAGTCAAAAGGTATTATGTCTAGTCTTTCTGCAGAAACAACATTATCCGATTGGGATGACGAAGGATTTCATTCTCGCTACCCCAAACATTCCAATCCTTTGCTAACCCTTTGAGCCGATTACCTTTCTTTCATTACCCTCTTTGGAACTTGAAAATATTTGTAATTAAGAATGAAAAAAAATAAAAAATAAAAACAACAAAACAAAATGTTTTCCTGAACTACGTTCGACTTGATTTCGAAAGGATACGTAGGCAGCCTCTCTCTGGGGTTCAGTCACACCAAAATAAAAATCCAAAGTCCTCCAAAAGTGAAATCAGGGCAAATGTTATAATGGTTCGGCAAAGGTTTCGCCCAAAAGGTTCCAAAGTTGTAACTCAATACCAAATCCTTTTTACCCCAAAACCCTGTTCAAGTCCTTCTGATCACTCGGCAAAGAGGTTCAAAATGGGAGGATAAAGTTACTTGGATCTGATACAACAAAATGAGAGAAGTGAAATGAGAGAGTCTTATTGGTGAAAACCCACACGGGCGCCGTGAGGCGACAATAAGAGTGTCTTGTTAGTGAAAACTCGTAAAGTTCACTATAAGGCGATAGTGACAAGAAAAATGAGAGAGGTCGATTGGCGAAAACCCACAAAGGGCGTCGTTGATCGAAAAGAAGAAGTCCCTTACCACCATTGGCATTGAAAGAGTCCTATCAAGGTTTCTCGATTTTAAAACATGGGTCATGATGGGTTTACGAGAAGTTGGATAGTTGGGCAGATCGGGTGTCCAGTCCAAGAAGCATGTCATGTCTATTGAAGTCTGCATGCACCCTAGATAAGTCCTTCTTTCCTCCCCAAAAGAGATACTTCTCTTTAAATTCACTTTCCTATCCTTTGTTTACTTTTCTTTGAATCATTTTCGATTTAATTCTTCTCTGAAACTAATACAAAGAAAATATGGCAATATTGGCTTTACAGGTTTCTGCTTAACAAAAGCCAAATTCAAAGAAAAGCACCCAGCCTCAGCTGGTGCATCAGGTCAATCCCGACTGGCCATGATAGCCGATGCTCCGAAGTCAAAATTATCGAAAATGAAAGAAATCCAAAGTCAAGTGCCCATAAAGGCAAAATAAGATGAAAAGGCCAAAGCCCCACATGGGTGAGCCGTCATGTGAAATTTTGGAAAGTTGAGGTCCTCAGTTTTAGAAGAGAGACCGACCTCCAGAAAGCCAGCAAGCAACAAAGGTTTTCATCAAAAGAGTTGGGCCGAGATCAAGTGATCAAAACAATCAAGGCCATAAAACCAACCACCGTTTCAAACTAACAATTGTTCTTTGTTTGAAAACTTGAAACATGTGCAATCCAAAGTAACCTTGTAAGAAGTAGGTGCAACCAAAAAAAAAAAAGAAATGCACAAGTGTTAGAAGCAGCTTTGCAGCAACAATCCATAAAGAGGGAAGTTCCCTAAAAAATTCTTTCCTGCATTCATTCATTTTATTAAAAAAAAGAGAAGAAAAGAGAAAACAAAACAAAATAAAAAAAGGGAGATAAGAAGAAAAATTCAAAAAATGGTAGCTTAGGATCCCCAATCTCAATTTTTACGCTTTTTCAACATAGAGTCTTCACAGGGTGTCCACTCCCTAGTCGCTTTTCCAACATAGGGTCTCCACTCCCTAGTTGAGTTTTATTTTTAGACATAGGGTTTCCACTCCCTAGTCTCCTTTTCCAACATAGGGTCTCCACTCTCTAGTTGAGTTTATTTTTATACATAGGGTCTCCACTCCCTAGTCGCCTTTCTAACATAAGGTATCCACTCCCTAGTCGAGTTTATTTTAGACATAGGGTCTCCACTCCCTTGTCGCCTTTTCCAACATAGGGTCTCCATTCCCTAGTTGATTTCGTGTTAGATATAAGGTCTCCACTCCCTAATCTCTTTTTCCCAGGGATACACAATCCTGACTTTTACTGCTTTCAATAAAGAAGTAGTTTAGAATTTTGTTACAATAACTCACGAAATTTTCCTAGTGAAAACTGGGGCAGAAAAATTTCGTTTGTTTGTTTGTTTTGGTGTCTGAGCAGGTTTTACCTCGAGGCACAGGGTTCGAGACGACCAAAAGAATGAGTCTCAATCCAGAATAATGAAAAGAAGAAAAAGAACAAAAAAAAGAAGTTGAAATCAAGGTGCAGAAGCGGAGAAAAGATGCGGACTATTCAAATTTGATTGAAGTCACAAGCTTTTCGAGTCCCGCCTTAATCCGAAAAGCTGAAGAATGAACCAGCCACTGCAACTAACAAGCATCTAGATTTAGATCAGAGTCTCCAGAAGAACGAGCCAAGACTCAAGATCAAGCTTCAGAAGATTTATAGATAGGAATCTTGTAACTCGTAGTTGATAGGCTTAACTAGTTTAGCTTTTTATTTTTTATTTTGGTGTAATAAGGAGTTCAGCAAGCAGTAGCAGCAACAGTAATAGTGAAATCACAGCTTCTTGGTAGTCCCAGCTACTGAAACTTTCAGAACTACACTGACCTGATTCCTTTATAGCTAATGATATGTAGGCAAACTCTAAAGCAAGGTTCGGTCAGGCTTTTTCAAAAAAAGCTTCTCATGGATGTCACACCTCCTTTTTACCTGCGCCCGCAAGGGCGTAAGGGAGTTTTTCTAATTAAAGGACAATCAAAACGCGATTTTATTTAAAGATTCAGAGTTGCCACTTGAGAGATTTATGGTGTCCCAAGTCACCGGTTGAATCCCGAATCGAGAAAAAGATTGACTCTGTATTATAGTCCGCGAACCAGAAATCCGAGTAAGGAATTCTATTAACCCGGAGAAGGTGTTAGGCATTCCCGAGTTCCATGGTTCTAGCATGATCGCTCAACTGTCATATTCGGCTTATTTATCTGATTTTAATACATGTTGAACCTATGTGCAAATTTTAACTTTTTACTGCTTTTATTATTATTATTTTTAACGAGAATTGCAACGTCGTGAAAATACATCTCGAACCACGTCACATCAATGCACCCGTGGTTATTGACACATTTCAACTCTGTTGAGATTTGGATTTGGGTCACATAAATGTGCACCCGAGTTTAAGAAAGTAAATTATTAAAAGCGCGTCTAGAATGACTAGCGCATTATTATCTTTGGGGAGGGCCGTGAAATTCACTAAACGACCCATCCTGAATTCTAAATGTTTCATTTTAACCATTTATTGAGGGCCCCGCAATTTATGCGTTTATTTGGCTAGGCTCATCTCATCTATTATTTATTTTAAAGGGAAAATCCTAAGGTAACTATGATTTCTATTTTTGTTGATCTCTAATAAATAAACAAGTACATGTCCTAATCGATTTGTCTCAGGGTTGGAGCAGACTAATTGGTGATGATATACCAAAGCCAAATATCGGGCTTTGAAACTGGCCATCCGTATATCTCAGCCCAAGTCCAAGCGCATACAGTCATAAAACGGGACCTGAGCTGCACGTTTATCAATCTGGAGATTACACCTCTTGGGGGAAAAGGAATGGTTAAGCCCACGTGATTAAGCCAAACATGATAGTTCAAATTGAGCAAATGACCAGTTAACAATTGTTCTGATGCATTATTCAGATGTTGCTGATCAGATTAACACCTTAATAACTAAGTGAAACTTATCAGGTTTAATGGATAAATCCAATAGACGCGCACATTCTGATGTTTACTAACATTCTTGTACTAATTTGAAAATACTACTTCAAGCTAATATATCAATTAATGCTTAAGGTAATTAATCATATGAGGTTACAATTAACTACGTGGCTGATTGATATAACTACTACAAGCTTTGGCTTTAGGTGAAGGTGCATCAACCTGTATTCATATTAACAACCAGATTACCTATGATTAATTCAAATAGTTCATTCAATTGGTGCAGCCCAGTACAACAACCTTAACTACAACAATCCCTATTTCAGTCCTCAAAATGCAACTAACATCTACTGCACAATAAATGGATCACAGACAAACTTTCAAAATAACAGCTATCGAACATGCAAATCCCCAGTTAATAAGGAACACAAGTTCTCATACTACCTAACAATCTGTACCAAATGATAGTTAACACAATTCAATTGCAGTTCAAATTATACAACAGCCCTATTCAAATCTAGTTCATATGATTACAAAACTAATTTTGTTCCACACAATTAAACTAGAGTCCAAGTTCAAATCACAGACAACGAATCAATTTTAAAACAACAACAGAAGACATTTGGTTAATCTTCATTGATTTTATGTTTCAATCATGTGAAGCTACAACCATAGAGTCTCGAGTCGTGCACCTGGAAGTTGAAGTATAAACCAAAAAAACGAGGGGGTCAGTCAAACAGCAACAACAACAGCAAATGACCAATCCAGCAGGGTTCAACAACGACAATAGGAGAATTTTCAGAAACATATGACACCAGAGAATCCAAGAATCAACCCGACAATCAATAAACCCAAGCAAATAACCAATCAACTCAGTCGAACAAACCAGATTCAACTTGAAATCATATTCTTGTACCTTTCAAGCTTCAGTTACTCAACAATACCAAGAAAACTTAAGCTATTTTACTCCTAGATGAACTAGAATCAGAAAACTTCCTCAATGGAATATATTTTTTCTTGTCTGTTACTCTTCCTTTATCTTTTACTTTCTCTTTTCAGATTGCTCTTTTCCTCTAAGGTCTGCCCAAAAGAAAAACCAAGACCAGACTAAAAAAGGATCCCCAACTCTATCCAAAATCCCCCCACTTATACCCAAACACTGACCTTGCCAGCTCTTAAGAGCACTCAGGCAGAATTCTTAAAATAATTCTGCCCATGATCTTCTTTTTAATTCCACTAGAGTATGTTTTTTCCCATTATCCCTTGTCTTTTCCTTATTTAATGTTCAAACAGGCATGGGCAACATATTTTAATAAATCCCTTTTAAGCCTTCCCCTACCATTATGTTGTGTTCCCCACTAATGCATTATTTTAATGGTACATTAGTACTTAGTGGACAGAACATTCAACTTAAACCATTTTCAAACCTTTTAAATCCCAAAATACCCTCTTAAAGTCCCTGAAATTACTATCCTACCCAATCCCTTTTAATTTGTATTAAACCTTTCAACTCTAACATATTCAAACCTACCAACTAACTAAGTTGAATCCTAATTAACCAACAAACTACAATAGCTATAACCAATTCAACTTATCAAATCAGTCAGTAATTCAAGATAGAAACTCATATCAAATCAAATGGCATCAAAAATGAAGACTAAGGGTTTAGGGCATCACATATTGAACTAACTATATCGGGGAACCAATCATATTTAGCTCAGAAACAAATGAACTGAAATCAACTAGACGAGCATACGCTTAATTAAATTGGAATACAAAAGAAGAAACAGCCAAAAGAGCTTTAAGAGGATTGACAGACTTAGGATAACAAATGACCAATAAATTCAGTTCAATGTGATGAACTGAATATACCAACAGGCTCAGTTCTAAGTTCAGATATACCAACAGGCTCATTTCAACACAAAATTTAGAACATAAATGAAACAGGAGGGGAAACAGATTGGAATGAACTATGAAATCAAAACCAAAATTAAACTACTATCGTGTTAAACTAACACTCAAACCTACCGGACTAATCGACGAAACTTATTCAATTGATTAAACAGTTATAACATATAATCAACAACAGAAAATTTGGACCAAGAAAAAGGTCCGAAGAGAGGAGGAGGTAAATCATTGACAAAATGACGAACTAATCACTCTAAAATAAAACAACAACAAAAGGAAAAGGCAAACAAAAGAAATACCTCGAAACTTTAGACCAAACCCAATACGTTTCAGTCTGAACTTCGTCTTGAAACTTTGAAGCCAAAACGGACCTTAATCGAGTGTTCTCGACTGAGAACACTCGGCTAAAGTCGGTTAAGACCTCAAATTTCCCCTTTACTCGGACAAGTTCCAGGTTTTGGCTCTCTAGGGTTCTTCATTAGATTTAAAATTCGACCAGTTCTAGCCAGATTCGACCCAAAGTAGGGGTGGTTTGGGAACGTAGGAGGTCAGGTAGAGCTGGGGTGTGAACTTGGGACTGGTTGGGTAGGTTTAGGGTTTTGCTCGAATCTTCGATTGAAGATTCGAGGTTAAAGAGGTAGGGATTTGTGTTGAGGGTGGTTAGAAGGTTCAGGGGTGTGAATTTCGTGGTCACCGCCATCGTTGCCGCCGGCTTTCAGGCGAAGGGGTACGAGGGCAGTTAGGGTTTGGTGGAGGGTCGTTTGGTCTCTGAGGGATCTGAGAGAGACGATGGGGCAAGGAGGGGTTTGGTTTGGGGGGGGGGTATGGTTTGAAGTATATATATGAAGGGGCGGAATGAATCCAGGCCGCTCGATCTGATGAGATCAACGGCTTGGATCCATTCATTGATGGAAACGACGTCGCTTCATTTACCTCGAGACCGGATCGGTCTTTGGATGGGAATGGGTCGGGGCATGGGGGCGATTTGCGGCCGTTGGATCAAATGAAATGAATGGCCTGGATCGACAGGCCTGAGACGACGTCATTTCTTCGATGTTGGGGGTGGACTGGGCCGTTCGATCTTAGGAGATCGATGACTCAGATTGAACGTGACCATACGACGTCGTTTGGTTGGCTTGGTCGATTGGGCCAGATAGGGGTGATTTGGGCTGGTTCTTTTTTGGTGGGTTGGGTGTTTGGGCTTGGGAATTTAATTAAATTGGCCTAGATTTATTTCCTTCCTCTTTTCTTTTCCCTTTCCTTTTATTTTCTTCCTAAATTATTTTCTAAAATTATAAACCAAGTTAACTTGTTAAAAATACTAATTATCTTCTAATAACATTTATCACATATAATTAAATGCCAATTAACAATAAAATCACACAATTCAACATTAAATGCTAAAAAATGCAAAGTACACTATTTTTTTATGATTTTTCATTTTTGTAAAACAAGTTACTTAATTAATCCTAAATTGTAAATGCAAACGCAACACATATAGTTTTTGTATTTTTCTTAATTAAAGTAAAAATAAACATGCACAGACAAGTACAAATATATCACAAGCGACACAAAACTATTTTATTTTGAATTTTTGGGAGTAGTTCTTATAGGGCAAAAATTACGTGCTCATAGCTGTCCCTCTTTGTCCGGAAACATGAAGAGTTTTTGTGCAAAGATAAAGTGAGCGGATACGAGCAATTTTTCCCCATTCGGCTACTCCGTGTGAAGCATTTTTGAAAGATTTGACCGAACCTCTGCTTCAAAGGTTTCCTACATATCCCTGGCTAAAAGGGAATCAGGTCAATGTAGTTCGGGAAGTTTCGGTTGCTGGGACTACCATGAAGCTGTGGTTTTTTTGTCACTGCTATTGCTGCTGCTGCTATCTGTTTACTAACCTCCTTATTACACCATGCTAAAAGAAAACAAAAAGCTAGACTAAACTTAGGAATTACAAAATCTTATCTAGATCTTCAAACTTGCTCTTGTTGCCTTGCTTTCTTGTTGTCTTGTGTTTCCTCTGATGTTTCTTTCTTTCTTGTGAAATTCGAATTGTTTCTCCTTCGTCACGCGAATTATCTTTCTTTGACCATAGTTGCCTCTCTTTTGACTTCTGCACTTGAGTTTATGCTGGGGGTTTTAGTTGTAACCCTCTGCTCTCCGGGCGGGCTCTTGACTTCTACTGCGACTTAAAAAGATAATACCTCCATTCTCCAGGCGGGCTCCTAACTTCGATAAACAACTTAAAGATAATACCTCCATTCTCCAGGCGGGCTCTTGACTTCAATAAACCTTAAAATATAACACCTCCATTCTCCAGGCGGGCTCCTGACTTCGACTACTCCTTAAAAATATAATACCTCCATTCTCCAGGTGGGCTCCTGACTTCGTCAACAACTTGAAAATATAACACCTCCATTCTTCAGGCGGGTTCCTGACTTCAACTACTTTTAAAAATACAACACCTCCATTCTCCAGGCGGGCTCCTGACTTCGACTACTCCTTAAAAATATAACACCTCCATTCTCCAGGCGGGCTCCTGACTTCAACAACTTCTTAAAATATAACACCTCCATTCTCCAGGCAGGCTCCTGACTTCGACTACTCCTTAAAAATATAACACCTCCATTCTCCAGGCGGGCTCCTGACTTCGTCAACAACTTGAAAATATAACACCTTCATTCTTCAGGCGGGTTCCTGACTTCAACTACTTCTTAAAAATACAACACCTCCATTCTCCAGGCAGGCTCTTGACTTCGACTACTCCTTAAAAATATAACACCTCCATTCTCCAGGCGGGCTCCTGACTTCAACAACTTCTTAAAATATAACACCTCCATTCTCCAGGCGGTCTCCTGACTTCGACTACTCCTTAAAAATATAACACCTCCATTCTCCAGGCGGGCTCCTGACTTCGTCAACAACTTGAAAATATAACACCTCCATTCTTCAGGCGGGTTCCTGACTTCAACTACTTCTTAAAAATACAACACCTCCATTCTCCAGGCGGGCTCCTGACTTCGACTACTCCTTAAAAATATAACACCTCCATTCTCCAGGCGGGCTTCTGACTTCAACAACTTCTTAAAATACAACACCTCCATTCTCCAGGCGGGCTCCTGACTTCAACAACTTCTTAAAAATGCGCTCTATTGCCGTTGTTCCTTCCTGCCTCTTGAACCATTTTCCTTCTAACTTGAATTATCTTTTTTCAGAACTACCTCCCTCAAAACTGGTGTTCCATTCCTCTGAAAACTGCTGGGGATAACACCGGTGTTTCATTCAAAAATATGTTATTTTCCTCCTTCAAAGACTACTTCCCTTAAAACTGGTGTTTTCTTTCCGCTGGAATTACTTCTCGTAAGACTTGTGTTATCTTCCTCCCGAAATTGATTTCTTTAAAACTTGTATTCCCTTCTTCCAAAAACTGTTGGGGATATTTCTTCCCTCAAAACTTGTGTTAGACTTCTAGAAAATTTTCGAAATGAAAGAAAAATTTCTGCCTCAGTTTGACAATCTTTCTTGTGGCATGTCTTTCCGTTATCAATAACGTTTCCTGTCCCTGCTTCAAATCAAAGAAAATTTGTTAGTTTAAAACGTGGGGGACATTCCTGCTGGGGATGGTTTTCCCTTTTTCTTTTTTCCATGCTCTGCGTTGTTCGACCGTCTTGAAACTTGGCTGATAACTTTCGACCTTCTTGATGCTTCTGTATTCACCCACTTTCTCGACCGTTGTTTTCCACTTTTACTCCATACTTTCCACGACATCTTAGAGCAATCCGTCATTTGGTCTTATAATGACGTCTTTCTTGTCCCGTCACATTATCTTCGGCCTATCTTATCCCCATTCACCTTGCCCCATGTTGGCGACTGGTAGTTGGCTTTGAAAATCCTTCTTAAAGACAAACTACTATAAAAAAATCTTTAACCAAAAGAAATGAAAGATGATGATTTCAAAAGATAAATTTTCCTAAAGAATTGTTTGAAGAAAAAAAGAAAAAGGACTTATCTGAATGGTATAACCGATCTCAATGATCATGTCGTGCATTTCGGCTTAATCAACCCAGTCTATTATATCACTCAATCTTTCTGATGACCTTACTTTGCATTTCAAAAGGTCCCACCACCCAACTCTTTTGCCGAATAAACATCTTTGTTCTTCTTGATGCCTCAACGGATCATTTCTGTCAACCTTACCTCGTTTGCCCACTTTCAATTCCTTGTCGCCTTATAGTGACCTTTGAGGGATTTTCACTAATAAGACTCTCTCGTTTCTCTCAACTCTCGTCGCCTTACGGTGCCTGTGAAGGTTTTCACCAATAAGACTCTCTCACTTTATTTCTCTCAACTTCCGTCGCCTTATGGTGCCTGTGAAGGTTTCCACCAATAAGACTCTCTCATTTTATTTCTCTCAATTTCCGTCGCCTTATGGTGCCTGTGAAGGTTTTCACCAATAAGACTCTCACATTTTATTTCTTTTCAGTTGGGGATTGGGGTGTTAAGATTCTCTCATTTCATTTCTTTTCTGCTGGGGATTCTCTCATTTCATTTCTTTTCTGTTGGGGACCAGAGTGTTACTCCAGACTTCCATTTGCCCTACTTGGCACTTCTCGGATACTGATCGGGAGGTCTTTTTGGACATCAATATGGGTTTCTGGTGTATGGCTAAAGAAAAATTTAAAATAATTTTGATGGGTAAAACATTACAACTCTTGGAATCAACTTTCTTTCCCCAAAATTATAAACACAACTTCTGCCTCAGTTTTTCTTGCTTGGGGATTTTTGATTCTTATTACACCATGACCGAGCCGTGAGGCGCCTACGTATCTTTTTTGAGGAATCAGGTCAAACGTAGTTCCCACTTCCTTTGTTTTTCTTGTGACTTTTCTTTTGTCTTTATTATCATTATTTTTCTTTTCTCCCTTTTTTCATTTTCATTACTGATTCCAAAAGAGGGGTATGAAAGAATAAATAAGGCTCAAAAGGGGAAGCAAAGGTTGAAGTGTTTGGATGGAAGAACAAATTGCCTCCGTCATTTCATTCTCCGATATCATGCCAAATGCAAACAAACAACAATTACAATTAAAAGAAATCATACATAGTATCTCTTAACTGTGTCAGAATTGATAGCCATGTCGATGCATTTTCCTTCGATATCTGTTAAACATAAAGCACCATTGGACAACACTCTGGTTACAATGAATGGCCCTTGCCAATTCGGGGCGAACTTGCCTTTTGTCTCAGCCTGATGTGGAAGGATGCGTTTCAGCACTTGCTGGCCCACTTCAAACTTTCGGGGACGCACCTTTTTGTTGTATGCTCTCGCCATTCTCTTTTGATATAACTGGCCATGACACACAGTTGCCAATCGTTTTTCATCAATCAAGTTCAACTGCTCCAGATGAGTTTTGACCCACTCATCATCATCAATCTCAGCTTCAGTGACAATCCGAAGGGACGGGATTTCAACTTCCGCAGGTATTACGGTTTCAGTTCCATATACCAACAAATAAGGAGTTGCACCTACTGAAGTACGGACAGTGGTGTGATAACCTAAAAATGCAAATGATAATTTTTCATGTTATTGCCTCGAACCTTCTACCATTTTCCGAAGTATCTTCTTTATGTTTTTGTTGGCTGCCTCAACTGCTCCATTCGCCTTGGGACGATATGGGGTGGAATTGCGGTTTGTAATCTTAAACTGTTGACATACCTCTTTCATCAAATTTCTTTTAAGATTAGCACCATTATCCGTGAGGATCACCTTTGGGATTCCAAATCGACAGATGATATTTGAGTGAACAAAATCGACCACTGCTTTCTTGGTCATAGACTTGAAAGTTTTGGCCTCAACCCATTTGGTGAAATAATCAATGGCCACCAAAATGAACATATGCCCATTGGATGCTGCTGGCTCAATTGGTCCAATGATATCCATGCCCCAAGCGACGAAGGGCCATGGCGCTGACATTGTGTGCAATTTCGATGGTGGAGAATGAATCAAATCTCCGTGTATCTGACACTGATGACATTTGCGCACAAAACTAATACAATCTCTGTCACACCTCCTTTTTCCGGCACCGCGAGGTGCGTAGGGGAGTTTTTTCCAATTAAAGGACAGTCGAAACGGGATTGGTTTAATTATTTCAGAGTCGCCACTTGGGAGATTTAGGGTGTCCCAAGTCACCAATTTTAATCCCGAATCGAGGAAAAGAATGACTCTATATTACAGTCTGCGTACCAGAAATCTGGATAAGGAATTCTGTTAACCCGGGAGAAGGTGTTAGGCATTCCCGAGTTCCGTGGTTCTAGCACGGTCGCTCAACTGTTATATTCGGCTTATTTATCTGATTTTTAATACAATTATGAACCATGTGCAAATTTTATCTTTTACCGCTTTATTATTATAATTATTATTTTTTTTAGGAATGTGAACATCGCTTAAAACATATCTTTGGATTGTGTCACATGAAATGCACCCACAATACGAAACATATTTTATTTGATGTTTTAGGATTTAGATTTGGGTCGCATGAAATGCGCATCCGAGTTTAAGAAGGTAAAATTAATTAAATCGCGCCTAAAGAGTCTAACGCGTCATTATCTTTGGGGAAGGAAGTGAAATTCACTAAACAATCCATCCCAAATTCTAAGTAATTTTTTTTTAATAATTAAATAAATAAATGAGATTGGAGAATCCTATAAATTTTGTATTATTTACATCTATTTATTTTTAGCGATATCCTTTAATAATATCCTTTAATGACTACATTTTTATTATTACTAAGTTTTTTATACATATAAAATCAATATCTACATTCTTGAAAATGACATATTAAATAGAAGAGAAAAACAAATATTAACAGAAAGTAATAAAATTATAATCATAAATACAACATGGAATTATCGAAAAGTAAAAAAATAAAAAAAAAACTAATTATCCCATAGTTGGATTAAAATTCAAATTATTAGTAAGACTTAAGCTTATTGAAACTAATTATTTACAAATACTGAAAATTGAAAGAAATAAAAATAAAAACTTGAGTACTAAATCATATTTCCAAAAATTTAAACAATTTAACATTAACTAACTTTGTTTTAATTCATCATGTCCTAATACTTGTTTGCAAACTAATTCATGTTATAACTGAAATTGACTACATGATTCGGATTAACTTATCGTTGACGAAAAACCTTCTGAATAAGGAACTTAGTTAATTTTTGCCAAACTGATTCAATAACGCCATTTTTACGTTATTTCTTCTATTTTTTTTATTAAACAGTTTTAATTAATAATCAGGCTTAAATATATTTCCTAATAATCTGGTAAAGGCGTTATTTAATATGTCGCTATAATATGCCTAGTTATGCCGATGACAGTGATTTACAGAATAATAATACATGAATAACCTAAATACAATACAAAAATTAAATTAAACTAAATTAAAAATTTAACACTCCATTCTTCATTTCAGCTTACAAAATGCCAAAATTACAGTTGTGTACCTGATATTGTCAATATAAGAAGAAGAAAGTCAGCAACGTAATACGTAACACAGCAACAGCAACAATAACCAGCAATAACCAGTCAACGAAAATCCCAGTGACAGCTTTGAAAAATTCAAAATAAAATCCAGGAATGCCGAAAATAATGGACAGAAACCAAAGGAAATTTTCAGATTTTTGAAAGGCTAGTTAATCTTCAACCCTTAATTTCTACACCTGTATACCAGAATATTTATCATGTGTGTACTACTTTCTCTTCTAATTTTCAACTTTTTTTTTCTTTGTATGTTTTTCTTTTCTTGAGAGTTTCAATGTTTTTTTTTTTTTCGGAATAAATGTTCAGCTTTTTTTTCAATCTTTTTTTTTTTTCTGTCTGTATTTTTTTTTCTCCCCTTTTGTGTTCAAGACTTCACATATATATATCCCATCCCATAAATCAATTAAAACCAATCCCTTTCTCTACCAAACCCATTATCTTCCCACTCATCCCCATTACATTAAATAAATATATCACACCACCCCATTATATTTTGTCCCCCATGCTTTATTTAAAATAATGCAAGATTCCCCTTTAATTTAAATCTTGTCCCCCCTTTATATTAAATAATCATATCACAACCCACCCCATTTCATTTTGTCCCCCATGCTTCAAATAAACAATTTCAAAATGTACAATTCCTAAACTACCCCTTCCGACCTTACTGAAATTACCAAACTACCCCTGATCGTATTACAAATTTACCAAACTACCCATCAGCTATAACACATCATTTAATCAAACATAACCAAAATATAGTCAATATGATCAATTTCTAACAATGTTCAAACAACAATATGAACATGGATGAACATCATAACAACAATATCACATGAACATGATTTTAACAACATTTCAACAACAAATCATATGAACATAAATTGAACAACCAAGAATAACTAAAATTTGATTGAACAATAGTTTAGCAACAAACAATCCTATTTTCGGATTCAACAACAACAACAAACAAAGTATGAAGATTTCTAAATTCAATCATATTGAACTTAAAATCAACTCTAACAACATTACAACAAACAATTCTTATATTAAACTTTAAACAAGATTATGAGAACAATTCAAGCAATAATCATAAATGGTAAACAAGAAATCAAACTATACAAAATTCGGATTCAAGATCATCCAAACAAAGTATGAACATGAATGAATCTATTTTAAGACAACAAACATGACGGATTAAACGATTAAAACAATATATTCCTTTAATACAACTAAATTCTTTAAACAAATAACAAGATCGACGAAGAAACAATTATGGACTTAAACTTGAACTTAACAATATTAACAATTTCTAACAATACATAAACACATGAAACAAATTGAAGAAATAGTTGATTAAATTTCAATTTGAATCTAACAAACATCAAACTAACAAATACTTACTTAAACAATAATACAAACATGAAATAAACATGAAAACAACTAATTAAACTTCTATTTTGAAATCTGAAAATTAATTTTAACAAAGCACATGAACATGAACAAACTAGAAAAAAAATGATTTCAACGATCAACAACGAACAAAACAAGAATCAAATATTTAACGATTTTAACTTTTAGAAATATAAAAACGAAATATTGGACAAAATAAAACTCAAAAACAACTAACCGGAGATGAATCAACGAAGAACTTTGATTGTAAACAAATCTGTCCGAGCCTCGACCCAAAGCTCGAACAAATGACGATGAAGACGAAGAGAAGATGAAGCAGCCCGTAGCTACTGCCGCGACGAGCAGCAGCAGCAGTCCGTCCAACACCTGCTGCGACGAGCAGCAACAACGCGACGTCAAGACAGCGGTCACGGCGATAGGCAGCAGCGATCCGGCAGCGAAGGCAGCAACACGTCGCGGACAGCCATGGACGACGACATGGTCGACGTCGAAGCTCGTCCATGGCTGTGTTCGTTTGGTCATTTGATTGAAACAGAAGCAGCAGCATCGGCAGCAGCACGATGGAGGGAGTAGCTGCGACAACCGGCGACGAAGAGAAGACGCAGTCGCGACAGCAGCCATGGCAACGAGCGGAGCTGTAGCGGCGACAAGGCATCGACTGCGTAGTTGTCCAGGAACTGAAGCACGGCCATGGCAATCACTGAAGCAGCAGATGTGTCGAGAAAAGGGTGCAGCAACAGTAAAAAAACGACGCGACACGGCGAGAAGGATGAAGTCGCGTTGGTGGTTTTTGAGGTCGTTCATGGTTTCTGAGGTTGTTCATGGGAGGGCAGCTTGGAGACGACATGTGTGTGTGTGCAGTGAGGAGGATGGAAGGGAAGCCATTGATGCTAGGGAGAAACTTGGAGAAGAAGAAGCAAAGGTGGGGGGGGGCGGATGACTTAGGTTTTTTTCTTCTCTTATTTTTTTTTTGTTTTGTTTTTGTTTTGTAAAAATGAAAGACAAATGGGGTTTGAGTCTTTTGGGTTATGGACTGGGTCGACCCAGTTCGAAATGGACTGGGTCGTAGGGAAGATTGGGCCAATTTTTGGGCTTGTGGCTTGAAATTGAAGAAGAGGCCTAATTCCGACTTTCTTTATATTTTTGCTTTCTTTTCTTCTTTTATTTCTCTAAAACTAAATTATAAAAATACTTAAACTATTATTAAGAATTAAATTAAGTTATAAAAGCGCAAATTAACTCCCAATAACAATTAACGCACAATTAAGTATTAATTAAGCATAAAATTGTATATTTGGACATTAAATGCTAAAAATGCAAACGATGCTTATTTTTGTAATTTTTAAATTTTTGTAAAACAAATTTAATTACTAACAACTATAGAATTAAATCCTACATGCAAAATGCGACATATTTTTGTATTTTTTATTAATTTATCAAATAAACACGCACAGACAAATACAAATAATTATTCAAAATATCACAAAACATCACAAAATTGCACACCAAGAAAAATTACTTTATTTTTTTGAATTTTTGGGAGTAATTCTCATATAGGGCAAAAATCACGTGCTTACAGCTGCCCCTCTTTGCCCGAAGACATGAAGGGTTTTCGTGCAAAGATAAAGCGAGCGATTTTTGCCCATTCGCGTACTCCGTTGAAGCATTTTTTTTGAAAAAGATTTGACCGAACCTTTGCTTCAAAGGTTTCCTACATATCCTGGGCTAAACAGGAATCAGGTCAATGTAGTTCGGGAAATTTTGGTAGCTGGGACTACCGTTGGACTGCAATGTTACTGTTACTGCTTACCGATCTCCTTGTTACACCGTGCTTAAAAGAAAACAAGAAGCTAGGCTAGACTAAAATTTGTTCTTGTTGCCTTGCTTTCTTGTCGGCTTGTGTTTCCTCCGGTGCTTTTCTTCCGATGCTTTTCTTCCTTTTGACACATGGACTTGAGTTTATGCTGGGACCTCTTGTTGCAACCTTCTGCTTCCCGGTGCTGGGGATTTTATTGTTTACTGCTGGGGATTCCTGTTGTAACCTTCCGCCTTCTGGTGGGGTTACTGATTCCAAGCTCTGTAATACAAGACTAAAAAGTTGCTTCAATGCAAAATTATGAAATGTATGCCCGCATTATACTGGTGGACGACCTAGAACTGAAATGTATTCCCGCATTTTACTGGTGGGCGACCTAGAACAGAAAAGTATTCCCGCATTATACTGGTGGGTGACCTAGAACTTAAAAGTATTCCCGCATTATACTGGTGGGCGACCTAGAACTTAAATGTATTCCCACATTTTACTGGTGGGCGACCTAGAACTTAAATGTATTCCCGCATTTTACTGGTGGGCGACCTAGAACAGAAAGTATTCCCGCATTTTACTGGTGGGCGACCTAGAACAGAAAGTATTCCCGCATTATACTGGTGGGCGACCTAGAACTGAAATGTATTCCCGCATTTTACTGGTGGGCGACCTAGAACAGAAAGTATTCCCGCATTATACTGGTGGGCAACCTAGAACAGAAAGTATTCCCGCATTTTACTGGTGGGCGACCTAGAACAGAAAGTATTCCCGCATTATACTGGTGGGCGACCTAGAACTGAAATGTATTCCCGCATTTTACTGGTGGGCGACCTAGAACAGAAAGTATTCCCGCATTATACTGGTGGGCAACCTAGAACAGAAAGTATTCCCGCATTTTACTGGTGGGCGACCTAGAACAGAAATGAGAACATAAATGCATACCCGCATTATACTGGTGGGTGACCTAGAACTGAAATGTATTCCCGCATTTTACTGGTGGGCGACCTAGAGCATGAAATGAGAACATAAATGCATACCCGCATTATACTGGTGGGTGACCTAGAACTGAAATGTATTCCCGCATTATACTGGTGGGCGACCTAGAACATGAAATGAAAACATAAATGCATACCCGCATTATACTGGTGGGTGACCTAGAACTGAAATGTATTCCCGCATTATACTGGTGGGCGACCTAGAACATGAAATGAAAACATAAATGCATACCCGCATTATACTGGTGGGTGACCTAGAACATGAAATGAAAAGACAGAAATGTATTCCCGCATTATACTGGTGGGCGCCTAATTGGCAAAGAATAATTTGAATTTGTTTCCTCGATTCTCCGAGAAAATTTCCACTTGTGGTAGAAAATTTTATGCCCCAATTCTGGCGATCTTTCTTATGGCGTATCTTTAGGCCATCATCAACACTTTATTTTCCTGTTCAAATCAAAGAAAATTTAGTTAGTTTTTTTTTTTTTTTTTTTTGAAATATGGCGAATGGTCATGTCACTCCTGATGGGGATGATTGTTCCCTTTCCCTTATTCTTGTTCGGCGTTCTCAAAACTTGTTGGGGATGATGTTATTTGCTGGGGATAACATTCTGCTGGGGACGGTTTTTCCATTTATCCCTTCACCATTTTGTATCTCAAAAATTTCTGGAGGTTATTTTGCCGAAGATGAATTTTCCTTTCTTCCCTTCCCCTTCTGTGTTGTCCGACCACCTCGTAGCTTGGTCGATATTCGGTCGGAGTACTCTGGGGATCGTCTTGGAACTTGGCTTACAATTTCCTCAACATATTTTTTTTTCGGCTCTTCCCCGTACTTTCCTTGCCATTTTAGGACAATATTATTCGGCCTAGCAACCAACGTCTTTTGCCTTATTGCCTTGTCTCTTGCCTGCCCTTTTCACTTTTTATGTTGTACCATTTTGGCAACTGGTAGTAAGCTCTGAAAGACCTTCCTTAAAACATAAATTTCTAGAAAAATTCTTTTAAACAACAAAATGAAAAGATAGAAAAATGAGAAAATCTTTCTGAACAAAAAAAATGAACTTATCTGGGTGATACAACCGATTCCAATGATCATGTTGTGCATTCCGGATTAATCAACCCAGTCTATTTGTGTCGATCAAACTTTCTGATGTCTTCACTTGCTGGGGATAAATAGGTGCCCAATTCTTCGCAAAATACGGATCTTTTCCGTCAATCTATCTTGTCGCCTTATAGTGCCCTTCGCGGGGTTTTCACTAACAAGGCTCTCTCATTTCTCACAACTCCCGTCGCCTTATGGTGCCTGTGAAGGTTTTCACCGATAAGACTCTCTCATTTTGTATTTCTCAGCTTACGTCGCCTTATGGCGCCTGTGAAGGTTTTCGCCGATAAGACTCTCTCATCTTATTTTCTCAGCTTGGGATTGGAGTGTTGCCGATAAGATTTATCTCTGCCGGGAATTCTTTTGGCTAAAAATTCTTTCAATTCATGATCCTCATTCAGTCAGGGACCGATGTTTTATTCTTGGTTTTCATTTGCCTATCTTAACACCTCTCGGATACTGATCGGGAGGTCTTTTTTGGATATCAATATAGGTTTTAGAAGAAAAGGATATAAAATTCAAAATAACTTTGATGGGTAAAGTATTACAACTCTTGGAATCAAACTCTTTTTTTTTTTTCTTTCAAAATTTAGAAACATAATTTCTGCCCCAGTTTTCTTACTTGGGGATTTTTCTTTTGATTTTTTTTTTTTTTTTTATTACCTTATGACCGAGCCGTGACGCGCCTACGTATCCTCTTTGAGGAATCAGGTCGAACGTAGTTCACTGACTCCTTTGTTTTCTTGCGACCTTCAAAAAGTTTTTTTTTCATACATTTTTTCATTAATGATTCCAAGAGAGGGGTATAAAAAGATAAGTATGGCTCAAAGGGGTAAAGCAAAGGTTAAAAGTGTTTGGATAGAAGAAAGAATTGCCTCCGTCATTTCATTATCCGATAAGCACTAAGTACAAACAAACAAATAAACAACAAAAGAAATTACACATAATATCTTTTGACTGCATCAGAATTGATAGCCATGTCGACGCATCTTCCTTCAACATCCGTCAGACGTAAAGCGCCATTGGATAATACTCTGGTCACAATATACGGCCCTTGCCAATTCGGGGCGAACTTGCCTTTTGCCTCAATCTGATGTGGGAGGATCCGTTTCAATACTTGTTGCCCTACTTCAAATTTTCTGGGGCGCACCTTCTTATTGTATGCTCTTGCCATTCTCTTTTGATACAACTGGCCATGACATACTGCTGCCAATCTTTTTTCATCCATTAAACTCAGCTGCTCTAGTCGGGTTTTGACCCATTCATCATCGTCAATCCCGGCCTCAGCGATAATTCGAAGGGAAGGAATTTCAACTTCTGCTGGTATTACTGCTTCGGTTCCGTATACCAACAAATAAGGAGTCGCACCTATTGAAGTACGAACAGTAGTGCGGTATCCTAACAACGCAAATGGTAGCTTTTCATGCCATTGTCTGGATCCTTCAATCATTTTCCTCAATATCTTCTTTATATTTTTGTTGGCTGCCTCAACTGCTCCATTCGCCTTGGGCCGATACGGAGTGGAATTACGGTGTGTAATCTTAAACTGTTCACATACTTCTCTCATCAAGTTGCTGTTAAGATTAGCACCATTGTCCGTGATTATTATATTTGGGATCCCAAATCTACAAATGATATGGGAATGGACGAAATCCACCACTGCCTTCTTGGTTACAGACTTAAAAGTTTTGGCTTCAACCCACTTAGTGAAATAATCGATGGCTACCAGAATGAACCTGTGACCGTTCGAAGCTGCCGGCTCGATAGGCCCAATGACATCCATGCCCCATGCTACAAATGGCCATGGTGCGGACATTGTGTGCAATTCCATTGGTGGAGAATGAATCAGATCTCCGTGTATCTGACACTGATGGCATTTTCGTACGAAACTGATACAATCATGCTCCATAGTGAGCCAATAATATCCCGCTCGCAGAATCTTCTTTGCCAACACATATCCGCTCATATGGGGCCCACAGACTCCAGCATGTACCTCTGTCATCACTATCGTGGCTTGACCTGCATCAATACATCTCAGCAATCCCAGATCTGGGGTTCTTTTGTACAACATTCCTCCACTGAGGAAAAATCCATTTGCCAGTCGTCGAATGGCTCTCTTTTGATCTCCGGTTGCCTGCTCCGGGTATATCCCCATCCTGAGGTATTCCTTGATATCATAAAACCATGGCTCGCCATCCATTTCTTCTTCTATTATGTTGCAGTAGGCATGCTGATCACGAACCTGAATATACAATGGGTCAACATGGATTTTGTCTGGATGGTGCAACATCGATGCTAAAGTGGCCAAAGCATCGGCAACCTCATTGTGAACTCTCGGGATGTGTCTGAACTCCACTGATCGAAATCGCTTGCTCAAATCGTGCAAACATTGTCGGTATGGTATAAGCTTCAAATCCCGTGTTTCCCATTCACCCTGGATCTGATGTACTAGGAGGTCCGAGTCTCCCAAGACCAAGACGTCCTGAACATCCATGTCTGCAGCCAATCGTAGGCCCAAAATACATGCCTCATATTCAGCCATGTTGTTGGTACAATAGAAACGTAGCTGAGCTGTAACAGGATAGTGATGTCCTGTTTCTGAAATAAGTACTGCTCCTACTCCAACTCCTTTTGCATTAGCAGCCCCGTCAAAGAAAAGCTTCCACCCTGGTTTCTCATTCAGTTCTAACTCCTCTATATGTATCACTTCTTCATCTGGAAAATACGTCCTCAAAGGCTCGTATTCTTCATCAATAGGATTCTCAGCCAAGTGATCGGCCAATGCTTGAGCTTTCATGGCCGTCCTCGTCACATAGACAATGTCGAACTCTGTGAGTAATATCTGCCATTTTGCCAATCTTCCTGTGGGCATAGGCTTCTGGAAAATATACTTTAATGGATCCAGACGTGAAATAAGGTAAGTAGTATGTGACGACAGATAATGCTTAAACTTCTGTGCTACCCAAGTTAGAGCACAACATGTTTTCTCAAGTTGAGTGTACTTATTCTCATAGACTGTAAACTTCTTGCTGAGATAATAGATGGCTTGCTCTTTTCTTCCTGTGATGTCGTGTTGACCCAACACGCAACCAAACGAATGATCCAGGACCGTTAGATAAAGGATTAATGGCCTCCCCGACTCAGGTGGAACCAATACAGGTGGATTAGATAAATAACCTTTGATCTGGTCAAATGCCTCCTGACATTCTGCCGTCCATTCTATCGCGGCATCTTTCCTCAACAATCGAAAGATGGGTTCACAAGTTGTTGTGAGCTGAGCGATGAATCTGCTGATATAGTTCAACCTTCCCAACAGACTCATTACTTCTGTTTTGTTCCTCGGTGGCGGCAATTCCTGGATGGATTTGATCTTTGACGGATCCAACTCAATGCCTCGCCGACTGACGATAAATCCTAACAGCTTTCCAGATGGAACACCAAATGCACATTTGGCTGGGTTGAGCTTAATGTCGTACCTTCGAAGTCTTTGGAAAAACTTCCTAAGGTCTGCTACGTGGTCTTCCTGACGCTTGGATTTGATGATCACATCATCTACGTACACTTCGATCTCTTTATGTATCATATCATGGAACACAGTAGTCATTGCTCTCATGTACGTTGCCCCAGCGTTCTTCAAACCGAATGGCATTACCCGATAACAATAAGTCCCCCATGGCGTAATGAAAGCTGTTTTCTCTGCATCTTCTTCATCCATCAAAATCTGATGATACCCAGCGTAGCAATCCACAAAGGAGCCGATTTCTTTCCCGGCGCAATTGTCGATCAAGATATGGATATTGGGCAATGGAAAGTTATCCTTTGGGCTTGCCCTGTTCAGATTACGGTAGTCGACGCATACCCTGATCTTCCCATCTTTCTTTGGTACTGGCACTACATTAGCCAACCAATCAGGATATCGAGAGACCCGAATAACCTTTGCTTGCAGCTGCTTGGTTACTTCTTCTTTAATCTTCACACTCATATCTGTCTTGAACTTCCTCAGTTTCTGCTTGACAGGAAGACAGGCCGGGTCAATGGGCAATTTGTGAACCACTAGCTTGGTGCTTAAACCCGGCATGTCGTCATATGACCATGCAAAAATATCTTTAAACTCAATGAGTGCTTTGATTAATTCTTCCCTGATGCCAGGCTCAATGTGGATGCTGATTTTGGTTTCTCGGACATTATCCGCATCCCCTAGATTTACAGCCTCGGTGTCATTCAGATTAGGCTTGGGTTTCTCTTCAAATTGGCATAGTTCTCGGTTTATTTCCTCGAAGGCTTTATCCTCATCATATTCAGACTCATAATCGATCTCTTGTATCATTAAATCAGAGTCAGATTGATTTATTAGACTAGGTCGAAGATCCGTCGTGCATGCCATGTCATTAGAACCAGTAAAAAGAGAACTGTTCAGAAAGAGAAAAGAATAAAACAAAATTAAAATGAGACAAGAAAAGAGTTTTATTAAAATGCGGGATAACAGGGTTCACACTTTTACAAGATAAAATGAGATTTGGATTACACCCTGAATAATCCGAAAAATAAAAAAAGCAAAAATCAAAGCCTACTACCAGGACTCTCCCCGAGTAGGAAGAGGAGTAACCGTCCAATTGTTGGTTTTGGCTTCAGGCCCCATAAACTGTATGTCTGTTCCACTGGAACCCTCTCCGACTTCTACCATATTGACATTAGTGAACAATCTTTCGAAACTCTGATTCAGATCCCCGTCAATCCCAATCAATCGCCCGAGAACTTTCGGGACTGGTGACCCCTTGGCGCTTGCTCTAACAAAAGATCTTGAGAGACGTGGCACAGGTTTGGGAAGAAACCAAACTTTCTTCTTCATTTTCCGAGCTCGTTTTACATCTGCCGCAGTCGGTTTGAACCCCAACCCAAAGGTCTCCAAATTCTTGGGCAAGGAAACAGGTTGAACAATTCCCTGAAGTTCAGCTCCCAAGCCTTTTCCTGGCATAAACCCATTACCTAGCATTTCTGAAACCATCATAACCGTTGCGGAAGCTATCCTAGGATGCTGAATGATTTCACCCTCGGGGATCTTGTTTGCCGACACTGCATCAAAAATCTGGTAGACCCAGGGACCTTTGTCATCATTAGTCTCTATGAAGGGTACAATGGCGCCTCCTACGGTGCACGCAGTGTCCTCGCCGTGCAATACGACCTCTTGTCTATCCCACTCGAACTTGACCATCTGATGCAAGGTGGATGGCACTGCTTTGGCTGCATGGATCCACGGACGTCCCAACAGAAAGTTATAAGATACCGTAGCATCTAATACCTGGAATTCCATGGTAAACTGGACTGGACCGATGGTCAACTCAAGTATAATATCCCCCACGGTGGCTGTTCCATTTCCGTCAAATCCTCGGACGCAAATGCTATTCTTTTGGATTCTTCCGTGGTCGATCTTCAATTGGTTCAGGGTGGATAATGGACAAATATTGGCACTTGAGCCGTTATCCACTAATGCCCGAGTAACTGCCGAATCTTCACATTTGACAGTTAGGTAGAGAGCTTTATTATGTTCCGTGCCCTCCACTGGCAGATCATCATCTGAAAATGTTACCCTGTTCACCTCGAAAATTTTGTTGGCAATCGTTTCCAGGTGATTTACAGAAATTTCATTGGGCACATGAGCTTCATTCAGTATCTTCATCAGGGCCCGACGATGTTCATCCGAATGGATTAATAATGATAGCAGTGAGATCTGGGCCGGTGTTTTCTTCAACTGTTCGACCACGGAGTAATCCTGCACTTTCATCTTCTTTAAGAAATCCTCAGCTTCTTCTTCTGACACAGGTTTCTTTATTGCAGCTGGATTGGGTCTTCTCAACTCCGCCGGAGCAAAACACCGTCCTGATCGAGTCAGTCCCTGCGCCTCACAACTATTCTCCTCCACTTGTTGTCCCTTGTACATCACCACTGCCTTCTCATACTTCCAAGGCACAGCCTTGCTATCAATCATTGGTGTTTGGACTACTGGTTTTATGATGACCGGTTCCCTGCAGACCCCTTTCACAACAACCACGGGTGCAGATGATGCTCCCGTTATTACCAACATGGCTGGTTCTGGTTTCCTTGTAGCGGCAGATGGATTCTTCCCCAATATCACCACTGGCTTGACATCTTCCCCCTTCAATTGTACCCCTGCTTCCTCATTGATCGATTTTTCTTTTGGAGTGGCACGGATCATCATCACTGTCTGTGGGGGTTTCTTCGGCTCCCCTCCTTCGTGCACAAGCTCGATCATGTGGGCTTCAGGGTGCTTTGGCAATGGGTTCTGGTTAATGTTAGGTGCCTCCGGTGCCTGTACCTCGATCTTGTTGGTATCAATAAGATCTTGTATTGCATGTTTCAGCCTCCAACATTTCTCGGTATCATGTCCGGGAGCTCCCGAACAATATTCACATCTTACCGAGTGATCCATATTTTGGGGTAAGGGATTTGGTAATCTAGGCTCAACAGGATTTAATAAACCCAACTGCCTCAATTTGTGGAACAAGGCAATATAAGTTTCCCCCAACTCAGTAAAAGTTCTTTGCCTCTGCAATCTTTCATTTCTGGCGGCCGGATTTCCCCTGAAACCCATCCCTGGAGGGTTCCTGTAGGCTCTTGGTGGTGGATAGGTGTTTTGTGGTGGTGGGTATGTGTTATGTGGAGGTGGGTATGTATTGTGGGGAACCGGCGTGCGCCATTGTGGGCGAACCGGAGGTTGGGTGTATGTCTGGGCTTGATGGACGGTGAAATGTTGTTCTTGTGGTTGGTAGTAGGGTTGTGGAGGGTAATTTGGAATGTGTGGGTAGTTTAGACGATGGGGTCTGGGTTGGTAATGAGGGGAAGGACCTCTAGATCTGGACCAATTGTCGGCCTCTAATGTCGTGACCTCCTCTCTCCTTTTCTTCCCTAGCGCACCTCCCGTGCCGCTCTGAATGGCCTGAGTTGTTGCCTTAATTGCCGAATAACTCAGGATTTTATTAGACTTAAGTCCCTCTTCTATCATACCTCCCATTTTCACAACTTCATTAAATGATTTGCCAACTGACGTCACCAAGTGACCAAAGTAAGTTGGCTCGAGAGTTTGTAAGAAGTAATCCACCATTTCTCCTTCTCTCATTGGGGGATCAACTCTGGCTGCCTGTTCTCTCCATCGGAACCCAAATTCCCGGAAGCTCTCTCCGGGTTTCTTCTCGAGCTTTAGCAATGTGAGACGGTCTGGGACTATCTCAAGGTTGTATTGGAAATGTCCTGCGAAAGCCTGTGCCAAGTCATCCCAGGTGTACCACCTGCTCGGATCTTGTCTTGTATACCACTCTAACGCCGACCCGCTCAAACTCTGGCCAAAGTAAGCTATTAATAGCTCATCTTTGCCCCCTGCTCCCCTCATTTTGCTACAAAAACCTCGTAGATGTGCCATAGGATCACCATGCCCTTCGTATAAATCGAACTTGGGCATTTTGAACCCTGCTGGTAATTGAACGTCAGGGAAAGGGCATAGATCCTTGTAAGCCACGCTGACTTGGTTACCTAACCCGTGTATGTTCCTGAAGGATTGCTCCAGGCTTTTAAATTTCCGCATCACCTCGTCCTGCTCTGGGCTCTTAGCCGGCTTTTCAATCTCCGCCGGGACCTCAAAGTGGGGATTATAGGTATGTGGCTCGGGTGCTTTGAATGTGAGTTCAGGGGGGTAGTATTGTGTATCGTGAGCCTGAAACAGTGGCTCACTAGATGATCTGTGCAATGGGGCTGGGGGAGGTGCCACAAAGACGGGAACATTTGGTGGAGGAGGGTTTTGAGTGGGTGGTGGAGCTTGGGAATCATAAGCCTCTCTTCCCTGATAATAATGATGGCTTGGGAAACTTGTTGAAGGACCGGGAGAAGGGTATTCCGGCGTGTGTGTTGGTTGGAGGGTAGGAGTAACGGGTAGTTCTTGCCCCTTCTGGGCTCTAGCTAAGGCTATCTGCATTTCATTCATTTCTAGCCTCATTTTTTCCATTTTCTCCAGGGCTTCTTTCAGCATCTGGTTGGCCGTTTTTTCTGACTCAACGCTGTTGTCTGACCCAGTCATGCTTTCTGGTATAGGACCTTTTGATCTTGTCTGATAATGGTACGGTGCCAGTACGCTCTAACAACTAACTGATATTGATTGGAAAAACAACAAACTTGTCAGTGGTAGAGTCTTAACAGATATTGTAATTGCACGTTAGGGGGATGCAATGCTCCTAGGCAGTTAATCATTTCTAACATGCTTTTGCTCCGACCGCATGCATCATCCCGGCTTATTTTTGCTCTGACAAATATATATTCTTCCTCTTTTTTTTTTCTTTTTTTTTCTTTTTAATTACGGTCGAATCCTATAGAGATTGCCTACGTATCGTGACCCCGCACGAATCAGACCAAGCGTAGTTCGTGCCATAAGACCAAATATTTTTTTTTTATATTTTTTTTTATATTACTCAAAAATAATGCTATTACAAGCCATCACAGAAAAAACAAAAAATACAGACTTTATATATATATATATATATATATATATATATATATATATATATATATATATATATATATATATATATATATATATATATATATATATATATATATTTTTTTGAGAATGTTTGAAGAAAAGGAAAAAACATATGGGTAGACAACAGACTTGAAAAACAAACAAGTGCAAGATTGAACTAGGGATACATTAAAGCTTTGAATTTTGGTGCCCGCGAGGCATCATTCGGCCTTTCCGCGGGCTTGGGGGCCAGGCTTCTTTGCAAGCTTTTTAGTTCCTCCATGATCTGATGGACATAGCCCATGATTGAGGCAAATAGGACATCACGAGGCATCTCTTCACATGTTAGGCACTTTGTGGTGATATAGCGCCCTATATCATTGATCCTACCCCTGATTCTATCCCTCTCTATGCACAGTTGTTCTATCCGTTGATTCTTTAGTCCCAATATTCGAGTATTGTCAATGAGCTGCTCTTGGAACCTCTCCATTTGTTCTTCCATCCGGGCTATCGACTCATGGTAGTGTTCTCTATATGTTCTAGCATCCTGGGCTTGTTTGAGGACCCGATTATTGAGAATGGTGTTTATCTCTCTCAATGTCGCAACACTCATTTCGTAGTCCCTTTTTACTTGCCATAGGTGCTCTCTCCGTGATGTTGTAACTGTAGCCCATCTGACCCGCATTCTTGTTATACAAGCCTGGGATCTCTCCAAGTCTTCTCGGCTTTGGCTGACTTGATTTCTCAATTCCGCTATCAACCTTTCATCAGATAGACGTTTCTGTCGGTCGCTATCACTCTTACTGACTCGGCGAATTCGGGCTTTCAGTGCCTGGTTTTCTTTGGCTAATTTGTTCTTCTCACCCTGCTCTGAGGCTACTTGAACGTTGTTTTCAAACATAAGCCTTTCAATTTGTCGCTTCAGCTGCCCGATTTCAACCCGGTAGCCTTCCTCTCTCACTAACCAGCCCCACTGTTCCTGCGAATCATCCGTAAATTGTTGGACGTGAGCTCTTTTGGCAGGCCTCTGACGAATCTGGAACCTTTTCCCGAACCAAACATCGTATTTTGGGTCTACCTCACCCTTAGCCAGCTCTCGAACCATAGTCTTGGGTTCAAGGAATCTACATTCGTGCCACAACTTTCTAATTTTTCCTTCGGGGAACACGACTCCTGGACTCAACTCAATGGCGTGCTTGCTTAGATCCTCATCAGTGGGAATTACCTGAAATCTTCCTAGTTGGCGCAGTACCCGATGAGGAGCATATGGTTGGATGCTACGAAGTCCCATTAAAAGAACATGACATTCCTCGGCCGCCATGTATATTACCTCAGTATCATTCAACCACCCAAATGCCCATTCAACTTGGTCGGCTGTTGTTGACCTCAATTGTGCAAGCCATGCTTCGACGCCTTCGGGAAATATGACGCCTGTCATTCGTTTCTCAAAGCCGCTAATGCAGTTTTTCTCAGTCAACCCGTGGTTCATGTATCCCACTCGGTGATGGAGGTGTTCTTGCATCCACAGCTGGAGTAACAGATTGCATCCCTGAAAGAACTTGCCTCCTTCTCGGCATATAGTTAAAGCTCGGTAGATTTCAGACAAAATCAAAGGAACCACAGTACTGTCGGTTCTTTTGATTGCAACATCGGCCATCCCTACAAGGCCTATCTCTATTTTTTTATCTTTGCGGGGACAGACCACAACTCCCAGAAATGCTGTGATAAATGCCAAAGTACGTCTTGCTTCCCACTTGATTCTGTTCCCAGTGTGAATTAATCCGAGGTTTGGTTCTTCCAAACCCTGAGGAATTCCGTACCGTTGATACAAGAATTGGAGAGTACAACATCCCTTCGACAAATCATCATTCTGTACCTTCCGACTAATGCTTAGCAAATCCAAGAACGCGTGCGGAGATACTGGTCTTGGTGAAAGTAAATACTGCCCTCTTAGTTTCCCATTCAACCCCGCATATCCGGCGACTTCCTCTAGTGTAGGTGAAAGTTCAAAGTCAGCAAAACGAAACACGTTGCGGGTTGGGTCCCAGAACGGTATTAGAGCCTCGATGATATCTGTCCTTGGCTTGATATTCAACAGATCGACAAAACCTCCCAAAACTCTTTCCACTATCTTTATACTATCCTTTCCCATATCATTCCACCACATGTGGAGTTGCGAAGGGACCTCGCTACACACTGAGAATGGTTCATTTTGACTTGTGCTCATCCTGCACATTTATTATAGTGATTAAAGAAGGAAAAACTTTTATTTGACTTAAAAACTATCTATATTCTAAAGAAATATTTTTTTGGATTTTAATAAATTTTTTTTCTTGAAAAAAACTTTTAAGGAGAAAGGAAATATTTTTGAACCAATATTCTGAATTTATGAAAGAAATACTACAGAAAAAATATTTTTGAATTTTATTTTGAATATCTTTTAAACAAATAATTGGGATTTTGAGATTAAAAGGAAATATATTTTTTTTTTTAAAAAAAATTGAGGTCTAAAAGAAAAACTTTCTAAAGAAGTGAGTAATGTTAAATATTTTTGGATTTTTTTTTGAATATGGTGAGCCGAAACCAAAGAGGTTTGCCTCTGATCTCACATCCGGTGAGAATCATACCCGCGTAGTTCAGGCTATAAACTAACTAAATCTTTTTTTTTTTTTTTTTTTTTTTTGAAAACAAACAAATTTTTCCACTTCCTTTTATATAAAAAAAAACTATTTTCATTTTTCATTTTTTTTTAAAATAAAGCAAATTAAAATAAAAGACTTATTCCTACACACTTTCTGCTTTCTAGGCAAACCAACAATTCTAAAAGTAAAAATATATATATGTTTTTTTTTAAAAAAAATTCGGCAGTACTTCGACAGTACTTGGACACTGATTTTTTCTAAATTAATCAAATAACTTTTCACTTGCTATTTTTATTTTATTTTATTTTTTACACTCCCGAGACTCAGAAGCCGGTCAACATGCAAGACCGAGCAAATAAATGCACATAAAACAAATAAGATGCATCAGGATGGTCATTTTCATTTTTGGTGCACCTGTCCTAGACAGACCCAACCCCTGTGTTGAGCCTCCAAAGTCAGATGCACGTGATGCAAACAAACGTTCCTACTAGGGATCCGACATGTGGTTTTGTTATACTAGGTTCAGAACCTGGGTGTTTGTTCTAGACCTGGCTTACCCGAGCGGACAGCTCGAGCCGAGGGGGGGTAGCGTACCGGGAATACAGAAGCTTCACCGGCTTAGCAACTTGTCCGAACCTCGTTCTAAATTGGGATTTGACACTATACAGAAAAGAAGTCGTACGAAGTACACCCTTCTTCATGATTTAGAAGACTCAGAGAGGAGATGGGTTTCGGCACAGTTTATACACAGTTCACGTAATATCAAAGCGGTAAAAGCAGCATTTAGCACATTAGGCTCAATCATGTAAAAATCAGATAAAACCAAATATAACAATTTATATGAGCTCGAATTTCTAACCCTGAACCACTGGTTCTGGGTTAAGTCCCCAGCAGAGTCGCCAGAGCTGTCACACCTCCTTTTTCCGGCACCGCGAGGTGCGTAGGGAGTTTTTTCCAATTAAAGGACAGTCGAAACGGGATTGGTTTAATTATTTCAGAGTCGCCACTTGGGAGATTTAGGGTGTCCCAAGTCACCAATTTTAATCCCGAATCGAGGAAAAGAATGACTCTATATTACAGTCTGCGTACCAGAAATCTGGATAAGGAATTCTGTTAACCCGGGAGAAGGTGTTAGGCATTCCCGAGTTCCGTGGTTCTAGCACGGTCGCTCAACTGTTATATTCGGCTTATTTATCTGATTTTTAATACAATTATGAACCATGTGCAAATTTTATCTTTTACCGCTTTATTATTATAATTATTTTTTTTTTAGGAATGTGAACATCGCTTAAAACATATCTTTGGATTGTGTCACATGAAATGCACCCACAATACGAAACATATTTTATTTGATGTTTTAGGATTTAGATTTGGGTCGCATGAAATGCGCATCCGAGTTTAAGAAGGTAAAATTAATTAAATCGCGCCTAAAGAGTCTAACGCGTCATTATCTTTGGGGAAGGAAGTGAAATTCACTAAACAATCCATCCCAAATTCTAAGTAATTTTTTTTTAATAATTAAATAAATAAATGAGATTGGAGAATCCTATAAATTTTGTATTATTTACATCTATTTATTTTTAGCGATATCCTTTAATAATATCCTTTAATGACTACATTTTTATTATTACTAAGTTTTTTATACATATAAAATCAATATCTACATTCTTGAAAATGACATATTAAATAGAAGAGAAAAACAAATATTAACAGAAAGTAATAAAATTATAATCATAAATACAACATGGAATTATCGAAAAGTAAAAAAAAATAAAAAAAACTAATTATCCCATAGTTGGATTAAAATTCAAATTATTAGTAAGACTTAAGCTTATTGAAACTAATTATTTACAAATACTGAAAATTGAAAGAAATAAAAATAAAAACTTGAGTACTAAATCATATTTCCAAAAATTTAAACAATTTAACATTAACTAACTTTGTTTTAATTCATCATGTCCTAATACTTGTTTGCAAACTAATTCATGTTATAACTGAAATTGACTACATGATTCGGATTAACTTATCGTTGACGAAAAACCTTCTGAATAAGGAACTTAGTTAATTTTTGCCAAACTGATTCAATAACGCCATTTTTACGTTATTTCTTCTATTTTTTTTATTAAACAGTTTTAATTAATAATCAGGCTTAAATATATTTCCTAATAATCTGGTAAAGGCGTTATTTAATATGTCGCTATAATATGCCTAGTTATGCCGATGACAGTGATTTACAGAATAATAATACATGAATAACCTAAATACAATACAAAAATTAAATTAAACTAAATTAAAAATTTAACACTCCATTCTTCATTTCAGCTTACAAAATGCCAAAATTACAGTTGTGTACCTGATATTGTCAGTATAAGAAGAAGAAAGTCAGCAACGTAATACGTAACACAGCAACAACAACAATAACCAGCAATAACCAGTTAACGAAAATCCCAGTGACAACTTTGAAAAATTCAAAATAAAATCCGGGAATGCCGAAAATAACGGACAGAAACCAAGGGAAATTTTCAGATTTTGACAGGCTAGTTAATCTTCAACCCTTAATTTATACACCTGTATACCAGAATATTTATCATGTGTGTACTACTTTCTCTTCTAATTTTCAACTTTTTTTTTCTTTGTATGTTTTTCTTTTCTTGAGAGTTTCAATGTTTTTTTTTTTCGGAATAAATGTTCAGCTTTTTTTCAATCTCTTTTTTTTTCTGTCTGTATTTTTTTTTCTCCCCTTTTGTGTTCAAGACTTCACATATATATATCCCATCCCATAAATCAATTAAAACCAATCCCTTTCTCTACCAAACCCATTATCTTCCCACTCATCCCCATTACATTAAATAAATATATCACACCACCCCATTATATTTTGTCCCCCATGCTTTATTTAAAATAATGCAAGATTCCCTTTAATTTAAATCTTGTCCCCCCTTTATATTAAATAATCATATCACAACCCACCCCATTTCATTTTGTCCCCCATGCTTCAAATAAACAATTTCAAAATGTACAATTCCTAAACTACCCCTTCCGACCTTACTGAAATTACCAAACTACCCCTGAATCGTATTACAAATTTACCAAACTACCCATCAGCTATAACACATCATTTAATCAAACATAACCAAAATATAGTCAATATGATCAATTTCTAACAATGTTCAAACAACAATATGAACATGGATGAACATCATAACAACAATATCACATGAACATGATTTTAACAACATTTCAACAACAAATCATATGAACATAAATTGAACAACCAAGAATAACTAAAATTTGATTGAACAATAGTTTAGCAACAAACAATCCTATTTTCGGATTCAACAACAACAACAAACAAAGTATGAAGATTTCTAAATTCAATCATATTGAACTTAAAATCAACTCTAACAACATTACAACAAACAATTCTTATATTAAACTTTAAACAAGATTATGAGAACAATTCAAGCAATAATCATAAATGGTAAACAAGAAATCAAACTATACAAAATTCGGATTCAAGATCATCCAAACAAAGTATGAACATGAATGAATCTATTTTAAGACAACAAACATGACGGATTAAACGATTAAAACAATATATTCCTTTAATACAACTAAATTCTTTAAACAAATAACAAGATCGACGAAGAAACAATTATGGACTTAAACTTGAACTTAACAATATTAACAATTTCTAACAATACATAAACACATGAAACAAATTGAAGAAATAGTTGATTAAATTTCAATTTGAATCTAACAAACATCAAACTAACAAATACTTACTTAAACAATAATACAAACATGAAATAAACATGAAAACAACTAATTAAACTTCTATTTTGAAATCTGAAAATTAATTTTAACAAAGCACATGAACATGAACAAACTAGAAAAAAATGATTTCAACGATCAACAACGAACAAAACAAGAATCAAATATTTAACGATTTTAACTTTTAGAAATATAAAAACGAAATATTGGACAAAATAAAACTCAAAAACAACTAACCGGAGATGAATCAACGAAGAACTTTGATTGTAAACAAATCTGTCCGAGCCTCGACCCAAAGCTCGAACAAATGACGATGAAGACGAAGAGAAGATGAAGCAGCCCGTAGCTACTGCCGCGACGAGCAGCAGCAGCAGTCCGTCCAACACCTGCTGCGACGAGCAGCAACAACGCGACGTCAAGACAGCGGTCACGGCGATAGGCAGCAGCGATCCGGCAGCGAAGGCAGCAACACGTCGCGGACAGCCATGGACGACGACATGGTCGACGTCGAAGCTCGTCCATGGCTGTGTTCGTTTGGTCATTTGATTGAAACAGAAGCAGCAGCATCGACAGCAGCACGATGGAGGGAGTAGCTGCGACAACCGGCGACGAAGAGAAGACGCAGTCGCGACAGCAGCCATGGCAACGAGCGGAGCTGTAGCGGCGACAAGGCATCGACTGCGTAGTTGTCCAGGAACTGAAGCACGGCCATGGCAATCACTGAAGCAGCAGATGTGTCGAGAAAAGGGTGCAGCAACAGTAAAAAAACGACGCGACACGGCGAGAAGGATGAAGTCGCGTTGGTGGTTTTTGAGGTCGTTCATGGTTTCTGAGGTTGTTCATGGGAGGGCAGCTTGGAGACGACATGTGTGTGTGTGCAGTGAGGAGGATGGAAGGGAAGCCATTGATGCTAGGGAGAAACTTGGAGAAGAAGAAGCAAAGGTGGGGGGGGGGCGGATGACTTAGGTTTTTTTCTTCTCTTATTTTTTTTTTGTTTTGTTTTTGTTTTGTAAAAATGAAAGACAAATGGGGTTTGAGTCTTTTGGGTTATGGACTGGGTCGACCCAGTTCGAAATGGACTGGGTCGTAGGGAAGATTGGGCCAATTTTTGGGCTTGTGGCTTGAAATTGAAGAAGAGGCCTAATTCCGACTTTCTTTATATTTTTGCTTTCTTTTCTTCTTTTATTTCTCTAAAACTAAATTATAAAAATACTTAAACTATTATTAAGAATTAAATTAAGTTATAAAAGCGCAAATTAACTCCCAATAACAATTAACGCACAATTAAGTATTAATTAAGCATAAAATTGTATATTTGGACATTAAATGCTAAAAATGCAAACGATGCTTATTTTTGTAATTTTTAAATTTTTGTAAAACAAATTTAATTACTAACAACTATAGAATTAAATCCTACATGCAAAATGCGACATATTTTTGTATTTTTTATTAATTTATCAAATAAACACGCACAGACAAATACAAATAATTATTCAAAATATCACAAAACATCACAAAATTGCACACCAAGAAAAATTACTTTATTTTTTTGAATTTTTGGGAGTAATTCTCATATAGGGCAAAAATCACGTGCTTACAATCTCGCTCCATGGTGAGCCAATAATAACCTGCTCAGAGTATTTTCTTTGCCAACACATATTCGCTCATATGTGGTCTGCAGACTCTTGAATGTACTTCGGACATGACAGACGTAGCTTGTCTAGCATCTATGCATTTTAACAATCCCAGGTCTGGTGTTCTTTTGTACAAAACTTCTCAACTCAAGAAAAATCCGCTTGACAATCGTCGAATTGTTCTCTTTTGATCCCCCGTGGCTTGTACTAGGTATATTCCCATTCTGATGTATTCCTTGATATCATGGAACCACGGTTCGCCATCCAATTCTTCTTCAATCATGTTGCAGTAAGCATCCTGATCTCGTACTTGACTGTGCAAAGGTTCGACAAAGGCTTTGTTCGGATGGTGCAGCATTGACGCTAGGGTAGCCAAAGCATCGGCGACCTCATTATGGACCCTTGGAATATGCCTGAACTCCACTGATCTAAACCGTTGACAAAGGTCATGCAGGAATTGTCGGTATGGCATGAGCTTCAAATCTCGTATTTCCCATTCTCCTTGAATTTGATGTACCAGAAGGTCCGAGTCTCCCAAGACCAAGACTTCCTGGACATCCATGTCTGCATCTAACCTTAAACCCAAAATACATGCTTCGTACTCAGCCATATTGTTGGTACAATAAAAACGAAGCTGAGCCGTAACAGGATAGTGATGCCCTGTTTCAGAAATAAGCACAGGTCCTATTCCGACTCCTTTCATGTTAGCAGCCCCATCAAAGAAAAGTTTCAGCTTGGTTTTTCGGCCTATTCTAGCTCATCAATATGCATCACCTCTTCGTCAGGAAAATAAGTCCTCAGTGGCTCATACTCTTCATCGACCGGGTTCTCGGCCAAATGATCGGCCAATTTTTGGGCTTTCATCGCAGTCCGAGTCACATAGATTATGTCAAACTCTGTGAGCAAAATCTGCCATTTTTCAAGTCTCCTGTCGGCATAGGCTTTTGAAAGATATACTTCAATGGATCCAAGCATGAAATGAGGTAAGTAGTGTAGGATGACAAATAATGTTTCAACTTCTATGCCACCCAAGTTAGGGCGCAACATGTCTTTTCCAAGTGAGTGTACTTAACCTCATAAGCTGTGAACTTCTTGCTAAGATAGTAGATAGCCTGTTCTTTTCTGCCGATGGCGTCATGCTGCCCCAGTACACAACCAAATGAATTTTCCAGGACAGTCAAGTAAAGAATCAAAGGTCTCCCTGGTTCTGGTGGTACCAACACAGGCGGGTTAGACAAGTATCCCTTTATCTCGTCGAATGCTTCCTGACACTCATCAGTCCACTTGACCGCAATGTCCTTCTTCAGCAACTTGAAAATAGGCTCGCAAGTCGTCGTGAGCTGAGCGATAAACCTGTTGATATAGTTCAACCTTCCTAACAGACTCATCACTTCAATCTTGTTCGTCAGAGGTGGAAATTCTTGTATGGCTTTGATCTTTGATGGGTCCAACTCGATGCCTCGCCGGCTGACTATGAATCCCAACAATTTTCCGGATGGAACACCAAATGCACACTTGGCGGGGTTAAGCTTGAGGTTGTACCTGCGAAGCCTCTGGAAGAATTTCCTCAAATCCCTGACGTGGTCGGCCTGATGCTTTGATTTTATGATCACATCATCTACATATACCTCAATCTCCTTGTGTATCATATCATGAAATACAGTAGTCATCGCTCTCATATAAGTTGCCCCAGCATTCTTCAACCCAAATGACATTACTCGGTAGCAATAAGTTCCCCATGGCGTGATGAAGGTTGTCTTTTCTGCACCTTCTTCATCCATTAGAATCTGATGATACCCAGCATAGCAATCCATAAAAGACCTAATCTTGTGCTTGGCACAATTGTCAATCAGAATGTGGATATTGGGTAGAGGGAAGTTATCCTTCGGACTTGCTTTGTTGAGATTGCGGTAATCGACGCATACTCTGATCTTGCCGTCCTTCTTCGGTATAGGCACGACATTAGCCAACCAGACAGGATATCGAGTGACCCGAATAACCTTTGCATCCAACTGCTTGGTAACTTCTTCTTTAATCTTCACACTCATATCAGTTTTGAATTTCCTCAACATTTGCTTGACGGGTGGGAATGCTGGATCAGTGGGCAATTTGTGGACCACTAAATCAGTGCTTAAACCTGGCATGTCGTCATATGACCATGCAAAAACATCTTTGCACTCAATGAGTGCTTTGATTAACTCCTCCCGGATTTTTGGCTCGAGGTGGACACTTATTTTAGTTTCTCGGACGTTGTCTGTGTCCCCTAAATTGACGGCTTCTGTGTCATTCAAATTGGGTTTGGATTTTTCTTCGAAGTGAATTAACTCCTTACTAATTTCTTCGAAGGCTTCATCCTCATCATCATATTCTGATTCGTAATCACAATCTACTTCTTGAACTATTATTTCGGAATCAGATTGATTTTTAAGACTGGACTGAGGATTCCTTATGCACGCCATGTCATTAAGACTAGTATAAAGAGAACTGTACAGAAAAAGAAAAGAAGAAAACAAAATTAAAATAAAATAAGGAATGAAGAAGAAACTTTTTATTTTATTGAATTACGGGATAACAAGGTTTCACACTTTGATGAACACAACAAAATAAAAGAAATCTGGACTACAACCCTGGAATAATCCAGAAAACAGGAAGGAAAATCAGAGCCAACTACCAAGACTCCCTCCGAATGGAAAAAGGAGTAGCCATCCAATTGTTGACTTTTGCCTTTGGCCCCACAAACTGCACATCCGCCTTGCTGGACCCCTACCCTACTTCTACCATGTTGATTTCGGTGAATAATCTTTTAAAGACTTCATTTAAGTCTCCATCTACACCAATCAATGGCCCTGTAACCTTGGACAGCTATTGCTTTTTTATGCTCGGCCTGACAAAAGATCTGGATAGGCGCGGGATTGGCTTGGGAAGGATCCAAACTCTTTTCTTCAACTTGCGGGCCCGTATCACATCCGCCACTGTCGGCTTGAACCCCAGCCCAAAGGTATCCAGATTTTTAGGCAAAGAAATCGGTTGAACAATACCCTGAAGATCAGCCCCTAAACCTTTGCCTGACACAAACCCGTTTTTCAACATCTCCGAGGCTACCATGACAGTTGCAGCTGCTATTTTGGGAAGTGGGATGCTTTCACCCTCGGGAACTTTGTCCACTGAAACCGTATCGAAGACCTGGTAAACCTAGGGCCCCTTGCCATCGTCAGCCTCTATGAAGGGTACGATGGCATCACTTACGGCGCTTGCATTGTCTTCCCCGTGTACTACGATCTCTTGCCTATCCCACTTGAATTTGACCATCTGATGTAATGTAGAAGGCACTGTTTTGGCGGCGTGGATCCAGGGTCACCCCAACAGAAGATTATATGACACTGCCACGTCCAATACTTGAAACTCCATGGTGAACTCGACCGGACTAATTATTAATTCAAGTACGATGTCACCCACTGTGTCTGTACCACCTCCATCAAACCCTCGAACATAGATGTTGTTCTTATGAATTCTGTCACCATCGACCTTCAGTTTGTTCAACGTGGTCAAAGGACAGATATTGGCACTGGACCCATTATCAATTGGTACTCGAGTGACTACCGAGTCTTCATATTTCACGGTCAAATAGAGGGCTCTATTATGTTCTGTACCCTCTACGAGCAACTCATCGTCTGAAAAAGTGACCCTGTTGGCCTCGAAAATCTTGTTTGCTATTTTCTCCAGATGGTTCACAGAGATCTTATCCGGAACATGGGCTTCGTTCAGAATTTTTATCAATACCCGTTGGTGCTCATCTGAATGGATCAACAAGGATAACAATGAGATCTGTGTCGGGGTCTTCCTCAACTGCTCCATAATGGAGTAATCTTGCGCCTTCATTTTCTTTAAAAATTCTTCCGCCTCTTCAGCGGTAACTGTATTCTTTGTCGCTACTGGATTGGCCCTTCTTAACTCTGTGGGAGAAAAACACCTTCCTGAACGAGTTAGACCTTGGGCTTCATACACTTCTCCTTTGACTTCTTTCCCTTTGTAAATCACCGTCACCCGTTCATAATTCCAAGGAACAACCTTGCTGTTGATCACTGGAAGCTGAGTTACTAGTTTTATAATAACAGGCTCTGTGCGAGCACCCTTCACGATCACAACAGGTTTACTTGCGACCCCTGGCACTACCACTTTAACTTTCTCTAGTTTCACTACAACAATGCTTGACGACCCTCTCTTGGCTACCACCGCTGGCTTATCATCTACCCCTCTCAACTGGACCACTGATTTCCCACTGGTTATTTTTTCCTTTGAGCTGGTTTCGCTAGAACGAATCATCATTACCGTCTGTGAGGGTTTCCTGGACTCCCCCTCTTTGTGTATCAACTCAATCATGTGTGTCTCATGGTGAGCTGACAGTGGATTCTAATTAATATTTGGTGCTTCTGGGGCTTGAACCTCGATCCGATGAGTATCGATAAACTCTTGCACAACTATTTTCAGCTTCCAACATTTCTCTGTATCATGCCTGGGGCCCCTGAACAGTACTCACAACTCACCGAGTGGTCAAGATTTCTAGGGGGGAGGATTTGGCATTTTAGGCTCAATTGGATTCAACATGTCCAACTGCCTCAATTTGTGGAAAAGACTAGTATATGATTCCCCCAGTGGAGTGAAAGTCTTTTGCTTCTGTGACCTCTCATTCTTGAGGGCTGGGTTTGGTCGGAAACCTGTCTCGAGGGGGTTTTTGTAGGCCCTTGGGGGTGGATATGTGTTTTGTGGAGCTGGGTATGTATTTTGTGGAGCCGGCGTACGCCACTGTGCGTGTGCCGGGGTTTGGGTATAGGCTTGTGCATGATGGCCGGAAAAATGATGATCTGGCGGTGGGTAGTAATGTTGTGGAGGGCTATATAGAGTGTAGGGATAATTTTGGTGGTAGGGTCGTGGTTGGCTATAGTAGGGTGACGGGCCTCTAGATCCGAACCAACCTCCAGACTCAACAGTCGTGACATCTTCTTTCTTCTTCTTCCCAAGCACACCCACAGTGCCGCTTTGGATGTCCTGAGTGGTTGCCTTGATCGCTTAATAGCTCATGATTTTGTTGGACTTAAGCCCCTCCTCGACCATGCCTCCCATTTTTACAACCTTATTAAAAGACTTGCCAATTGTGGATACCAAATGACCAAAGTAAGTTGGCTCCAGAGCCTGCAAAAAGTAATTGACCATCTCGCTCTCTTTCATTGGGGGATCTACCCTTGCTTCTTGCTCCCTCCACCGGAAACCATATTCTCTAAAGCTTTCACTATGCTTCTTCTTAGTTTAGTCAAAGATAGTCGGTCTGGAATGATCTCAAGATTATACTGAAAGTGACAAGCGAATGCTTGTGCCAGATCATCCCATGTGTACCATCTTCCATGATCTTGGCGGGTGTACCACTCCAATGCTGCTCCGCTCAAACTCTGACTGAAGTAAGTCATTAGCAATTCATCCTTTCCTCCGGCTCCCTCATCTTACTGCAAAAACCTCTCAAATGAGCCACCGGATCACCATGTCCGTTGTACAAGTCGAATTTGGGCATTTTGAACCCTGCCGGTAGTTGTACATTTGGGAACAAACACAGGTCTTTGTAAGCTACACTCACCTAACCTCCTAACCCTCTCATATCCCTGAAGGATTGTTCTATGCTTTTCATTTTTCTGAACATCTCTTCCTGTTCAGGATTTCTGGCCGGTTTTTCTACTTTCCCTGGTAGGTCAGAATGTGGATCATGTGGATAGGCTTCAGGCGCTTTGAAGGTAAGCTCCGGGGGATAATACTGGTTGTCCTGCGCTTGGAACACAGGTTCACTCGGGGATTTATGGAGTGCAGCTGGTGGAGGTGCCACAAACACAGGGGTGATTGGCGGAGGAGGGTATGGAATTGATTTTGTTAGTGGAGCTTGTGGCGTATGAGAAGTAGTGCCATGGTAGTGTTGATAAATGGGAAAACCTGGATCGGTGGCGGGATGATCCTGAGACTGAGCTAACGGTGGGGTAAAAGCAGGGTTAGCAGGGTAAGCTGGTGGTGATTGCCCTTTGGACCAGGCCTGGTACATTTCGGCCATCTGTTGCTTAAGCTTGAGCATCTCCTCTTTCATTTTATAGATGTCCAACTCTTCTACCTTAACACTAGTGTCGACATCTGGGATAGACATGATTTCCGGTATTGGTCCCTTTGATCTGGTTTGGTAATGATAATGTGCCAGTATCCTCTAAATACTAACTGCTTGAATTCTTTGGAAATCAACAACTTTGTTAGTTTTAGAGTTTAACACATATGCAATTACACGTTGGGATGCAATGTACCTAGGCAATTGACCATTTTCTATCATGCATTTGCTTCGGTTGCGTGCGTCATTCCGGCCTCTCATAATTGTGCCCCTTCTTTTAAGCTTCCTTTATTCTGTCCTTCTTTATTTATTTTTCATTTTCCCCTTTTCTTTTTAGTGGTGGTGGAATCCTATAGAGATTGCCTACGTATCATGGCCCCGTATGAATCATACCGTGCGTAGTTCTGGCCTATAAGTGCGAAAAGCAAAGAGACAATTTTTGGAAATTTTCGGTTTTTCATTAATAAACATTCTGTTACAAACCAGACGCTTTTGGAAAGGAAAATAACAGACTCGAAACCAAACCAAGTACTAACTCAATAACTTCTGACAGACTCTGATGCGAAAGAAAAAAACAAACTCTAACAGACAACAGACTCTAAGGAACAAGAAAATGCAGATTCGAACTATGAACACATTAAAATTTTAAATTTGGGTGCCCGCGGGGCGTCATTCGGCCTCGCCGCGGGCTTAGGTGTAAGGCCCCTTTCCAGCTGTTCCAATTCATACATGATTTGCTTCACAAATATCATCGCCGCCGAGAAGAAAGTAGTACGGGTCATGTTTTCACACACCCGACATTTCCTGGTAATAGCATGAGCAATAGTCAAAATCTTGTCCCTGGTTCGGTCTTTCTCTAGGAGTAGGCGTTCTATCTGATCCCCTCTAGCCTTCAAAACCCGAAAATCATGCATATGTTGTTTCTGTAACTGTTGTATTTCATCTTCCGTCGAGTCCATTAGATTATAGCAGTGTTTACTTTCGGTTTCAAAAGCCTTGGCTTGTTTAGCCGCCTTGCTCTCTAGGGTGGTCACCTTCCTTTTTAGACTGGCAATGGTCTTTTCATAATCTTTCATTGCCTGCTGTAAGTACTATGTGCGCTCTTTTGTTCTTTTTGCCCATTGTGCCTGGAGTGGTGCTATGGTACCCTCAGATTGCTTCAAATCATTCCGGCACTTACTGATTTCTTTTTTCAACCCTTTTATTAACCGCTCATCCGATCGACTCCTTTGTTGGTTGTCAGCATCTATCCTCATTTGTCGGATTTGGGCTTTCAGCGCCTCATTTTCTTGGGCCAATTTGTTCTTTTCTCCCTGATCGGCGTCAACTTGCAGACTATTTTCAAATTCCAGGTCTCTAATCTATTGCTTCATCTTGCCCATTTCTGCCATGTAACTCTCTTCTTTAGCCAACCAATCCCACTGTTCTTGCGACGCTTGGACGAACTCCTGTAGATAGGGTCTTTTGGTCGGTCTCCCAAACTCGATTTCTCTCCTAAACCAAGCACGGTATCCCGGCGAAACTTCACCTTTGGATCGATCACGTACACATGTATTGGCTGTTAAGTATTGACATTCGCTCCAAATTTTTCGGACTGCTGCTTCATGAAATTGTCCGTTGGGCCCGATCTCAACTACTTGGCCGCTAAGATCTTCATCTTTCGGAACTATTTGGCATCTCCCCAACTGTCTCAATACTCGATACGGGGCATAAGGCTGAATACTCCTGAGTCCCATCAAAAGGAAATGGGGTCCAGTGGCTGGCATATATATGATTTCATCCACAGGCAACCATCCAAATGTCCATTCTATTTGGCTCGCAGTGACAGAACAGAAGCGCGCTGTCCACTCTGTGGCCCCTTCTAGTAAGCTGATTCTGTCAACCCTCGTAGGAAATCCCTCTATGCACGTTTTCTCTGTCGACCCATAACTCATAAATTGAGGACGACGACATAGGTGTTAGATCATCCACATCTGCAGCAACACATTGCACCCCTCAAAAAAGTTTCCCCCGGCTTTGCAGGCTGTGAGAGCACAGAAGATTTCAGCTACTATCATGGGTGTGAGGGTGCTGTTGGCCTGAGTAAGTAAAGTGCTGATAACCCCAGATACTCGTATGTCAATGTTCCCGTCTTTTCTAGGAAACACCAGGAGTCCCAAAAAGACTATCATGAATGCAAAACACCTATGTTCTTCCCACTTAAGGCGGTTTCCTTTGCTACAGATTTTGTTTTCCGGCTTGTTGAACCCCTCTATGTGGCCATATCTGTTGTATATAAACCGCAAAGTACAAAAACCATATGCCAAATCTGGATTGTGGACCCCCCTACTTATTTTCAAAGAGTCTAGGAACCTGTGTACGGCTACGGCCCTTGGAGCAATCAGGTACTAGTGTCTTAGAGGAACTTTGGGACTCCCGATGTATCCGGCTATTTCTTCCAATGTTGGGGTAATTTCAAAATCCGAGAAGTGAAATACGTTGTGAGCCGGGTCCCAGAATGCGACCAAGGCCTTTATGATATCCCCCTAGGATTAATCTTCAGCAACCCAGTGAGACCTCCCAGGTATAGATTGACTGTGTCGCGCCCTGATTCGCCCAAGTCATCCCACCACATGTGCAACTCCAAAGGGATCTTGTTCACAATTGTTACGTGTAAATTCTAACTTGTGCTCATTCTGCACATTTATTAGGATGGTTAAGCAAAAAATCACGATTCGATTGACTCAAAGATTACATGGACACTTTTCTCTTCTTTTTTTTCATTTAATATAAAACCCGGTTTTGCCAATACGGCCTTTCAGCACCTCGGGGTCGAAGATTTTAAGGCTGTGTCGGCTAGCCGGTGAAAGTCTAAAAAAATGACCACAGGCGGCTGTTCTTGCAAAAACAGCCTTCCGGTGCCCTTTTAGGGACATTCAGCTATTTCTAGCAAGAATGACATCACCCTAATTATTTTCAAATAAAATTTTTGTTCTCTTGGCTAATTTCGCAAAAGTGAAGTTGGACCCGATGGGGGTTGCCTACGTATCTCACACCCTGTGGGAATCAAACTGGCGTAGTTCGGGCCGATAAAACAAACTTCTTTTGAAAACCAGACTTTTTTCATTGGTAAATAAAACTATATTTTTTTTTTTTTTTTCATTTTCTCAAAAATTCGGCAGAGTTTCGACACTATTTGGACATTGTTTTTTTTTTTCAAAACAGGCGATTAACTCTCTTTAACCCTCGTACCTCTATCTCTCTTTCTTCAAAATATTCAAAAGCCGGTCAGCATGCATGTCCGAAGCAAACAAATGCACAAGTAGCAAGTAAGATGCATCATGATGGTCTTTTGTCATTTTTGGTACACCTGTCCTAGACAGACCCAATCCCTGTGTTGAGCCTCCAAAGTCAAATGCACGTGATACAAACAAACGTTCCTACTAGGGATCCGACATGAAGCTGAGTTATTCTAAGTTTATAACCTGGGTATTTGTTTTAGACTGTGTACCTGAGCAGACAACTCGAGTCGTGGAGGGGGCTATGTACCGGGAACCAAAAAGCCATCCGGCTTAGTAACTTGTCCGTGCCTCTTTCTTATTTCAAGGTATGACACTAACAGAATAGAGAGTCTCGACCAGCGAGCACATCCCTGAAGATGAGAAGAGAAGGGCTTCGTAGCAGTTTATATGCAGTTCAGATAATATCAAAGCGGTAAAAGCAGCATTTAGCACATTAGGCCCAAACATGTAAAAAATCAGATAAAACAAGCCAATTATAACGATTATTTAAAGCTCGAATTCTGAACCCTGAACCAGAGATTCTGGGTTCGATCCCCAGCAGAGTCGCCAAAGCTGTCACACCTCCTTTTTACCTGCGCCCGCAGAGGCGTAAGAGAGTTTTTCCAATTAAAGGACAATCGAAACGAGATTTTATTTAAAGATTCAGAGTCGCCACTTGGGAAATTTATGGTGTCCCAAGTCACCGGTTGAATCCCGAATCGAGGAAAAGATTGACTCTATATTACAATCCGTTAACCAGAAATCCGAGTAAGGAATTCTGTTAACCCGGGAGAAGGTGTTAGGCATTCCCGAGTTCCGTGGTTTTAGCACGGTCGCTCAACTGTCATATTCGACCTATTTATATGATTTTAATACATGTTGAACCTATGTGCAAATTTTAACTTTTTACAGCTTTTATTATTATTATTTTTAACGAGAATTGCGACGTCATGAAAATACATCTCGAACCACGTCACATCAATGCACCCGTGGTTATTGACACATTTCAACTCTGTTGAGATTTGGATTTAGGTCACATAAATGTGCACCCGAGTTTAAGAAAGTAATTTATTAAAAGCGCGTCTAGAATGACTAGCTTATTATTATCTTTGGAGAGGGCCGTGAAATTCACTAAACGGCCTATCCCGAATTCTAAATGTTTCATTTTAACCATTTATTGAGGGCCCTGCAATTTACGCGTTTATTTGGCGAGGCTCATCTCATCTATTATTTATTTTAAAGGGAAAATCCTAAGGTAACTATGATTTCTATTTTTGTTGATCTCTAATAAATAAACAAGTACAGGTCCTAATCGATTTGTTTCGGGGTTGGAACAGACTAATTGGTGATGATATACCAAAGCCAAACATTGGGCTTCGAAACTGGCCATCCGTATATCTCAGCCCAAGTCCAAGCGCATACAGTCATAAAACGGGACCTGGGCTGCACGTTTATCAATCTGGAGATTACACCTCTTGGGGGAAAAGGAATGGTTAAGCCCACGTGATTAAGCCAAACATGATAGTTCAAATTGAGCAAATGACCAGTTAACAATTGTTCTGATGCATTATTCAGATGTTGCTGATTCAGATTAACACCTTAATAACTAAGTGAAACTTATCAGGTTTAATGGATAAATCCAATAGACGCGCACATTCTGATGTTTACTAACATTCTTGTACTAATTTGAAAATACTACTTCAAGCTAATATATCAATTGATGCTTAAGGTAATTAATCATATGAGGTTACAATTAACTAAGTGGCTGATTGATATAACTACTGCAAGCTTTGGCTTGAGGTGAAGGTGCATCAACCTGTATTCATATTAACAACCAGATTACCTATGATCAATTCAAATAGTTCACTCAATTGATATATGACCAATTCAACAATCCCTATTTCAGTCCTCAAAATGCAACTAACATCTACTGCATAATAAACGGATCACAGACAAACTTTCAAAATAACAGTTATCGAACATACAAATCCCCAGTTAATAAGGAACACAAGTTCTCATACTGCCTAACAGTTTGTACCAAATGATAGTTAACACAATCCAATTGCAGTTCAAATTATACAACAGCCCTATTCGAATCTAGTTCATATGATTACAAAACTAATTTTGTTCCACACAATTGAACTAGAGTCCAAGTTCAAATCACAGACAACGAATCAATTTAAAAACAACAACATAAGACATTTGGTCAATTTTCATTGATTTTATGTTTCAATCATGTAAAGCTACAGCCATAGAGTCTCGAGTCGTGTACTTGGAAGTTGAAGTATAAACCAAAAAAATGAGGGGGTCAGTCAAACAGCAACAACAGCAGCAAATGACCAATCCAGCAGGGTTCAACAACGACAATAGGAGAATTTTCAGAAACATATGACACCAGAGAATCCAAGAATCAACCCAACAATCAATAAACCCAAGCAAATAACCAATCAACTCAGTCGAACAAACCAGATTCAACTTGAAATCATATTCTTGTACCTTTCAAGCTTCAGTTACTCAACAATACCAAGAAAACTTAAGCTATTTTACTCCTAGATGAACTAGAATCAGAAAACTTCCTCAATGGAATATATTTTTTTCTTGTCTGTTTCTCTTCCTTTATCTTTTACTCTCTCTTTTCAGATTGCTCTTTTCCTCTAAGGTCTGCCCAAAAGAAAAACCAAGACCAGACTAAAAAAGGATCCCCAACTCTGTCCAAAATCCCCCCACTTATACCCAAACACTGACCTTGCCAGCTCTCAAGAGCACTCAGGCAGAATTCTTAAACTAAGTCTGCCCATGATCTTCTTTGTATTTCCACTAGAGTATGTTTTCCCCATTATCCCTTGTCTTTTCCTTATTTAATGTTCAAACAGGCATAGGCAACATATTTTAATCAATCCCTTTTAAGCCTTCCCCTACCATTATGCTGTGTTCCCCACTAATACATTATTTTAATGGTACATTAGTACTTAGTGGACAGAACATTCAACTTAAACCATTTTCAAACCTTTTAAATCCCAAAATACCCTCTTAAAGTCCCTGAAATTACTGTCCTACCCAATCCCTTTTAATCTGTATTAAACCTTTCAGATATAACCTATTCAAACCTACCAACTAACTAAGTTGAATCCTAATTAACCAACAAACTACAATAGCTATAACCAATTCAACTTATCAAATCAGTCAGTAATTCAAGATAGAAACTCATATCAAATCAAATGGCATCAAAAATGAAGACTAAGGGTTCAGGGCATCACATATTGAACTAACTATATCGGGGAACCAATCATATTTAGCTCAGAAACAAATGAACTGAAATCAACTAGACGAGCATACGCTTAATTAAATTGGAATACAAAAGAAGAAACAACCAAAAGAGCTTTAAGGGGATTGACAAATTCAGGATAACAAATGACCAATAAATTCAGTTCAATGTGATGAACTGAATATACCAACAGGCTCAGTTCTAAGTTCAGATATACCAACAGGCTCATTTCAACACAAAATTTAGAACATAAATGAAGCAGGAGGGGAAACAGACTGGAATGAACTATGAAATCAAAACCAAAATTAAACTACTATCGTGTTAACTAACACTCAAACCTACCGGACTAATAGACGAAACTTATTCAATTGATTAAACAGTTATAACATATAACCAACAACAAAAACTTTGGACCAAGAAAAAGGTCCGAAGAGAGGAGGAGGAAAATCATTGACAAAATGATGAACTAATCAGTCAGAAATAAAACAACAACAAAAGGAAAAGGAAAACAAAAGAAATACCTCGAAACTTTAGACCAAACCCAATCCGTTTCAGTCTGAACTTCGTCTTGAAACTTTGAAGCCAAAACGGACCTTAATCGAGTGTTCTCGACTAAGAACACTCGGCTAAAGTCGGTTAAGACCTCAAATTTCCCCTTTACTCGGACAGGTTCCAGGTTTTGGCTCTCTAGAGTTCTTCATTAGATTTAAAATTCGACTAGTTCTAACCAGATTCGAGCTAAAGTAGGGGTGGTTTGGGAACGAGGGAGGTCAGGTGGAGCTGGGTGTGAACTTGGGACTGGTTGGGTAGGTTTAGGGTTTTGCTCGAATCTTCGATTGAAGATTCGAAACAAACCGGGATGATTCGATATTAAAGGGGTGGGGATTTGTGTTGAGGGTGGTTAGAAGGTTCAGGGGTGTGAATTTCGTGGTCACCGGCATCGTTGCCGCCGGCTTTCAGGCGAAGGGGTACGAGGGCGGTTAGGGTTTGGTGGAGGGTCGTTTGGTCTCTAAGGGATCTGAGAGAGACGATGGGGCGAGGGGGGGTTTGGTTTGGGGGGACGGGGTATGGTTTGAAATATATATATGAAGGGGCGGAATGAATCCAGGCCGCTCAATCTGATGAGATCAACGGCTTGGATCCATTCATTGATGGAAACGACGTTGCTTCATTTACCTCAAGACCGGATCGGTCTTTGGATGAGAATAGGTCGGGGTATGGGGGCGATTTGCGGCCGTTGGATCAAATGAAATGAACGGCCTGGATCAACAGGCTTGAGACGGCGTCATTTCTTCGATGTTGGGGGTGGACTGGGTCGTTCGATCTTAGGAGATCGACGGCTCAGATTGAACGTGACCATACGACGTTGTTTGATTGGCTTGGTCGATTGGGCCAGATAGGGGTGATTTGGGCTGGTTCTTTTTTGGTGGGTTGGGTGTTTGGGCTTGGGAATTTAATTAAATTGGCCCAGATTTATTTCCTTCCTCTTTTCTTTTCCCTTTCCTTTTATTTTCTTCCTAAATTATTTTCTAAAATTATAAACCAAGTTAAATTGTTAAAAATACTAATTATCTTCTAATAACATTTATCACATATAATTAAATACCAATTAACAATAAAATCACACAATTCAACATTAAATGCTAAAAAAATGCAAAGTACACTATTTTTTTTATGATTTTTCATTTTCGTAAAACAAGTTAATTAATCCTAAATTGTAAATGCAAACGCAACACATATATTTTTTGTATTTTTCTTAATTAAAGTAAAAATAAACATGCACAGAGAAGTACAAATAAATCACAAGCGACACAAAACTATTTTATTTTGAATTTTTGGGAGTAGTTCTTATATGGCAAAAATCACGTGCTCACAATGGAGTTTCAAATGGACAAAAATCACTCGTAATTGCTCATTTTATCTTTGTCCGAAAACCCTTCGTGTTTCCGAGCAAAGAGGGGCAGCTATGAGCACGTTATTTAGCCATATATAAATTACTCCTACAGAATCCAAAGGAAATAGATTTTTCTTTTAATTATTTACCATTTTATGATTTTTTGTAGACTTTTCTTAATTATTTACATTTTTCTATGCATGTTTAATTTTATTTAAATCATGAAAATACAAATAATACTCTGCATTTGCATTTATGATTTATTTTTACATTTTTAGGTTAATTAGTAAATTAGTTGTTTTATAAAAATAAAAAAATCACAAAAAATGACTCACTTTGTATTTTCAACTTTCTAATTTTAAATTTTGTAGTTCTTCTTTTAATTTAGGAGTTAATTAATTTTTGTAAATACTATGATGAGTAATTAGCTTAATTTGATAAATTAATTTAGTTTAAGAGTTAATTTAGGTTTTAAATTAATTTGAAAAGAAAAAGGAAAATTGGAAATTGAAAAGAAAAGAAAAAGAATCAAGAAAAGGCTATTGATTTTTGGGCCAATTTGGCACAACCCAAGTAATTTTCCCCCAGACCCGTTCAAGATCCGGCCCAAACCACGTCCCTAACCCGGTCCAGCCATTCAGTCACTTAGACAACTCAAACGACGTAGTATGGAACTAAAACTACGTCATTTAGAGTTCAAGGGTTAAAATTAGATTCGAGCCCTTCATTTGTTTCCATCCAACGGCCCTGATGCTTCCGCATTTCTCGTTTAAAACTGTCCAAACCTTTTCAGAAAACCTAGTACCCTGTTTCACTTCGATTCCCCTATCTCTCAGACCTCCAACCCTAACCCGCCGCCCTTCAAACTTTCACCATTTCCACCGGTGTTGAAGCTCCAAATCCCACAATAATTTCACCATACAATCCCTAGACTCCCTCAAACACTAAGCCATCATCAATTTCCCAAATTCCCCACCAATTTCCTTTAATTTCAGATCTAAAACGAACCATAGATCTGTTCCCGCCTCTGACTCATCATGCAAAAGTTCCGAGTCCATGATTCTCCCATCTTTGAAGAAGATTTTGGCCTGAAACGAGTGTTAGACGGTTGTTCTCACAAGAACAAGCCGATTAACACCCATTTTTGGTTTAAATCGGAAAACACCGGAGTTCCTCTAAGCCCATTGTTCGTCTGCCTATTTTAGGTATTTCTGTTCTTTGTTTTTCGTCTTTGATTTTATTCTTGTCTTCATCTCTTTATGATTCTTTCCTTCTCTTTCTTATTTTTTGTTTTGAACTGTTTTGTTTGCATTTTAGGATTAAGTCGGGTTAGCATGTTGTTTAGTCCATTTGATTTCATGGTCTGATTTGCTCAGTCTCCCTTTATTTTGTCTTCTTTGGAATTATCGATTTCAGGAGTTTTTGTAACTCCGGTGGCATGTTCTTTTCATGGGTTTTGTTTCGAATTAAAACTTTGGGCTTCGTAGGTTAGAAGCCCAAAGAGCGGAGGGTCATTCGGGTCGTGAGCCCAGGGTTTTGGTTTGATTTTTAGGTTAACTTGACCCATGTTTGGTTCATGAGGGTAAATAACAGGGGGTTAAAGGGTATTTGGGAAAATTTAATTGAGAGAATCTTTTAAAAACTGAATGGGAAACTTCCAGGAAAGAGAAGTTTGGGTTAGTTCAGTAAATGGTTTAAAAATTCAAGGTTAAAAGTGAAATAATGAAAATTGGGGAAGGGTTGATTGATAAAATATTTTTGTTGCCCTAAAAGCCCTCTATATAAGGCTGGTTTTCAGTGAAATGAGCAGTGTTTTTGACATATACTGAAATTTAAAAACAACTGAAGGAATACTCTGAAAGAATACTGAAATTTCTGCATTCTTTGTTCGAAATTGGCTTAGGGTCTTCTTTTAATCTTCTTATCTTTGAAACCTTCAAAGAATTTTTGGTTCATTTTGGATTCAAAAATGGTTTAAAAGCTGGTTTTTGCTGTGTTGGTGTTGTTGATATATTGTTGTTGCTTCCTTCTAACCTCATGCTATTTTCTTGTTGTTTTGTTGCTGTAACCAGGTACTTCTTGGATCTCGTTAATATGAGAAGTGTATTTGGAAGCCCCGTAATTGATTCAAATAGTTGTGGATGAATGTTAGCTGAATACTAGTTTATGTTCTTCAAAGTTTACCTGGTTGTTCCTTATTGAATTACCGTTACTATTTTGAAATTTATTATATTCAGTCATACTTAGATAGTGATTTTGGACTGTATTTGAACTCTCTTTGTCATGTACTTAATTTGGAGTGTTGTAGCATGGTTTATTGTAGACGAGTAACATCTTATTTCGTGAGGTTTGATTGAATTGTTTCCCAAACTAGTAATGACAATTAGTCTGCAATGAGCTTTTGTTATAGTCTTGATGTACCTAGTAGTAATTATACTTAGTAGGAATTATTTGGGAACTGTTTCTTTCAAAGTTTATTTTTGGATGAAAGTTCAGCTTTTAAAATTGTGAGCATGAGGATGGATGCGAATGTTATAATGTTGATTTTGAGTAAATTTTAGAAGGTGATATCTTAGTATGATTAATGGCATGGAGTCATTATGAAATTAACTAGTAGTTTCTTTTTTTTTAAATATAATTTAGAGTCATATGGTTGAAATAGATAATAACAGTGATTCATAAGGCTTTTGAGGGTCAGATGCATTGCAGGTTTAGGATGTTTGTTTAAAGTTGGAGTAGTAGTTTAACATGTCTGATAGCATTAATGGTCATGGGTTATAGGTTCAATGGTTTCAAGAGCTGTAGCATATTTTAATTCCATGAGTAAGAAGGTTCCATTGCATAAAAGTGGTTTTATGATAAGCAAATCTGTATTATGATTTTGATGCTATCATGTGTTAACAATTAGCTCGGCTTGTAATCAATCCTCTTATCCCTGTTGTGTATGTGCTTGGTCGTTAATTGTTGGGCCTAAGTCTGGCCTATTTTTGAGGTTTGGATCGAAGGCTAATGAAACGTGTTAGACTCATTTTGGGCCCAGCTTAATTGCTGAAAGGCTGCTCATTCATGCCAAGTTGTGAGCTCGAAATCCAACACCCCATGCGTTCTTTTGCTTAAGACACCGGCCGTTCCAGTTGGGCCTTTTATGTTTGAGGTAATGAGGCTCACTGCTAGCCTCAGCCCTTTTCAAGAGCCAAATGCTTGATTTCAATTCAACACAAGTCCATTATTTATTAGGTTAGTTTGAACATTAGTTTAGGATAAATTCGAATTCCCTTAGTCTTCTTTGATTAATTATACTCTTTTAATTTAGATTGGGGTGTGCCATGTTACCAAAACCAATAATTTATGGCCCTCACAAGACTAGATTAAGAAACCCTTTTAATAGAAGTAACTTGAGGCGCGCCATGCCGAATAAAACCCCCAAGTCCATGGCCCTCATATAATTAGTACTAACCTTTTAAAATCGGGGTGTGCCATCAATTAAATTTTTCATGGACCTCGCAAACATTGTTTTTAATTTGAATTTTCGTAGTTGCTTTAGGCGCGTTCTTTAAATTGATTTTCCTTTAATTACTAAACTCGGATGTACATTTCATGTGACCCAATTTCAATTCTTAACAATGTTAAATAGAACGTGTCGCGAACCGCGGGTGCATTTCATGTGGCGTGATTCAAGGCATGTTTTAAATAACGTTGAATCTTCCTAAAATAATTACAGGCGGTTAATAAGTTAAAAATGCACCATAGACTAACACATGTAATAAATCGGATAATAGACCAATTTTAATAAGTTTAAGCGACTGTGCTAGAACCACGAAACTCGGGAATGCCTAACACCTTCTTTCGAGTTAACCGAATTTCTTACTTAGAATTTCTAGTTCACAGACTTTAAAACGAAAGTCGAATTTCCTCGACTTGGGATTTAAAAATAAACTGGTGACTTGGAACGCCAATTAAACTATTCCAAGTGACGACTCTGAATTAAATAAACAATCCCATTTCGAATAATGTCACTTAAAGTGAAAAAACTCTCTATATACCCTCGGGGGTGTAAAAAGGAGGTGTGATAGCATAAACTTCGGAACTTCCACCAGATGCTTTAACTTTCTAATCATGCTGACATCCCGTAAAGCCATCATCTTGATTCTTGACAAAACTGTTGATACTGATGACACTTCAAATGATGAAAAAGCCATGTTAATTTCCCTACATGACAGGCTAAACACGCCTTAACTATATACTTGTAATAGTTTCAACTTAGGCTGGACATAAGCCATCACAGACACTGAAACCAGCAACTCAGCCAAGTCATTCTGAAGGAGACAATAAATTTTCATGTAAACGTACTCTATGAAACCAGCAACTCAGCCAAGTCATTCACTAGTGAATTTTTTCTGGTCTCACCTAGTCTATCGCTACATATTCCTCAAACAATAGTCATGATGTCGGTAGTGTCATAGGCCCAAACATCCACATTTGACCTTTCAATATTGTCTAGTCAAATAATGCACATTCTTATTTGGAAAAGCAAAGATTAATCATTTACACGCTCAAGCTACAGTATGAGACATCATATAGCAATTCTATCACTGAATAAGGAAAATGTTTTGAAATTTCCCAGCAGAATCACAAGCTATACAACTTCCAACATTCTTTGCCTCAAAGACTGAAATTACTCATACGCAAGCATAAATGCTCTCAGCAGGAACATATAAAGCAACTTGTGTGGCTTTGTGTGTATTAGACTAACCATGCTCATCTAGAAGTCCTCTCTAATCCAGCATGTGCTTTTATAGTTCTATGTGCGCGTAAGCAAAAAGGACAAAACATTGATTATAGATTATTTGGCTGGTGTTGCAAGTATGTAGACAAACGTCGGGCTTGGGTCTGGCTCCTTTAGACTTTGGAACTGTTAATCCACTGTAAAAAAACTAAAGGGAATGCTTTACAAAATCAACAGCAAATGAAGCAGCAAACCTCTTATTTTGTTATTCAAGAAATTGTATTTTTCAAAAGGAATAAAAGTTCGGTAAGCTTCTCCTGCAAGAGAATAGAGATAGATCCCTCTTTCAAATAGATGTGAAGGAGAAAACATATCTTATCATTTAGTTGAGCCAAATAAATGCAAGATGTCCCAAGCACACTTCCTACACGGACAACAAATGCTGACCACAATTTAAAAGTAGGGAAGAGTAACAAGCAATATCCTAAAACTCAAATGGCTCAAATCAAAGATGTTATATAACTTGATAAAGTTCTTAAAACTAAAATTTACGATATAGTATTAACTTTTACTGCAAAATGAGAATGAAAATGAAAAAGTAAAAAAATAAAAAAGAAGAAGCTTATACTAGCTGAGAGCACAGTCTTAAATCTTCTGATCATTAGTAGGTTTACCAGCATATGCTACTTATTTGGTTCTCAAATCATACATCAGGACAGGGCTTGATCCAGATTTGGGTGGATAGCTGCAAATGGTGCCTGTTTAGCTTAAGATAATTTGATGAGAGAGTTTTTTTCAATTTGTACGAGATGCTACCAATGTTAAGAACAAGGTGCAAAAGTCACATCAACCTTATAGGATTGATTCATTGCATCAGATTAAGTTAATGTAAGGCTGTACTGTGGGCCGGTCTGGGCCCGGGACCGCAGTCCAAACGGGCCTTATGGGCCGGTTCAAGTGGGCCTGGGCTTAAGTGGTGCAAAAGACCGTGGCGGGCCGGTTCAACACAAATAGCCCGTGAGCCCGGGACCGGCAGGCAGGCCTGAGCCGGTTCAACCGGGCCCAACGGGCCCCAACGGCTAGATTTTAAAATCTGACTGTGGGCTTCAAAATTGGTCCATTATGCACTTTAAAAAATAGTCATTTGGCCCCCAAACTCTTCTTTAACCCCAAACGTTTTATAATTATACTTTTTCCCAATTCTCAACTATAAATACCCCCATTCTTTCATTTTTACTCACAAATTCATCAATCTCTCTCTAATTTTCTTCTATAATTGCTTACTTTATTATTGCAATTTCGTGAAAAATTGTGAAGTTGGTGAATTGAAGTATTCAAGTCTTCAAGTCTTCAACGATATTCAATTTTCAAGAAGTTGTTCGTCAATTCGGTAAACTCGTTCCAACTCTTAAGTTTTAATATTATAGTTTTGTTAGTTTTATTTAGTATAATTATAATTAATATGACATTTTCTTTGAATTTTTTTTTTTGGTGGTAAGGGTAAGGGAAAATCTAAAATTGGTGAATCTAGTAGCCAGGCTACTACTCTTTCCCCGGCTCCCCGACCCAGACCTGTTACCCGTCCTCCTCCACCTATTATTCTTGATAGTGATAACCCTTGTTTTCAATTTTCCGATAGTCAATTTAGCCATGATGTTGCACCGGGTCAACAATTAAATGAAGAAGTTATGAATGCTCTTTATCCTAATGAAACTATCTTTGAAAATGATGATTTAGATGAAACGCAACCGAATTTAGATGATACACCTACTAGTCCTGTTAATAACCCAAATGATGCCCCGCCTGACCCTCTTGTAGTAACCCCTACTTTTAATAGACAACCTGCTAAACGGCCTGAAACATCTCTTGTTTGACACTTTTTTACTCAACTAAGAGAACAAAATAAGGCTAAGTGTAAAACTTGTGGGTCTCAACTAGTTCATAAATTTACTGGAGACCATAGCGGTACGGGTAGTTTGACTAGGCACATATAGAAACACCCTAGAGATAAAGCTAGATTTTTACAAATGAAAGCTGCGCAAGAGGGGACAAGTGTAGATACTACGGTTAACTCTAGTACAAGTTCAAATCTAGTTCAACCGGGAATTAACACTGTTACCGGTGACATTTTATATTATGATTCAAATAAAGATCTTGAAGAATTGACAAAAATGGTTACTGTTATATGCTTACCCTATAGTTTTCCTTCTAACCCTCATTTTGTGCATTATATTAGAAGAGTTTTTAATCCTACTTATAAATGATGGCCTCGTACAACCGTAAAGAGCGATATTTATAAATATAAACATGAATATGAACAATATTTGCGCTATTTATTTACTCATATAGATTGTCGCATTGCTATTACTACTGATATTGGTAGAAGTGGTAATGACTGTGATTATCTAACTGTTACAAGTCATTGGATAGATGAGGAGTGGATAATGCAAAAGCGCATTATTGCTTATAGAATAATTAATTCACGCCACACAGGTAAGTTTATTGCTAACACAGTTGCAGATATTTGTAGATATTTTTGCATTAGAGATAAAATTATGTCGGTTTCAATGGATAATGCTTCTAGTAACACTAATGCTATAGGCTTGCTTACAACTACACTAAATCCTGCATTTAGTAATATTTTTCATGTTAGATGTATTTGTCATATTTACCATTTAATCGTCGGTGCTGGTATGAAAGTTTTAAATGTAGAAATTGAAAAGGTTAAAATGGCTCTTAATTGGCTTTTTTATTCAAACCGTAGAAGTAGACTTAGAGACTATTTTAAAAAATGTGATGAATTTGGCCTTAGAGAAAGAAAGGTTCCTAAACCTTGTCCGACTAGATGGAATTACATGTATGAAAGTTTAGTTGTTGCATATGAATATAGGAACCCAATAAGCGCAACGTATAATGCTCGTGTAGGTGATGGTGATGATGATGATGATGATGAGCACCTTACAAATCAAGATTGGAGTAATGTTAAAATGCTTGAAGACTTTTTAGAACAATTTCATATTGCTACAAATGAATTATCTGGCCAATATTATCCTATTATTTCTAACTGTTTAGTTTACATTGCAGCACTTGTAGATTTATTTACTCAATTTTCAGAGGGTGGAGTAATTTACCAAGAAGCAGTTAATTCTATGAAAGCTAAGTTTAAAAAATATTTTTTTCCTATCCCCCTATTTTTGGTGTTGCTGCATTGTTAAATCCTACAATAAAATTAGGAGGTCCTCACTTTTGGTATTCAAAAATTTATAACGCTTTATCACTTTCAACTGAGGAATTTGCTACACTTGGAGATGCAAAAGCCTCAATTAAAATAAATGCTCAAACAATTTATAATGCTTATCAACTTGCCTTAGATTAAGCTAGACCAAATGTTCCAACTCCTACTTCGTCTAGTTCGCAAGCATCTAAAAAAACTGCAGGCCTAAAAGCCCTTAGTTCTTGGATGGAGTTCAGGGGTTCTCAAGGTGATAATTTTAGTAATAGTTCATAACTAAATGAGTTTCAAGTTTATTTGTCGCAGGGACTTGAATCAGAGAATCCCGACGGCTCCTTCGATATTTTGGAATGGTGGAAGGACAAACAAAAACACTATCCGGTTCTTTCAAGAATGGCTCGAGATATTTTAAGTGTTCAAGGTTCAACAGTGGCATCGGATAGCGCATTCAGTCAAGCGAGACTTCAAATCGGTGATCATAGAGCGTCTATGAGGGAGAGCTTGGAAAAATCCGTACTCTTCAGAGATTGGATCCGTTCAGAAAGAAGAAATTTTGGACTTGCAAAATCACAACCGGAGATAAATGAAGCTTATGAAGAAATGCTAGCGGAACTTGCGCAGGATGCTGCTTCGCCCGGAAGTGGTGATGAACAAGCTTCTTTTCCACCACCACCAACGGAAATTCCTCCGGACCTTGAAGGATTTATGAGATTTGTTAGAGATAATACATAGATTAACATGTACCTTGTATTTTGGCACATCTTCCTTAGTTTTTTTTCCTTTTAATGGTGGTATTAGTACCTTGTTGTGCTCATTCCATTGGGGGGAGGAAGACTAAGAAAGATATTGCCATTCTTTGTTAATGTCGTAATAGTAAAATATATAAGACATTCCCTTGAATATTTCTTTGCAATTTATTTTGTGTTTAAATTTGATATATTATATATATATTATATATCTAATACATATAAACTATATATATATATATACAATATATAATTATATATACACATAATACACCCTTATATATACATACTATACATACTATATATACTATATATATTTATATAGCTATATATAAGCAATTTATACTAGTATATACATATATAGTTTACAAGAAAGTGCCTTAAATAAAAAAAATTAAAAAAATAGCCTATATATATATATATGTGTGTGTGTGTGTGTGTGTGTGTGTATATATATATATAAGGCAATATATATTACATCAGACAATATATAATTATATATACACACAATACATCCTTATATACATACTATATATACTATATACATTTATATAGCTATATATAAGCAATTTATACTAGTATATATATATATATATATATAGTTTACAAGAAAGTGCCTTAGATAAAAAAAAAAATTTAAAAAAGCCCGGAACGAAAAAAGCCCGTTAGGCCCGCGAGCCCAGCCCATTTAGCCCGGGACCATGTGGGCTTAGGACCACCGTGGGCCGGTTTCACACATTGGGACCGTTTGGCCCGGGACCGCCTCAGCCCGGCCCGCCTCAAGCACAGGCCCGTTTGGCCCGAACCCGGACCACAATACAACCCTAAGTTAATGTAGCTGGAAAGAAGTAAGATGGACTGGAAAAGTAACTGGCTAGACATCATATTGCTTAGGGCATGACCTTGGCAGCAGATGTTGGTGCTACATAAACAGAAAGCTAGAGTTTAATTAAATCAAAAAATAATGATAAGTCAACACCAGGCTGCATACTATGCTACATGATCTGCAATAAGTAAAACTAAAGGGTGAGACCTAGAGTGAAGGTCAAGGATGTTGCATCAACTTCAGGGGTACACCAAATAGGAGCTGGTAGAATCTTCTGTATCTTGTCGACATCAACGGGGTAGTAACAGCTTAAAAAGTTTTTTTTATAGTCATAAATCCCCAAATCATGGCCTCTATAATTATGCTTCTCCCTATACGTGTAAACCCAAGTCAGATCATCTGTAAAGTAAATAGAATTGGGCCTCAATTCCAGGAACGTGGTGGTCGAGAGAGCAAAGCCGGGATTGGAGCAAATAAAGAATGCACGATTGCCAAGGCTATCCGGCAAGTATTCAAGGTCCACATGATCATCGTCTATAAAATAAAGCTTGAAAACATCGAAAGTTCGGGTCTTGTAGGGGTATCGGTCGTCAGCATTGTCCTCGCGCGGTACCACAGTCCCATCTTGGGTAATGCTATGTGCTACGTAGCGTGTGACAATAAAAAGCTCCTCACTTTAGTGGTCATATACCAGGTAATCGATATTGTAACAGTAAAGTGACTTGTACTCTAGATCAGCATCATCCACGGCAGAACAAGGCCAAGAATCAGTGCCAAAATCTTCATTCTGAATGAGAAACCTCTTAATTGGATGATTATGGAGATCCCAAGCTTCAAGCACCTTACGACCGGTGAAGGCGAAAAACAGTTTCTTTCCACTGTGGAACACCATTTGAGTGTAGTTGTCTAAGGGCCCGTCGAGGGCAGTCCAGGAATTGGCTTCAGCTATGCCAGGCCTCCTACAGAAAGCGAGTCGCTGGTCAGGCCCGTAATTGGCCAACGCTATGCAATCCTCCTCCATAGGATCAGGCGATGAAAGTATCATCTTTACGACAATGAATGCATACAAACTTTTTGGGCTTATGGGCATAGAGTGGTGATCAAGAAAGTTTTCGACCAAACCAGATTGACTGTTACGGATGACGCCGTTAACACATGGAAAGGTTTCAATGGATGGAAGCTAGATAATCTTCCCTCAAAGTAAGTGATAAGAGGAAGAATCTTTAGGCTGTATGCAAGCAATCCATCCCTTGGATAATGATCCCCACAAACGGAATCGGAATCGACATCAGGGATCATCACTTGCTGCTCATGAACGCCTTGGCTTTCACTTTTCCTTGGACCTCTTCATTCCACCACCAGTCCCCTTTGTGATCTCTAGAGTGGCTCTTCATGACCCTTAGCACCTCCCCAGCAGCTTCCCTAATATAGCCCGCTGTCGTGATCTACATACTACTCGCATTCCCACTACTCCTCCAAGCCCCCATAGCCAACAACCTCTCACCCAACTTTTGAGCTTTGTCCTTGGTCAAGGCTCCCCACTTTGATCTTGGGTCGGCCATTCACTGCTCTCTTCTTCGTCACTTTATTAATCCCTAAGTCCATAACCAAGAGCCTATGTTGTGTAGAAAGCCACTCACTCGGTACAACCTAGCAATCCGATACACAGACACGCACATATATTATATATAAGAAAAATATTCAGCTGCATGTCCCATGCCAAAGAGGCTACTCATGTGCTTATAATTGTCATGCCCCGAACCTAGGGGGCGAGATCGGCGCCCGGTGCCTCACTTAGCCTACCGTACCAACTTGCGACTGAGGGACTCTTAACATACAATGTCATACTGCTGGTCCCCTCACCTGCTGCCGTATCTCTCCTATAGCTAGTCGTAATCTTCCTACCCTTTTTAGACTCTCGTTTAAGCAAGTAGGTGACACACCTACTTGTCACCTAGCAGTCTGTACAGTCTCGCAAAAACGCATATATCTCTCTACTCCGATGTCATATTGACAAACGATTTAATGCGTTGTAAACTAGACTTATAGATCTTCAATTTGATGGGTGGAACACCCCGTAACTCTAAGTATATTGGGAGAAAATCGCAATTATATTTGACCCAAATTTTAGTAAAACTTATGAACATAACTTGTGATGACTTTCATCGACTTTTGTTCCACAACTCGCTTGACTTCAAAACATAACACACGACTATCATACGACTAACATAACTCCTTATCATGATAACCACCCTAGTCTCACCCCAAAAGTACATGTTATAACATTCCCAACTTGTTGACTTTCGACGAAACATTATTTTCTTCAATTCCTTTAGCTGCTGAACCTTCCAACCTTCTTTGTACTTGCTGTTCATGATCTTCAATAGATCAATATTTGTAACCTCCGAGATAACATGGTTAACTTACTTTATATACTTTCAAAGATGGTCTTATTTTTGGTCCTACATTAGTTTGCTTACGATGCACTTTTACGTATAAAAATATATGGTGTAACAATAATATGCAAAATACACAAATAAGAAATTTATGAACAACATCAGAGAATCTGTTGGTTGTACTTCTATAAAAAGAAGTAAATTTCTATGTAATATATTGTCAAAAAGCTACTTATTGAAAATTTTGGAAGAAAAGTATTAGTATAAAAGTCAACATTAGGACAAGAGTAAGTCCCATGTCCTTCGGATTGATTAAGAAATTAATATATGCCAGCGTCAGGACAGTATCATAATCATTTCAAACAAAGATTTCAAAGAATGATAATTTGAGACCTATAATTACTCCAGTGTCCAAGTGCTGGAAAATTATCAAAGTGCATATATTGTACTAAACAAATGCAAATCACCATACGAAGGGATCTATTGAATTTTTCGAAAAGCTATTATAGTTAATTTCAGAGTGTTGTCTCTCAGCAGTTCTTTATGGATAGGTGGGGCTAAACATCAGTACATTCTCAACTCTTTTAACAAAAAAGCAAATCGATCAAATAACTATGCCTTTAATACCAAATAAGTGAGGGTCGGCTACAAGTATTCTATGACCATTGCGCTCTATTCGGGCTCATCGCGTTCCAACACTCTACAAGTTATCTTTTAAGACAATATTCAAGGTCTTTAATACTACGTGGATTCCTCTATTGACTATATTTGTACCGTTTTCAACCTACATTTACCTCTGTGAAACTACCACAGTATACATCATAACTCTTGCAGTACTGCCTCAGCTGAAGAAACAACTATTGCAACCTTTAATCTGAATTATTTATCAGAATTATTATTTAGTATATTAAGATTGAATCATAAGCTTCAAAGCCCAGTCCCTACTCCCTCGTATAACTAAGAGAGTAGTATAAATGCTCAACTATATTCATTACTATTGTTCAGCTTTCCTGCAAGAGAGTGAGAAGGCGAACTTTTTTTTTAAAATAATAACTGCGAAATATTACCGTAAGAAATAAGACTTTATATACCTAAAGAGCACCCAGGACTACAACCACCTTCCGGGAAGGGTGTTATAGTTCTCTAGGCCTCAAAACAGGAACAACCCCTCTAGTTACCCAATCTGGAAATTAAATGCCTATATTTTTTTTTATGACCGAGAAATCCTTTTGGGGCCGATCCTTTGGACCAACTGCAGCCTTCGAAACTCGGTGGATAATGGACCCGCCCCTCTACCCTTCTCCACTTAAATGCCTATATCTATGAGCTCTCATTGTACTTTGTATATCTTCTAGTCTAATTCTAACTTCTGTTTGTATCTGTGCTTTAACAAAAAAATTTGGTATCGTAAATTAACATATATTCCTCTCATCCATTACTGCACTACTTAGTCTGATTCTAGTGTTGTTTGTTTGTACTTCTATATGTATGCATAAATATCTTTTTTCTTATGACAAGTGCCCTACTTTCACTCATATTTACAGGATGAAATTTAAAATCACTCAAATGCAAAAGCAGCATGAGTATTTTGTTTAGTCAAAATGTAAAAACCTGTGTAGTTTCCCTCCTTGTTGCAATGCACCAGTGTAGTTTCCTTAAGGTATAATCGTTTCAAATGTCGCTCGTACACTGATAAAGCAATAAGCTTTTTACACATTTTAAAATGTATCTAATTTGTATGGAAAAATATAAAAAAAGCAGGATAACTCTTTAGTCTTTACTGTCTCAATAAGAAATAAAATTTTCTCCTAACACTTTAACCATGTGATAAGGACATTTACCATTTATATTTGGATATATGGACCAAAAGAGCAGGGAATAAAAAAATGGGGGAGGGAATCAGAAGAACCAGATCCCTATAGTTGAAACAGTAATGAATCAACTCATCTTTTTCATGTAAACTCAGAATGGCAAAACAAAATAAAATTCAAATCAAAGGAAGTTACAGGTTCATCACTTCTGAAATCCCCAATTTAAAACTCTTCGTCAAATGACAAAACCTTCAAATTCAAACGAAAATGGTGAATGGTCAAATAGCCGACGGAAACCCCAATTTCTTTTCAAGTCTTTTTTTGACTTACTCAAAATCAACATAAAACTACAACAGAATTTCAAATAACAAAGCAAGAAGAAGCATGAAACAAAACAATAAGATTAACCCATAAAAGGAAAAAAGATAGAACAGTAAAACTAACCTTTCAACCATGTGATTATGTTAATGGAGCAAATATGGAACTGCAAACAATCCAGCAAAAACCCCAATTTTCTGTCATTCTGATTAAACAATGAAGAAGTAGAAACCAAAGGAATTCTTAACAAAACGAAGAGAGAGAGAAAACCAGAGCCAAATCCAGTTCAGCGATGACCGTCAAAGTAAACTTGGAAATTACCAATTTAGCTTTCTCTGAAAGAAACAAAGCAGCAACTGCAGGGGCATAAGAGGATTCTGCTCTTATGCGACAGAACAACGAAATGAACAAGTCACTCTGCTCTTCATAAACAGAATCCACAGTAAGCCCAGTCTGGCTCGCACAAGAAATGAGGCGAGCTGCATTATCAAACCCACACTATGATTTAACTTGTCATTATATTAAGATAATAACCCAAGGTTTTCTTCCACCTCTATCTTTTTTCCGACAAAAAAACAACATTCATCCTTGTGTAACGACGAAACTAGTTATGTATGTCAAAATAACAAAGTGGAGAAAATCAGACGCATCAGCTTTACATGAATTGGGGAAAAACCGACATGACACAGAAGGAGAAAGAGCAACGTAAAAGGGTAAATTTTAAACGAATGTCATCCAAGATCACCTAGAACCATAGAACGCCAATGAAATGAAGCCAACTCAAGAGGCAAATCGATAGAAAGTGAATAAAAAGAAAACCATCTTTTAGATCTTATAAAATTCAACATTCAGTTGGCATGTTGATACGAATTGAAGGAGTGGGATCAGAGATGAGTATGGGATTCAGAATTAGATTTTGTTGAAGGATTAAGTAGACAAGGTGATAATTAACTGCAGTTAACTTTTATTGTAGTCACTAACTAAATTGGTTAGTTAGTTGGTAAGGTAGTTAGTTAGTAGTCTTGAGAAGATATAAATATCTTCTTCTCTTAGCTTAAATGTACATAAGTTATTTTTCTCTCAAAAATTCAATGAAACGGTGTTCCCTTCCTTCTCTTTTTTACTGCTTCAGTTCATCTTCTATCTGAGCTTCAAATCTTTGTCCATAGCAGCTAACATGGTATCACAGCCACCGGCAATGATCTAGGCTATCGTCGTCTCAATTCTCTCTTATGATTTCTACTCTTTGCTTCTAGATTACTTCAATTTTTTGCAAAATTAGGTGCAGAATTGTCTTAGAGTAATCACAAAATCGAAGTTAGGGTTTGTATTTTTTCAATTCAAAGTGAAGTTTACAATGGCGATTGGCACTGAAGAAGATAATACAACAACTCGTACATCAGCTACTGGTTCTGGTTCGTCATGTCCTTCTATAGATCACAATCACCCCCGGTACCTACAACCAATGGACACACCAGGTAGTTCTCTAGTCTATATTCAGTTGACTGGATCTGATAACTATGCCTTGTGGAGTCCTCATGAACAACTTCATGTGGATTCTCTCGTCTTTCCCTACTCCAACCAGCTTGTCACAATATATTCTCAAATGGACCCTTAGATCCCCTGTACCGTCAAATATTTCGAACTTTGGAGGTTTGTACCCCTCGGGCAGTTCGACATCAGGCTGTATGCAAAGATCCTCAAAGTTCAGCCCCTCAATTCCCTTGCTTCCTTCAACACCTTGAATCTGGCTAGTCAATTTCTTAAGTTCCTTAGCCAGGTTCCTGATAAGCAAGTCTTTGTCATCAGACTCGGGTGTGCTTGAGATAGGTTGGGTGGAGTGTGGCATGGTCTCCACGTAGATGGGGGTGTTATGGTGGGTGTGAAAGTGGTCATTTGGTGGAATAGTGTGAGGAGCGGGATGATTCTGTTGCTTTGGGATATTCTGAGGCGGTGTATGGTTTTGAGTATTGGGAAAGGTAATATCTGGGGTGCAGAGGGAATATGACAAGCTTCCCAGATTCCGGACCTGATTGAGCTCTTCTTGGAGTTTCAGCAATTTCTGTTCAAGTTGGGATACATTGTCCTTAGGAACCTGAGTACCATGACCATTAGTGACCTCTACCCGTTCAGTTGAATTCTCCTTTATGGCGTTGTTCAAATCTTCCATCTTGCCCTTGTTCTTGTTCTTGACAGGACTAAGAGGAGGAGTGGGTGGAGGGCCCATGGATCTCGTGGAATAGGATGATGTTGCCAGACTGCACGAACTAACCTTTGGGGAGGGGAATAATAAAACAAAAAGGTAACAATGTTAGTGAGGATCATAAAAAGTATTGCAATATTTAAACACATAGTGCGGGAATGTAAATCGTGTCCTAATTTGGGGACCTCTTTGTGCCCTAGGTAGGCCTAGCGACAAATTGATTTGGAGAACTTAGGTACTAAATGCCTCATTTTATTGATAAAAAGTAGATGAATCCAAATCGACACTAAATAAATAGGAAATGAAAAATCACTAATGGCCATTGGCCTTATTACATTTTATAAAACAAACAGAAAAACTTCTATCTATTTGGTCCCAGAAGGACCTTCCCCAGATTCAGCATCCTTGGCTCCGTCGGACAGTTTTCCCAATTCGCAAAGTCCCAGCAATATGTAGGCCCTTGCTAGATGTCCGCCTTCGGTCCCTTCAGCATTCTGATAGTCTTCGACACTTTTGAGAAACATTCTCTCCAATTCCACTATGCCTCACTCCAAGTATCCCTGTCGCTTATTGGCACTGACAACCATGTCCTTCTATTCCTCAATTAGCTTCTGATTGGACTCTTGTATCTCGCGGTGTTCGCTTTCGTACTCCCGGATGCTTTTGCGCAGTTGGTTGTATATGACCTATGCCTCGGCCCTTTCATTTATAATCCTGTGACCTCAAGCAAACCCTGGCTGGCCCAGACAATCATGATTGTCTTCCTACCACCTGAGTAGAAAGGGACGCAACCAGCATGATACCTGTCTGGCTCGATGATATCTCTTCCCATTATGATCTTATAGTGCCACATATGCTGAGCTTGGAACTTGTACGGACTATCATCATTCTGGAAGTCAGCCCAGAAATGACTCATCTTGTCGACCCTAGGTATAACCTGCTTCCTACCAGCCTGTCTCATAACTCGGAGAGGGATGTAAGGATAGGCTACTCTCAGACCAATATATATCAAGAAAGGTGCATCTCGGGATCAGGCAATGTACTCCTCAGTCGAAAACCACTCGAATATCCACTGGACTTGTTCTTCGGTTAGATTGTCAAATAGCTCTAACCATCCCTTGGCATCTTCTGGCTGAGCGAACATATTGGGTATGTAATTCATTCGCTTTGGATCATGAAAAGAGATGTGATCATCCCAGTCCCTTCGCTAAATCTCTTGTTGGTATTCGCCCTTTTGAAGATGCTCCATGAGCCAGAGTTGAATTAATAAGTTGCATCCTTCTAAGTGTTTTGCTCCTTGTTGACACTTCTCCAAGGCTCGATATATGTCGGCAATGATCATGGGCACGATGCTGAACGGTAGCCCACTAATCCCTTCCATTAGGGTTTTAGTTACCATAGCCAGTTTGGTATGGATTATTGCTTTCTTCATTGAAAACACGATCAACCCCAGGAAACAGAACATTAATACGAAGACCCTTCGATGGATGTGCCACAAAGATGTGATGGCAAACTTGTTAGGGTAGGTACGGTAGGATTTGCTGTGACCGTACCTTTCATACAAATAGTCAAAAAGGGTGTAGGACTCCTTCAGACATGTCAATTCTGGATTCTTCTTTAAATCCATAATTTTGAGGGAACCCCTGCCTTTACGGTTCTCAGGCATTAGTAGACCCAGAGTTTCCCATACTAGACCAGCCAATCCTCTTATCTCCTCTAGCAAGGGTGTCATTTCAATGTCCCAAAGCGGAATACAGCTCTTTCACAATCCCAAAATAGTGTGGCAGCTTCTATGATCTTGTTGTTGGGTTGGATCTCTGGGAGAGAAGGTAGGTTTCCCAAATATTTCCGGACAAGAGTTTGATCGCTAGAGCGAAGATCTTTCAACCATCTTAGTAGTCTTGGGTGGATGTTGGTGACCATGCCGAATCTAGGGACTTCGTGCCTCATTTTCTGTAAAACACATAAGGTTAGGCCCTTACCCCCACCGGTCTCGACTATTTAATACCAACAATTAGCATGAAACATTTAGTTCTCCAAATAAATGCACAAAACGTGGTGATGTCCGTTTTGGTTTAGGAAACCCAGTGGACTTTGGACAAGGCTATCTTAAAGGATCATTATGTGGACAACATAACTGACCCGACTAAGTTTGACCATGATGCATGCACAATTTTAATAGAGTAAGGTTTCTATGGGGTTTTAGACTGGTACCCTTGAGCGGACAACTCAAGGGGGAAGGCACGGAACCATCGACTACACCACTAATCGACTGATTTTACCGCAAATATGCCTTTCCAAATTTAGGGGGTAATAATATAGGAAGAGCGCAACCACTCATTATAAGCGTTGCTATGGTATTTGATTGGCACGAGTGGATTATGATGTTGAGCATGATTATGCAACAATTAAAAGAATGTTGGCACGTATTTGTATGTTAAGAAAGCAGTAAATACAACAGTTTCATAGTTTAAAGCAGTAATAAAGGAAAGAGACGAAGAAGATAAGTCAGTTTTGCTTTATGAAAAGAAATTAAATGCTTAAAGGAATTAAACAAGTAATTTCACATAAGGAGATACAAATTCACAAGAACACTCTAATATGGTAAAAGCCGAATATCCCCAACAAAGTCGCCACGCTGTCACGCCCCCTTTTTCCCTCTTTGCATCGGAAAATCGGGTTTATGACATTTTGGTATGGGACAACCCATTCCTTTTGGGAACTGGGTTTTGCATTTGAAGAATCGTCACCTAATGATTCAAGGTGCATTAGGACACCTATGGGGTTCATTTCTAAGTTCGTTTGATAACCATAGATAGGGTAAGGGCTGGAAATTATCCTAAGGGGAAGGTGTTAGGCCAGATAGCTTTTGTGAATTTGTACAATTAGCAAGTAGACAAGTATAAACTCAAATAGTAGGGGATTTAGGTTTAAACACATAAGAGTTTGAAAGAACAATTAAAAGGCGAATTTTGAAAAGAAGTCACATTTTACAAATACTTGGGAATATAAAAAGAAAGGAAAAGGGGAGGGGGGTCCTAGGTTTAGTTATAATATGGATCACATCAATGCAGTACCCAGTATGACACTCCTCAAAAGAGGTGATACGCGTGGTATTAGCGCACCGGTCATCATATCCATATCTACCTTTCCCATCCCCTCGAGGTATTAAAGCACGGATTGGTCTCGATCACTATTGCATTCCCATTCCTATTAGTCCCAGAGGAACATAGGACTACTATTCCTCAAGGGTAAGGATATTAGGCTGACTTTAGGTTTTAAAAGGTAAAAAGTGTAAGGCGACATACAAAACATATAGAACTGCACATTAGGGGAAACATGTAAACAAATAAGAGGCTCATGTATACCTCCTCAAACAAAGCATATAAATAGCATGACTTAAACGCAATCAGGGTCTAAATTTAAAATACTAAGGCGAGGGGAGTTTAAATTGTTGAGGCAGACCAGTTTGGTACATTACTCACATAGGAAGTCCGAATCAAGCCTGCCTGCTAGTTGTAACAGTCATCAATTAATAAAGGCGAAATCAGTTTTTATGGGTCGCTATCACCTAAGGCTTGCCTAAGTGTTTGGGTGAGATCCTATAAACATGATATCTATTATTGATTCAGAAGTGTAGCAAAGCAGTGACCAGTTTTAAAAAATCAAGTGATTTGAGATCCTATAGGCATGCTTTCTAAACTACATTAATAAAAGAAAAGGTTGTTTGAAATTATTTCAAAATAGTACGAGATAAATTGATTTTAATTAGGCTAGTTTAAGATCCTATAGACATGGTATCTATTATTGCCAATTTTCAGTTCCTATCGACATGGTGTCTAGTTGAAGATGAAAACGAAGCATGACAGGATTTAGCGGAAATTCCTATAGACATGATTTCTATGAAAAATACTGATTTCAAAACATATAGAATTAAAGGAACAGATCCTATAGGCATGATCCCTAGATGTAAAACTGAAACATACAGAATTTTAAAGAAACAGATCCTATAGGCATGATCTCTCCCCTTCTAATAGCTAAACATGCATAATTGCCCATCCCTTTTTTTCACTAGCCAACTCCCATGTTTATTACAAATTATTACAGACCAAGTAATGAATTATATCGGAAAATTGTAAAAGAAGAAATTACAATTAGAGAAAGCCTGATTCCTGACTTCCTTTTAAGTTATGGAACAAACCACATCAAATACCATTTGTTTCAAAGCCTTTATCAGACCTGGGTGTGTCAAAGTTCTCTAAGGGAATCAAGGAACCACGGGCAGTGCTTACACCTAGGTTTGCATAACCAGATAGAGATGAGTGCAATATGGAAGGGCCAACCCATATGTGTCCAAGTTCAGAGGGAGCTCATGGGTATTAAGGCAGGGCTCACACATGAGGGGCAGAACCTAAGTCTAAGAGTATAGTGGAAGTGCAGAAACAGGGATTTAAAACTAAGTTGAGAATAGAGAGAGGTAAGGGTGATTGGAAAACAGTAGTAGTAGAGCTAACATTTCACAGAATCAACATCTTTGCACAAAGGGGTCAGGAGTCTGGGAATACATTGCAAGGAGCATATGACCCTAGGAGAGGTCAGGTTTGGACATGTGCAACAATAGATGGTGCTGGCATGCCCATAAACTAGCCAGAGAACACAACACATAGAGGGGATATGAAGAATATGACCCTAGGGAGGGTCAGGTTTGGGTCATGCACAACAATGTCTAATGCTGACATACCCTCAAACCAACCAAAGAATACAAACACACAGGGGATATGGGGGTTTGGGATTCAAAAGTCATAATAAGTGATAGACAGAATTCATACATAAAGAAGACACATTGATTTACAACATGCTTTTAGGAATGAAACATGATTAAACATAAGCAAGAAATAGGCAAGAGTGAAGGAAATGGTAAAGAAACATGTTGTTGTTGATGCTAGAAGATTAATTAGAACATACCAGTAAAGGAGAAAATGCAGAAAGAAAAGTAAGCAAATTTCCACAGCCTAGCCTTGGCTTTCAACCGGCTAGACAAGGCAGCAAGCAAGTAGTAACAGAGAAAAGAGAGAGAGAGTTTTGAATGAAGTGTGTGTGTGTTCTGAACTCAAATGGTTCATTCGTGTTTGAAAGAAGAGGGGTGCAAGGTATTTATAGCTTCTGAAAACGAGTGAGAAGTAAGGTAATAAGTAATGTCTTAACACAAATATAGAAACAGTCTCCAGTCAGAATCAATTATACAAGTGATTCCCTTTAATTAAGGAATCACAGTTTAACGTGGTATCACCAGGTCCAATTATGGAAGGAAAATCGATTTGAAAGTAGACTGATTATTTCCATAAAAGGAGTAGTACAAGCATTAAGTAAGTAATCAAGTCTAAGTACAAAAATATGCTTATTTTGGAAAAGGATTCAGCAAGATAAATATTACAGTAAAGGGAAAAGAATCAATCAATTTTGAACGGGCATGTGAAATCAGGGTTCATAAAAGGGAAACTTTAGAAATCAGTCACAAGATGAAAATCAATCAAGGATGAAACTTCAGCATATAAATAAGTGAATAGGGTCATCAGACATGCGAAGCCAAACATATTGACAAAAGGGATAATCACAAACATGCAGTAATGGCAGAAATAAGCTTGGGTTCAGTAGGAAAGAAAACATTTGAAGTATAGTAATCAAGTAGGTCAAGTCGGATTGAATAAACAGTGGGGAAAACAGAGTATCAGAAACATGCAAAGGTCTCACAGTAGCAGGTGAAAAAACCTTTTTGAAAAGTTAGTGTTTCAAGCATAGTCGAGTTTTAAAGATAATAAAAACCCAGAATCAGATGAGTCACATAAAGAAAAAGAGGTTCTGAAACAAGGAACTTTAAATCGAGTCAGGTATTCAAATGAACAATTTCAGACCCAAAGACATAGGTTTTTAACTATAATCGAGCTTTAAAAGACGGTAAAAACTCAGAATCAAATAAGTCAGTCGAGAATGAAGAACTTAATCAAACCAGTACACATTTAAACAAACAGACCTAAAAAGGAATTAGGGTTTTCAACATGCTGACTCAGAACATAGCAAAATTACAGACAACATAGAGAAGATATTTTTAAAAGAGAGGTTAAGGGAAAAACCCTAACTGGAGAAGATGAGGGGTTTTTTTGAAAGAAAAGTTTGAAGAACTTCCAAGAAACACTTAAACATTTACAGCAAGTATAGGTCTAGAGTAGATCTGAAAGAAAATCAAAAGATCTTAAACATTAGGGTTTTGAAAAACCCAGAAAAGGTGAGAAAGGCTTTGAAAGTTTCCGATCTAACCAGAAAAGTCAAGGATCCGCCTTGAAAGGCCATGAATGACCGAAGAAAGGTCATGGGTGGCCGGAGAAAGGCCATGAACAACAGTCGAGCAAAGACTGGACGAGATTCCTTCGAGGACTGGCCATGAAACCATAGAACCAAACACATAGAAGCCGTAGAAGAATGGTACATGTCTTAAATGACCACGGGAGGCCACGGATTTGGTAGGTATTATGGTGGATTAGGGTGGCGGCAGCTAGGGTTTAGGTGGTGTTGCAGAGAGAGTTTGAGAGGAAGGGGATTCTAAGGCGGCGAATTGTATCAAATGATAGGGTTTTGGGGGTCATTTAGGATTAATTAAGGTAAGGGTGAATACTGGCCATTGATCTGAATGATCAACGACATGGATTAAAGCGGGTAGGAGATAAGTTGGTATTTTACCATCTTATATTGTCTTTAAACCTATACTTTTGCTGCGTTTGAGTGATAAAATCATGTATTTAATGTCATTTACTTCTATTTTACAGGCTGTATGTGATTTAGAGGTAATGGTGAAGAAACCAAGTAAAAACAAGTCAAAAGGGAGCTAAAATGGACAAGGAGAACCTGCCCAGTGATTTACTCTTCGCGAACGCAAAGAAGTAGGAGCCAAACCTTCGGGAACGCGAAGTGCACCACGCGAACGCGATGAATAAGATCTTGAAACTTCGCAAATGCGAAGGACCAAACACGAACGCGAAAGCTGAGATTTGCAAACCTTCGCAAACGCGAAGTTATGGTTGTGAACGCATTGAGGAAACTGGGCAGATCTGGAATTTCACATTATTGACCCCAAACCCTTTAATACCTAAACAAACTCATTTGTAATAGAATCTTTAGCTTATTTTCAGTCCGAATAGACTAGAGAAGAACAAGTCTTGAAGCTAGGGTTTGCACACACACTTGGGTTTTGAAGATTTCAAGCTTGTGGTTAAGGATTTCTTACCCATTTATGTTTATTTCTTTATTTCCTTACTTTGTATTGTATATCTAAGTGTGTAGTATTTTATTCAGCACTTGAATCTTGTTTATGGAAATATTCATGTTTAATGTGTGGATTAAATACCTTATTTTGCTTATGTATTGAATGATTTTTATGCTTTTATGAAGTGAGTTATTGTTTCTTTAATTATTGTTGTTTTTTAATGTTTCCAAAGGGATTAGCTAACCATAGGACTTGCCCATTAACTCGGAATTAATTTTGGAAAAGATAATTTGGGGTTGGGAAAGATTAATTAACAAGAACTTGAGGCTTTAACCCTCATTTTATAGATTCTATCTAGGGATAGGATTGAACTACTTGTAGCCATTCCGGGTGTGCTTAATCTCTTAATTGGGTTAGGGATAATTCAATTAGGAAGTCTTGTTAGTCTTCGGAAGAAGCTAATTAAGAATTATTATCCGTGGCTAATTAACATAAACTCACTCATATTTGTAAAATAATAAAATACATTGGATCGTTTCTTGAGTGTAATTCCAATGCATTCATACTTGTAGCCATTGATCATTTTACTTGCTTTCTAGGTTAATTTACATTTCCGCATTGAGGTATAAATATTTTCAAAACCAAATTTTTAGTGTTTGGCATTGCGCGATAAACGATAATTTTCTTACATTCCTAATCGCCTAAATATTGTTCTCTGTGGGATTCGACCTCGACTCATAGTTGGGTAAATTATATTGCATGAGACCGTGTCTATTTACTTTTTAGTAGTGGATTTGGACATCATCAAAATTGGCGCCATTGCCGGGGAACAATTTGGCGTAATTTTGGTTGTTTGAGAAATAAGCATAAGTGCTTTGGTCCAAACTTGTGAATATTTGTGTAATTATTTTTCTTACCTTGGTTTTTTTTCTTGTTTGTTTCTTGTTTATTTTCTTATTTTTGAAAAATGTCATCATTTAATGAAAATTGGTCGGATGATAGTTTTTCATACTTTAATGACCCTTGTCCTTATTGTGGAGGACCACACTCATGGCAAAATAGTTTAAATTCTCGCGGGGGTGGATTTTTCGTACAATCTCAAACCCATGAGTCGAGTATTTGTGATAAGTGTGGTTTTCAAAATGGTCATTGGGATGATTGTGCTTATTTGTCCTTCCCTTCCCCAAGCCCCCGCTGTGATGATTCTACTTTTTGTGATGAAAATTATAAGGCTACGAAAGTGGAAGAAGTTGAGCATGGCTGAAATGGAGAGTTCAAGCTCATGTTGGAGTGCCTACTTGAAGGAGGAAACAAAGAACAAAGTGCTTTGGAGGAGCTTTTGGAGAATAGTCTCCAAAATGACTTGGCACTTGAAAGGTTGCATTCACAAATGGGAGAAATGCTTGAGCCTTTAGAGGTCCAAATATCCTCGTAAGTTAATGATAGCCAAGAATTTTTCATAGATGTGGAAGCCGGTAATCCTTTCTTGGCGCTTGATCAAAACCAAGAAGAACTCTCAAATGCTCAAGATGAGAAGATGATGCTCATGTTGGAGACCATTATTTAAAATGAGGATAAGCACAACTTTGCATTCGAGGATTTGAAACAAGGCTTGTCTTACAATGATGAACATATCCACACTTTGGAAGAGCAAATGAAAATATTGGTTGAGGCTCACTATGCCCACCAACTTGAGAGGGTGGAAGAAAGCCAAGAAGAGCCAAATTCCGAGGAAGAATGTGAGCTTTACTTTGAGGATTCAAGAATGAACATCCGCAAACCGACTCCATGAGTGTTAATGATGCCAAGAAAAATATGGAATTAAAGTTAACCAGTATAAATGAAAATGTGGTTGAGATTGACTCTAATCCGGGGAAAAAAAGAGGATGTCAAAATTTGAAAAAAATTAAAAGTTGGAGGTTTGAAGTCACATTCCAAGCATTTTTCAACATTAGAATTGTGTGGTGATATGGGAATTGAACTACACGAGAAAATGAGGGATTGCGAGGAGGAAAGGCAACAACCATACATCTTACAGTTTGATGAAACAAGAAAGCAAAATGACATTCCTCACATGAAAGCCATGAAATGCAAAATGAAGAATTTAAGGCTTGGCTTGATCATCAACCTACCACCCCCCATCGCTCGTTGTCACAAGATTTATTCCAAGCTATGTGCCCAATTCATATAGTCCAAGTGGCAAGAAAAGTGGTAAAGTTGACTTGCACCGTGCCACGACGTTAAATGCGGCGCTTGGTGGGAGGCAACCCATCAGGTTTTCAAAATATTTAGTCATTTTTCAATTTTTCTTTTTTAGAATAGCTTAGTATATTGTTTTTGACTAATCTGCCAAGTTTTAGATTTTTTGGAGTTGATTTGAGCAGGTCGGAGTGTGTTCCGAAGAGCCAAAACCAGTAGCTGCCAATACTATTGAAGTGCTAGAAAAAGTTACTCTCCGTGTTCACGATTACCTCTCGCGTTCGCGTAGGTTTAGAAAACAATAACCCTTCGTGTTTGCGTGTTGTACACTCGCGTTCGCAGTCTTCAGTAGAGTTTACCCTTCGCGTACACGGACATCCCTCGCAAACGCGTTGGGTCGGGTAAGTGTAAATACAAGTTACCTACTAGAGACGAGAAAATTCACTTTTTTGCTCAAACAACAGTCCCCCTCCACTCCTTAATCCCCAAAAATCAATTCATCTATAATCTTCAAGTTTCTTGCAATTTTTCATCTCCATTCTCAAGGTATGTAATTTCTTCGCTCTCCTCTCAAATCTTTCGTCTCCTTCTTGGTGTAAAGTGTGAAACAATAGAAGATCACTTATTGTTTTGGTCCTTAGGGTTCAAATTTTGAGTATTAAGTTGCAAATTTATGCTTGAAATTGGTTGTTGCTTGCTGGGTGAGATTGGTTGAGTGTGAGTGGTTGCTTTTAAGAAAATTTTGGGTAAGATATGTGCATAAATTTTCTGTAAATGAACAAAGAAAAGTGGGAATCCCAACTGTTTGAAGAAAAACCTGAAAGAAAACATGTTCTGGGCGAGGAAGATACCTTCGCGAACGCGAGGGTCTCGCCGCGAATGCGAAGGCAAAACACTGGGGGCAGAAAATTTAGACCTTCGCGAACGCGATGGTCTTCTCGTGAACGTGAAGGCCTGAGTCTGGGCAAAAAATTTTTTTACTCTTCGCGAACGCGGTTGTTGCTCGCGAACGTGAAGAGCAATCGTTGGCAGTCCCAAAAATGGCAAAAAATAGTAGCTTCACACGCCTCTGTCCGAGACCTTTTTTGCCCATTTCTTTGGCCTAAATACTTCCTAATACATTGTTTTAAGTGTCTGTATGAGCTTTTAACATTGTTGATATCTTTTGTAGGTACTTTGGGCTTAAAATGGAACCAGAACATAATGAAATTGCACAAGAATATGTCTTTGGACCTGAACAAGAGGAAGGCTTTTATCATGAACAATTTCTATCTGCAGCATGTGAGCGGAGATATGATGAACTCTTGTCCAAGACCATCATCCAGGAAAGAGGCATAAACTTGGAAAAAGTTGAAGCTAAAATGCCAGAATTCTACACGCACTTGATGGAGAGCAGGTGGATTTGTTTTGCTGAGCAACCAAAAAATGCCAACCACACAATAGTTCTGGAATTCTATGCAAACGCCTTGAGGACCGACTTCCAAGGTGCTTTTGTTACTACTGTTCGGGGCGTGCAAGTCCACTTTAGCCCTGAAATAATCAATGATGTTTATGGCATCCCCAATGTTGATAACGAGGTCTATAGAGACAGAGCAAGAGTAGAAGGAAACCAGTGGTTAGTAGACAAGCTACATGATGTGGTTACCGCGAAGTGGCTTACAGTGCACATGGGAGTTGATTCGCATGATTTCACATCTGAGGCAAAGACATGGCTCTCCATTATCTGTTCAAGAGTGTCTCCCTCTACTAATGACACTGATGTGACACCAGACAAGGCACTGATCATTGCTGCTATCATGGATGGACTACTTATGAACGTGGGGGAACACATTATCTGAGAAATTGAAGAAGCCACTCATGGGAGGTCCAAGAGCCTTTTCTTTCCATCCTTGATCACCAGACTTTGCTATGATTCTGGGGTGCCTAAATTCCCCAATGATGTTCAGAAAGGTCCGGGAAAGTCGATGATTCATCCCTTGCTGAAAAGGGGACCAAATGACAAACAGAAAAAAGGAGAATTGATGTTGCTTCCTCTTCATTTGGGCAGTTCTCTGAGGCCACCATTGATCCCGCTGGAGCCTTTGCACCTTCATCAGAGTCCTTTGAGCCCATGAGGCCACTCCAGTCCGATCCTCACACTATGCAACACTTGTCCTGCCAAATATATGGGTAGATGCACATGTTAGGTAGCTTTTAGCTGGCCTTCCCACTGGCCCACCTGGGGCTAGTACTTCTACTGGGACTACTGCCCCACCATCCATAGAGGATTTGGTTAAAGAGCAAAAAGAGATCACATGCAAGATGGAGGCTATTAACACCAGGCTGGAGAACATGAGTCGCCTAAAGGAAAGATTGAAAAGAGGCAGAGAAAGTTCAAAGAGCATGAGAAGATGAAAAGCAAGTTGCTGTCCAAGATGATGCAAAAGCTGAGTACATTTTGTGGTTCCCAAGAATCAGATGATGATGATGATATAGACTTGGAGCTAAAATTTCCCACCACCTCCAGTTCCGACTGATTGCAGTATTCAGAGAGCACTTTCCACCATTTTACTCTATCATGTTTAGTTGCATTGGGGACATTGCAATATCTTTAGTTGGGGGTGGCTTCTTGTATAACTGTTGTACTGGTAGAATTGTTGATAACTGTGGGTATGACAGATTGGTATTGTGGTTGTTTTCATTTTGTTGTTAGTATATTTTCACGTTGTTGTTAGTATATGTGTGATATTATTATGTTTAGTAGCTTCTTAAATTTTTTGTTTTTATATATAGTATATTTTAGTTACTTGATGTTTATTAGCTTCTTAATTTTTTTTATTGTTGTATGTTTGATGTTAGTGGTGATATCCTTGGTTTTCTTTATACCACGGTTCTTTTTCCAAGGATGCCAATTTTCTTCTTGAACCGAGTAATTTTAGAAAATCTTTGTCGACTTTTCCTGATAATGGATAGATAGACAACTTTCTTAAGGGAATTAGTCTTGCAGTTAGATATAGCGTTTGTTAATTTAGGGAAAATAAATGGTTTGAGTTGGGGTTTGTGCCCATTGACCAAGTTGTGGCTTGCTTGGTACCAACATGATTTATACCTCGACATATGAATTTTTGATTGTTCAAAAAGAAAAATAATTGAAGTAGAAATTTCATGACTTCTAGACTCAAATTTTAGCTCTTTGATTCACTAAGTAGCTTCCTATGCTATATGCAACCTCTTTGAGTCATTGGTTTCAATTGGATTTTTGATTTTTATTCCACTTGAATGTTCATGTGCCATGTGTGGCGAGATTATTTGTGAGTTCTTTTTCATTACTTGTAGTCTAGAACTTGCTCGAAATGTGCTTCAAGGCAAAATTATAGACTAACTTAGTTTGAAAAATGACATCAGGCCTTCCTTGGACTGCCATTGTGCCTTAAATTTCTTACCCTTGTATATTTTCCCTAGTCAACCCATTTTGAGCCTTTAACCTTATTCTTTGGCGACCATGTTACAAACTTTAATACTTTGTTCTTTATTGATATAGCTTTTGGAACCCTACCTCCCTAAGTACTTTGAAAGTGTAAACATGGGCTAAAAGCCTAAGTTTGGGGTGAAGGTTGGAAAAGTTATGATATGGAAGTTGTTTGAAAAAGGTGGAAGGTAGAAAAAAAAAGAAATATAGAATAAAATGATAAGAAGTTGTGAATAAAAGAAAGACTAGGTATGGAAGGAAAAGTGAAGAAAGTATGGAAAATGTTTTTGAATGAAGAGGACTTTAATTGTAAACTTTGTAGTGCTTGGGGAAGTTTTGAGTCATTCTAACCAAAATTGTGCCCTACCTTAACCAAAAGCCTAAAACTACAACCCTTTAAGTCCTACTTGATTTTGAACCAAGTTGTCTACATTAATGGAGGAATACATGAAGGGCAAGTCTATTGTACTACTTGTATGCATTGGAACATCTTTTTGAGAGAGAGTAAATTATTTCCATTTGATATCCCATTTTTGTTTTGAATTAAGATTTATGAGTGTGGGATCCTCTCTTAAATGTGAGGGCACATGAGGTTTGAGTTGTGAATTTAATCCCATTTTCAATTGGAAGGAATGATCAAAGAAAGTTGACTGTGATAGAGAGGCAAATTTTGAAGCTTTAGTGTCATGACTTGATTGCTACTTTGATTTGCATTAGTGTTTGAGCACTTGAAGTATAACGAAGTTCATGAGAAGTGCTTGATAATTCATATGCTTTGGAGTAATTGTTGGTACCAATCGAAGTCATGTCTTTGTGCTTATAGTAGACCTATTTGGCTTGGCATGATATGGATGCATTGTTGAGTTAAATACTTGGGAGGAGATTTTGTCGCCTTCATTGCTTGAGGACAAGCAATAGTTTAAGTTTGGGGGTTTGATAAGTTGCTATTTTACCAACTTATCTTATCTTTAAACCTATACTTTTGCTATGTTTGAGTGACAAAATCGTGTATTTAATGTCATTTACTTCTATTTTACAGGTTGTATGTGATTTAGAGGTAATAGTGAAGAAACCAAGTAAAAACAAGTCAGTTGGGACCTAAAATGGACAAGGAGAACCTGCCTAGCGATTTACTCTTCGCGAACGCGAAGGTACATCGCGAACGCAAAGAAGCAGGAGCCAGACCTTCGCGAACGCGAAGTGCACCACGTGAACGCGATGAATAAGATCTTGAACCTTTGCGAACATGAAGGACCAAGCGCGAACGTGAAAGCTGAGATTTGCCAACCTTCGCAAACGCAAAGTTATGGTCGCGAAAGCATTGAAGAAACTGGGCGTGAAAACTGGGTAGATCTGGAAGTTAACATTTTTGGACCCCTAATCCTTTAATACCCAAACTAGCTCATTTGTAATAGAATCTTTGGCTTATTTTCAGTCCCAATAGACTAGAGAAGAACAAGTCTTGATGCTAGAGTTTGCACACACACTTGGGTTTTGAAGATTTCAAGCTTGGGGTTAAGGATTTCTTACCCATTTATGTTTATTTCTTCATTTCCTTGCTTTGTATTGTATATCTAAGTGTGTAGTATTTTATTCAACACTTGAATCTTGTTTATGGAAATATTCATGTTTAAAGTGTGGATTAAATACCTTGTTGTGCTTATGTATTGAATGATTTTTATGCTTTTATGAAGTGAGTTATTGTTTCTTTAATTATTCTTATTCTTTAAAGTTTCCAAAGGGATTAGCTAACCCTAGGACTCGCCCATTAACTCGGAATTAATTTTGGAAAAGATAATTTGGGGTTGGGAAAGATTAATTAACAAGAACTTGAGGCTTTAACCCTCATTTTATAGATTCTACCTAGGGATAGGATTGAACTACTTGTAGCCATTCCGGGTGTGCTTAATCTATTAATTGGGTTAAGGATAATTCAATTAGGAAGTCTAGTTGGTCTTCGGAAGAAGCTAATTAAGAATTATTATCCGTGGCTAATTAACACAAACTCGCTCATATTTGTAAAATCATGAAATATATTGGATCGTTACTTGAGTGTAATTCCCGGTGCATTCATACTTGTAGCCATTGATCATTTTACTTGCTTTCTAGGTTAGTTACATTTCCGCATTTAGGTATAAATATTTTCAAAACCAAATTCTTAGTGTTTGATATTGCACGATAAGCGATAATTTTCTTACATTCCTAATCGCCTACATATTGTTCTCTGTGGGAATCGACCATGACTCATATTTGGGTAAATTATATTGCATTCGACCGTGTCCATTTACTTTTTAGTAGTGGATTCGGGCGTCATCAGTAGGTAGAGGTCTGGTTTTGGGTCAGTTAAATGTGTTAGGGATCGGGTATGAATAGGAATTGGGCCGAGATAATTGGATTGAAATTGGGGTGGAATTCAGGCTATATTTGAAATGCGATTGGGCTAGATTTTAAATAGCCAATTTTCCCCTTTCATTTTTTTAAAATAGTAAATTAATTTGTGGAAATAAATTAAAAGTACTAAAATCATTTATAACATATAATTAACAATTTAAAAATATTGGACTTAATTTTATGAATATAAACACAATTAAATCCTAAAAGAGGCTAATATTGCAAATTGCAACAATTTGTAAAAATATGCAAAAATTACCTTAGCTATATTTTAGCATAAATATAAAAGTCCAACAAATGGATTACCAAAATAATAATTTTGGAAATACAATCATAGTCCAGATTCAACCATCTGGGGACACTGAAGTAAATATGTCTGTGCCACTTGAATTTAAAGTGACATCGTCTGCCGAGACACCCTCACCAATTGAGGCCGAATTCGTGTCTCTAACAAATGCAACCACACCATTTGAAGTTGCAGTTTTACCACCCCAAGGCACATGGTTCGTTCGAAGTAAGGATAGCCGCGCTGATCCCAGTAGCGATGTCGACCGCGACACCATTCCATACGAAGGCTATACCCTAGGACTATACAGTCAGGGCAAGAAGGAAAGACAAGGTTAGGTTTGAAGAGACTATTGCAGCACAGGGGATGACAAGAACTGGTAAAGTCTATACCCCTGAACATCTAGCTAAGTCAAGCAAGCAGGCCTCCAATCGGCCACACATCATTGAGACAGGTCCTGACGATCTTTGGAGAAAGATACAAGTCAAGGAATACTCGGTTATCGACCAGTTGAACAAAACACCAGTGCAAATCTCCATTTTTTGCTTTGCTACAAAATTCTGAGGAACACAAGAATGCTCTGCTAAGGGTACTGAGTGAGGCATACGTACCAAGCAACATCACTAGCGGGGAAATGGCTAACATGGTAGGACAAATGTTGGAGAGCCGTAAGATCACCTTTCACGAGGACAAGCTGCCACCTGAAGGGTTGGTACACAACAAGGCACTGCACATCACCGTGCAATATGAGGACTATTTTATCACCAGAATCCTGATCGATGGAGGGTCCAGCCTCAACATCTGTCCACTGGTAACACTCAAGAAGTTGGGTAAAGGACTACACGAGATAAAAGATGAAGCTATCAATGTGAAAGCTTTCGATGGTTCCCATAGGTCCACCATTGGGGAGATTAGTCTATGCTTGCAAATGGTGCCAACATGGTTCGATGTTGATTTCCAGGTGATAGACGTGCCAGCATCTTACAACCTGCTGTTAGGACGACCATGGATTCATGCTGCTGGGGCCGTAGCATCAACACTACATCAGGCAGTAAAATTTGAATGGAACCACCAAGAGGTAATCATTCACGGCAATAGTAGCAACCCTATGTATAGTCGCCAGACCATTCCGTCAACCAAAGGAAGAAGGAAGCTACGTGGAGAGACTTACCACCACATTGAATGGGTAAATGTTGTTTGCCAAAGACAAATGGTGGGATAACAAAATCGAAAGTATACTGAATTGGAGTGGGTACGAACCTGGCAAGGGGCTTGGCAAGAACCTCCAAGGAATTGTTAACCCCATAAAACTCAAGAAGCACGACACTACTTCGGTCTAAGATATGAGTACACCTGGGAAGAATTCAACAACTAGTCACCACCATGGCGTGGTCCTTACTATCCTCTAGAGCAAACCTTCCAACCGGCCGATATTATTTATGGGTCAGATGAAGAGGAAGCACTGGCAGCAGTGAAGAACTTGTTCCTATAAGACAATGACATGTATTATTGTGTTGTTCCCGAGGAGGAGGGGGAGGAAAGCCCTTCCATACAGGCTATAAGCAGAGGAGAATGCCTCAATAACTGGAACATCATGACAACCAGAGCCCGACAAGCCTCGGGGTAGCAAGGCAAAAACAAGCATCATGCACTGTTTTTATTTACTAAATGATTTTCTTCTCACATTTTAATTCTCGCAATAAGATCTTCAATGTTCAAAACAATTATGCAATTTATCAAAGCATTTTGACTTTTCTTATGAATCAACACTCATTATTATTTCTCTCATTACTTCACTTATACATCATTACTATTAATTACCTTGATGAACCAATGACTGTAACATGCAATGAGACAACACAACAAATGGACATTCATTCAGAGGAAGATGACATACCAGATAAGATTGTCAAGGAAGTTGAGAACTTTGAGAACAGACCTATGTCTAACCTGGATGAAACAAAAATTGTAAACCTGGGAGATGCAGAAAACGTCAAAGAAATATGAATCAGCGTTCACTTATCGCCGTCAGAAAAGAAGGAATACACAAAATTTCTAAGGGAATATGAGGACATATTCGCCTGGTCGTATGATGACATGACTGGTTTGAGTACGTCTATTGTGGCTCACAAACTGCCAACTGATCCAACATGCTCGCCGCTAAAGCAAAAGCTCAAAAAGTTCAAGCCTGATATGAGTTTGAAAATCAAGGAAGAAGTCACTAAGCAAGTCAAATCTAAGGTTCTCATGGTAGTAGAATACCCGACATGATTAGCCAACATCGTGCCAGTGCCAAAGAATGACGGGAAGGTCCGAGTCTATGTCGACTACTGGGATCTCAACCGGGCCAGTCCAAAAGACGACTTCCCTTTGCCAAACATACACATCCTGATTGACAATTGCGCCAAGCATGAGCTGCAATCATTTGTAGATTGTTTCGCTGGTTACCATCAGATCTAGATGGATGAAGAAGATGCTGAGAAAAAGGCTTTCATTACGCTATGGGGAATGTACTATTACAAGATGATGTCTTTCGGCCTGAAGAATGCAAGGGCCACCTATATGAGGGCCATGACCACCATTTTCCATGATATGATACACAAGGAGATAGAGATATATGTGGATGATGTTATTATCAAGTGCAAGAAGGTCACTCACATGGAAGATTTGAGAAAGTTCTTCAATAGATTGAGGAGATAAAACCTGAAACTAAACCCCGCGAAGTGCGCACTTGGGGTTCCTTCTAGAAAATTACTTGGGTTTATTGAGAGTCGCCGGGGAATAGAACTGGATCCATCAAAAGTTAAAGCCATTCAGGAACTACCATCTCCAAAGAATAATAAGGACATGTTGAGTTTCTTAGGGAGACTCAACTACATCAGCCGGTTCATAACACAATCTACAGTTATCTGTAGGCCAATCCTTAAGATGTTGAAGAAGTATGTCGCTACCAAATGGATTGATGACTTCCAGAAGGCCTTCGACAGAATCAAGGAGTACTTGTCATCACCACCAGTCTTGGTCCCGCCTGAGCCAGGTAGACTCTTATTACTCTACCTTGTAGTATTGGATGGAGCTTTCGGTTGCGTTCTGGGGCAACATGATAAAACGGGGAGGAAGGAGCAGGCCATCTATTACCTCAATAAGAAGTTCACCACGTACGAGGCCCGGTATTCTCTATTAGAGCGGACCTACTATGCTTTGACTTGGGTAGATCAAAAGCTGAGACATTACTTTTGTGCCTATACCACATATCTCATATCAAGGATGGATCTGTTGAAGTACATCTTTCAGAAACCCATGCCCACTGGCAAGCTAGCCAAGTGGAAAATCCTATTGAGTGAGTTAGAAATTGTGTACGTAACTTAGAAGGCGGTCAAGGGACAAGCACTGGTAGAACACCTTGCTGAGAATCTCGTGGATGGAGAATACGAGCCCTTAAAAATGTATTTTCTTGTCAAAGAGGTATTATTCATAGGAGAAGACATTGTAGAATCCTGTGACGGTTGGAGAATATTTTTCAATGGAGCGGAAAACTTCAAAGGAGTTGGCATAGTAGCAATCCTAGTATTAGAAACCGGTCAGCATTATCCGGTGTCTGCCAAACTCAGGTTCCCATACACCAATAACATGACTGAATATGAAGCTTGCATCTTAGGCTTAAAATTGACATTGACATGAACATTCAAGAGTTGCTAGTGATTGGGGATTCGGACCTACTCATACATCAAGTGTGCGAAGAATGGGAAACCAAGAACTCCAAGATACTCCCATATCTGCATCATGTACAAGAATTGAGGAAACGATTCACAAAGACGGAGTTCCAGCATGTCCCCAGGGTCTAGAATGAGTTCGTCGATGCATTGGCTACTTTGTCATCTATGATACAACATCCAGAAAAAAATTTCATTGATCCAATTCTAGTAAAGATCCATGATTAGCCAGCTTATTGTGCCCATGTCGAAGAAGAAACAGACGGAAAGCCTTGGTTTTATGACATCAAGGAATATTTGGCAAAGGGAGAGTACCCAGAGCTTGCCAATCCTACTCAAAACGCACACTTCGGAGATTTTCCAACGACTTCTTTCACAACAGAGAAATCCTGTATAGGAGTACTCGTGATTTGGGATTACTAAGGTGTGTCGACGCAAAGGAAGCATCCAAGCTACTAGAGGAAATTCATGTTGTGACCTGCGGTCCACATATGAATGGTTTTGTCTTAGCAAAGAAGATACTCTGGGTCGGTTGCTTTTGGATATCTATGGAAATATACTGCATCCAGTATGTTTGAAAATGCCACCGTTGTCAAATACATGCAGACATGATAAAGGTACCTCCAAATGAGCTTAATCAACAAGCTCACCTTGGTCGTTCACCGCTTGGGGAATGGATGTTATTGGACTAATCGATCATGCCGCTTCCAACGGGCACATGTTTATCCTAGTAGCAATCGACTATTTCACCAAATGGGTCAAAGCTGCATCTTATAGAGCCGTGACTAAGAAAGTCAAGGCAAACTATGTTCGCGACCACATTGTTTGTCGATTCGGGATTCCAGAGTCGATCATTATTGATAATGGCTCCAACCTCAACAGTGACTTGATGAAAGCTATGTGTGAAACCTTCAAGATCAAACACAAGAATTTCATAGCCTATAGGCCTCAAATGAATAGAGCTGTAGAGGCCACCAACAAGAATATCAAGAAGATATTGAGGAAAATGATATAGAGAGCATAAAAAATGACACGAGAAGTTATCATTTGCTCTATTGGGATATCACACCACAGTCCGCACATCAACCGGGGCAACCCCCTATATGCTGGTTTACAATACAGAGGTAGTCATACCGCCGAGGTAGAAATTCCTTCCCTAAGGATCATACAAGAAGCAGAGCTCGACGGCGTACAATGGGTAAAAAGTCATTATGAGCAACTAGACCTTATAGACGGAAAGAGAATGAACACAATTTTCCAAGGTCAACTCTATCAGAACAGAATGTCCAGAGCTTTCAACAAAAGAGTCAAGCCGAGACAGTCCACACCGGGGTAGCTGGTGTTAAAGAAAATTTTTCGGCATCAGGATGAAGCCAAGGGGAAATTCTCTCCCAACTGGCAGGGTCCATACATGGTCTACCGGGTTCTGATACAAGAAGCCCTCATACTCGCAGAAATGGACGGAGAAGCCTGGTCAAAACCAATCAATTCAGATGCAGTCAAGCATTACTATGTATAATCTTTATGCTTTCCCTATATGATGTAATTGAACTAAGCATGAACTGATTGTCGTTTAAGAGGGGATACGTAGGCAGCCCTATGGGTTCGGTCACAATTCAATAAAATTTTCATTTCCCCCGCAATTGGAAACTGGGGCAGAATTTTGAGGAGGACCCTCAAAATTCCGAAGTAATTTCAGCCGATCATTGCAAGCAATAGTCAGAAGTATCAACCTATTAAACTAGGGTAGAATTTAGAGGAGGACCCTCAAAATTCCGTAGCAAGAGAGGTTGCAATGTCCCGAACCACGTCACAGTCGTCGGCTCATCTAAAAATTATTTTAACTACACATTTATGTCATGTTTTTTTACAAAATCATGCATGTTTATTAGAAACTGCTTTGTTTAGCAACGCTACCCCAATAATACATAGAGTATCACCAGATCAGAGCCGAGCAGGTCAAGCAAAGCCAGCGGCGATGCGAACTAACCTCCCTATACAAAAATCACGATTTTTCTTTGGATGCAGGCACTTGGATTATGAAATCATCAAACATAGTACAAACTCACGGGACAAACATTGTTTGGGAATACAACTCTCAGAATTGTTGCACTTACCGACATTTGCTATCCACATATACCAGTGACATTCTGTATATCACAATGTCCCCAGCGGTCACAATATCGCAATCTGCTATTAGCTAAGAATGCTCTACTACTATCTGCCATTTTATTTCTTGCATAAGGCTGCCATTCTACCTTCCGAGACTAAACGCTATCTCCATCTGCATTTCTGCATTGAATAAGGCTACCATTCTGCCTTCCGAGACTAAATGTTGTCTCCATCTGCATTTTTACATTGCATAAGGCTACCATTCTGCTTTCCGAGACTAAACATTGTCTCCATCTGCATTTCTGCATTGCATAAGGCCATTATTCTGCCTTCTGAGACTAAACACTGTCTCCATCTGCATTTCTGCATTGCATAAGGCTACCATTTTGCCTTCCAAGACTAAACGTTGTCTCCATCTACATTCTGCATTGCATAGGGCTACCATTCTTCCTTCCGAGACTAAACGCTATCTCTATTTGCATTTTTGCATTGCATAAGGCTATTATTCTGCCTTCCTAGACTAAACGTTGTCTCCATTTCCATTTTTGCATTGCATAAGGCTACCGTTCTGCCTTACGAGACTAAACGTTGTCTCCATCTGCATTTGCATTGCATAAGGCTACCATTCTGCCTTCCGAGACTAAACGTTGTCTCCATCTGCATTTTTGCATTGCATAAGGCTACCATTCTGCCTTCCAAGACTAAACGCTATCTCCATCTGCATTCCTGCATTGCATAAGGCTACCATTCTGCCTTCCGAGGTTAAACTCTACCTACATGTGCATCTGCATGACTGAAAGATTGCCTCATACTACATCTGCATGGCTGAAAGATCGCCACATACTACATCTGCATGGTTGAAAGATCGCCACATACTACATCTGCATGGCTGAAAGATCGCCACATACTGTATCTCACGGCTGAAAGATCGCCACATACTGCATCTCATGGGCTGAAAGATCGCCTCATACTGCATCTCATGGGCTGAAAAATCGTCAAACTATCCAAAGGCGTCATCGTTCGGAGGCACCATTTTCATAGCCCGAGAACACCATGTCATGGCCCGAGGATCCCCTTTTAATCTTTTGCATATCATTATTCAAAGGCATCATGGTTCGGAGGCACCAACCTCATATCCCGAGAGCATCATTTCACGGCCTGTGAATCCTTTATCATACGCTTCATGGCCTACGATGTCATGGTCTAAGGACATCATCCTAACCGTCCAAAGACAATATTAATGGTTCGACGGGAATTTGCATCATGTTTAAATTTATGCACGATATACGCTTGTATTGTTTCTAATTGCAGGTACACCGGTGAGTAATGGCCATCCCGGCAGGAGCGGCCCCGCTCCAGTTCCCGCAGCCATATCAAACCTTAAACCATTCCCGCAAGCTGTCCACTCACCCCGTCCTAGATATTGCGTCCGTTCTTGAAAAATCTCCATTGGCATACTCTGCCGACGGATCCTAAACTACATATGGCATGATTCCTGTAAAACAAGGGATATGTAGGCAGTTTAGAAGCCAGGGTGCGGCTTATCATTTCAAACCATTTCGCTCGGTCAAAATTGGCCATCATATCTTTACCCGACAACTCTTTTATCCTTCCCGGGTAAACAGGGGCAGCTGTTGATACCTAGTTTTTCCCTATATATTTAATATGAAAAATACCTTTAAAATAACATATATATGCATATATAAGCATGTCCAAATATTTTATTATTTTTTCATAATTTTTAAAGGTTTTAGCTAAGGTAATTTTTGCATATTTTTTCAAATTTATTTAGTATTTTTAAAGCTAAATTGCATACAGTTGCAATATTAGCCTCTTTTAGGATTTAATTGTGTTTATATTCATAAAATTAAGTCCAGTATTTTTAAATTGTTAATTATATGTTACAAATAATTTTAGTACTTTTAATTTATTTTCATAAATGAATTTACTATTTTTATAAAATGAAAGGGGAAAATTGGCTATTTAAAATCTAGCCCAATTGCATTTCAATTATAGCCTGAATTCCACCCCAATTTAAATCCAATTACCCCGACCCAATTCCTATTCATACCCAACCCCTAACCCATTTAACCAACCCAAACCCAGACCTCTACCTACCTGCTTTAATTCGGGTCATTGATCATTCAGATCAACAACCAGTATTCACCCTTACCTTATTTAATCCTAAACGAAACCCCAAAACCCTATCATTTGATACAATCCGCGGCCTTAGAATCCCCTTCCTCTCAAACTCTCTCTGCAACACCACCTAAGCCCTAGCCGTCGCCACCCTAATCCACCTTAATACCTACATAATCCATGGCCTCCCGTGGTCATTTGAGACTTGTACCAGCCTTCCATGGCTTCTATGTGTTTGGTTCTATGGTTTCATGGCCAGTCCTTGAAGGAATCTGGTCCATTCCTTGCTCGACTGCTTTCCATGTCCTTTCTCCGGCCACCCATGACCTTCCTCCAGCCATTTATGGCCTTTTAGGGCGGATCCTTGACTTTTCTGGTTAGATCGGAAACTTTCAAAGCCTTTCTCACCATTTTTGGGTTTTTCGAAACCCTAATCTTTAAGATCTCTTAATTTTCTTTCAGATCTAATCTAGATCTGTACTTGCTGTAAATGTTTAAGTGTTTTCTTGGAAGTTCTTCAAACTTTTCTTTCAAAAAGACCCCTCATCTTCTCCGATTAGGGTTTTTCTCTTAACCTATCTTTTAAAAATCTCTTCTATATGTTGTCTGTAATTTTACAATGTTCTGAGTCAGCATGTTGAAAACCCTAATTCCTTTTTAGGTCTATTTGTTTAAATGTGTACTGGTTTGATTAAGTTCTTCATTCTCTACTGACTTATTTGATTCTAATTTTTTACCATCTTTTAAAGATGGATTATGGTTAAAAAACCTATGTCTTTGGGTCTGAAACTATTCGTTTGAATACCTGATTCGATTTAAAGTTACGTGTTTCAGAACCTCTTTTTCTTTATGTGATTCATCTGATTCTGGGTTTTTATTATCTTTGAAACTCGACTATGCTTGAAACCCTAACTTTTCAAAAAGGTTTTTTCACCTGCTATTGTGAGACCTTTGCATGTTTCTGATACTCTATTTTTCCCACTGTTGATTCAATGCGACTTGACCTACTTGATTACTACGCTTCGAATGTTTGCTTACTACTGAACCCTAGCTTATTTTTGCCACTACTTCATGTTTGTGATTATCCCTTTTGTCAATATGTTTGGCCTCGCATGTCTGATGACACTATTCACTTATTTATATGCTGAAGTTTCTTCCTTGATTGATCTTCATCTTGTGACTGATTTCTAAAGTTTCTCTTTTATGAACCTTGATTTCACTCGCCTGTTCAAAATTGATTGATTCTTTTCCCTTTACTGTAATATTTACCTTGCTGAATCCTTTTCCAAAATAAGCATATTTCTTTACTTAGACTTGATTACTTACTTAATGCTTGTACTATTCCTTTTATGGCAATAATCAATCTGCTTTCAAACCGATTTTCCTTCCTTAATTGGACCTACTGCTACATGTTAAACAGTGATTCCTTAATTAAAAGGAATCACTTGTGTAATTAATTTTGACTGGAGATTGTTTCTATATTTGAGTTAAGACTTTACTTATTACCTTACTTCTCACTCATATTCAGAAGCTATAAATACCCTGCACCCCTCTTCTTTCAAACACGAACCAACCATCTGAGTTCAGAACACACACACATTTCATTCAAAACTCTCTCTCTTTTCTCTGTTACTACTTGTTTGCTGCCTTGTCTAGCCGGTTGAAAGCCAAGGCTAGGCTGTGGAATTTTGCGTACTTTTCTTTCTGCATTTTCTCCTTTACTGGTATGTTCTAATTAATCTTCCAACATCAACAACAACATGTTTCTTTACCATTTCCTTCACTCTTGCATGTTTCCTGCTTGTGTTTAATCAAGTTTCATTCCTAAAAGCATGTTGTAAATCAATGTGTCTTCTTTATGTATGAATTCTATCAGTCACTTATTATGACTTGTGAATCACAAACCCCCATTTCCCCGGTGTGTTTGTATTATTTGCTTGGTTTGAGGGTATGTCAGCATTAGACATTGATGTGCATGACCCAAACCTGACCCTCCCTAGGGTCATATACTTCATATCCCCTCTATGTGTTGTGTTATCTGGCTAGTTTATGGGCATGTCAGCACCATCTATTGTTGTGCATGTCCAAACCTGACCCCTCCTAGGGTCATATGCTCCTTGCAATGTATTCCCAAACCCCTGACCCCTTTGTGCAAAGATGCTGATTCTGTGAAATGTTAGCTCTACTATTACTGTTTTCCAATCACCCTTACCTCTCTCTATTCTCAACTTAATTTTAAATCTCTGGTTCTGCACTTCCACTATACTCTTAGACTTAGGTTCTGCCATTCTTGTGTGAGCCCTGCTTTGGTACCCATGAGCTCCCTCTGAACTTGGACACATAAAGGCTGGCCCTTCCATACTGCACTCCTTTCTATCTGGTTATGCAAACCTGGGTGTAAGCACTGCCCGAGGTTCCTTGAGACCCTTAGGTAACTTTGACACACCCAGGTCTGAGAAAGGCTTTGAAACAAATGGCATTTGAAGTGGTTTGTTCCATAACTCAGAAAGGAAGTCAAGAATCAGAATTCCTCTAATTATAATTTCTTCTTTTACAATTTTCTGAGGTAATTCATTACTTGGTCTATAATAATTTGTAATAAACATTGGGGTTGGCTAGTGAAAAAAGGGATGGGCAATTATGCATGTTTAGCTATTAGAAGGGGAGAGATCATGCCTATAGGATCTGTTTCTTTAAAATTCTGTATGTTTCTGTTTTACATCTAGGGATCATGCCTATAAGATTTGTTCCTTTAATTTTGTATGTTTTGAAATCAGTATTTTTCATAGAAATCATGCCTATAGGAATTTCCAGTAAATCCTGCCATGCTTCGTTTTCATGTTCAACTAGATACCATGTCTATAGGAACTGAAAATTGGCAATAATAGATACCATGTCTATAGGATCTGAAACCAGCCTAATTAAAATCAGTTTATCTTGTACTGTTTTGAACTAATTTCAAACAACCTTTTCTTTTATTAACGCAGTTTAGAAAGCATGCCAATAGGATCTCAAATCACTCGATTTTTTAAAACTGGTCACTACTTTGCTACACTTCTGAATTAGTAACAGATATCATATTTAAAGGATCTCACCCAAACACTTAGGCAAGCTTTAGGTGATAGCGACCAATAAAAATTGATTTCGCCTTTGTTAATTGATGACTGTTACAACCAGCAGGCAGGCCTGATTCGGACTTCCTATCTAAGTCATGTACCAATCTGGTCTGCCTCAACAATTTAAACTCCCCTCGCCTTAGTATTTTAAATTCAGACCCTGATTGTGTTTATGTCATGCTATTTATATGCTTTGCTTGAGGAGGTATACATGAGCCTCTTGTTTGTTTACATGTTTCCCCAAATGTGCAGTTCTATATGTTTTGTATGACGCCTTAGCCTTTTTTTCCTTTTGAAACCTAAAGTCAGCCTAATATCCTTACCCTTTAGGAATAGTAGTCCTATGTTCCTCCGGGACTGATAGGAATGGGATGGGTAATAGCATGCAATAATGATCCTGACCAATCCGCACTTTAATAACTCGACGGGGTGGGAAGGGTAGTTATTGATATGATGATTGGTGCGCTAATACCACGTGTATCCCCTCTTTTGAGGAGTGTCATATCGGGTATTTCATTGATGTGATCTATATTATAAATAAACCTAGGACCCCCTCCTCTTTTCCTTTCTTTTTATATTCCTAGGATTTGTAATATGTGATTTCTTTTCAAAATTCTCCTTTTAATTGTTCTTTCAAACTCTTATGTGTTTAAACATAAATCCCCTACTATTTGAGTCTATACTTGTCTACTTGCTAATTGTAAAAATTCACAAAAGCTATCTAGCCGGGAACGACACTAGTGGATCCTGACGGTGCCTAACACCTTCCCCGTAGGATAATTTCAAGCCCTTACCATATCTCTGGTTATCAAATGAACTTAGCAATGAATCCTATAGGTGTCCTAATGCACCTTAAATCATTAGGTGGCGACTCTTCAAATGCAAAACCCATTTCCCAAAAGGACTGAGTTGTCCCATACCAATTGTCATAAATCCAATTTTCCGATGCAAAGAGGGAAAAAGGGGGCGCGACATGTATTTACGCTATTATATGTGGCGAAATCATAAGACTTGATTTCCCGCTATCAAGACATTCTGGAAGCATGCCTCTAGACTACGAGGGTAGGAGGTCGCGACAGAGTCCTCGACCTCGGAACTCCCAAAGGCTCGATTCAGGGAGAACGAAGAACAAAGTCAGGACAAAAGGGGGAAGCCCTCTAAGCTCGTGGCTACGTCTGACAAACACGGCCTATCCAGGGCCTATGCTGAAGCATCATGTCAGTCCATCCCATCACCGTACTTTGTATTCAGTCCCCATATACTTGTAGCCGAGACTCCCCTCTTATATAAAGGGGGCTCGGTCCACCTTATAAAAGGTTGATGTTGCTCCATTTCTCCACAAGTGCAATAATCTCTCTCTCTCTCTCTCTCTCTCTCTCTTTTCTTCTAAGTCATTTTTTCTCATTGGCCCGAGGCCATTCCGCTTTTATTACTTTCATACTTGTTATTCGCCTATCTAACTATGCAATGGCCATAAAGAGCCTCACTTGATCGTATTTTTACTTGTTACCCCTTCCCGGATTGCCCCCGATAGCTCGATCTCGACTCAAGCCTCGGCCCCGAGGCCTCCATCGGTCAGCTCCATGCTCGGGAAACAAACCTCTTCGGTTTACTTACTGCTTCGTCTTAGATCGCGTCTTATCTTTACACTTAGCACTCTTAATATCAACAGCCCTAAAACTAGCTCGAGAATAGATTACATATTTTTAGAATCCCATTTACAAATTTAATTGTTGTTACCATTTTCACGGTAAATAGTTTGGCGCCCACGGTGGGGCTAAAAATAATAGTGATTATTTTCTTGCTGGTTTCATCACCTTAACGCACAATATCTTTCACACTTTTCTTGTCCAAGATCTTTTGATTTGAGGTTAATGTCTGACTCGGTAAGCAAAATCGAGAACGACTACCCCGAGAACCACGGTAGAAGCAGCATGGCTGATCCAACGGTTGACGTGACACCACAGAACCCTGATAATGCATCTGGGTCGATTCAAGTGGACACAAGCTAGCTAGGTGCGCAACAAACCGACGAAGCCTCGTGTACTGATGATAGCATACAACTCGATGACCAACAAAAAGCTCAAAAAACCCCCGCCCGATCGGAACAGGAAGTTACTCTTTATGTTATCTTTGAGATGTTGCAGGCACATCAATTGGCCATCACTCAGCTGCAAAATCACCCGGAGACCCCCGACGCAATAGCAACAGGGGCACCTTCTTACGATGAGTCAGTATCCGAGAGGTCAAGTAACGACGAGTCGGTGACCGACCCCAGTGCAGCGAAGATGCTGGGGAATCTCCTCAAAAAGATCGAATCAGGTTCACGGAAGCTCCTATAACAACCAACTCCCGGGGAATAGCCCCGGAACTCGCTTCGCAGAATCCTAGAACACCAGAACTCCCTAGGTGCGACAGGACCTTGGATCCCTATGGGCACGCCACCACCCACGCGTGCTCATTTGAAAGCAGCGACCTCCGAAATGATTAGTTCAAGCCCGTCTCTCTAATAAAGCTCGAAGAAACTCTCCTGAAAGAAACCATGCCACAGTGCCACCACCTGGCACCCGGCTTCACAGACTCATTCACCATGCCAGCATGGTCTTCTACAGAAGCACGCACCCATGCCATCAAAGAAGTGTCGGGAAGGCCCGATGCACCTGGGGCCGAACGAGGAAGAAATTAAATACCGCAAAAAGCCGCACCTCGTTCCCCGATACGACAAACGAGATCGCTCCCAATTTTGAGTGGTTGGACAACACAGGTGTCGCGCCCTCTTTTTCTAAGGCGAAATCGGGTTCACGACATTTGGAAGGACAACTTGTTCCCTCTTGGGAATTTGTTTTTTTGGGTTGAAGAGTCGCCGCCTAATGATTAAAGCGCATTAGGACACTAAAGAAGAGTTCGAGTTGGAAAACCAGAGTTCAGGTAAGGGCTAGAAATTATCTCGAGGGGAAGGTGTTAGGCACCCCCAAGATCCACTAGTGTGGTTCCCGGCCATGTTACAATTGTGACTTTAACTAACAAGTAAGCAAACAAAGGTCTCAAATAGAAGGGGATTTACACATAATGTTTCCAGTGAATTGAAAGTTTGAAGAAAGATAATGAAAACAGAAATCTTAAGCAAATAGTTTGATATAAAATAAACAAATAAAGGAAAGGGGGTCCTAGGTTTACAAATAATATGGATCACATCAATGCAATACCTGGTAATCACTCCTCAAAAGAAGGGCTACACGTGGTATTGGCGCACCGGTCATCATATCCATATCTACCCTTTCCTACCCCGTTAAGGTACTAAATGCGGAATAGTGTCGTTACTTATTGCATGCTATTACCCGTCCTGATCCTATCAGTCTCGGAGGCATTTGGGACTACTAGTCCTAAATGTAGGGAGGTTGGGGCTTTTTAGAGTTTTAAAAGGACAAAATTCTAATGCGGCAAACAAAAAACATAAGCAAGTAGAGGGAAACAAATAGCAGTTTAAGGGCTCAAATAGGCCTCCTCACTTAAAGGAGCAAATTATCTAGCATGACTTCAAATACTGGTAATAGTCTGAATTAAACTTAAAGCATTAGGACATGTTGCTTCATCACATATTTCTCAGATGAGGAGTCCGAATTAGGCCTTGTCTGGTTGCAGTTTATTAAAACTAGCACAGTTAAACAATTACCTACTGCTTGCGTAGGTGGAAGCATACTGATTTTAAAGAAGGGTTACTGATTTTAGAACCAATTAAATTCTGCAGATATTAAACAAACATTACTATTGATTTTAGACTTATAGATAAAATAGACGAATCAGATTCAGACGGCTACTCCTATAGGCATGATTTCTAAGCGTTATTGATTTTAAAACGATTATGTAAGTGCAGGAGCCCTATAGGCATAGTATCTAGAATGAAGTTGATTATTATTAAATCTATGATTTTTTGCTTAACGACAGATGAATATGCAAAAATGCAGAAACAAAACTATAGTCATGATTTCTATATGCAGAAACTTATTGGCATGGTTTCTAATGCATAATGAAACAACTTATAGGAAAGATTTCTACGTGTAATGCATAACTTGTAGGAAGGATTTCTAAACGCATAAGTGCAGAAACTTATACATGATTTCTATATGCAGAAACTTATAGGCATGATTTCTAATGTAATAATGAGACGACTTATAGGCAGGAGTACTATATGATATGCATAAATGTAGAATTTTTAAATAGTAATCCCTATGAGCATGCTGTCTACCCATATGCATACATAAATAACCCTCCCCTTTTTCACTAGAACCCCATAATTATTACAAATTATTACAGACCCGAATGAATCAAAAAGAAATACATCAGAACTTCCAACTACAACCAAACAGCCTAATTCAGACTCAACGTCTTAGAAATATGAGATAAACCAACTTCCAGGATCCGTTTTCCAAAAGCCTTTCTCTTATTTGGGATTTGTCAAAGTTCCCAAGAGTCTCAAGGGGACTCAGGGCAGTGCTTACACCCCAAACACATTGTAGAATTATATTATAGTGCAATGTGGAAGAGTCAGCCCTAAAATGTCCAAGTTCAGAGGGAACTCAGGGTCCCAAAGCATGGCTCATAAGAGGGGGATAGAACTTAGAATCTAAGAGTAAGTGTATGTGCATAGAGGGGAATTACGGAAGGCCATGGTAGGCTGGTGGTCATGTCCAGCCATTTAAAAGTGTTGGCACACCCCTGACCAGCCTGTTAGCCAAAATTGGGAGTTAGGATCCATTGAGGATCAGGTTTGGACCTGGGCAGTAATTTGGATACTGTCAGGCCATGAACCTTAACTCAAAAACATAGAAGGGAATCGGGGTAGGGATTCATAACAGAAAATAGATGCAAGGAAAAAACACACATAGTTAACATTAATTATGAACAACAAAGTAAACAGGATTGCAGAAAAATGTAAATAAACACACAGGGGTGAGGCAGGAAAGCTAAATTAGAACATACCAGTTTCAGGGAAAACAAACAAGTAAAAATAGTCTTGAAAAAGCCAAGTTGCAAGCAAAAGTTCCAAAATATCCTAGAAAAGATCAGAATATTGTAAGAGTATTGAACTCAAAACAATAAAGTGTGTAAGTAAGTTGAAAGTATTGATCTAAAAGTTCGAGGTATTGAACTCGAAGTGGTCCTAAAAGTGCAGAAGGGGAGTCCCTTTTATAGTGCAGAGAAACAAGTAAGAAAGGCAAGGAAATATCATTGAAATCAATCTCCCTTTGGTTAAAGGATTCTAATTCCAATAGGTAAAAAGCCAGTTAAGGAAATAAATTTTAATTAAAACCTTTCAAAGTAGCACAAAAGGGGTAAATACATAGAAGTTATTTAAGGAAAACCATCAATGGTACACAGTTTGTGCCAAATATGGCAAGGGAATCAATCAAACAACCATGAAACCAAAATCACAAGTTCAATTCGAATGAACCAAGTCAAGAAAGGTAAAGGAGGTTCAATCGAAGAAAAATCAATGACAATTCGTCAGCCTTATTAAAAGGATTTCATAATCAATCAATTAGTTGGTCAAAACCTTTTGAAAGAGAAATTTCACATATATAAAGAATACCAATCAAACGAAAGGAATCGTCAGGTTCCTCAGAAAAATAGTCTAACATTGAAAGCCTTAGAGTCACAAACAAAAGGGAATCGAGTTCAGTTACAGACTCATAGTGAGTCTGAAAGCCTAGGGTCCCAAAGTGGAACCCATATATCACTTGCCAAAGAAACCCCCAAATCTTAGGGTTTCGAATTGAGTCAGACATAGAGGTGAGAGAGCAGGTCATTGAAAGAGGCTCAGAAGTCTCTTCCAAAGACTTTATGAGAAACAAACATACATGATAGAAAGAACTGATTCAAGGTCATGAGAACTTGTTTGAGAAAACTCGGAGTTTAAACAAGTTCAGAAGAAAGAGATGATACGAGCTTAAATAAAAGCAAGTGAAATATGCTTAGCAAGAACACAAACAAAGCTAAATAAAGTGAAAAAAATCAAAGAACTCACAGTAAACACATATAGTAGAAGAGTAAGGAAAACATAACACAGATTAACATGTGAGTACATGAGTAACGGGTATAGTAGAAAAAGGAAGTAGAAAAACAGTACATGCGTAGTAAAATAAGTCATAGGAGCATAACATAGACAAACACACATAAAGAAAGAATAAAAAGAATAAGAAAGATGCTTTTGAAAAACCTTTCAGAAACCCTAAATCGAAATTAAACGATTTTGAAAAGAGAATTTGGGGAAAACCTTTAAAAAGTTCAATACAACACAGACATTTTCCAGATCTAAGAAAATAAGCAATTAAAGAACCTCGGACAGCTTAGTGTTTCAGAGAAAACCCTAGAAATGAGAAAGGTCTTGAGGAAAGTCAGATCCTGAGTCGAAAAGGCTCATAGTGCTTGAATATGCCCGAGTAATGGCCGGAGAAGCCATAGACCTACAGATCTGAGAAGGATCTGAAGGAGAACCATCGAGGTCAGGTCTCGAAGCTTCGAACAACTATGGTTTACTGATGGAGGGGAGTGAGCACCAACCATCCATGGCCTGAGAAGCCATGGATTCCGGTGGAGTGGTGGTTGAAGAGGGGTAGAAGGAGGCTAGGGTTTCGGAGAATTTGAGAGACGAGAGGTTTCAAAGTCGGCTGAGAGATGGGAAATGAGGGATCAGGGTAGTTGTTTGGGGTTAAAAAAGGTAAGGGTGGTTTATGGCCGTTGATCAAAATGATCAACGACCTGGATCAATAGTAGGAACCGGGAGGGTCATTTGGAATTGGGTCGTGGGTTGGGTCCAAATGGAATTAGGCTAGTTTAATTGAGTCAAATTAAGGGCTACAATTGAAATGTAATGGGGCTGTTATTGAAATAAAAATGGGGCTAAATATTAAATAGCCAATTTCCATTTTTATTTTATAAAAAAAGTGAAGATGATTTTAAAAAGCAAATGAAAAGTAACGAAACAATTAATAGTATATAAATATTGATTTAAAAATATTGGACCCAATTTTACAATTATAAAGTGCTATTAATCTTAAAGTAGGCTATAATTGCAATTATATGCAATTTAGTCTTTTAAATACCAAATAAATTTGTAAAAATATACAAAAATCACCTTAACTATATTTTAGTGTAAATATGGGAATAAAATAAATTATTCACCAAAATTGATGATTTTAGAAGTAATTATTGGTCTTTATACTGCTAAAATAGACAATAAATTGATTTTATTTTTTTTTAAAATTAGGAAAAATACCAAAAAACTTGGGCATGCTTATATATGCATATACATGTTATTTTGAAAGAACTTTGTGCATAAAAATATATAGGGAAAAATTAGGTATCAACAACTGCCCCTCTTTACCTGGGAAGGATGAAAGAGTTGTCTAGTAAAGATAAGATGACCAATTTTGACCGAATGAAACGATTTTGAAGAGTTTTGACCGAGCTCTGGTTTCTGAGCTACCTACATATCCCTGGTATTACAGGAATCAGGCCATATGTAGTTCGGGATCCATCGGCGGAGTATGTCGATGGAGATTTTCAAAAAGCGGACGCGATGTTCAGGTTGAGAAAGGATGGTCAGAGTCTGATAGGCTGCGGGAACTGGAGCGGGATCGCTCCTGCTGAGACGGTCGTTGCTAGCCGGTGTCCCTGCGAATGAACAATACCAGCATATACATATTGTGCATAAATTTAAACGCGATGCAAGTTCCCGTTGGACCGTGAATGCTGTCTTTGGACGGTTAGGATGACGTCCTCGGACCATGATGTCCTGGGCCATGAAGCGTATGATAAAGGATTCGTAGGCTATGAAATGATGTTCTCGGGCTATGAGGATGATGCCTCCGAACCATGATGCCTTTGAATAATGATATACAAAAGATAAAATAGGGTCCTCATGCCATGGCATGGCGTCCTCAGGCCATAGCATGGCGTTCTCGGGCTATGAAAATGGTGCCTCCGAACAATGACGCCTTTGGATAATTTGGCGATCTTTCAGCCCATGAAAATGTAGAAGGTGGCAATCTTTCAGCCGATGCAAGATGTAAATAAAGGGTGGCGGTATTTCAGCCATGCAAAAGAAATAAGATGGCGGTATTTCAGTCATGCAAGAGAAATAGAGTGGCGATATTTCAGCCATGCAAGAGAAATAAGGTGGCAGTATTTCAGCCATGCAGATGAAGGTAGAGCTTAACCTCAGAAGGCAGAAAGGTAGCCTTATGCAATGTAGGAGATAGAAATAGAGGTAGAGCTTAACCTCGGAAGGCAAAAAGGTAGCCTTATGCAATGCAGAAAATGCAGATGGAGACAGAGCTTAGTCTCGGAGGGCAGAAAGGTAGCCTTATGCAATGCAGCAGATGCAGATGGAGGTAGAGCTTAACCTCGGAAGGCAGAAAGGTAGCCTTATGTAATGCAGAAGATGCATATGGAGACAAAGCTTAGTCTCGGAAGGCAGAAAGGTAGCCTTATGCAATGTAGAAAATTTAGATGGAGACAGAGATTAGTCTCGGAAGGCAGAAAGGTAGCCTTATGCAATGCAGAGAAATACAAATGGAGGCAGAGCTTAACCTCGGAAGGCAGAAAGGTAGCCTTATGCAATGCAGAGAAATGCAGATGGAGATAGAACTTAGTCTCGGAAGGTAGAAAGGTAGCCTTATGCAATGCAGAAAATGCAGATGGAGGTAGAGCTTAACCTCGGAAGGCAGAAAGGTAGCCTCATGCAATGCAGAAAATAAAAGGCGAATAGTAATGAAATCTCTTAGATGATAGATGATAGATGATAGCTGATTGCTATATTGTGGCTGCTGTGGATGTCGTGTACGGGTAGCAACTGTAAATAAGTTATGATTCCCAGGAAGTATGAGTGTATAGATATATCTGATGATTTTATAACTTGAGCGCCTGCATCCAAAGAAAAATTGTGAGTTTTGTAAGGGGGGAAGGTTAGTTCGTTTCCCCATGAGCTTCGCTTGTCCTGCTTGGCGTTGTATATCATTGAGGTAGCGTTGCCAAACAAAGCAATTTTGATACCAGACATGCATGATTTAGAAAAATGTAGCATAAATACATATTTTAAAATAGTTTTCTTTAGATGAACCGACGAATGCGACGCGGTTCAAGATATTGCAACCTCTCTCGCTCCTGAATTTTTAGGGTCGTCCTTAAAATTATGCCCCAGTTTACTAAGCTGGTGCTTCTGACGGCTGCATGCGATAAATGGCTGAAATCAACTTCGGAATTTTGAGGGTCCTCCTCAAAATTCTGCCCCAGTTTACTAGGCTGGTGCTTCTGACGGATGCATGCGATAAATGGCTGAAATCAACTTTGGAATTTTGAGGGTCCTACTCAAAATTCTGCCCCAGTTTCCAATAGCGGGGAAAATGAAAATTTTATTACATTGTGACCGAACCCATAGGGCTGCCTACGTATTCCCTCTTGAACAGGAATCAGGTCGAGCGTAGTTCAAATACATTATATAGGAAATCATAAGAGTTACACATAGTATCGCTTCACTACATCTGAATTGATCGGCTTCGGCCAAACTTCACCGTCCATTTCTGCAAGTATGAGGTCTCCTCCGGTTAGAATCCGGTGAACCATATATGGACCCTGCTAGTTGGGAGAGAACTTCTCTTTGGATTCATCTTGATGCGGGAAAATCTTTTGTAACACCAGCTGCCCCGATATAAACTATCTCGGCTTGACTCTTTTGTTGAAGGCTCTGGACATTCTGTTCTGATAAAGTTGACCATGGCAAACTGCATTCATTCTTTCCCCATCTATAAGAGCTAACTACTCGTAGGGACTCCTTACCCATTCTGCATCATCAAGTTTTGCTTCTTGTATGATTCTCAAATAGGAAATTTCTACCTCGGCGGGAATGACTGCTTCTATACCATAAACCAACATATAGGGAGTTGCCCTGGTTGATGTGCGAACTATGGTGCGATATCCCAATAAAGCAAATGATAACTTCTCATGCCACTGCTTATGTTTCTCTATCATCTTCCTTAGTATCTTCTTGATATTCTTATTGGCTGCTTCTACAACTCCGTTTATCTGAGGTCTGTAAGCCGTAAAATTCTTGTGTTTGATCTTGAAGGTTTCACACATAGCTTTCATCAAGTCGCTGTTGAGATTGGAACCATTATTAGTAATGATTGACTCCGGAATTCCGAACTGACAAACAATACGGTTGCAGACAAAATCTGCTACCATTTTCTTCGTCACTGCTTTGTACGATGCTGCTTCAACCTATTTGGTGAAATAATCAACTGCCACTAGAATGAACATGTGCCCGTTTGATGCGGCAGGCTCGATAGGTCTGATAACATCCATTTCTCAAGCGGCGAACGTTCATGGCGAGCTTGTTGCAGTAATCTCGTTTGGAGGCACCTTTATCATATCTGCATGTAGTTGACAGCAATGGCATTTTCGAACATACTAGATGCAGTCCGTTTCCATAGTCATCCAAAAATAACCAGCTCGGAGTATTTTCTTGGCTAAGACAATGTCGTTCATATGTGGACCGCAAGTCCCTGCATAAATTTGCTCCAATAGCCTGGATGCTTCCTTTACGTCGACACACCTTAGTAATCCCAAATCAGGAGTCCTCCTATACATGATTCCTCCGCTATGAAAGAAGTTGTTAGATAATCTCCGAAGTGTGCGCTTCTGAGTAGGCTTTTCGAGTTCTGGATATTCTCCCTTTGTCAAATATTCCTTGATATCATGAAACCAAGGTTTTCCTTTTGCTTCTTCTTCTACATGAGCACAGTAAGCTGGCTGATCATAGATCTTTACCGGAATAGGATCAATGAAGTTCTTGTCTGGGTGCTGTATCATGGACAATAGGGTAGCCAATGCATCAGCAAACTCATTCTGAACTCTGGGAACATGTTGGAACTCTGTCTTTGTGAACCTCTTCCTCAACTCCTATACATGATGTATATAAGGGAGTATCTTGGAGTTCTTGGTTTCCCATTCTTCTCGGACCTGATGTATAAGCAGGTCTGAATCTCCAATCACTAGCAATTCCTGAATGTTCATGTCAATGGCCCCTTGAGCCCTAAGATGCAGGCTTTGTACTCGGCCATGTTGTTGGTGCACGGGAACCTGAGCTTGGCAGACACCGAATAATGCTAGCCGATTTCTGATACTAGGACCGCTCCTATGCCAACTCCTTTGAAGTTTGCTGCTCCATCGAAAAATATTCTCCAACCATCATAGGATTTTGCAATATCTTCCCCTATGAAAGGTACCTCTTCATTAGGAAAATACGTCTTTAGAGGCTCGTATTATCCATCCACGGGATTTTCAGCAAGATGATCTGCCAGTGCTTGTCCTTTGATTGCCTTCTGAGTCACGTAAACAATGTCGAATTCACTCAGCAGGATTTGCCACTTGGCTAGCTTACCAGTGGGCATGGGCTTCTGAAAGATGTACTTCAAAGGATCCATTCTTAATATGAGATAAGTAGTATAGGCACAGAAATAGTGGCTCAACTTCTGAGCTACCCAAGCACAACAGGTGCGTTCCAATAGAGAATACCGAGCCTCGTACGGGGTGAACTTCTTACTGAGATAATAGATGGCCTTTTCCTTTCTTCCCGTTTCATCATGCCGCCCTAGAACACAACCGAAAGCTACATCCAATACTACAAGGTAGATTAATAGAGGTGTACCTGGCTCGGGCGGGACCAAAACTGGCGGCGTTGACAGGTATTCCTTGATTCTGCCAAAAGCTTTCTGACAATCATCAGTCCATTTGCTAGCGGCGTCCTTCTTCAGCATCTTAAAGATTGGCTCACAAATGACAGTGGATTGAGCTATGAACCGGCTGATGTAGTTAAGTCTTCCCAAGAAACTCATAACCTCTTTCTTGTTCTTCGGTGATGGCAATTTTTGGATGGCTTTGACCTTTGATGGATCCAGTTCTATTCCTCGGCGACTAACAATATGTTACACCCCGCAATATTACGTCAATATCACATCCCATAGTACTACATTACGACGATGTTTCACCCTGTAGTGTTGTACGTTGAATTTCTCATAAGGTAACTGACATCAGTCCAAGGAAAAGATTATTTGGACATTATAAGGATTATTCTAGTTCAAACAAGTAATAAGTAAATTCGTAAAGGTGAAAAGAGGAAGCAAGTCAAAAAAATGAGTTTCGTTGAAAATGGACAATTTGGAATAAAATACGGCCTGAGCTCAAATACCCGTTATTTATGGACTAGCACTATACAAGGTGCCACATGGCCATGATATTAAGGTATATAAGGTATATTAAAAGTGGGTATTATTTTAAGTACGTGAAGATAGGTCTTAATTGTGTGGTTAATTGTTGGGTAATTGAACATTACCTAGTAAATTAATAATTGTGGTTGATTTATTAAAGTATTTTGATAAGTACCTAATGACCTAATGTGGAAGCCATGCCTTGAAGGAAGGGTGACTATTTTGTTCTTGAAATTAGGTGGCAATACTAGATTAAGACTAAAATATGTGGCCATTTACATCACCATATGAACGAGCAGGCCACCAAACGAAAAAGGGCTAATTCGTTATAGTTTCCTTTTCGTTGTTGCGTCTGGTAAAGTCTGTGAGACAATTTTCACCTTATCCTACCATTCTTTCAAGAATTTTATGTTTCCTTCTTTCATGTTTATTTGCTATTTTGTTCCTTTTAGACAAGAAAATAGTATTACGTCAAAGTCTTGCATACAAGACATTGCTATTCAAAACAATTAAAGCAGAAGCGAGATTAAGTTTAAAAAGAAAGCTTCATAGATCAAAAGCAGTATTTCGTTCATATTTCGCAGAAGCAGAAGCTTCATTTCGTTCAATAATTCAAGGAACAAGTATGTTAAGGCAATCCCTTCTTTCTTTTGGCATGATCCATACGATATGAACAAAACGTGCAAATGCACAAACTCTATAAGTGACTCTACTCATAGAATTAATAGAAATATCTATGTTCTTTAATTCCCATGTGTCATAATATTTTATCATCTGTTCATGGGTATCAGAAAAATACGAAAGTTAAAAAGATGTTACTTTATGATATTGCTCAAGAGGTAAAGTGGTCTTATGACCTTCAGAATGATTTTATTGATGTACTTTTCATGCATTGCATTCATGTGCATTGATCCATGACCAGATGGCATTATATACGCTTATATATGTAAAATATGTATATGGAATATGGGAAAAGGGTAAGGCGTTATATACGCACCACCACATGATCAGTTGGTATATGATGATGATGTTGCCCACAGTGGCCGAAATATGATTCAAACGGCGTTATATACGCATATATATATATATATGTAAATATGATTCAAACGGCGTTATATACGCGTATCTATGTATGTATATATGTATATGGGATATGGGAAAGGTTATGGCGTTATATACTCACCACCACCTAATTAGCTGGTATACGATGATGATTTTGCCCGTAGTGGCCGATATGATATGATGGGATACCCTCAAAGGCTGATGATGTTATGAAACATGTACCTATGCACAACATGACATTCATACGCATATGCATGACGCTAAAATAATTTATGATTTACAAAGTTATTCAGACTTACAGGTTGAGTCATATACTCTATATGTCTTCCATGTCTCTTATATATTTATTTATGTGCCTTACATACTCAGTACATTATTCATAATGACATCCCTTTTGCTTGGGGACGCTGCGTTTCATGACCGCAGGTCCCGATAGACAGGTCCAGAGCCCTCCATGTAGGTTATCAACCCAGCAAAAGATGTTGGTGCGCTCCATTTGCTTCGGAGTTGCTTGTTTGGTAAGTATGAGTAAGACATAAATTGTTTGGTATGGCGGGACAATGTCTCGACCTTTATGATATTTGTGTATTCTTAAGGCTTGTAGACATATGTCGTGTACGTGAAAGATTGTACGACCTTGTCGACCTATGTTTTGAGCTTATAAATGATTATGTTGGCCTATTAGGCCCGTATGTCACGTGTATATGATGATGTAATAAGAAAGATGTGTTACGTTAGTATTCGGTTGAGTAAGGTACTAGGTGCCCATCGTGGACCCATCGGTTTGGGTCGTGACAAAAGTGGTATCAGAGCAGTTCTGTCCTAGGAAGTCTACAAGCCGTGTCTCGTAGAGTCTTGTTTATGGGTGTGTCGTGCACCACACTTATAACCAAGAGGCTACAGGGCATTTAGGATTGTCACTCTTTCTTCTTACTCTAGATCGTGTGGTAGAGCTCACTTATAAGAATTCGAATTCCGAAAATCTATTTTATTCATAATAAGACGATGCCTACATCCGGAAAGAAGGTTGGAAAGAGAGATAGTTGTGGAAAAGCTGAGTCAGAGGAGTCGGATTTTTGTATGATGCCTACGATAAGTAAATGAGGTCTTTAGCAGATCATTGGTGTAATGAAAGGTGTAAGCTTCTTGATAAGAAGCCTTAAGGCAAGAATGCCTATCCATCTTTATGGTAAAGGACAATGAGAGATTAAGAAGATAAGTACAAGTTTCAGCAAGTAAAAGGAGCAAGGTGAAAAGAGGGTACGAAATGCCCAGTTGATGAAGGTTAACAACACTTATAATTGAGGCAGAGGGACATAAGCTTTTTGAGTTATATTCAATAGTAATAGAGGTATATATAATTGGTCACACCCCTTTCAGATATGCCCTATGGGGGTTAACAAAAGTAGTATAAGAAGATATGATGGATGAATTGATTGCGTAAGTTGACATTTCCGAAGGATATTGGAAATGTGCTAATAAATTTCTTTATGAGACACCTAGATAGTACACTCTAAGATAGTGCAGCCAGATATGTGTACTACAAAGACATGCACTATAAGCCTTGAAGGGATACATATTACCTTAGTGTTGCTCGCATCGCTAGTAAAGAGAAAACGTTAAGCAACTTGAAGAGCCACTGGATGGATTAAAGGAAGGCTAAAAGCAAAAGAATGTCTTGTTCGAGTTTTCATAATAAAGTGATAGGCATAAATGTTAGCGAGAAATAAGAAAAAAGTTAATGAAGCATTATGAGTAAGATGCGGTACATAGATGACACCGGTAGATCAAAAGATGACAATATTACAAAATCTATAGTCAAGTGAAGGAAGAGACGAGGGGTGGTAGGCCTTAGGACAACAAAAGAGTATAGGCCATACAATCATGTCCTCATTTTGAGAAATAAGTTCGCAACTCTAGCGCGATTACCAAGAGGAAACGTTAGACGCAGAGTAATAGAAATCAATATGGGCTGGTGAATAAGATAAACTAAATATGAATTAGGGACTGAGTAATTTGGTAATAGTCAGCATCATGAGAATTTTAGATCGCATTTCGGCAATAATAGGACGGACAATAGAAGAAGGTTCATGAGAAATTCAGAGAATGGTCATTCAGGAAGACGCTTCCCTAAAGCAAGCAATGTTAGCAAAGTTAAGCTTAAGGGACTGTATGTACCAGTTACATTAAGTGTCACCCTCACGAGTAAGGGAATTTGTCAAGGCGAGTAAGGATCATTGATGTTGAGAAACGACGCCAAAGATGAAGAGGTAAAACATCTATAGGTAGATCCTCGTAGCTTCAGCTCTTAATACACCCCTAAAGGGGGGAATAGGGAGTGATGTGGCATTAAGTCAGAATTAAGTGGTTCTAGTGAATATAGAATGGTAAAGGAAGAATGCGATAAATGAAAGAGGAATGAGATGGAACTTATCAAAATCTTACGGATACATTACGATTCAATAATATTGTGCAAGCACGGCGTCTTGGAGACGAAGTAAAGGTTCTTGCCTGAGCTGTTATTAATAAATAAGGAGCCAGTATAAGACGTAAGTTAAAACAAAGTAAATAATCCAAGAAAGATTACGAAGAATATTCATACGAGAATGATCCAACGTAGTTAGTAATTGGACAGGAAGATCTCAGTTATGGCTAAACAGGAGATTACAGATGAGTCATCAGATCGTGTAAAATAAACATAGTAGAACCCAACATGGAGAATTCATCCTCGGAGAATATCATTATAATACTTAAGATATATTCAAACAAGAGTCGGGATATTTAAAAGTACCATATGAGTGTTAGGGGGATAAAAGAAAGTGTCACTGGGAAGGCAGTCAAAATATCAGTTCAGAAGCAACCATACAAGAACAAGGGCATGGAAATAAGCAACTACGGATGATTATATGCAAGTAAGAATATCAAAAAGGTGTGTAATAAGCCCACAACTTTACGAGAGTCAAGGGTTCTCCCTAAGTACTACAACGAAAGACTAGCTGAGGAAGTAAGGAAAAAGGCTTCAATCTAAGCATAATGACCTAGAGAGGAAATGGTCTTGTAACAACAAGTTTCACAACAATATTGTACATCCTCCATAAGAAAGAGGAATCTACCGTGACTAGTGATCAGAAAGTAAGAATTAAAAGTAATATTCAAGATCATATGAGTTGTATGAAAACTCTGGCAAGTATGGGCACTAAGATAAGCTAAGATGGAATGAAAGAATTATTTGATCAATGATCCAGAGTTAGTACGTTATGGATACACTCAAGATTTTGGAACATTATCCAGGCAGCATATTTGTTGACAATCATACAGCCATAGAAGACTCTGGTATAAGTTAAAAGAAAGAATTGAGCTCTGGGCATAGACAAAAGATTGTATCATAGATATTCCATAACGCCCATGAAAAGCTAAGGTAATAACTGATACCATGAGCCACAGATGTGAAGACAGCTTAAGCCTACATAAAAGTTGATTAGAAGGAAGAGGAAACTAAAGAATTACATCACCCAAGTAAATCAGGAGTCTGATTATTGGACCCAGAAAAATTATAGAAGTTTTGCTTGAGAACATGATAAAATCACTCTTAATATCAGATGTTCAAGAGAAATAACACAACAACCATAATCTATAATGGCTCTACAAGGAAGCCAGTTAGAAGAAGTACTAGCCTCATAAGAAGTCAGTACGAAGCTTCCACCGGATTGTGTATGCTCCAGAGGTGCGAGTATTATAATAGAGCTTCAAGTTATGGATGTGAATTACACCAAGGTGGAAGGGAGGTCAGGAAAAGGATAGAAGATATGATGCGAGATTTTAAGATAAGTAAGGTAAAGGTACACAACGTACGAGATAGTCAAAGGCAGAAGATCGTGAATAGTCCTTACTTCGGATTGAAGGCTATCAATACGGGGATCCAGTAACCGGAAATGATAACAGCATCGTCAAAAGCATGTCTTCCAACCTATGGTTTCTAAGTACTGAGAGATCTAGTTAAGAGAATAGAGAAGAGTTGGAGACGGTGTGATGTATCGCTTGACATTCCAGATAATATAAGGAAATATATGGTGTAAGCAAGTTGAAGGAAAGTTGCGAGTATTATAAATGGATATTTATAGGTCGCAAACTAAAGTATGGTAGAGCGACAAAGTTTTAAGAAAATATGAGTAAGAATGAGGAAAGACAAGTGAAAAGGCGACGAGAATGGATAAGTCCTCAGGATTAAGTCCATGAAAACAAAAGGGATAATGGTTTCTCTAAGTTATTAAAAGTCCAGTATAGCCTGAATGAACTCAAAGGAATCTAAGATTTATAGCATTCAGAAAATGGAATGCTACCCTATTAATAGAATGAGGGGTAATTATTATATACAAAAAATGACATTTGGGCCTTCAACTAAGTAATGATCTGATGGATAAAAGAAAGGGATCTCATGAATTGGGCATGACTAAAATACCCACGCAAGGTGAATCACATTAGGATGTCGTGAGATACAGTTCTGAAAGCAAGGAATCGCCCAAGTGGGTCAATCTAATCATTTCAGATGTACCCCGATAAAATGTGAATCCTAGATGCAATATTACATAAAAGGTTAAGTTATCAGGGGTGGATTATGGATCAAAATTGAAGTGAATCAACAATGGATGGATAAAATTACAAAGTATGAGAGGAGATTAGGTTGTCATTCTTAAAGATGAACAGTAATGTGGAGGCATTAGAGGACATATATTTATACGTACAACATGAGCAATGAAAGTAACCTGAGATTTTGTAGCAGACTTCAGTAACGAGAAATCGAGGTAAGTGTTATGGTATAATATGACCTATGTAGATGCAGTAAAGTCATACAAATGGATAACCAGGTCTATAAAATAAGATATAGCAGTATTCGTAAGTTCAACAAAATACTAAGCGAAGAACTTCAAGATTGGCTAAAAGTTGGAGGAAAAAGGAGAAGAGAGTCGCATAGGCACACTTACAAGGTCAGTGTCGTAGAAACTGCATAATGGAAGGTAGCAGCAGTTACGAGATTGGAAAGATTTTCGAATACAAGTCATGATATGACAAAGAGGCCTAAAGGGGGGAATGCCCTAGCTTTTGGGATTCATTCACAGAACAGTCGCCTAGATGGCAAGAGGATAACTAAAGTATTCACGGGAGCTATGGGTTATAAGCATGATAAGAGCATCAGTCAACATTCGAGGATGAATATTCCAAAGGGGGAATGATGTTACACCTCGCAATATTACGTCAATATCACGTCCCACAGTACTACATTACGATGATGTTGCACCCTGTAGTGTTGTACATTGAATTTCTCATAAGGTAACTGACATCAGTCCAAGAAAAAGATTATTTGGAGATTATAAGGATTATTCTAGTTCAAATAAGTAATAAGTAAATTCGTAAAGGTGAAAAGAGGAAGCAAGTCAAAAAAATGAGTTTCTTTGAAAATGAAAAATTTGGAATAAAATACGGCCTGAGCTCAAATTCCCATTATTTATGGACTAGTACTATACAAGGTACTACATGGCCAGGATATTAAGGTATATAAGGTATATTAAAAGTGGCTATTATTTTAAGTAAGTGAAGATAGGTCTTAATTGTGTGGTTAATTATTGGGTAGTGGAACATTACCTAGTAAATTAATAATTGTGGTTGATTTATTAAAGTATTTTGATAAGTACCTAATGACCTAACGTGGCAGCCATGCCTTGAAGGAAGGGTGACTATTTTGGTCTTGAAATTAGGTGGCAATAATAGATTAAGACTAAAATATGTGGCCATTTACATCACCATATGAACGAGCAAGCCACCAAACGAAAAAAGGGCTAATTCGTTATAGTTTCCTTTTCGTTGTTGCGTCTGGTAAAGTCTGTGAGACAATTTTTACCTTATCCTACCATTCTTTCAAGAACTTTATGTTTCCTTCTTTCATGTTTATTTGCTATTTTGTTCCTTTTAGACAAGAAAATAGTATTACGTCAAAGTCTTGCACACAAGACATTGCTATTCAAAACAATTAAAGCAGAAGCGAGATTAAGTTTAAAAAGAAAGCTTCATAGATCAAAAGCAGTATTTCGTTCATATTTCGCAGAAGCAGAAGCTTCATTTCGTTCAATAATTCAATGAACAAGTATGTTAAGGCCATCCCTTCTTTCTTTTGGCATGATCCATACGATATGAACAAAACATGCAAATGCACAAACTCTATAAGTGACTCTACTCATAGAATTAATAGAAATATCTATGTTCTTTAATTCCCATGTGTCATAATATTTTATCATCTGTTCATGGGTCTCAGAAAAATACGAAAGTTAAAAAGATGTTACTTTATGATATTGCTCAAGAGGCAAAGTGGTCTTATGACCTTCCGAATGCTTTTATTGACGTACTTTTCATGGATTGCATTCATGTGCATTGACCCATGACCAGATGGCGTTATATACGCGTATATATGTAAATATATGTATATGGAATATGAGAAAAGGTTACGGCGTTATATACGCACCACCACATGATCAATCGGTATATGATAATGATGTTGCCCACAGTGGCCGAAATATGATTCAAACGGCGTTATATACGCATATATATGTAAATATGATTCAAACGGCGTTATATACGCGTATATATGTATGTATATATGTATATGGGATATGGGAAAGGTTATGGCGTTATATACTCACCACCACCTGATTAGCTGGTATACGATGATGATTTTGCCCGTAGTGGCCGATATGATATGATGGGATGCCCTTAGAGGCTGATGATGTTATGAAACATGTACCTATGCACGACATGACATTCATATGTGTATGCATGACGCTAAAATAATTTATGATTTACAAAGTTATTCAGACTTACAGGTTGAGTCATATACTCTATATGTCTTCCATGTCTCTTATGTATTTATTTATGTGCCTTACATACTCAGTACATTATTTGTACTGACGTCCCTTTTGTTTAGAGCCCTCCATGTAGGTTATCAACCCAGCGAAAGATGTTGGTGCGCTCCATTTGCTTCGGAGTTGCTTGTTTGGTAAGTATGAGTTAGACGTAAATTGTTTGGTATGGCGGGACTCTGTCTCGACCTTTATGATATTTGTGTATTCTTAAGGCTTGTAGACATATGTCGTGTACGTGAAAGATTGTACGGCCTTCTCGGCCTATGTTTTGAGCTTATAAATGATTATGTTGGCCTATTAGGCCCATATGTCACATGTATATGATGATGTAATAAGAAAGATGTGTTACGTTGGTATTCAGTTGAGTAAGGTACCAGGTGCCCGTCACGGACCTATCGGTTTGGGTCGTAACACAATGAACCCAAGTAGTTTTCCGGTAGGAACCCCGAATGCACACTTGGTGGGATTCAACTTCAAGTTGTACCTTCTTAGTCTGTTGAAGAACTTCCTCGGATCTTCCATATGGTCAATGGCTCTCTTGGATTTGATGATGACGTTGTCTACATACACCTCGATCTCCTTGTGTATCATGTCATGGAAAATAGTATCCATGGCCCTCATGTAGGTGGCCCCAACATTCTTTAACTCAAACGGCATCATCTTGTAACAATACATCTCCCACGAAGTAATGAAAGCTGTTTTCTCCACGTCTTCCTCATCCATCCATATTTGATGATACCCAGCAAACCAATAAACGAATGACTGTAGTTCATGCTTGGTGTAGTTGTCAATTAGAATGTGTATGTTCGGCAAGGGGAAGTCGTCTTTTGGACTGGCCCGGTTGCGATCCCGGTAGTTGACACAGACTCTAACCTTCCCGTCCTTCTTTGGCACTGGCACAATATTGGCTAACCATGTTGGATACTCTACTACCCTAAGAACCTTGGCTTTGATTTGCTTGGTGACTTCTTCCTTGATTTTCAAACTCATGTCGGGTTTGAACTTCCTGAGCTTCTGTTTTACTGGTGGACATGTCGGATCGATTGGCAGTTTGTGAGCTACAATAGATGTACTGAGACCAGTCATGTCATCACAAGACCAGGCGAATATGTCCTCATACTCCCTTAGAAATTCCGTGTACTCTTTCTTTTCTGATGGTGACAGATGAACATTGATGCACATTTCTTTGACATTTTCTGCATCTCCCAGGTTGACAACCTCAGTTTCGTCCAAGTTAGACTTAGGTATGTTCTCAAAATCCTCAACCTCTTTAATAACCTCTTCTGGTATATCATCTTCTTCTGAGTCTATATCCGTTTGTTGGGTTATCTCGTTGCATGTCACAATCATCGGTTCATCAAGATAAGTAATAGTAATGTTGTGTAAATGACAAAAAGTAATAAGAGCAGGATTTATAAGAAATCGAAATGCTTTGATAAATTTCATAATTGTTTTGAACATTGGAGCTCTTATTTCAATATTAAAAATGCGAAAAGAAAGTAAACTAGCAAAAAATAAAGATAATGCATAGTGCTTTGTTCAGCCTTGCTACCCCGAAGCTTTCCAGGTCCTGGTGGTTCTGATGGACCAATTATTGAGGCGTGCTCCTTGGCTCACAGCTTGTATAGAAGGGCCTTCCTCCCCCTCCTCCCCGAAAATGACACAACAGTCCATATTATCATCTTCCATAAACAAATTCCTCATCGCCGCCAGTGCTTCCTCTTCTTCCGACCCATATATGACATCGGCTAGCTGGAAGGTCTGCTCTAAGCGAGGTATCATATGCTCCAACGGGTAGTAGGGACTGTACCATGGTGGTGACCAGTGGTTGAACTCCTACCAAGTGTATTCATATCCCAAACCGAAAGTGGTACCGTGTTTCTTCAACTTGATAGGCTTAGCGATTCCTTGGAGATTCTTGCCAAGTCCCTTGCCAGGTTCGTATCCACACCAATTCAGTATACTTTAAATTTTGTTATCCCACCATTTATCCTTGTCCATGGCGTTGACTCACTCAATGTGATGGTAGGTTTCTCTGCCTATCTTCCTTCTTCCTCCGATTGCTGGGATGGTCTGGCGACTATATATGGGATTGCTACCATCGCCAAGAATAATTACCTCTTGGTAATTCCACTCGAATTTCACTGCTTGACATAGGGTTGATGCTACATCCCCAGAGGCATGGATCCAAGGCCGTCCCAATAGCAAGTTGTAAGATGCTGGGACATCTATCACTTGAAAATCAATGTTGAACCAAGTCGGTCCCATTTGCAGACACAAACTGATTTCCCCAATAGTGGACCTTTGGGATCCATCGAAATCTTTGATAGTGATGGCTCTATCCTTGATCTCATGCAGGCTCTTTCCCAATGTTCTGAGAGTCACCAATGGACAAATATTGAGGCTGGACCCTCCGTCGATCAGGATTCTGGTGATGAAATAATCCTCGCACTACATAGTGATATGCAATGCCTTGTTGTGGCTTAGCCCTTCAGGTGGCAGCTCATCTTTGTGGAAAGTGATTTTGTGACTCTCCAATACTTTCCCTACCATGTTTGCCATTTCTCCTCCAGTTATGTTGCTGGGCACATATGCCTCGCTCAGCACCTTCAATAAGGCATTCTTATGTGCGTCAGAGCTTTGTAGCAGAGCCAAGATAGAGATCTGGGCTGGTGTTTTGTTCAACTGATCAATGACCGAATACTCTTTGGCTTGTATCTTCCTCCAGAGATCATTAGGCCCAGTTTCAGTGATGGCTGGTCGTCCAGAGGCTTGCTTACTGGACTCAGCTAGATGTTCTGGAGTATAAACCCTGCCGGTTCTTGTCATACCCTGTGCTGCAATTGCTTCTCCAGATTTGGTTTTCCCTTTCCTTCTCGCCTCAGCGATGTAATCCCACGGTATGGCCTTTTGGTGGAATGGTGTTGCGGCTATCATGGCCACCGGAATGGGCACCCTTGATTTGGGAGGTAATACAACAACCTCAAATGGTACAGGTGCCTTTGGGGACCCAAACTCGACCTCTATAGGCCCTGGTGTCTTTGCAGAAGAAGGTTCTTAGAACTCAAGTGGTATGGACATGTTCACTTCGATGTCTCTAGAAGGTTGCATCTGGACCACAATCGGGTTATGGGTGACTGTTGGTTTCTTTGGCTTGTCACCTTCAGCGATCAATCCAATCGACCCTTTGGGGTCCCAATCGTCTTCTATCTCAATAATGTGAACACCTCCACCCTTATGGTTTGGTAGAGGGTTGTTACGGACATTCGGAGTAGGCTCATTTACCACAATGATCTTGTTGTCAATTAAAGCTTGGATCTTATCCTTCAGAGAGCGACACTCATCAATGGTATGCCCCTTCATGCCGGAATGGTATGCACAGGTTTTATTTGGGTTGATCCATTGGGAGGGGTTTTCGGGGTTTATGGCAGGGATAGGGGTGACGTAACCAGCAGCTTTGAGCCTTTCATATAGCTGGTCGATAGGTTCAGCAATGGCGGTATACTGTTTGGGGGAGGGGGGGTCTGCGGGTCAAAATTTGGTCGGGGTGTAGGGAAACTTTAGCGAGGGGGAGGTGATTGATAGTGGGCTTGTTGGGTGTTGTAAGCTTGGAAGACAGATGCGGGTTGAGAGTATCTGGGCAAAGTGGGCTGATATATGGGAGGTGGAGATGATTGGTAAGTAGGCGGTAGAGCTTGGTAAGAGGGCAAGGGTGCTTGGTAATTTGGGGTAGGCTGATATGTGAGTGGAGGTAATGGGTAGGTTTGGTATTTGATTGGGGACTTTGTTCTCTATGCAACCATCACGGCACTCACATCCCTTTTTTTAGACGTGCCACAAGACTGTAGAGCCTTGTTAGTGGCCTGTAATTCTTCAATGTTTGTGACCATACCACTTTTAATACCTTCCTCGATCCTTTCCCCTAGCTTAATGATGTCGGAAAATTTCTGGCCTTCAATCAACATCAACCTCTCATAATATTGTGGGTCTTAAGCCCGGACGAAAAACCTATTCATTTATTCTTTTTCTAAAGCCGGTCTGACCTTAACAACTTCTGATCTCCAACGAGTAGCATCTGGCGCGGAATGTCTCCATATGTTTCTTCTTTAAGTTCTGGATGTAGAACACATCTGGCGCATTCTCCATGTTGAATCTGAATCTGTCCATAAAATCGGATGTCATACTTACCCAATTCGACCATTTCTTTGGGTCTTGGCTAATGTACCAAGATAGAGCATCCCTTTTCAGGCTTCTCATAAAGAGCTTCATGCGAATATTTTCATCCTTCTCTACTCCAACCAGCTTGTCGCAGTATGTCCTCAAATGGAATCTAGGATCCCCTGTGCCATCAAACATCTCGAACTTAGGACGTTTGTACCCCTCGGGTAGTTCGACATCTGGCTGAATGCAAAAGTCTTCGTAATTCAATCCCTCGATCCCCTTGCTTTCTTCAACACCCTGAACTCGGCTAGTCAGCTTCTTGAGTTCTACAGCCAGATTCATGATAATAGAGTCTTTGTCATCAGACTCAGGTGTGCTTGAAATAGGTTGAGTATACTGTGGTATGGTTTCCACATAGATGGGGGTGTTGTGGAGTTTAGTGGTTCAGGGATGAGCAGTGGGGTGTTGTTTGAAGTGTGGCATGTGTTACAGTGGTGATGGGGAACGAGTTGGTTTTGTGGTTTCAGGATGTTTTGTGGAGGTGTGGGGTTTCGAGTATTGGGAAAGTTGACATCTGGGGTGGTGAGGGAAAACGACAAGCTTGCCAAGTTCCGAACTTGGTCCAGTTCTTCCTGAAATTTCAACAACTTTTGCTCGAGTTGGTAGGCACTCTCCTTGGAAACTTGAATACCCTGAGGAACCTCTACCCTTTCAACTGAGTTCTTCCATTTTACCCTTGTTCTTGTTTCTGATAGAACTCGGAGGAGCAGGAGGCGGAGGGCCTTTAGATCTTGTGGAGTATGATGATGATGCCAGAGTGTACGAACTAACCTTTGGGGAGGGGAATAAAATAAAAAAATAAAAACAAAGGTAGCAAGTTGGTGCGTGTTGTATGAAAAGAAGTTGCGATATTTAAACACATAGTGCGAGAATATAATTCGTGTCCTAATTTAGGAGCCTCGTTGTGCCCGAAGTAGGCCCAGCAACAAGTTGATTTGGAGAACTTATAATGCTAAATGCCTCATTTTATTAATAAAAATAAGACGAATCCCAAAATGACACTAAAAATAGCAGAAAATAAAATGTCACTAATGGACATTGGCCTTATTACATTCTTAAAGCAAAAGAAAAGACTCCTAGCTACTTGGTCACAGAAGGACCTTCTTCAGGTTGAATGTTTTCATTGATCAGATCCTCAAGCTCGCGCATATTTTCTAGTGAAGATGCCTTCGCCAGGTGTTCTCATTTGCCTTCCTCGGCGTTTTGACAGTCGGTGACTCTTTTCCTCACTTTCCCTTCCAACTCCAGCAGACTGCATTCCAGATATTCTAGCTTCTCACTAGCCCTGGTGACTCTCTCTTTTCATTCGTTGATTTGGTTACTTGATGAGAGGTTCCTCCACCAGGTTAGCAAGAGTGAGGTATGTTGACCATAACAAAGTTGGGAAGTTTGTCATTCATTTCTGCAAAACAAAAGGGTGAGGCCATACTTCTGACAGATTCGGCTATTAAATATCAACAATTAGCATGAGCAGCATTTAGTTCTCCAAATAAATGCACAGACATGGTAGCATCTGTTTGGGTTTCAAGGAAACCTAGTGGACTTTGGACAAGGCTATCTTAAAGAGTCATTATGCGGACAACATAACTGACTTGACTAGGTTTGACAGTGATGCATGCACAATTGAACAGAGTAAGGTTTCTATGGGTATTAGACCGATACCCTTGAGCGGACAACTCAAGAGGGAAAGGCACAGAACCGTCGACTGCACTGTTGATCGACTGGTTTTATCGCAAATACGCCTTTACCAAATTTAGGGGGTGATAATATTGGAAGGGTGCAACCACTCATTATAAGCGTTGCTATGGTATTTTGTTTGGCACGAGTGGAATATGATATTGAATATGCAATTACAAGAATGAAACAAGCTGTCATGTATTTGCACGTTCATAAAGTAATGATTACAATAATTGCTCATAATTACAACGACATTGAAGGAAAGCAGTAAAAGAAAGTATTAAAGAAAAAAAAACAAAGAGCCAAGTCAGTTTCATAGCAGAAAAGAGGTAAAGACATTAAATAAAGGTAATAAAGAAGCAGTGAAGTCACAAGTAACATGAGATGGTAAAAGCCTAAAGAATTTCCCAGCAGAGTCGCCATGCTATCGCGCCCTCTTTTTCTAAGGCGAAATCGGGTTCATGACATTTGGGAGGACAACTCGTTCCCTCTTGGGAATTGGGTTTTTTGGGTTGAAGAGTCGCCACCTAATGAATAAAGTGCATTAGGACACTAAAGAAGAGTTCGAGTTGGAAAACCAGAGTTCGGGTAAGGGCTAGAAATTATCTCGAGGGGAAGGTGTTAGGCACCCCCGAAGATCCACTAGTGTGGTTTTCGGCCATGTTACAATTGTGACTTTAACTAAAAAGTAAGCAAACAAAGGTCTCAAATAGAAGGGGATTTACACATAATCTTGCAAGTGAATTGAAAGTTTGAAGAAAGATAAAGAAAACAAAAATCTTAAGCAAATAGTTTGAGAATAAAATAAACAAATAAAGGAAAGGGGGTCCTAGGTTTACAAATACGATGGATCACATCAATGCAATACCCGGTAATCACTCCTCAAAAGAGGGGCTACACGTGGTATTGGCGCACCGGTCATCATATCCATATCTACCCTTTCCCACCCCGTTAAGGTACTAAACGCGGAATGAATAGTGTCGTTACTTATTGCATGCTATTACCCATCCCGATCCTATCAGTACCGGAGGCATTTGGGACTACTAGTCCTAAAGGGAGGGAGGTTGGGGCTTTTCAGAGATTTAAAAGGACAAAATTCTAATGCGTCAAACAAAACACATAAACAAGTAGAGGGAAACAAATAGCAGTATAAGGGCTCAAACAAGCCTCCTCACTTAAAGGAGCAAATTATGTAGCATGACTTCAAATACTGGTTATAGTCTGAATTAAACTTAAAGCGTTAGGACATGCTGCTTCATCACATATTTCTCAAATGAGGAGTCCGAATTAGGCCTTGTCTGGTTGCAGTTTATTAAAATTGGCACAGTTAAACAATTACCTACTGCTTGCCCAGGTGGAAGCAAACTGATTTTAAAGAAGGGTTACTAATTTTAGAACTAATTAAATTTTGCAGATATTAAACAAACATTACTACTGATTTTAGACTTATAGATAAAATAGACGAATCAGATTCAGACGGCTGCTCCTATAGGCATGATTTCTAAGCATTATTGATTTTAAAACGATTATGTAAGTGCATGAGCCCTATAGGCATGGTATCAAGAATGAAGTTTATTATTATTAAACCTATGATTGTTTGCCTAACGACATATGAATATGCATAAATGCAGAAACAAAACTATAGTCATGATTTCTATATGCAGAAACTTATTGGCATGGTTTCTAATGCAGTAATGAAACAACTTATAGGCAAGATTTCTATGTGTAATGCATAACTTATAGGCAGGATTTCTAAATGCATAAGTGCAGAAACTTATACATGATTTGTATATGCAGAAACTTATAGGCATGTTTCTAATGTAATAATGAAACGACTTATAGGCAGAAGTACTATATGATATGCATAAATGCAGAATTTGTCAATAGTAATCCTTATGAGCATGCTATCTACCCATATGCATACATAAATGACTCTCCTCTTTTTTACTAGAACCCCATAATTATTACAAGTTATTACAATCCGAATGAATCAAAAAGAAATACATCAGAACTTCCAGTTGCAACCAAATAGCCTGATTCAGACTCGAGGTCTAGCAATATGAGATAAACCAACTTCCAGGATCCGTTTTCCAAAAGCCTTTCTCTTATTAGGGATGTGTCAAAGTTCCCAAATGTCTCAAGGGGAATCAGGGCAATGCTAACACCCCAAACACAATGCAGAATTAGATTATAGTGCAGTGTGAAAGAGTCAGCCATCAAATGTCTAAGTTCAGAGGGAACTCAAGGTCCCAAAACATGGCTCATAAGAGAGGGACAGAACTTAGAATCTAAGAGTAAGTGTATATGCATAGAGGGGAATTAGGGAAGGCCATGGCAGGTTGGTGGTCATGCCCAGCAATTTAAAAGTGCTGGCACACCCCTGACCAACCTGTCAGCCAAAATTGGGAGTTAGGATCCATTGAGGATCAGGTTTGGACTTGGGCAGTAATTTGGATACTGCCAGGCCATGAACCTTAACTCAAACACAAAGAAGGGAATAGGGGTAGGGATTCATAACAGAAAATAGATGCAAGAAAAGAACACACATAGTTAACATTAATCATGAATAACAAAGTAAATAGGATTGCAGAAAATTGTAAATAAACACATAGGGGTGAGGTAGGAAAGCTAAATTAGAACATACCAGTTTCAGGGAAAACAAACAAGTAAAAGTAGTCTTGAAAAAGCCAAGTTGCAAGCAAAAGTTCCAAAAGATCCCAAAAAAGAGCAGAATGTTGTAAGAGTATTGAACTCAAAGCAATAAAGTGTGAAAGTAAGTTGAAAGTATTGATCTAAAAGTTCGAGGTATTGAACTCGAAGTGGTCCTAAAAGTGCATAAGGGTAGTCCCTTTTATAGTGCAGAGAAACAAGTAAGAAAGACAAGGAAATATCATTGAAATCGATCTCCCTTTGGTTAAGGGATTCTGATTCCAACGGGTAAAAGCCAGTTAAGGAAATAAATTTTAATTAAAACCTTTCAAAGTAGCACAAAAGGGGTAAATACATAGAAGTTATTTAAGGAAAACCATCAATGGTACACGGTTTGTGCCAAATATGGCAAAGGAATCAATCAAACAGCCATGAAACCAAAATTACAGGTTCAATTCGAATGAACCAAGTCAAGAAAGGTAAAGGAGGTTCAATCGAAGAAAAATTAGTGACAATTCGTCAGCCTTATTAAAAGGATTTCATAATCAATCAATCAGTTGGTAAAAACCTTTTGAAAGAGAAATTTCACATATATAAAGCATATCAATCAAACGAAAGGAATCGTCAGGTTCCTCAGAAAAAGAGTCTTACATTGAAAGCCTTAGAGTCACAAACAAAAGGGAATCGAGTTCAGTTGTAAACTCATAGTGAGTCTGAAAGACTAGGGTCCCAACGTGGAACCCTAATATCACTTGCCAAAGAAACCCCCAAATCCTAGGGTTTTGAATTGAGTCAGACATAAAGGTTAGAGAGCAGGTCATTGAAAGAGGCTCAGAAGTCTCTTCCAAAGACTTTATGAAAAACAAACATACATGATAGAAAGAACTAATTCAAGGTCATGAGAACATGTTTGAGAAAACTCGGAGTTTAAACAAGTTCAGAAGAAAGAGATGATACGATCTTAAACAAAAGCAGGTGAAATATGATTAGCAAGAACGCAAACAGAGCTAAATAAAGTGAACAAAATCAAAGATCTCACAGTAAACACATATAGTAGAAGAGTAAGGAAAACATAACACGGATTAACATGTGAGTACAAGAGTAACGTGTATAGTAGAAAAAGGAAGTAGAAGAACAGTACATGCATAGTAAAAGAAGTCATACGAGCATAACACAGACAAACACACATAAATAAAGAACAAAAAGAATCAGAAAGATGCTTTTGAAAAACCTTTCAGAAACCCTAAATCGAAATTAAACGATTTTGAAAAGAGAATTTGGGGAAAACCTTTACAAAGTTCAATAGAACACAGACATTTTCCAGATCTAATAAAATAAGCAAGTAAAGAACCTCGGATAGCTTAGGGTTTCCGAGAAAACCCTAGAAATGAGAAAGGTCTTGAGGAAAGTCTGATCCTGAGTCGAAAAGGCTCATAGTGCATGAATATGCCCGAGTAATGGCCGGAGAAGCCATATATCTGCAGATCTGAGAAGGATCTGAAGGAGAACCAACCATCCATGGCCTGAGAAGCCATGGATTCCGGTTGAGTGGTGGTTGAAGAGGGGTAGAAGGAGGCTAGGGTTTCAGATAGTTTGAGAGATGAGAGGTTTCAAAGGCGGTTGAGAGATGGGAAATGAGGGATCAGGGTAGTTGTTTGGGGTTAAAAAAGGTAAGGGTGGTTTATGGCCATTGATCAAAATGATCAACGGTCTGGATCAATAGTAGGAACCGGGCGGGTCATTTGGAATTGGATCGTGGGTTGGGTCCAAATGGAATTGGGCTGGTTTAATTGAGTCAAATTAAGGGCTACAATTGAAATGTAATGGGGTTGTTATTGAAATAAAAATGGGGATAAATATTAAATAGCCAATTTCACTTTTTATTTTATAAAAAAAAGTGAAGATGATTTTTAAAAAGCAAATGAAAAGTACTGAAACAATTAATAGTATATACATATTGATTTAAAAATACTGGACCTAATTTTATAATTATAAAATGCTATTAATCTTAAAGTAGGCTATAATTGCAATTATATGCAATTTAGTCTTTTAAGTACCAAATATAATTTAGTATAAATATGGAAATAAAATAAATTATTCACCAAAATTGATGATTTTGGAAGTAATTATTTGTCTTTATACTGCTAAAATAGATAATAAATTGATAAATTGATTTTAAAAATCATTAAAAATTAGGAAAAAATACCAAAACACTTGGGCATGCTTATATATGCATATACATGTCATTTTGAAAGCATTTTGTGCATAAAAATACATAGGAAAAATTTGGGTATCAACAACAAGCCTTTACCCGAAGCCTAAAAGAAGCATGCCCAACGACCCCAGGACATTTCAAGCGAAGCCAGATCATATACCCAGTCGAGGACTAGTTAGATGACCACACCCGGTATCACCAAGGATTAGAACCGTGGGGAACCGTGCGGGAACCTCATCGAGCTCGGTATATCCCAGCAGGTTCCCGGCATAGAAACTGATGCAAAGCAAATGGAGGTATCATCCATGCGCAGCGAAAGAAAGGAACAACTTGAAGTGCAACCTATCTCGCAACAATAAGGTGATGGCCTGAGGGCAGCATCCTCGAGGAACCTCCAATGGAATCAAATTCAACAAGGCACAACTGGTAAGGAAACCCCGCCCAGCCGGGCGCGATTTCAGTATCACTACACCAAACATAGTGATCACCATAAGCGAAGCCAGGGATGCCGGGCGGGCCAGACCCATTCGACCAAGACCCTTGCAAATGAAATATGGCTCAGCGCAGGAACCACAAGGCGCACGAGGTCGCTAGCTCGAAAGAACGACAACCGTGCTATTCGAAGGAGATCGCCACCAAGTATCATCGAGTGGTCAAGAGACCAGGAAAATAAAGCCGACAAGCCATAGCATATTGCCACGATGGTAAAAGGGCGGTGGCACCCTTCAAAGGTCCGTAAAATACAAAAAGAAAGTATTCACCGCCAGGGAAAGATGGGTCTGGGAAATATGCCTAGAGGACACCATTGCATCCAGGAAAAGGGACACCGAGACTTCGCTCGGCCTCGTGTCCACGCGTTGGTAACCTCCTCCCTCATTTAACCTATTTCGAATAAAGCATGTGTCCATGAGTGCAGGTGGTTCGATCGGCCAAACCGATAGCGTCGGGACAAAGCCAATAGGGTAGTTCGTACCAACGAACCAAATCACTCCCACACTTCAAACCATTAATGGACTCCAGATGCCAGTCGCCACAACAATCAGGAAAGCCGCTCCCTCTATACAGCTGGCTTGAGCTCGGACTATAGCACCGAGGCCCCGAAGTGCGGACGTTTTATTCAAATAGCAGCGGGTACACCACCCACGGGAAATTGCAACCCCACTCCGCCAAAGGGATGGGATTCCCCGACAAAGGTAGGAACTAAGGCATTCGACAAAAAGCTACATGCAACAGGAGAAAGTCCTTCACCATATGGCCAGCCGCCGGAATCAACTACTACGCCCTCTAAAGGATCCAAGGGTAAGCGGAGCCGGATATTCGACTAAGCCTAGTTGAACGCGACAAAAAGTTGCATTAGAGCTCGCACTTCGGAACGGCAGGAACGGACTACTTCGTTCCTCTATTGTGTATTTCCTTTTTGCTAACCTATATGCAGGTAACCGACCAGGGCATTCAGAAATTCTTAACTACATTTGGAGATCCGAGATCTCTACAGGTCCCGCCAGCAAGGTTATTAGCAGAGCAGCATACCCTCCAGAAGAGGACCCGACGATATCACTAGCCTTCCATCTATAGTCAGGCAACGTACGATGGTTTTCTCTTAAAGGGCACCGCCCCCTAAGAGGGCCCAATACATGGCAGGTTAGATCTCGAAACGAAACCATATAAGTAGATCAGATAATCGGAGGAGCCAAACCCATGTAAGTAGAACTCGCAGCAACAAGACAATATGTATTCACGACCTATATCCAAGCAATAAAAAATATTTTTTCGGCATTTCATATTTCTAGAAATATTATTTCGACATATTCTTGGCAAATGCTTCTCCATCAGATGGGTCTGATATACTCGGAGACTTAATATGAGCAACTCGACAACTTGCACGACCCCAGGGTCGGAACTCTTGGTTCATCTAGCCCCTGGAAGGCATCTCTGAGCTCACAATAAGCTGGCTTCAAGATTAAACAAACTCGATGACTCGGAGACTGCTATCAATCGCCATATAATTGGAAAAATCCAAAACTGTAAGACCCTAACGGGCACCCTCGGCATAACTAGATATATTCTACAAACTGTAAAACTTCAACAGGCATGACAAACTATAAGACCTCAATAGGCATGACAAACTGTAAGACCTCAACAGGCATGACAAACTATAAGACTTCAACAGGCTTGACACAACTGTAAGACCTCAACATGCACGAAAATCCTGATATTTAGGCTATACGTCGCATTTGTAAGAATCCCTAAAGGGCATACCCTCGATGTAGATGCCTACACTATCGCTAGGGATCAAACATTGCTACGGCCAAACGCATATGACTATGGTCGAAATGGGTGATACAGCCCAAATAACACGACTCGGAGACGCCCGACTGTTGCTAAAAAATTGCAGGCCATTACTCCGATATACTTCAGAAAGAACCAGTTAAAATAGGCTTCCCTCCACATGCAAAAACGAGCTCCGACAATGTCGATTCCCAAAAATACAAGAGCATCGATCTACTCGACCTACGAGCTATGAAACTTACGAGGTGCTCGAAACATCGTGGACAACGACTTGAAATCGAGGTTCCTTTGGAACGGACGACAGGTCAGGCAAAATACTACAAAAAGACCTTAATGAACGGATACAAAGAATACACAAAGCCCATGGGCAAAAAACAGTGTAAGAGCCATTGTCGCCAGCTAAGCAAGCTTACGGGCCACATATTAAAAGGTCTATATGACCAAACAGTGTAAGAGCCATTGTCGCCAGCTAAAAAATCTTGACAACTTGAGGATTAAAATGAGCTCGAATCGTAAACCGATTTGGAGACTGGATCCAAAATAGTTAACTATGCAAGCCTACGGGCCACATATTAAAAGGTCTCTATGACCAAACGGCATAAGTGCCACCGTCACTTGAAATTCAATAAAATCTAAGGGTCGATTACAGCTCGAATCGCAACGCAACTCGGAGACTGGACCCGAAAAAGTGCAACATGCCTAAGGGCACAACATAAGCGCCATTATCGCCGCCCGGAAACTCAATGAAATTTAAGGGTCGATTATAGCTCGAATTGCAATGCGACTCGGTGACTGGACCCAAAAAGTGCAACGTGCCTAAGGGCATAGCATAAGCGCCATTGTCGCCACCCAGATGAAATTTAAGAGCCGATTGCAGCCCGAGTCGCAAAGCGACTCGGAGACTGAACTCGAAGATTGCAATACGCCTAAAGGCATGGCTCGGATGTTACCGTCACCAGCCGATTAAAATCTCCAGGCCACGCGCCTGCAAGATCACTTCAACCCAAAGCAGTGGGAATAGCATATGCCCAAGGGCACAAGATAAAAGCAACTACCATCTGCCCGCATGAGCACGAAAAATCTGAAGGCGGGAAGGCTCGAGCCGGAACCTGAATCAGAAACCAAGCCTAAACAGCCAGGCCGAGCATGGAGGCCCCAATACCTACTCCCGCCAAGGATCACACTTAAGGGTCCCCAGACCGTCCGATCAGTTCCGTATCGAAAAAGACCTCGCCAAGCGCCAAGGTCAGCCTGCCTGATTGAAAGCAACACCAACAAAAAAGGTACAAAAGAAATAAAACTTCAATTTTTTTCCTTATATATATCATATGCGCAAGAAAAAACGTATTCTCCATATACATGCATGCCCTACATATATCCGGAGCAAAGCAACAAAATGGCAAAATCTGCACTCTACACTAAAAGGACTACAGCTTGCCAAAAATGCCCTCCACAACATCGACGAGAAGAAACCGAGCATCGCGCTCATCCGCCCGTGCTCGAGCCAATTCATCCGAGAGAATGAATCCCCTTGCACCGATCTCTTCGAACACCTCTCTCCGGGATTTACAGCGAACATATTCCTTGATCCTCCGCTCCCGGTCAAGGGTTTGCTTCAGCTCAGCTTGGGCATCAGCAGCATCCTTCACACAAATTGCCATCTCCCGATCGGCCTTGGGTTGGTTTAGTGCCGCCTCTGCCCGAGCATAAATTATCTCCGCTCTGACCTTAGAGAGATCAGATTGAAGTTTCCCAATCATATCCGCTTGAACTTTGGCGTTGTCGTGAGTCAAGCGAAGTTGGACCTCGAGAGCAGGGACCTTGGCCGAGGCACTCATCTCCTCCAAAGCTCGAGCCTGCGCTTGAGCCGTTAGCTCCTTGCAAGCAATTTTGACGAGGTTGACATCGCCTTTGATGTATTCCAGAGCCTTCAACTTTTTCCGCAACTGATACAACAAAAAAGGAATCAACCTTAAGGTTAGAGAGGAGCGAAGCACACACTACAAGAAATTACCTGCTCCATCAAATAGCTCTCATAGTTTGAGCTCCGGTGCACCTCATATCGCCAATGTTGTAGCTCGACTTCCTTCTCCTCGCTAAGAAGCCTATGGGACTCGCCCTCATCCCGAATTTTCTGAAGCTTGGCCCCTTGACGGAGCAGCTCAGACCTAAGCCTATCACAGGACTACAGAAAGAAGGATCAATAGAGGGAGGAGGACACGGGATACATGTGAACTGTGCATAAACTCACCACAAAATGAAGCCGACGAACTTCCTCGAAGTCAAAACACACTCCTGTTGATTTTTCCCCTGCGGCCCTAGAAGACCCAATCTCAGGCACGGCATGCTCACTCAAAGGAATCGCCGGTGGGGAATCGGGCACTCCGGGAGCAGTAGACTCGGGTAGCACCCTCTCTTTAGAAATGTGAACCTGGCCATCACCACTGAAAGCTCTATCACGCCGCAAGTTCTGATCCCACTCATTGCCATCATCCCTCAGACCAGAGGCCAACGGCTCCTTCCCCTTTTCAGTGCAACATTGCCTCGTCCCAAAGAACTGCCCGATATCTACAAACGGTGAATCCAGCACAAATGGAAGGGGAAAGTGTTACCCCAGGTATACAAAGGCAGAGCAAAGGCAGCGTATTCACACACTTCGATGTTGTGTCCCCCATCCGGTACAAAGCACAGCTCACCACCTGCGTTCATCACAGGATGAATGGGTCACCAGCTTCCGGACCCAGCCGGGAAGATCATGAATTTCACCCAGTGTCCATGAAGTTGCTGCAATAGAAGAAACAACATTGTTACTCAGCTGATTTTTGCCTATAGACGAGATCTGAAAAAGCACCAAACGCCTCACTCACGTGCGTGATTCCACCCTTCAGGAAATGGCAGGAACTCTGCGGGGATAATATCAGTCGTTCGAGCCCGGAAAAACCAACTGGCCCACTCTCGATCCCCGCCTTCCTCGTCGTCAATAACAAAGGGCGTAGACGAGCGACACCTCAAAGTTAACAGGCGCCGATGATGAAAGGGCCAGTATAGCCTAACAAGGAGATCAAGCGTTAATTAAAGCCCGTCCTTCTCCGTGAAGAACTTCATCATCAACACCGTTCACCAAAACGACGGATGTGCCAGGGTGACCCGATACTTTAGACAAAATTCGAGCACAATCCTATCAGGAGGGCCAAATTGAAAGGATTTTATTACACATTCAGGAATCCATTAGTATAATCCGCAATACCCTCGTCCGGGGAAAGCCCTGTAGGATTATCCCTTCAATCCACCCGCAGTATCTCCTCGCCATCCCTAGATGTTCTCCCCTTAGCAAAGATGTCGTCTACAGAACAAACTCCCTTGCCTCTGCACCAAGAGCAGTACCCTCGTCCCCTTGTCAGATCGGCCCCGAAGCGGTTGGCTATGGTGAAACTTACAGGCCAAAGCAAAGGTGCGCACCAATACTTTCACGCCTTGAAAGATGCAGTACCGTGTGCCAAAACAGAAAGGCGGCTACTTTTAGCAATGTTTGGCGAAGAATCCGAAACCGCTCCATATATATGCAAGAAGCAGCAACGATTCACCTACCCGAGGCAACCCCCGGGAAGCCAATAGCCTCGATACAGATCGACGGGTCAATGTTCGATCCCGAAAGCATTCTCCAACAAGGGGTCATAGCTCGAAGAGTCGCTCGTAGTATCTCCATGCTCGAGGCAGCATTCTACATCAAGAAACCCCGGCCCAAAGAAGTTAGGCCTCGATGAGCTCTCAATGCCGGCACTCAACGCAAGGCAAGAACCGATCTCACGATTCACCCTTTCTAAGAAGGAAGAGTAAACGCAGGAAGCTCCGATCGCGAAATCTACACAAAAGTCCAAGTAGGCGCCCAGATACATGAAAGCTCCTCCATAGAAGTCAATCTTATACAGCTTGAAGGGGCCGTCTGCATCAAGACTAGTAGGGACCCCCGGGTACCAAAGATGACCTATATCTGAAACAGCGCCCCCGGAGGCCCCGAAACTCAACTCATGATCTCCGAACAACTCGGGGAACATTGATAGCCCTAGCCCATCAGATCGATCCAGAGTTGTTCCAAAATACGACGATGGGATCGAAAAAGACCCATGCCAATTAGCAAATGATTGAAATAAACACTTGTGTCCAAGCTAGATATCGGAGATCAATAACACAAAAGGAGACATTCGAAAAACCTCGAAGGGCTTGAAAGCATATAGAAACAAAGCAAATTCGAAAGCAGAAATCAACGAAGTTCATCTCTTATTCATAAAAATTTTTGTACAAGCATCCCTCGATGGGTCGTTACATACAATTACAAAGGTCTACGGAGGGTTTCTACACCTAAAAGAGGAGGCAAAGGGATGCACGCGCAAGGTGAAAACCCGGAGGCTGAGCCACCTCAGAAAGTCCATAGTAGGCCCCTGCACGCACGCCTCATCGGAAGTTTCATCCTAACCTTCCACACTGATATCCCCAAAAGGACAAAGCGAGTGACAAGAAGGGATGAAAAATGTCATAGCTCTCCGAAGCCCGAGGAACTTCTTTGGCCAAAGAAGCCTCGGAGAGACAGCGGATCGAACAGTCCTTGGTCCCGCTTGCACAGCTACTTTGGATCCACTTCTTGGAATGTCTAGTCGTGCAAGCCCCCAACTCCAAGCAAAGCACCACGTTGAGTCGGGGTATGAAGGTGAGCGCGGTGTATAGTTTGAGCCCCCTTTTGTGCAGTGGTGCATAGTTCAAGCAACTATCTACATAAGGGAGGAACCGACTCTCCGTCCACCATCATCTCGGCCCAGCAGAAGCAACAAGGGCCAGCATACCAACGACTGCGGCAATAGCAAGATGGCACATCTATGATTGACGAAGGGAGGCCCCAACGTAAAGCCACAACAAAGTCCAAGGAAGCTCATCCAAACGGATTTAAAATCATAAGCCCTAGGCATGATGTTCAGGGGGCGAGAAAGGGAGATAAGAAAAGAGAAGGCAAGCAAGCCAACGAAAACATTGAGATGGTTAAAACCAAGACAAGGCACCCCCCATTTATAGGGGATAATGACATGGTTATCCAAACTTTGGAAGACTGACCGACGGGCGCAGTTAATGCATATACGAAAAATGAAACGGCGGCGGTACCTTTACCTTGAAGAACGAGAATCACGAGCGCAATGAATGACATCGAAAAGCATGAACCGGGGGTCGCATCATCAACATGGCGTCACCAAAAGAAGCTCAAGGAGTCAAGTGTCAAAATTGTTTCCATCTCTTCGATATGGGAAACGCGGAGACTATCTGTACGCGGTGAAATCAGAAGACTTGATTTCCCGCTGTCACGACATTCCAGAAGCATGCCTCGAGACTTCGAGGGCAGGAGGTCGCTACCGAGTCCTCGACCTCGGAACTCCCCGAGACTCGATTCAGGGAGAACGAAGAACGATGTCAGGAAAAGAAGGGGAAGCCCTCTAGGCTCATGGCTACGTCTGACAAACACGGTCTATCCAGGGCCTACGCTGAAGCATCATGTCAATCCATCCCATCACCGTACTTTGTATTCAGTGCCCATATACTTGTAGCCGAGACTCCCCTGCAATATAAAGGGGGCTCGCTCCACCTTGTAAAAGGCTGATGTTGCTCCATTTCTTTACAAGTGCAATAATCTCTCTCTATCTCTATATCTCTCTTTTCTTCTAAGTTATTTGTTCTCATTGGCCCAAGGCCATTCCGCATTTATTACTTTCATACTTGTTCTTTGCCCATCTAACTACGCAATGGCCATAAAGAGCCTCACTTGATCGTATTTTTACGTGTTACCCCTTCCCTGACTACCTCCGATAGCTCGATCTCGACTCAAGCCTCGGCCCCGAGGCCTCCATCGGTCCGCTCCGCGCTCGGGAAACAGGCCCCTTCGGTTTGATTATTGCTTCATCTTAGCTCGCGTCTTATCTTTACACTTAGCATTCTTAATATCAACAACCTTAAAAACTAGCTCGAGAATATATATTTTTAGAATCTCATTTACAAATTTAATTGTTGTTACCATTTTTATGGTAAACAGCTATTCATAACAAGCGATAAAGAAGTGTCATGAAGGATAAAGGGTACACGAATTAAAGAAAACGAGTTTCGTTGAAAGTGGCCAATTTGGGATAAAATACGGGTTGAGCAATAATACCCGATAATTATGAACTAGTACCATGCAAGGTACCATATGACCATGATAGTTTAATGTATAAAGTATATATAAAGTATATTAAAAAATGTGACACCTCCTTTTTTCACCCCGAAAGGTATAAGGGAGTTTTTCCAATTAAAGTGACATTATTCGAAATGGGATTATTTTAGTTATCAGAGTCGCCACTTGGGATAGTTTATTTGGTGTCCCAAGTCACCAGTTTATTTTAAAATATCAAGTCGAGAAAATTTGACTTTATTTAAAACTCTACGAAACCAGAAATTCTAGATAAGGAATTCTTTTAACCCGGAAGAAGGTGTTAGGCATTCCCGGGTTCCGTGGTTCGAGCAGGGTCGCTTAAACTATTAAAATTGGCCTAATTATCTGATTAATTACATGTTTTATCCTATTGTGCATTTTAGCTTTATAGCCGCTTTAATTATTTTAAACTCCTTTTAGGAAGATCCAATGTTATTTAAAACACGCCATAAATGACGCTACATGAAATGCACCCGCTGTTTGCGATATGTTCTATTTAACATTGTTCAGAAATTGAAATTGGGCCACATGAAATGTACACTCGAATTTGGTAATTAAAAATCACAACTACATCACGGGAACCGTACCTGTAGCTATGATTGAATTATTTAAAGAACGCGCCTAAAGCAATTACGAAAGTTCAAGGCAATTCCTATACTAATTTTATATTTATGTGAGGGCCATAGATTATAGGATTTATTTGTGTATGACACACCTCAAATTATTTTTAAAAGATTTGTATTTCACTAAAGCAACTACGATATTCGGGAGCAATATACTCAAAAATAACAGTGCCTACGGATTTGTTTATTGGATACTTTGAATAGATATCACTCATTCAGTCCTAAATGAATAAACTAGAAACTGTCTACACTCTAAATCCACAATTCAAGCTCAAAGAGATTCCTAAAACAAGATAAACGAAAAAAAACAAAATAGTGACGATAACCAGTTGCAAACGGTCAGAAAAATGGACATACAAACTAGAAGAATAGAAGTTACAGGTAGAATAGTAAAGCATTGGGTGGGAAGCACATGCTCCATGATTCTGAATAGTAAAGCATTGGGTGAAAGATAAAACTCATAGAAAGAAGGGAATGTCTTCTGCAGTTTAGTTTAATCTGATAGAAAAAAAAATTACTCTATCAGCGAACACTGAATAGAAATATGCTCTTTTCGTGATAAACGTGCCAAAACATTAAACGCCAATGGTAATAAGGATTGACAGTATTACCTTTGATTATTATTGTTGGACACAAAAATCATGTAGACTACATATATTGTTGTGTTTTTATCAGTCACGAGAAAAAATCTAAGGGCTCGTTGGTCACCGGGAGTTATATGAAAATCTGAATTTAAATTCGATCAGACCATGACATAACAGAATCAATTACTGGAAACTAATAAACTAAAAAAAACAGAGCATATATTGCTATGCCACAATCCTCTTTAGTTCATTTATGGAATAATTCATTAAATAATGAGAGCAATCAACATATATTGTTATGCTAGCATGAGGATGCACAAATCCGACAAAAGAATCATACAAAATAAGTAATGAAATCACGATTTATCCAGAGTTCAATTCCTCTTAACTTAAACAGAATGAGTTCATGAACAAGTGAAATTCAGTAGGAACCATACACAATTAAATTCAACTGTGTATAAAATTGTGCTAACCTTTCTTCAAAGAACAACTAAACATGATTCACAAAGCGAGTTTCCCATAAATCTTTATGCACTTTGAAGTAAGAACAACAAGCAAATTGGACCGAAAGCCAAATAAATGCAAGATGCTTCAAATTAGAGCCCAGCATAGCAAGAAAATAAATCCTTTAGCAGCAGTGACAGTACTGCGATCCACGGCTCAAAATGATTCTCAGAAACCTCAAGAAGAAGGAAGTCGAACTCCATTTTTAAGAGTCAAAATCAAGGAGGAAGGAGCTGGAATTTTGCATTCTAGCGAGTGAAGGAGTGGATAATAGGGAAAGTTGCGCTCGAAAAAAAGGGGGAGGGGATCTTTTGATTCTTTGATGTTAAAGAGAGAGATCGAGAGATGCGCTATTCTTTTTTTTTTTTGCAGAGCTCCCCTCTATTGAAGGTGAGTGCCATTTTTTGCGTGTCTAAAAGAGAGAGGGGTCCAATCATTTAGGGTTAAGTAAAAAGGGGATCTTTAAAGAGGGGATTGGGCCGGTTCGGGTCGTGTAATGATTTGGGCTAGTTTTGGAAATGGTAACAACCCAATTTCAATTAAAGGCCCCTTTTTCAATTACCTCTTTTTTTATTCCTATTTTCCTTTTCCTCTCTTTTTTCTTTTTTTTAATTAAAAATCCTAAATTTAAAATACTAAATTAATCTAAATTGCAAAATTAAACTAATTACCTAATTACAATAATTATAAAAAATTAATTAATCCTACATTAAAAGAGAAAGATCACTAATCTAAGCATTATAAGGTAAAAAATATAAAATGAGCTATTTTTGTGATTTTCATTTTTAATACAAAAATTAATTAACTAATTGATCCTAAAAAGTATAAAACCAAAACTCTAAATGCAATGCATGGTATTTTGGTATTTTTCATGATTTTAACAAGAATTGAACATGCACAAAAATGTAAACAATTAATGAAAATCCTATAAAATGGCAAATAATTAAAAAAATCTATTTTCTTTGATTTTTATAGGAGCAGTTCATATAGGGCAAAAATCAGGTGCTCACAGCTGCCCCTCTTTGCTCGAAGACATGAAGGGTTTTCGGACAAAGATAAAATGAGCAATTACGAGGGATTTTAAAAATAAACTCACTTAGGAGTGGAGACCCTATGTTGGAAAGCGACTAGGGAGTGGAGACCCTATATCTAAAAATAAACTTAATTAGGGAGTGAAGACCCTATGTTGGAAAGGCGATCAGGGAGTGGAGACCATATGTTGGAAAAACGACTAGGGAGTGGAGACCCTATGTCTAAAATAAACTCAATTAGAGAGTAGAGTTCCTATGTTGAAAAGGCGACTAGGGAGTGGAGACCCTATGTCTTAAAATAAACTCAATTAGGGAGTGGAGACCCTATGTTGGAAAGGCGACTAGGGAGTGGAGACCCTATGTTGAAAAGGCGTCTAGAGAGTGGAGACCTTATGTCTAAAAATAAACTCAACTAGGGAGTGGAGACCCTATATCTAAAATAAAATCAATTAGAGAGTGGAGATCCTATGTTGGAAAGGCGACTAGGGAGTGGAAACCCTATTTTGAAAATAAACTCAACTAGGGAGTGGAAACCCTATGTTGGAAAGGCGACTAGGGAGTGGATACCCTATGTCTAAAATAAACTCAACTAGGGAGTGGAGACCATATGTTGGAAAGGCAACTAGGGAGTGGAGACCCTATTTTGGAAAGGCGACTAGGGAGTGGCGACCCTATGTCTAAAAATAAACTCAACTACGGAGTGGAGACCCTATGTCTAAAAATAAACTCAACTAGGGAGTGGAGACCCTATGTTGGAAAAACGTAGCTAGAGATTGGAGACCCTAGGCTACCATGATTTTTTTGAATTTTTCTTCTTCTTTTTCATTTCATTTTTTTGAACAATGAGTAAAAATGTAGGAAAGAATTCGGATGAGACTTACCTTTGGGATTGATTATTGCTGCAAAAGTTGTTTCTAGCCCTTACGTAGTTTCTTTTTGGTTACACCTGCTTCTTGCAAGGTTGCCTTGGATTGTACCTGTTTTATGTTTTCAAACAAAGAAAAATTGTTAGTTTGAAATGGTGGTTGGTTTCGTGGCCTTGATTGTTTCAATCACTTGATCTCGACTCGACTTCTTTGATGGAGAACTCAACTGCAACTGCTTGTTCCCTGAGGATCGATTTCATTTCTGACCCTGGAGAACCTCTAGCTTTTCCAGACTTTGCCATAACAGTTGGTCACGGGGGACTTAAGCTTTCAACTTGTTTCGCCTTTGTGGGCCTTTCCTTTTTGACTTCCTTTTCTTCTTCTTTTTTTTTCCTTTTTTTTTTAACTTCATAGTATTGGGGAATTTTTGGCTCCTCTAACTTTGTCGCAATGGCTAGTCGCGTGGGACTTATCCTTTTCCAATTTTATTCAGCCTTTATAGGCCTTTCATTTCTGGCTTTTTCTTCCAGCTTCAGTTTCAGAGCATTTGGGGTACCTTGGATTTTCAAAACTTTGCCGAGACGGTTAGCCTCGTAGGACTCAACCCTTTCAACTTTCAAGAGTTTTCAATTTCAAAACATCAGCCACCTTGGACGGTCCAAGTCGACTTGATGCCCCTGACGAGGCTGGGTGCCTTTTTGCATTTTGGCTTGTATGAAATGAGACCCCTGTAAATCAGTCTTACTATCCTTTCTTTGTCTTAGTTTCGGAATAGAGTTAGACCGAAAGGGATTCAAAGAAAACAAACAATGGAATGGAGAATGAGTTTAAAACAAGAAGTGTCCCTTTCGGGGAAAGGAAAAAATGGACTTATCTGGAGTACACACAGACTTTAATGAGCATGACATGCCTTTTGGACTGGATGCCTGATCTATGTAAACCATCCGACTCTCAGAAATTCATCACAACCTTTGCCTCAAAATCGAGAAACCTTGCCAGGACTCTGTCGATACCGATGGCTGTGAGGAACTTCTTTTCGATCAGTGGCGCCCTTTGCGGGGTTTCACTAGTTGTCCACTCTCATTTCTCTTCTCACCATCACCTTATAGTTCTCTTTGTAAGTTTTCACTAACAAGGCTTTCTCATTTCTAGTTTTTCTGCTTACTGTCGCCTCACGGTGTCAATGTGGGTTTTCACCAATAAGACTCTCTCATTTTATTTCTCTGCTTACCATCGTCTTACGGTGCTCGTGTGGGTTTTCACCAATAAGACTCTCTCATTTCATTTCTCTGATTTTGCTGTATCAGATCCAAGTAGTTGCATTCTCCGATCCTGGGACATTCTTGCCGATTGATCGGAAGGACTTGAAAGGATTTGGGTAAAGTAATTTGGACTAAATTACAATTTTGGAACCATTCAGGCGGGATCATCGCCGAACCATTGTAAATTATGCCCCACTTTCAACTTTTGGGGAATTTAGATTTTTGTTATGGTGTGACTGAACCCCAGAAAGAGGTTGCCTACGTATCCTTTCGGAATCAAGTCGAACGTGGTTCAGGAAACTTTATTTTTTTTTATTTTCGTATATTTTTATTTTCTTTCTGTTTTATTTTCTTTTCTTTTTCTTTTCTACGTATCCCCCTTTTATTTTCATTTCAATTTTTTTTTAATTTTTTTTTAATAACACTTTCAGGTTCCAAAGAGGGTAATCAAAGAAGAGTAACCGGCTCAAAGGGTTTGCAAAGGGTGGATAATGTTTGGATAACGAGAATGAAAGCCTTCTTCATCCCAACCAGAGAACATTACTGTTATATAGAGGATCCAACATAGTACCTTTTGGCTGCATTTGCATTGACAGTTGTTTCAGGGACATTTCCTTCTATGTGTCCCAAATACAACGCACTCTTTTGGCAGTACTCTTGTTGTAATGTATGGACCTTCCCAATCTGGAACAAATTTTTCTTCAGCTGTTCCAACTCTTTGTTTTATTTACTTAAACTTATCTTCACTGTGATTCTAATTCTTGATTCATTATTTCGAGTTTTGATCGCATTTTAGGATCTAGGAATGAAGTCCGCAAGCATGACATGTTATTGAAATCTGCATTTAACAGAACTAAAAAGAGAATAAGAAAAATGACAAGATTAAGAAAAGAGATGTTCCTGGACAATGAAATATTGATTTCATTTGATTTTTTTTGATTTTTTTTTAAATTTTTTGAGGATAGAAGGGTTTACATCAGAAAGTAAGACAATAAGGTAAAACATCCGGATCATACCCTGAGATAATCGGGACGAAGAAAGGATAGCAAGACTGGCTACTAAGACTCCCGTCTGATGGGGAACTTTCCTGCTTGGCAACAATGTTTTTGGCTTTTCTTCTGTCTCGACAATGGCTGCAATGGCCTACAGTGCCAGATGAAATTCCTCATCTTCACAAATCGTTCCGACTATTGGCCCACTGTTGTGTGCAGGCAACAGATTGTTCATCATATCAAGGGCTTCTTCATCCTTAAAACCAATTCTTTCAGCTTCAATCAAATCTTTAACTACCCTTTTGAGGGTCCAACAGTCCTTTGTATTGTGTCCCACTACTACAGAGTGGTATTCACATCTAGCATCAGCTGGGTACGCTGGGGACTCGGGGTTCAGCCGGTTCGGGGCCATTGACTACAATAGATCTAGCCTGATTAGCTTTTGGAACAAGCTTGAATACGATTCACCAATATGGGTGAACTGATTCTTTCTGAAAGGCTCTCTTGGTAGAGGACTGTATTGGGGATCATTTGATTGAGGATTATATGGAGCTTGGTAAGGATGGGCATTTTTGGGGGGGTAGAGCTCGGTTTTGTGCATAATGTTGTGGTCGCGAGTAAGGTTGCACGTTCATCACTGCACAGGGAGGTGGTGCCACGGCATAAACAATATCTTGAAAGGGATAATAGTGTAGTGGGACCATAGGAGGCACATATACTTGGTTGAATAACCTTCGGGACCCCCTCAAGTTGGAAGCCATCATGGCTCCTTCTTCTCTCCCATTTCCATTTATCAAACCATCTGAACCATTTTTAACATCTGGTGATGTGGCTTTAAAAGCAGCATGACTCAAGATTCGGCCCGTTTTTAAACTGTTTTCAACCATTTCCCCAATTTTGATAGCCTCAGCGAACGACTTTCCCACAGCAGACATCATGTTCTGGAAGTAGTTAACATCTTGGGCCTGCAGAAAGACCGTGACCATTTCAATTTCGTCTATTGGAGGCTTTACCCTGACAGCTTGCTCATGCCATTTGAAAGCATATTCGCGGAAGCTTTCCGCGGTTTTCTTTTTCAAATTGGACAAGGATTTTCTGTTGGGAGCGATGTCCACATTATATTGGAACTGGCGGACAAAATCTCAAGCCATATTGTCCCACACATGCCAATGAGTAATTTCTTGATCCGTATACCACTCAGAAGCAAATCCGGAGAGGCTTTCCGCAAAATAGGCCATTAGCAGCTCCTCTTTTCCACCAACACCCCAAGCTGGTTACAATATCGTTTCAGATGAGCGACTGGGACTCCGTACCCATCGTACTTTTCAAATTTTGGCATCTTGAAGCCAGCTGACAAGTGGACATGGGGAAACATACAGAGGTCAGAGTATGAGATACTCTTTTGGCCACTTAGACCTTGCATGTTTTACAAGATTTGTTCTAGGCTCTTCATCTTCCGAGCCATTTCCTCTTTCTCGGGATTTTTAACAACCTTTTCTTTCTCCACTGAGAGATCATATTGTGGAGGTTGAGTGAAAGAGTACGGGGTCACATATGTATTTCTGGTTGAAGCTACGGACCTTGAAAGATGAACATTGGAGGCAGTGCTCTTGAAGCCAGTGCCTGGGGGAGAACCACAGAAGGCATGCCAAGATCATTGGAGGGCATTGGAGGGCGCCCGCATGGGATGAGCGAGTTGGGCACAGGGGCATTGGTAACCTCACCTGACCTGGGAATCAATTCAGGGAACCCAGGGATTGCACTTGGCGGTTCCCTACCACTAGACCAGACGTCCCATATTTCCAATATGCAGAGATGCAACATCTTATTCTCTTCAGCAGTTGCTGATTATAGCTGCAGAATAGCCGATGTCGGGCTATCCTCAGGACCGATGATTGGTAGATTGCTTGTAGAGGCCATCTGCGCCTTTGGATCTTGTGAAGGAGGGGAGGCTAGACTACTAACAAAACCAACCACCAAAACTTGGCTAATTTGCACACGCAACAACCTTGTTAGTTTTGAGACATTTAACATATTGGAAATCGCACGTTGGGATGCAATGCACCTAACAGTTAAACGCTTCTACCATGTGTTTGAATGGTTGCATGTTTCATCCCGACCTTAACTAATTCTTCAGTATGTACCTCTTTTCTTTTATTTATGGCTCTATTTAATCACTCTTGATTTTCTCATTTTGTTTTTGCCGCTCTTTTATTTTGGCACTCTCTTTTCTTTTTTGTTTATTTCACTCTTTTATTTCTTGTCGCTCTCTCTTTTTTTCCTTTTTTTCACTCTTTTTTTTTCACTCAATTTTTCTTTCTCTTTTTTTTCAATTTATTTTCACTCAATTAATTTTAAGGCTATGATCGAATCCGATGGGGATTGCCTACGTATTATGACGCCGCATGAATCAGATTTTGCGTAGTTCGGGAAGATGAGGAACAAGGTAAATGAGGTAACACTTTTTTTTGACTTTTCGAAAGAAATGCTTTAAAATAAGAAAGAAAATATTTTTTTTTGGATTTTTGATTTTGATTTTTCTTTTATTTTTTTTTGAAAGATAGACTTCTAAAAATTTCTTATCTTTTGATTTGAATTTTGGGAATTTTAAACGTAAAAAAAAAAATATTTTTTTTTTGAATTTTTATTTATTTTCTAGAAGAACAGAAGTTACAGGTAGAATAGTAAAGTATTGGGTGGGAAGCACATGCTCCAAGCTTCTGAATAGTAAAGCATTGGATGAAAGATAAAACTCATAGAAAGAAGGGAATGTCTTCTGCAGTTTAGTGTTTTGAGAAAATGCCATCATGTTTTCCAAAACCCTTCCTTTTTTATTCTTTTTTTTCTTTTTATTTCATTCATTTCTTTATAATTTCCCACATAGTAATCTGAGCCTTTCATTGCACTCATATATAGAAAGTGTATACACTACTACTACTAACTAGTAATATATTATAACCCTATATGTATATGGGCTAATTATATGTCATTACGTTATTCCACTGGTAATTTTATATACATGTCACTTTAATCTGATAGAAAAAAAGTATTACTCTATCAGCTAACACTGAACAGAAATATGCTCTTTTCGTGATAAACGTGCCAAAACATTAAACGCCAATGGTAATAGGGATTGATAGGATTACCTTTGATTATTATTGTTGGACACAAAAATCATGTGAACTACATATATTGTTGAGTTTTTATTAGTCACGAGAAAAAATCTAAGGGCTCGTTGGTCACCGGGAGTTATATGAAAATTTGAATTTAAATTCGATCAGACCATAACATAATGGGATCAATTACTGAAAACTAACAAACTAAAAAAAATATAGCATATGATGCCACAATCCTCTTTAGTTCATTTATCCAATACTCATCAAATAATGAGAGCAATCAACATATATTGTTATGCTAGCATGAGGATGGACAAATCCGACAGAAGAATCATATAAAATGAGTAATGAAGTCACGATTTATCCGGAGTTCAATTCCTCTTAACTTAAACAGAATAAGTTCATGAACAAGCGAAATCCAGTAGGAATCATATGCAATTAAATTCAATTGTGTATAAAATTGTGCTAACCTTTCTTCAAAGCACAACTAAACATGATTCACAAAGCGAGTTTCCCATAAATCTTTATGCACTGTTTTGAAGTAAGAACAACAAGCAAACTGGACCGAAAGCCAAATAAATGCAAGATGCTTCAAATTAGAGCCAAGCACAGCAAGAAAATAGATCCTTTAGCAGCAATGACAGTACGGCGATCCACGGCTCAAAACCATTTTCAGAAACCTCAAGAAGAAGGAAGTCGAACTCCATTTTTAAGAATCAAAATCAAAGAAGAAGGAGATGGAATTTTGCATTCTAGGAGTGAAGGAGTGGAGAATAGGGAAAGTTGCGCTCGAAAAAAAGGGGGGAGGGGATATTTTGATTCTTTGATGTTAAAGAGAGAGAGTGAGAGACACGTTATTCTTTTTCTGGAGAGCTCCCCTCTGTTGAAGGTGAGCGACATTTCTGTATGTCTAAGAGAGAGGTTCGATCTTTTAGGGCTAAGGGAAAGGGGGTCTTTAAAGAAGGGATTGGGCCGGTTCGGGTCGGGTCACGATTTGGGCGCTGGTTTTGGATATGAAAACAACCCAATTTCAATTAAAGGCCCCTTTTTCAATTACATCTTTTTTTATTCCTATTTTCCTTTCCTCTCTTTTTTCTTTTCTTTTTAATTAAAAATCCTAAATTTAAAATCCTAAATTAATTTAAATTGAAAAATTTAACTAATTACCTAATTACAATAATCATAAAAAATTACTTAATCATACATTAAAAGAGAAAGATCACTAATCTAAACATCAAAAGGTAAAAAATGTAAAATGAGCTATTTTTATGATTTTAATTTTTAATATAACAATTAGTTAACTAATTGATCCTAAAAAAGTATAAAAACAAAAATCTAAATGGAATGCATGGTATTTTTGTATTTTTCGTGACTTTAATAAGAATTAAACGTGCATAAAAATGTATACAATTAATAAAAATTCTATAAATGGCAAATAATTAAAAAAATCTATTTTCTTTGATTTTTATCGGAGCAATTCATATAGGGAAAAACTCACGTGCTCACAAAAATAAGTAGAATTTTAAGTAATATGAGATAATTTTTAAATTATGCGGGTAATTGGTTAATTACCGGGTAACGGAACATTACCCAATTAACTAATAAGTGGATATAAATTAACAAAATAACACCCCAAAAGAAATGTAGCAGCCAACCACTTTCCAAACAATGACTCATGGTCACGTTTGGAGTAGGTGGCTACCTAGGGGTTAATTGTCATTTAATGAGTAGCTTACTACTTCCTTTTTGACAAGAGACAATAGATGTTCTTAATTAAAAAGTAAAAAATATTTTCCTAGTTCAAAACAATTCAAGGAAGAGAAGTCTAAATTAGTTCAAATAATTCAAAGTAGAGAAGTCCAAAATCCGTTCAAAACTATTCGGGGAGTAGAAGCTCATTTCGATAAAGAAAAATCCAAAGAAACAGAAGCTTATTTCGTTCAAAATACTTCAGCGTAATTCATCAAAGTTTTTGCGGTGACAAGAATACGGTGAAATCTTCACCAAGAATATTCTACGGAGTTTTTCCTACTCCAAGTATGTTAAGGCTATCCCTTCTTTCTTTTGGCATGGTCCAAATTATACAGAAGCAATGAGAAAATGCACAGTTTCCATAAATTACTCTATTCATAGAAATACTAGGGGTGTCTATATTCTTGATTCCCCATGAGAATTATTATTATCTTCTGTTCATGGGTCTTAAAATAGTACGCAGTTGAAAACGTTTATCCGGAAGGAATATTGAGATTATTACATATTTTTCATGCATTTCACCCATTTATACATGTGCATTGACCCATGATCGGATGGCGTTATATACGCGTATATGTGTAAATATATGTATATGAGATATGGGAAAAGGTTACGGCATTATATGCGCACCACCACCTGATCAGTTGGTATATATTGATTATGTTGCCCACACTGGCCGAGATGATATGATGGCATGCCCTCAATGGCTTGATGATATTATGTACACCCATACCTATGCATGATATGACATTTGTACGCACGTGCATAACATTATAAATGTTTCAGAATTTACAAAGTTATTCAGATTTACATATGGATTTCTTTATTCCATGTTTCATCTATGTCATTTATGTACTGATTTTCATGCCTTACATACTCAATATATTTTTCGTACTGATGCCCTATTTTACGGGGCCTGCGTTTCATGCCTGCAGGTGCAGGTAGGCAAGCTGACAGTCCCCCTTCTTAGGATCCCTGATCAGCGAGAGTTGGCGTGCTCCACTTGATCCGGAGTTGCTTTTGATATTGGTACGATATGTTGTGTGTGTATATATATATATATATATGGGTATGACATGGCTCAGTCTCGTCTTTGTATAGTTATATTTCTATTAGATGCCTGTAGACAGTATGTCTAGTTGGATAGTATGTGGCCTTGCCGGCTTCCAGTTCTGAGTTATATAATTGTCTATAGAAGTCTTGTCGGCTCGCCCTACGTATGTTGTACATATATGTGTATGTATGCCTTTTTGGGTAGATTTCCTTAATTTACATTATTCTCGTAATTCAGCAAATGTTATTCAGGTTTACATCTAAGATGTGTGCTTAAGGGTGTTTGAAAGGTAGGACTCGGACACCCCTCGCGGCCCATCAGTCTGGGTCGTGACACTTTCAGCCAGCCAAGAATGATAGGTTCAGCAAGACCTCAATACTTATCAAAATAACACATAGGCAGCCACATATTGAAAACATTAGGGGAGAATCAAATTTGCAGGATTGACAAAGATTATCGTACAAGGGTACATAATACCAAACAAGCTTAATAGGGCACTAACTTAAGAAGTTTGAAGCTTAAAGGTCAAAATCATGCCAGGGATTCATCAATAATATCATAAAACAAAACAGTTCAAATATGGCAGGGAAACACAAGTTGAGATAATTGTTCTAAAATCTTAGGTAATTACTAAGGGGATATGGAACCCAGTGATTCAAAGACATGCTGAGTGACACACAGGTTATAATACATTACAAATGTGAGGTATTCATATTACAAATTTAGGACAGAGCAGTAAAGCAAGTTCATGTTAAATAGCAAGTGTAGACATTCAAACATCAACATAGTAGACTGATACGAACTTAAGAGAGTCTAAATCATTCAGGTGAAGCATGTTCAAATAACATATATTAGAATTGGCAGCTATTAGGTAAAATTAAACACTAAAGAGATTCAAAACAGGTGTGAAACTAACAAGGCCACACACATGTCACGACCCCAGTTCGCCCACCGTGAACCAACGTGACGACACCTAGTCTCTACAACTAGGTAAGCCTAACAAGTACGCAAAATAAATAGAAAACTTGCAGAAAAGTAAATAAAAGCCAAGATTACCCAAAAGAAAATGATATATAAAATGTCGCTCGGCATATACATCTCAATATATCAATAATCCTACAACACTATCCCAAAATCCGGAAACTCACGGGAACACAAGCTAGAAGAAATACAGTAAAGTGCTCTAATCCCCAGAATGTCTGCATCAATAGTAAGATAGAAAGGCTAACACTACAGGATACAACAAAGATAGAGACTCATTGGTCTGCGGACGCGGCAGATGTACCTCGAAGTCTCCGAAAGATCCCCCTTCCTCAAGGGTGATAAGACTAGGTAGAGGTACCTGGATCTGCACATGAAAAACATGCGCAGAAAGGGCATGAGTACACCACAGTGGTACTCAGTAAGTGCCAAGCCTAACCTCGGTCGGGTAGTGACGAGGAAGGTTAGGGCCCTACTGAGATAAGTAATAATAAAAATGACAGGTTAAGATAATCAGTATAATTGAGAATCTACAGTAAGAGTCTATACAGGATGATAAGAGTACAATAACGGAAACAGAAATAAATGCAAAACACAAGGAAACACCGCTCACAACAAGGATGATAACCGGGGATCTCTTGGTATCCCGAGGATCTCTTGGTATCCTCAATATATACACTAGGGATCTCTTGGTATCCTGAGGATCTCTTGGTATCCTCAATATAAGCCAGGGATCTCTTGGTATCCTGAGGATCTCTCGGTATCCTCAACACACTTGCCAGGGATCTCTTGGTATGCTGCACCTCAGTCCAGATCATAAATACGTGTAGGGGATCTCCTGAGAGGTCGTCCCGTAGTCCCAAATTAAAACACACACAGCAGCAACTCAAAAACATTAAAATAAATGCTAAGTCGTAATAAGTAAACAGTTAATTCTAGCCTAACATGCTTCACGTAATGCAATTAAGGCAATTTAAGCAAATAGACAATTAAATCAACTAAGCATGCTTTCCTAAACTAACACAGGCTAAGTTTGCAAGTAGAATAAAAACATGTAAGAAAGCAACTCAGTGTGAATACTTAAAGTAAAACCGGATTTTTCAACAATTAGCTCAAGTACGCACTCGTCACTTCACATACAAGGCATTTCAATTATCAAATATCATATCCTAAGGGGAAGGTCCCCCACACAAGGTTAGACAAGCCACTTACCTCGAACCGGCTCAAAAATCAACTCGAAACCACGCCTTTGCCACGAGTATCCGACTCCAAATGGCCCAAATCTATTAAATTCAATTGCATATTGTAAATAACACCTCATGTAACCGATTCTACAATTAAATTCTAAGCTAATACGCGAAATTAGGTAAAATAACCAAAACGCCCCTCGGGCCCACATCTCGGAATCGAGTAAAATTTATATTTTCAGAATCCTCTCACTCTCACGAGTCTAACCATTCAAAATTATCCCAATTCGATGTCAAATACCCAATCCAAACTCTATCTCTTGGTCTAAGAACTTTTCCCCCAATTTTTACCAAAATTCCGAAATTAAAGGATGGATTCAAGTGTAGATTCATGGAAATTAGTCTAAATCGAGTAAGAATCACTTACCTAAGTCGCCCAGGTGAAAATCCCTTCAAAAATCGTGATCTCCCAAGATCCCAAGTCCAAAATATGAATTATGGTCTAAACCCTCGATTTTGGGTTTTTAAATTCTTCCCAAGGATTTCCTTAATCGCGATCGCGTAAGGCCAGTCCCGATCACGAAAAGCAAAATTCACGCACCTCAGATTACTCTATGCGAACGTGGAACCCCGTCCGTGAACGCGATGCTCTAACTCCCTCAACCTACGCGATCGTGGTTGACTCCACGCGACCGCGTAGAGAAATGATTGACCAAACCTATGCCGCCTTATTTCTTCTTCAGGAACGCGACCTAGCCCACGCGTTCGCTATTTAACCTTCCTCATATCTACGTATTCGCATCCACTTTCAAGAGAACGCGAAGGGCAAAATTCCCTCAGCCTCTCCTAAGCCTTCGCGATTGCGATACTCTCCTCGCGATCGCGATGAAGAAATGTCTGCGACAGCTGAACCTGCAATTCTGCAATTTTTTAACAACTCAAAATGATCCGTTGAGCATCTGAAACACACCCGAGGCCTCCGGGACCTCAACCAAAACTGCCAACCTACCTTAAAACATCATTCAAACTTGTTCCAACCCTCAGAGCGCTTCAAACAACATCAAAACACCTACTTTTCATCGAATTCAAGATTAAAATTTTTCAAAAACTCTAAAAACATATTTTTGATCAAAAAATCTACCAACCCTCGTCCGAATGAACTGAAACTTTGCACACACATCCCAAATGACATAACGGAACTACTGCAACTCTCGGAATTCCATTCCGACCCTCGGATAAATATCTCACTAACGAACTGGAAACTTCCAAAATTTCAACTTTCGGCATTTCAAGCCTAAATTAGCTACGGACCTCCAAAATACAATCCGAACATGCTCCTAACCCCAAAATCACCCAACAAAGCTAATAGAACCATCAGATTTCCATTCTGAGGCTTTATTCACACTATTCCGACTACGGTCAACTTTCCAACACTTAAGCTCTCATGTAGGGACTAAGTGTCCCAAAAACTCTCCGAAACTCAAAATTGAACATCCCGACAAATCAAATTAGCAGAATTAAACTTGGGGAAAGCAGTTAATTGGGGATCGGGGCGTTAATTCTTAAGACAACCGGCCGGGTCATCACATCCTCCTACAATTAAACATTTTTTCGTGCTCGAACGAGCATAGAGACATACCTAAAGTAGTGAAAAGATGAGGGTAACGGCTGCCCATATCCTGCTCGGTCTCCCAGGTCGCCTCCTCGACCAGCTGACCCCGCCACTTGACCTTCACTAATGCAATGTTCTTTGACCTCAACTTTCTAACCTGCCTATACAATATTGCCACTGGCTCCTCAACATAGGATAAATCCTTGTACAACTGGACTGAACTGAAATCCAACACGTGCGACGGATCCCCGTGATACCTATGGAGCATCGAAATATGAAATAACGAATGAACTCCTACCAAGCTAGGAGGTAAGGCAAGCTCATAAGCAACCTCCCCAACAAGCCTCAATATCTCAAAAGGGCCAATAAACCTCGGACTCAACTTCCCTTTCTTCCCAAATCTCATAACGCCCTTCATAGACAAAACCTGAAGCAGAACCCGCTCTCCAACCATATAGGAAATATCATTAACCTTCCGGTCCGCATAGCTCTTTTGTCTGGACTAGGCTGTACGGAGTCTATCGTGAGTCACCTTAACCTTCTCTAAGGCATCCTGAACCAAATCTGTGCCTAATAGTCTAGCCTCACTCGGCTCAAACCAACCCACCAGAGATCTGCACTGCCTACCATATAAAGCCTCATATGGTGCCATCTGAATGCTGGACTGATAGATGTTGTTGTAAGAAAACTCTGCCAATGGCATGAACTGATCCCAAGACCCTCCAAACACAATCACACACGCACAGAGCATATCCTTAAGAATCTGAATAGTGCGCTCAAACTGTCCGTCTGTCTGAGGGTGAAATGTTGTACTCAACTCTACCCGAGTGCCCAACTCCCGCTGAACGACTCTCCAAAATCGTGATGTAAACTGAGTACCTCTATCTGAAATAATGGAGACTGGAATACCATGCAGATGAACAATCTCTTGAATATAAATCTCCGCCAACCGCTCCGAAGAATAAGTAGTACACATAGGAATGAAATGAGCGAACTTGGTCAGCCGATACACAATCACCCAAATAGCATCACACTTCTTCAAAGTTCGTGGGAGTCCAACTAAAAAGTCCATGGTGATCCGCTCCCACTTCCTCTCTGGAATCTCTATCTGCTGAAGTAACCCACCCGGTCTCTGGTGCTCATACTTCACCTGTTGACAGTTGAGGCACCTAGATACAAATCCAACTATATCTTTCTTCATCCGCCTCCACTAATAGTGCTGCCTCAAATCCAGATACATCTTTGCGCACCCGGGTGGATGGAATACCGTGAACTATGGGCCTCCTCTAGAATCAACTCTCGCAGCCCATCAACATTGGGCATACAAATCTGACCCTGCATCCTCAATACCCCATAATCCCTAATGGTCACATCTCTGGCATCACCGTGCTGAACCTTGTCCTTAAAGACCAACAAATGAGGGTTATCATACTGCCACTCCCTGATACGATCAAATAAGGAAGACCAAGAAACCATTCAAGCTAGAACTCGACTGGGCTCCGAAAGATCCAATCTCACAAATTGGCTGGCTAAGGCCTGAACATCCATCGCCATAGGCCTCTCTGATGCTGGTAAATATGCCAAACTACCCAAACTCTCCGCACAGTGACTCAAGGCATCAGCCACTACATTGGCCTTGCCCAGGTGATACAAAATAGTGATGTCATAATCCTTCAGCAACTCCAACCACCTCCTATGGTGCAAATTTAGATCCTTTTGCTTGAACAAATACTGCAAGCTCTGATGGTTAGTATAAATCTCATAGGGAACCCCATATAAATAATGGCGCCAAATCTTTAGGGCGTGAACAATGGCAGCTAACTCAAGGTCGTGAACAGGGTAATTCTTCTCTTGTATCTTCAACTGTCTGGACGCGTAAACAATCACCCTACCGTCCTGCATCAACATCGCTCTAAGGCCAATCATCGAAGCATCATAATAAACCGTATAAGATCCTAAACCTGAAGGTAATACCAAAATTGGGGCTATAGTCAATGCTGTCTTGAGCTTCTGAAAGCTCGCCTCACACTCTTCCGTCCACTGAAATGAAGCACCCTTTTGGGTCAATCTGGTCATAGGGGCTACAATTGATGAAAACCCCTCCACAAAACGACGGTAGTAACCCGCCAAACCAAGGAAGTTGCAGATCTCTGTAGCTGAGGATGGCCTGGGCCAACTCTATATGGCCTCTATCTTTTTCGGATCCACTTGAATACCCTCACTCGATACCACGTGGCCTAAGAATGCCACTGAATCCAACAAAAACTCACATTTTGAGAACTTAACATATAACTTCTTCTCTCTCACTGTCTGAAGCTGAGTCCTCAGGTGCTGCTCATGATCTTCCAAACTCGGGGAATACACCAGAATGTTATCAAAAAAGACAATGATAAAAAAGTCAAGATATGGCCGGAATACACTATGCATCAAATGCATAAAAGCTGCTGGGGCATTGGTCAGCCCAAATGACATGATAAGGAACTCGTAATGACCATACAATGTCCTGAAAGCAGTCTTCGGGATATCTGGTTCCCGAATCTTCAACTGATGGTAACCTGAGCGTAAATCAATCTTAGAAAACACCCGTGAACCCTGAAGCTAGACAAACAGATCATCAATACTAGGCAAAGGATAACGGTTTTTCATGGTAACCTTGTTCAACTGGCGATAATCAATACACATACGCATAGAACCATCCTTTTTCTTCACAAACAAGAGAGGATCACCCCAAGGTGAAACATGGGGCAAAATAAAACCCTTATTAAGAAATTATTGCAACTGATCCTTTAACTCCTTCAACTCAGGAGGAGCCATACGATACGGAGGGATAGAAATGGGCTGAGTGCCCGGCAACAGATCAATGACAAAATCGATATCTCTATCAGGCGGCATGCCTGGAAGATCAGCTGGAACCACATCGGGATAATCACGTACTACTGGGATTAAATCAACATAAGGGATATCAATACTGACATCTCTCATATAAGCTAGGTAACTGCCACACCCCTTCTCAACCATACGCTAAGCCTTAAGGAAAGAAATAACTTTACTGGGAGTGTGATCTAAGGTACCTCTCCACTCAACACGTGGCACACCTAGCATAGCCAGCATCACAGTTTTGGGGTGACAATCAAGAATAGCATAATGGGGTGACAACCAGTTCATGCCCAAGATAATGTCAAAATCAACTATAATGAGTAACAATAGATCGGCTCTAGTCTCAAAACCACTAAGAGCAACCAAACACGACCGATAAACGCGGTCTACAACAAGAGGATCTCCCACAAGAGTAGAAACATAAATAGGGGAACTCAAAGAATCTCGGGATACACCCAAATACGGAGCAAAATAAGAAGATACATAAGAGTAAGTGGAGCCTCGATCGAATAGAACCGATGCATCTCTGTGACAAACCAGTATAATACTTGTGATGACAAAATCGGAGGCAACAACCTCGGTACAGGCAGGAAGAGCATAGTATCTGGCCTGGCCTCCCCCTCGAGGGTGACCTGTACCTCCCCGACTTCCACCTCTAGCTGGCTGAGCAGGTGGGGTAGCAGCTGGAGCTGTAATCAAAGCTTGAGAACTTTGCAGGGCATGCCGTGGCTGAGAAGTATGTGGAGGTGCAATCCTCCCAAGTCTAAGGCAATCCCTCACCACGGGGCGTGTGTCACTATCACACCTCCTTTTTACACACTCGAAGGTAGCATAAGGGTGTTTTTCCAATTTAAGTGACATTATTCGAAATGGGATTAATTATTCATTATTGTTCAGAGTCGCCACTTGGGATGGTTTGTTTTCTAGTATCCCAAGTCACCGGTTTATTTTTAAATCCCAAATCGAGGAAGATTTCGAATTTCCTTTTGAAGTCTGCAAACCAGAAATTCTGAGTAAGGAATTATGTTAACCCGAGGGAAGGTGTTAGGCACCCCCAAATTCCGTGGTTCTAGAACGGTCGCTTAAATTATCATAATTAGCCTATTATCTGATTTTAAAACATGTTTTAGCTTACAGTAAAATTTTAAATTATTAACCACTTTTAATTAACTTTTAGAAAGATTCAATATTATCTAAAACACGTCTTTGAACCACGCTACATGAAATGCACTCGCGGTCCACGACAGTTTTTATTTAACGTTGTTGATATTTAGATTTGGGTCACATGAAATGCACACCCGAGTTTAAGGAAATTAATTTAAATAGCGCGCCTAAAGCAATTACGCACTTTCAAGTTTGCGAGGGCCATGGATGATTTAATTTATTTATGGCAGACCTCAAACCTTTTTCTTTAAGTGTTATTCCTGAATCCAATCTTATGAGGGCCATGGATTATAAAATTTGTTTAGAATGACACGCCTCAAATTATTTCAAAGGGTTTTATTATTCGAAGTTATTATAATCGGATCACATGAAATGCACCCCCGAATTATGGAATTAGGCATCGTAGCTATGTCACGCGAACCATACCCATAGTCACAATGGTTTATTAATCGCGCCTAAAGCAAGCTATGATGTTCATGAATTAATTCTTAAACTATTTTTTTGAGATTATTGTGGGGCCATTAATTATGGACTAGATTTGTGGAGAACAATTTTAGCACAATCCTAACCGAAACTACTAACGTAAAGTAAAAGAAAACTATAATCTTATTAATTTTATTTCTAATCGTATGGAATGGCTCAAGCATTTAAGAACAGGATATGAAACCAAATTTCTAGCATAAGCTTCTAAACATGATAAGAAAAGATCACTCTATCTAAACTTGAATGGATCGAACCTATCCAAACAAATCTACTCACATTATAAAAATATATACTCCATTCAAACACAGTTACATAAGTAGTATCAATACAGTTCGTGGTTCACTTGATCTAAAGTCCATGAATGAAATTGTTATGCTAACAAGTCACTAACGATCATCTCCTTTGTGACAACAAATTGTTAAGAACATTTAGCTTAGCATCACACATCTTAAAAATAATTAGTCCCACTTATACATTTATTGCTCTTTACTTGACTGTTTCCCTACATAACCTGATGTGAGCTCTTCATTAAACAATTCCTGATCTATTTTCTCATTATTCCATAAACTATCTTAATTATCAAACAAATCAGCAGGCATTAGAAGAATCTTATTAAAACTCAACTAGACCTACTGGATAATTTTCGTGATAGCAGTAACCTCAAACAACAGGTAACACAACTTTAACCCATCAACAATTAAGTCATCTTATTAAAAACAAGTTATCAGAAGGCCAAGACAAGTAGACAAATCGAAACGAACATGCTAACAAATGCAACTACGATTTCATTACAAAAAAAACAAATTCAAACTTATAGGTCTAGTTGAATACCTGACTGTGCAGGAATTAACTTGGAAAATCAAATAAAGTTTGGAAAAAGTCATTGGAGCTCAACAGAAGCAGAATCAGCAGAGAATAACGGCAATCCATAACAAATTTGATCCTCGGCATCTTTGTAACCCATGGAAGAAGATCGAAATTTTAAAACTCTAACTTGTTGAACCTTTTGTATTTCCTAGAATTCCTAAAGCTTTCAGATCTTGATTTTAAAATCTCTGAAATTGAATTCTGTTCTTTTTAGCTCTTTTTGTATGTGTGATTTTGTGAAGGGAGCTAAAAATCAGAGAGGAGGCTGCTCATTTTTGGTGGTTGTTTGGAATTGTTTCATTTGCAATTTGAAGCATGATTTTTGGGGTGTTTCGAAGAAGAAAAATGGAAAAAAAATGGAGATGAAGCAACCGAATTCCAGATGCGACGTTCATCGTGAAAGATAAAAAAATGGCATGTTTATTCTTAGGTGTGTGTGTATTGAAGAAGCTGAAGAACGCAAAAAGGGGGAAGATATTTTTAGGTCCGCCATTTTATTTTGGAGTTGGAGTCTAGGTCTAGGAATTGGAAACTTATGGTAGGGTTTCTATAATTGAGTATTTTATATGGAAGTGGGAAAGGATGATGGCCATTGGATTAGAAGGAAATAGAAGGTTAGGATTAAATATTGCACTTAAATGGGCTAATGTGTTGGGAAGAATGGGCCAAGGGTAATTGGGTTGGACCATGTCTTTTTTTTTGTGTTTCAGTTTTGGGCTAAGAAGACTCCAAAAATTGTTAATTAAAACCATAGCTAAATTCTCTTAATATGAGATAACTATACTACATGATGCAAAAAATAAATTCTAATTAATTAAACTATGCTATAATAAAACATGAAACTATTACATATTCTTTTTTGTATTTTTTAAGATTATATAAAGATAAAATTAAGGTACTATTTTAGACAAAAAAAAGAAAACTTCTGCCCCAGTTTGGTGCTAGGCGCATCTGTGAGTGTTAATTGAATCATGTTACCAGAAAATCTCAAAGAATTTTAAAAGCTAGATCCCATTATCCACGAGGGTCCTGAAAACTCCTAGTTATATGACAGTTTTTAAATCTAAGTTATATTTTCTAAAGGTACGACTTCCACTAAATCTTGTTATCTATGAAGACCTTAAAACTAAATCCCATTATCCAGGAGGGTCCTGAAATTTAAAATCAAATCTCATCTTAAGGGTGAAAATTTCAGAGCTAAATTCAACTTTCTAACAGTGAAACTTATGCTAAATCTTAGCATCTAAGGGAGGTATTAAACTAAGTCCCATTATTCAGGAGGGTCCTTCAAATTTCAAATTGAATCATATCCTAAGCATGAAAACATCAAAGCCAAACTTATATTTCCTTAAGGTAGAGCCTAGCTAGATCTTGTTACTCATGAATGTTTTGAATTTTAACTAAGTCTCATTGTCCAGGAGGGTCCTGAGAATTTTTAAGATTAATCCCATTATCCAGGAGGGCCCTGGAATTTTTAAAATTAAATCTCATTATCCAGGAGGGTCCTGAAAATTTAAAACTAAATCTCATTATCCAGGAGGGTCCTGAGAACTTTTAAAATTAAATCCCATTATCCAGGAGGGTCCTGAAAATTTTAAAATTAAATACCATTATCCAGGAGGGTCCTGAAAACTTAAAAACTAAATCCCATTATCCAGGAGGGTCCTGAGAACTTTTAAAATTAAATCTCATTATCCAGGAGGGTCCTGAAAACTTAAAAAACTAAATCTCATTATCCAGGAGGGTCCTGAAAATTTTAAATTAAATTTGTTTGGTGCTTGCCTTTCCCTAGCGGAGGATTTCTCCGGAACAACCGAAATTTTCTGCCCCTGTTTCAAATCAAAGAAAAATCTTGTCAGGTTAAAATATGGTGGTTGGTTTGTGGCCTTGACTTTGAGGGAGGTTGCTCCTTCACTTCTCATAATAACTGATTTCCACCCGAAGACCTTGCTTGTTCCTTGACTAATCACTTTCTCTGCCATCCTTATCACAGAAAATACCTCTTCTCCGTTCAGACCCAATACCCTCTATATGTTGCATTACTTATGAATTGACATTTACCAACCTTTGTGTCTCACATGAATCCCAAAGCACGTCAATTACCGTCCACTCAATGTGCATGCTGTTCTTTCCTGGCTTAACCCACCGACATTGGCCTTGAGGTCTATTGCTCCTTCACTTGCCATGATAACTTTGATTTCTGCTTGAAAACCTTGTTTGTCACTGGTTAACCACTTTCTTTGTTAATCTTATCACAGAAAATACCTTTGATCCGTTCACCCTACACCCTCTATCTGTTGCATTGTTCATGAATTGATATATACCAAACCTTTGTGTTTCACCAAAAATACCTTTGATTCGTTCACCTAACACCCTCCATCTTGTTGCATTATTCTTGAATTGATATGTACCAAACCTTTGTATTTCATAAGTATCCCAAAGCATGTTGATTATTACCAGCTCAATGCGCTTGTTGTTCTTTTTTTACTTATGACATTTGATGTGTTAGCCAGACCCCGTTTTGTGCAATTGGATAGCTGGTGGCAAATTTTGAAGTCATTTCTCACTTATTCTAACCACACAGACTCAGGAAGAGGAAGTAAATAAGACAAAAAGGAACGGAGTAAAAGACAATGAAAAGAGATGATTCCTAACAAGAAAACTACAAAGTAGAAATCCATCAGATGTGGACACCAACTCTAAAGACTATGACATGCACCTATGGCCTATTCTATCAAGCAGGTCTGATGTTCAACTCCTATTATACCACAAACCATGAAAATGGGCTTCCATGCTCCAATTATCCAATCTAATTCACAATCCTTATTCGACATGTAGTGCCCGAGGGGTTTTCACCCTTAAGCCTCTCTCGTTTTGTTCTTTTTCTCAACTTACAGTTGCCTCAAGCTGCCCGTGAAAGTTTTCACCAATAAAACTCTCTCATTTTTTATTTCTCTCTGCTTTCATCGCCTTACAGTGCCCGTGAAGGTTTTAACGAATAAGACTCTCTCATTTTGACTTCTCTCAGCTCCTGTCGCCTTACGGTGCCTAGGAGGGTTTTCACCGATAAGACTCTCTCATTTTTATTATTTTTCCTGCTTGGACCAGAGTTTTGCCCCTAATATGAATCGCCTCTATTTGCTCGACCTGGCATATCTCTAAGACTGATTAGAAGGTCTTTCTTTGGACCGTAACGTGGGCTTTTGGACGAGATTAGAAAGAAAAGGTATAAAAGGCTCAAAACAATTCAAATGGATTCAAAATTACAACTTTCAGAATCAGATTTCCTACAGAAACCACAACTTCTACCCCAGTTTCTTGCTTGGAGAGTATTGGATTTTTATTTCGATGAGACCGAACCGTGAGGCTGCCTACGTATCCTTAAAAGGAATCAGGTCGAACGTAGTTCATGACGTAGAAATTGCTTTGTTGTTGTGATTTTCTTTTCTGTTTTTCCTCTTTCTTATCTTTCCTTTCTTTCTTCCTTATTTATTTTTGTTGTTTTGTTGTTTTGTTGTGGTTGTTTTTTTTCCTTCTCTTTTTTTCTTATTTCTTCTTTCTTTTTTTTTCTTTTTTTTCTCTTTTCTTTTCTTTTTCTTCTCTCTTTTTCCTTTACTCATCTTTCACGCTTGCGTTTCTGATCTTTGCTACTGATTTCGAAAGAGGGGTATGAAAGAAAATAGATAAGGCTCAAAGGGGTAACGAAGGATAAAGTGTTTAGATAGTAGAACAAAATGCCTGCGTCATTCTAATCTCCAAAACATGCGAAGTGCAAACTACACAATTAAACAAACTAAGGAAAATCTTTGTAACATCTTTTGATTGCACTATACTTGATAATCATTTCCATGGATTCGCCTTCTACATCTGTTAGTTACCAAGCCCCATTGGACAACACCCTCACTCTCATTACCACGAACGCCCCCCTACAAATTTGGGGCAAACTTGCCATTATCTTCACCTGATGCAGCATGATGCATTTAAATAGTTTATTTTTATGTTCTACCTGCCCCAGTTTAACATAATTCGGGCTTGAAGTGATCTCAAAATGCCTTTACTTATTTCCCTCAAATGTCCTTACATCTTCAACATTGTTTCATTGCTTCGTGATTAAACTGACTTTTAAAACCAGGCTGAGAGTTACGCGTGCATGTCATGTCACTAGAGTCAACAGGAAAAGAACTATAAAAAGAAAAGAGAACTAAAAGAAAATGACTAGAATTAACAGAAAACATAAAATTGCATTAGATAGATGGTGAAAGGGTTTGGACAACAAAAAAAATAAACAAAACTGGGGTTACAAACCTAGACAACACTAAACGGGCTATTATGACTAAACAAACTAAGCAAAATAAAAGGATAGAAGGGTTTGAGTCACAAGACAATATCCGGATTACAACCATGAAATAACCTGGAGAGCAGAAATGACAACAAAATAAACCACCAAAACTCCTCCCTGGAAAACCAAGAAAAGAGCATCTTTCCAATCATCAAACTCAACATATTAGCCACTGACTTCTGCATCAACAATGTTAGGACCTTCACAAGCCTCCATCACATTGCTCTGAACCGATTGTCTTTGGGTTCCCTTTGCCTGCTCATTCATAGGATCAACCTCTGATAGCGCTGAAAGCTTCGTAGCACGTAGACCTCCAAGGATCCCAGAAGAATTCTCACATTCCTTTTCAAAATAAATCATACCCACCATATGCATCTCATTATGCACAGGTGACAGACTTTGGCTAGTGTCTGCTGCATCTGGATTTTACACGACAATGTCGCCTGCATCAATAAGCTTCTGAATTGTGTTCTTCAGATTCCAACACTTCTCTATGTCATGCCCTGGGGAATCCGAGCAATATGCGCACCTTTGAGAAAAATCAAACTTCTTTGGAAGAGGGTCTGGCATTTTTATCTGGGTCGGCTTCAACATGTCCAATATCCTTAGCCTCTGGAATAGACTGGCATATGACTCTCCCAATGGAGTAAAGGTCTTCTTCTTCCATAACCTCTCATTCTTAAAGGCTTGATTGGGCCGGAAACCTAATCCAATGGGGTTTCGGTAGGCTCATGGGGGTAGATAGGCATTTTGTGGAGCTAGGTACTGGGAGAGTTATGTACGACTTTGGGAGTTCTGTGAAGAGAAATGGGATTGGGGAGGATCATCTGGTGCATAAGGATATCCACTAGGACGATGTCGAGGCTGGAAGTATTTATCAGGAAAGCTCATTGGATCATCTTCTCTATTTCTCTTTCTTCCACCTAAGCTTACTAGGATGTTCTGAATGTTTTTCGAACAACTTATGATTTTACTTGACTTGATTCCCTCTTCTATTAGCTCCCCCATTCTCAACACATCATTGAAATGCTTCCCTAGTGTCGGGATCAAATGACTGAAGTAGGTGGGCCCCTGGGCTTGTAAGAAAAGCTCAACCATTTCTTCTTCACCAATCGGGGTATTGACTCGAGCAGCTTGCTCCCTCCATCTAAGCCCAAACTCTCTAAAGCTTTCCTCTGGCTTCTTTCCTATCCTAAATATGGAGGAGCAGTCTGGGGTAACGCTTGATTTGTATTGAAAGTATTGAAAAAAATCATGATCCATGTCACCCAATGTAGGCCACTTACCAACATCTTGACGAGCATGCCAGTCCAAAGCTGCCCCAGTCAGGCTCTCACTGAAATATGCCATCATCAAGTCATCTTTCTCTCCAACACCTCTCATTTCACTGCAATAAACCTTCAGGTGAGTCACCGGATCCCCACACCCATCATACAAGTTAAATTTTGGCACTTTAAACCCCGCGGGCAGGCGAACGTCAGGGGACACAGACAAATCCTTGTAAGCCATGCTTCCCTGGTCTCCCATTCCTTGCTTGTTCTTTAAGGTCTGTTCTATGCCTTTCATCCTCTTGGGTTCCCCATCTTTCCCTTTTCTTCCTGTGAACCTTTCATTTTCAATATGAGGCTCATCCCTTGGGCCCTGTTTGTATGAGTAGGGAACCTTGTGGGCAACCTTTGAGGGGTAATATTGGGCATCATGAGCTTGGAGATAAGCAGGTGGATCTGGAGAGTATGGAGGATCATCTGGCATTGTGTCCGGAGTTTGGGTAAGGGCAGCATCTAGGAAGCTAGGTGGCGGCGGGGGTGGCGCCTTCCCAGTCATCCAAGCCTAATAAATGTCAACCATGTGTTGTTTTAACATCTTTACCTCTTCAACCAACCCATTGTCCTGTTCAACCAACTGTTTTCGAGCGCTGGTATCAACCAACTCAGTTCTGTTGTTGTCTGTCATTGCCTTTGACTTTATGTTGTAGAGAAGAGTTACCACTGTAAAACCACAAACCAACCACCCTTCTTTTATGAATATAACAAAATGAAGACATCATGTTAGCATTAGAGCATTTAACATAAGATAATCTCACTTTATGTGCAATGCACCTAGCCGCAGTTATCTGTTCTAAAATGACTTCGAGGATACAAAGGTCAGTTGGCATCATCCCAATTTGTTTATTTCAACCTCTCTTTTCTTTGCTTTTCTAGAATTTGTTGGCTTGCCCATTTTCCTTCATTTCTCTTTTTTTAAACATCACCCTTTCTTTCTCTCATATCTCACATCCCGCAATTCTACCTCTTTTTTTCTCTTTTTTTCCTTTTTTTAATAAAACAAATGATTTGATCGAACTCTATATAGGTTACCTACGTATCATGACCCCACATGAATCAGATCTTTGCGTAGTTCTGGCAAAGAGAATAAAGGAAACAAACTAACATTCTCTTTTTTTTTCTTTTTTTTTTTACCTTAATGACTAATCCGATGACAAAAGAGAAATAAAAGAAGCAAAATCCTTTTTTTTGAATTTTCTAGACTTAATGTTCTATAACCTATTCTAAACTCAAGCTTAACGGATTTCTTTCTTTTTCTTTTCTTTTTGGAAACAAATACTGTATTGAGGAAAAATCGTAGAAAAGAAAGATATATTTTTTTTGACTCCTTTTTTTCTGAATTTTCATTTGATATCCCTGAAGAAAAACTTCGTAACGAGAAATGAAAAAGATAAACACTGTTTTTTGGATTTCAATTTTTAATTACCTAAAAGAGATATTTTAAAAATAAACAGAAGATAAGGTATATTATTTCTTCTATGTACGATGTCCTAATGTTCTTGTAAAAAAATAAAAAATAAAATTTTCTATTTTTCATTAATTCCCCAAAGAAGAACCTCAAAAGAAAATCTTTTTTTGGATTTTTGGAATTAATACCTTAAAGAAAACTTTTTAAAGAGGTACTAAAAGAAAATTCTCTTCTTTTTTGGATTTTTAGTCTTAATATACTAAGGGAAATATAAAAATAATTATTTTAAGTTCTAGGTATTAATTGTCTAAAGGAAAAGCCACCTCAACTGATTTTTTTTTCAATTTCTAGGAGTAGTGTTTTTAGAGAAAATTCTAACGGAAATATAAAAACGCAAAATATATTTTTTGGATTTTGATTCATAATACATTTTCAAAGACAAAAAGGGAAATAATAACAAAATACTGACAAACTTAACTAGACTATGACAGACTCAAGAAAATCAACTAAATGACTGAATACTACTATACAAGACTAGAAAGTAAAACATGAACAATAGACTCAAAAATATAAAATGGCTCCTCGAGCAGCTCCTGATCCTAGGGTATCTGCCATGCTCAAACTCTGGTAAGTAAATCCCCACCTATATAAGAAAACTTAAACCAACACTATGTGAGACAATAACATTCCCTACTAGACACATGCAAGACCTGATTTAGGCTATTTTTGCAAAATGGCTTATTTGGCCAAAAGATGGCTAGAAGTGCAAAATTTGGCTAAGACCCCGCAAAGCCAAGAACCTAAGATTTACTAGGAAGACCGGACCCTCTGTGGGTTGCTTGTGTATCACGCCCCGAAAAACGAGAATCAAATATGTGTAGTTTGAGCAGATTGGATACGGGCGAGAATTAAAAAAATAACTAATTTAGAGAAAACATATTTTTTGTCTTTTAAAAAATGATGAGACATGTAACTTTTTTTTGGATTTTTATTCTTTTTGTTTTATTTTCTGATTTACGAAAAATGATGAAAAAGTGCAAAATCTCTTTTTTGAATTTTCAAGCTCTTTTTTTTAGCAAGAATGTGACAGAAAACATAATTGGGCCCCACTCGCTTTATCTTCACACTTCAACCTCTTTTTCTTTTTCTTTTTCATTTTCCCTCAACTGTCATTGGTCCGCCAAATGACCCTTTTACCCTTGAAGAAATGCAACATGTAGCACATAAGATGTATCAGGATGGTCTGTTATTTTGGGTACACCTGTCCTAGACGGATCCAACCCCTGTGTTGAGTCCCCTAAGTCAAGTGCACATGATGCAAACAAGCGTTCCTACTAGGGATACGGCATGAAGCTGAGTATTTCTAGGTTCAAAACCTGGGCATTTGTTCTAGACTTGTGTACCCGAACGGACAGCTCGAGCCGAGGGGGGGGGCAGCGTATCGGGAATACAGAAGCTTCACCAGCTTTGCAACTTGTCCGAACCTCATTCTAAATTTGGGATATGACTCTACCAGAAAAGAAGTCACGCGAAGTGCACACTTCTTCATGATTTAGAAGACTCAAAGATAAGAGGCATTTCGCAACAGTTTATATACAGTTCACAGAATATCAAAGCGGTAAAAGCAATCAATTAGCACATTAGGCCCAAATCATGTAACAAAATCAGATAATGGATAAAGCCAACTATAACAATTATTCTAGGCCCGAATTCTTGAACCCTGAACCAGAGATTCTGGGTTCTTTGTCCCCACCAGAGTCGCCAGAGCTGTCACACCTCCTTTTTACACACCCAAAGGTAGTATAAGGGAGTTCTTCCAATTTAAGTGACATTATTCGAAATAGGATTAATTATTCATTTTTTGTTAAGAGTCTCCACTTGAGATGGTTTGTTTTCTGGTGTTCCAAGTCACCGGTTTATTTTTAAATCCCAAATCGAGGAAGATTTCGACTTTCCTTTTGAAGTCTGCGAACCAGAAATTCTGAGTAAGGAATTCTATTAACCCGAGGGAAGGTGTTAGGCACCCCCGGATCCCGTGGTTCTAGCACGGTCGCTTAAACTATCATAATTGGCCTATTATCTGATTTTAAAACATGTTTTAGCCTACAGTATAATTTTAAATTATTAACCACTTTTAATTAATTTTTAGAAAGATTCAACGTTATCTAAACCACGTCTTTGAACCACGCTACATGAAATGCACCTGTGGTCCACGACACTTTTTATTTAACGTTGTTGAGATTTGGATTTGGGTCACATGAAATGCACACCTGAGTTTAAGGAAATTAATTTAAATAGTGCGCCTAAAGCAATTATGCACTTTCATGTTTGCGAGGGCCGTGGATGATTTAATTTATTTATGGCACACCTCAAACCTTTTGCTTTAAGTGTTAGTTCCTGAATCTAATCTTATGAGGGCCATGGATTGTAAATTGTGTTTGGAATGGCACGCCTCAAATTATTTCAAAGGGTTTTATTATTCGAAGTTGTTATAATCGGATCACATGAAATGCACCCCCGAATTTTGGAATTAGGCATCGTAGCTATGTTACGGGAACCGTACCCATAGTCACAATGGTTTATTAATCGCGCCTAAAGCAAGCTACGATGTTCATGAATTAATTCTTAAACTATTTTTTTTGAGATTATTGTGGGTCCATTAATTATGGACAAGATTTGTGGGGAACAATTTTAGCACAATCCTAACTGAAACTATTATCGTAAAGTACAAGAAAATTATAATCTTATTAATTTTATTTATAATCGTATGGAATTGCTCAAGCATTTAAGAACAGGATATGAAACCAAATTTCTAGCATAAGCATCAAAACATGATAAGAAAAGATCACTCTATTTAAACTGGAATGGATCGAACCTATCCAAACAAATCTACTCACATTTTAAAAATATATACTCCATTCAAACACAGTTACATAAGCAGTATCAATACCAGTTCATGGTTCACTTGATCTAAACTCCAGGAATGAAATTGTTATGCTAACAAGTCACTAACGATCATTTCCTTTGTGATAACAAATTGTTAAGAACATTTAGCTTAGCATCACACATCTTAAAAATAATTAGTCCCACTTATACATTTATTGCTCTTTACTTGACCGTTTTCCTACATAACCTGATGCGAGCTCTTCATTAAACAATTCCAGATCTATTTTCTCATTATTCCATGAACGATCTTAATTATCAAACAAATCAGCAGGCATCAGAAGCATCTTATTAAAACTCAATTTAGAACTACTGGATAATTTTCGTGATAGCAGTAACCTCAAACGACAGGTTACACGACTTTAACCCATCAACAATTGAGTCATCTTATTTAAACAGAGTTATCACAAGGCCAAGACAAGCAGACAAATCGAAACCAACAGGCTAACAAATGCAACTACGATTTCATTACAAAAAAAACAAATTCGAACTTATAGGTCTAGTTAAATACCTGACTGTGCAGGAATTAACTTGGAAAACCAAATAAAGGTTGGAAAAAGTCATTGAAGCTCAACAGAAGCATAATCAGCAGAGAATAACGGCAATCCATAACAAATTTGATCCTCGGCATCTTTGTCACCCATGGAAGAAGATCGAAATTTTGAAACTCTAACTTGTTGAACCTTTTGTATTTCCTAGAATTCCCAAAGCTTTCAGATCTTGATTTTAAATTCTCCGAAATTGAATTCTGTTCTTTTTAGTTCTTTTTGTGTGTTTGATTTTGTGAGGGGAGCTAAAAATCTGAGAGGAGGCTGCTCATTTTTTGTGGTTGTTTGAAATTTTTTCAGTTGCAATTTGAAGCATGATTTTTGGGGTGTTTCGAAGAAGAAAAATGGAAAAAAATGGAGATGAAGCAACCGAATTCCAGATGTGCCGTTCATCGTGAAAGAGAAAAAAATGGTTTGTTTATTCTCAGATGTGTGTGTATTGAAGAAGCTGAAGAACGCGAAAAGGGGGAAGATCTTTTTAGGTCCGCCGTTTTATTTTGGAGTTGGAGTCTAGGTCTAGGAATTGGAAACTTATGGTAGGGTTTCTATAATTGGGTATTTTATATGGAAGTGGGAAAGGATAATGGCCATTGGATTAGAAGAAAATAGAAGGCTAGGATTAAATCTTGCACTTAGATGGGCTAATAGGTAATTGGGTTGGACCATATTTTTTTTTGTGTTTCAATTTTGGGCTAAAAAGACTCCAAAAATTATTAATTAAAACCATAGCTAAATTCCCTTAATATGAGATAACTATACTACATGATGCAAAAAATAAATTCTAATTAATTAAACTATACTATATTAAAATATTAAACTATTACATATTTTTTTTTCAAGATTATATAAAGAAAAAATTAAGGTACTATTTTTGTATTTATTTTTTATATTTTTTTTAAGAATTATGAAAGATACATACTAAAGTATTTTTTGTAATTTTCATTTTTATGACGAAAATAAAGTAAAGAAGTCAAAAAAAGTTGAAATAGCTATATTAGGTCTAATTTAAATATTTACGTGCTAAAATATGAAAAATCTTGGGGAGGGTCAAAAATCACATGTCTACTGTCACCACACTCAAATCAAGCTTTGGGATGACGTGGTGGTTGTGACTGGCTGAGGCCAGGTCTGTTGGACTGACCTCTGAAAGCACCCCGCGCAGGAAGCGCGCTAGAAACCGGAGGTGCATAATAAGGCTCCTGAGATCTAGAAGGAGTTGGAGCACTGCTAGCTACTGGAAGAGCTGAATGAACCGGGCGACTCATATAACCCTTACCATGACGACCTACAGCTAGGGTACATGCAGTAGAATAATGGCCCGACTCTCGAGACCTCTTGGTCTCCCTCTCCTATCTCTCCCTAGCATGCATACCCTCAATCCTCCTAGCAATCCTCACCACCTGCTGATAATAAATATCCATCTCCAACTCACGAGCCTTGCTAGATCTGTTGTTGGGAATAAGGCCCTCAATAAATCGGCGAACCTTCTCACGGACAGTACAAACCAAGGCTGGTGCATGTTTAGACAAACTGGTGTAATGGACAGCATACTCTGAAACAGTCATAGCACCCTGGCACAAATGCACGAACTCTGCGCGCCATGCGTCCCTGAGGCTCTGGGGAACATACTCCCTCAGGAACAGATCTGAAAACTGAGCCTAAGTTAGTGAAGTAGCCTCATCTGGACTGTCTAACTCATAGGTGCGCCACCACTCATAGGCGGCTCCTCAAAGCTGGAAGGTAGTTAAAGAAACCCCACTCGATCCTTAGAAACCCATAGTACGGAGAATGCGGTAACACTCATCAAGAAATCCCAGAGCATCCTCCGATGCTAAATCACTGAATACAGGAGGCTTGTACTTCTTGAACCTCTCAAGCCTCAGCTGCTCATCCTCGGAAGCTGCTGCCCTATCCTCGGGATGAACTGGCACTGCAGGCGACATAGGAATAATCTCAGGGACCTTCTCAACATGCACTCACTGCTCAGGAGTGTGGGCGGAGGGAGTCTATGCTCCTCCCCCGGCCTAGGATGTGATTGCAGCAAGGGGAAGCAACCCTGCCTGAGCCAAAGTGGTGTACATGCTCATGAACTGTGTCAGAGTCTCTTGAAGGGCTGGAGTAGTAGTAGCAGTAGGCATGTCAGGTGCCTGGACTCCGGCTGGATCCACTGGTGGTACCTCGGCGGTAGCTCGTGCAGGTGCTATGGCTGCACCACGTGCGCGTCCTCGGCCTCTACCCCGTCCCTAGCCTCTAACGGCTACAGTAGGGGGTGCGGGTCCCTGATCATCTCGAGTAGCACGTGTCCTCACCAACTGTGAGAGAATATAAGATAGAAGTTTAGAATTGTGATGTCAAAATATCGCACGACAAGGAAATCAATTGAAGTGGAAATTTTCCTAACAGTTATATAGCCTCTCGTCGATAAGTACAAACGTATCTGTACCGATCAGCGAGACTCTAAGAAACCGTCCTATATTCCGTGACTCCTATGAACCTAGACCTCTGATACCAACTTGTCACGACCCCAGTTCGCCCTCCGTGAACCGTCGTGATGGCACCTAGTCTCTCCAACTAGGTAAGCCTAACAAGCGCGGAAAATAAATAGAAAACTTGCAAAAAATGTAGATAAAAGCCAAGATAACCAAAGAAAAACGATATATAAAATGATGCTCGGCATATACATCTCAATATCTCAATAATCCTACAACACTATCCCAAAACCCAAAAACTCACGGGAATACAAGCTAGAAGAAATACAGTAAAGTGCTCTAATCTCCAGAATGTCTACATCAACAGTAAGATAGAAAGGCTAACACTACAGGATAGAACAAAAATAGAGACTTCTTGGTCTGCGGACGCGGCAGATGTACTTCTAAGTCTCCGAAAGATCTCCCTGCCTCAAGGGTGATAAGCCTAGGTAGAGGTACCTGGATCTGCACATGAAAAACATGCGCAGAAAGGGCATGAGTACACCACAACGGTACACAGTAAGTGCCAAGCCTAACCTCGGTCGGGTAGTGACGAGGAAGGTCAGAGCCCTACTGAGATAAATAATAATAAAAATGACAGGTTAAGATAATCAGTATAATTGAGAATCTACTGTAAGAGTATATATAGGATGATAAGAGTACAATAACGAAAACATAAATAAAGGTAAAACACAAGGAAACACCGCTCACAACAAGGATGATAACCGGGGATCTCTTGGTATCCCGAGGATCTATTGGTATCCTCAGTATATGCCAGGGATCTCTTGGTATCCCGCACCTCATACCAGATCATAAACACATGCAGTGGATCTTCCGGGATGCCATCCTGTAGTCCCAAATTAATACACACAGCAGCAGCTTATGAATATTAAAATAAATGCTAAGTTCATAATAAGTAAACAGTTAATTCTAGCCTAACATGCTTCACGTAATGCAATTAAGGCAGTTTAAGCAAATAGACAATTAAATCAACTAAGCATGTTTTTCTAAACTAACACAGGCTAAGTTTGCAAGTAGAATAAAAACAGGTAAGAAAGGAACTCAGTGTGAATACTTAAAGTAAAACTGGATTTTTCAACCATTAGCTCAAGTACGCACTCGTCACCTCACGTACAAGGCATTTCAATTATCAAATATCATATCCTAAGGGGAAGGTCCCCCACACAAGGTTAGACAAGCCACTTACCTCGAACCAGCTCAAAGATCACCTCGAAACCATGCTTTTGCCACGAGTATCCGACTCCAAATGGCCCAAATCTATTCAATTCAATTGCATATTGTAAATAACACCTCAAGTAACTGATTCTATAATTAAATTCTAAGCTAATACGCAAAATTACGTAAAATAACCAAAACGCCCCTCGGAACCACCTCTCAAAATCGGGTAAAATTTATATTTTCAAAATCCTCTCACTCTCACGAGTCTAACCATATTAAAATTATCCCAATCCAATGTCAAATACCCAATCAAAACCCCATCTCTTGGTCTAAGAACTTTTTCCCCAATTTCTACCAAAATTCCGAAATTAAAGGATAGATTCAAGTGTAGATTCATGATCTACAATCATGATCTTCCGAGCTCCCAAGTTCAAAATATGAATTATGGTCTAAACCCTTGGTTTTGGGTTTTTAAATTCTGCCAGGAGATTTCCTTAATCGCAATCGCGTAAGGCCAGTCGCGATCGCAAAGAGCAAAAATTCACTCACCTTAGATTACTCTATGTGAACGCAGAACCCCGTCCGCGAACGAGATGCTCTAAATCCCTCAACCTACGCGAACGCGGTTGACTCCACACGACCGTGTAGAGAAATTATTGACCAAACCTCTGCTGCCTTATTTCTTCTTCGCGAATGCGGCCTAGCCCACGCATTCACGATTCAACCTTCCTCATATCTACGAGTTCGCATCCCCTTTCACACGAACGGGAAGGGCAAAGTTCCCTCAGCCTCGCCTAAGACTTCGCGATCGGGATACTCTCCAAGCGATCGCGATGAAGAAAAGTCTGCAACAGCTAAACCTGCAATTCTGTAACTTTTTAACAACTCAAAATGATCCGTTGAGCATCCGAAACACACCCGAGGCCCCCGAGACCTCAACCAAAACTGCCAACCAATCCTAAAACATCATTCAAGCTTGTTCCAACCCTTGCAGTGCTTCAAACAACATCAAAACACCTACTTTTCATCGAATTCAAGCTTAAAAATTTTCAAAAACTCTAAAAAAACATTTTTGATCAAAAACGTTTACCAACCCTCGTCTGAATGACCTGAAACTTTTCACGCACATCCCGAATGACATAATGGAACTACTGCAAATCTTGTAATTCCATTCCAGACCTCGGATCAAAATCTCACTATCGAACCGGAAACTTCAAAAATTTCAACTTTCGGCATTTCAAGCATAAATTAGCTACGAACCTCCAAAACACAATCCGAACACGCTCCTAACCCCGAAATCACCAAACGAAGCTAATAGAACCATCAGATTTCCATTCTGAGGTCGTCTTCACACTGTTCTGACTACGGTCAACTTTCTAATACTTAAGCTCTCATAGGGACTAAGTGTCCGAAAAACTCTCCGAAACTCAAAATCGAACATCCCGGCAAATCAAATTAGTAGAATTAAACTCGGGCAAAGCAGTTAATAGGGGATCGGGCCGTTAATTCTTAAGACGACCGTCCGGGTCGTCACAACACAGCAGTGACACACTGGCTAAACGGACTTAATAGAGTCAAAATTGTTCAAATTAGGCATAATCATATTTCAGAACTGGTAATATTAGGCAATATTTAATGATAAGAGGTACAACAAGTGCAAAATTAATCAAAGTTGCACACAAAAGTAGCCCAAAACACATTAAGCCATGAATTTAAGAAATGAGAATACATGCAAATTAGAGACACATAAAAAAATGAAATTGCAAAAGTCAAGTGACTTACCAGTTAAATGGACAATAAGAAAGAACAAAAATTCCACAAGAACCCCGAATCTTAATGCGTCAAAGTTTCCAAGAGCTTCAAAGGAACCCCGGGCAATGCTCGCACCAAGAAAAGTTTGAATAATAGAATCCTCGTGGCCTTGGCTTTCAACCGGCCAAGAAATAAAGAACATAACTAAAGAAGGGAATAACAAAATAATAGCTTCAATTTTTTTTGTGAAAATCTAGCGATTAAGGTCTATCTCAAAGGGGAATGGGGAAGGGTTTATATAATGACAGAAGTTGAACGAGTAAACAAGGAAAAACTGTAAAATAAAACCTAGAATAAGGAAAGAATGCATGAAAAATTGATTCAGAATCAATTTAGGAGAGAAATCGGGTAAACCCTAACTCAAGAGGGAGAACACAAATCGACAGAGATCTCACTGAATCGGACTCACATGGCATGGTACTGAGTGTATATAGATGAAATAATGCTCAAAATCAAAGGTTCCAGCCACTTTAGTGCAATCTCAGAAGATCTCACTTGCCAAACTTAGGCAAGCACCTAAGTAAACCCACAAATGGACGATCAGTAGTGAGAGGAGACCAATAAAGTAAGTGAATCAATGATTGATTCCCTTTTAGAGCCGGATTTGGAGAGGTTGAGTGATACAATTGCTAGGGTTTCTCAGAGAAAAAGATAGAGTTTAAAAAATTTAGGGGTGGCGGGTTAAGATAAAATGATAAGGTTTGGGTGGATTTGGTTAATTAAAGAAAAAGAGTGAACGAGGGTCGTTGATCTTGGGAGATCAACGGCTGGGATTCAAAAACGAATGGGGCAGGTCATAAAAACGGGTACCGATCGGGTATTATACAAGGGTCGCCTGATTTGGGCTTGGGGTCTATTGGGCTAAGGATATTGGGCTAATTTGGTCCAAAAATTAGTTTAAAGCTAGGCTATCATTTAAATACATAAAAATAATTTACAAAAATGCTTGATAAATAAATAAAAATATTATTTATACACTGAAATGCTTAAAATGATAACTTAATATTATAAAAATATAAAATGCTATTTTGACGCAAATTACATAAATAAAAAGCATTTTATATGAGTACAGACTATTACTGCAAAATTGTGCAAATAACTTTTAAAATGCTAATATAATTATATGAAATTAAGTAAAAAATTTGAAACATATATTATAGGTGCAAATAATAATTTTAGGTAACTAAGTCATCACAAAAATAATTTGAAGGAGTAATTAAAAATTATTCAAGTAATTTAAATGCATGAAAATTAATTTAAAAGCTCTAAAAATGATGGAAAATTATTATATAAAAAATTCTCGTATAGGTTTGTAAGCCAAATAATGATGCAAAGAATGATGTTTAGAAAGTATATATACTATTTGAAAAAAATATGAGGGCAAAATTGGGTATCAACAGCTGTGAACACTGCATGCTACATCATAAATAGGTGCAGGACTAGACCTCTTGTGGAGAAAATTCCATATGAGTTAATTAAAGGTAGAAAGCCAAACATATCCCACCTAAGAGAATTTGGATGCAAGTGATTTGTGCACAATAATGGAAAAGACTGTCTAGGTAAGTTTGATACCAAAAACGATGAGGGAGTATTATTGAGATATTCTTCACATAGTAAAACTTATAAGATTTATTACAAAATAACTATGTGTGTAAAAGAAAGCGTACATGTGGTTTTTGATGAAACTAACATTCTTTCCGAGAGGCAGGAACATGATAATGAAGAAATTAGACTAGTAAGAAACTCAAATGAAATAACAACCTAGACTGAAAATGAACTAGAGGAAGGAACAGGTGATGGAACACGTCCTTCCACCCAGGGCAACCCGATAGATGGAACTAATTAGAGAGGAATTGATCCTCAAACCTCGAGGGAACCTATTCCTCAGCAATTAAACGTTGAAGGAATATCTAAGGAAACCAGCTTGTTGTGAAACTTTACATAAATCAAAGGTCTCATCTCATTGGGAACATAATCCGATCCAATTTCTGGAATCAAAACCAGATCTTCTTTGAAGAACCCTTTTGATTTTGATCTTTTTTATCTCTTATTGAACCTAAAAATGTTACTGACGCTTTGCAGGTTGCAGACTGGGTGAACACAATGCAACATGAACTCAACCAATTGGACAGAAGTCAAGTTTTGCATTTGGTACCAAGACCTAAGGACATATTAGTAATTGGTACTAACTTGGTCTTTAGAAACAAACTTGATGAAGATGGAACAGTTACAAGGAACAAGGCAAGATTGGTGGTTCAAGGATATAGTCAAGGAGATGGCACAGACTATGATAAGACTTTTTCTCCAGTTGCAAGATTGGAAGCAATTAGACTCATTATACCCTTTGCTGTTTATACGGAATTCACTCTCCATCAGATAAATGGCAAGAGTGTCGTCCTCAACGGCTATTTAAAGGAAAAAGTTTTTGTCAATCAACATCCTGGCTTTGAAAGCAAGGAATGTCCGAATCAGGTGTAAAAGCTTGAAAAGGCACTTTATGGGCTTAAGTAGGCTCCAAGAGCATAGTACGAAAGATTGTCTAAATTCTTGCTTGAGCATGGCTACAAGAGAGGTAAAATTAATGTCACGACCCTAAACCCGGACCCGGTCGTGACGGTGCCTCTCGTGAAGACAAGTCTAGCCGACACTTCCCATTTTCCAATTATTAACAGTTAAGCATTAAGAAACAGTCTAAACATGAACAAATAACCCAAAGTTTAAGCAAATGATAGTATAATATGCGGAATACAGCCCAAACACAGCCCAGTACCGGGGTGTCACTTGTCACGAGCATCTAATAACACAGAATACTCCAAAGCAACTACAGAGTTCAATATAGAAAACTAAAAACAGGAAGGAATAAGATAAGGAAGAGCTCCGGGCTACGAACGCCAATAACTACCTAGAGACTCCTCGGATCCGCCAGAGCCGGAAATGTTCAGCACTCGGGAGCAAGACCAGCTACGCCTGAATCTGCACACAGGGTGTAGGGAGTAAAGTGAATACTCCAACTCAGTGAGTAACAAATGTAAATAAAGACTGAAAGCAATAAATCACGTAAGGCACAAAGCATACTATAATGAAGCAGTAAAACCATTCAAAAACAGTAAATCAGTGAAAACCATTCAAAAATAGTAACTCATAGGTAATTTCATGATAAGACCTTTTCCAACTATTAAGCAGGTAATTGAAAGGAAAATAAGGAAAATAAACACATAAGGTTTGCCCATCGGGCACAATATCAACAAACCGCCCCTCGGGCAACATCTTAGAACAATACCTGCTCCTCGGGCTCGATCTCACATCACAATGGGTATCCACTTTTACTAGGGGTGTGCGGACTCCTGGAGGGGCCCTTACGGCCCAAGCGCAATATCAAGCCATCTCGTGGCGTCATCACTAGGCTCTCGGCCTCATATCAATCAAGTCACCTTGTGGCGTACATATCTTAGGCCCTCGGCCTCACAGTCAATATCAAATATTTCCTCACAACATAGGCCCTCGGCCTTACTCAGTCAAAATCCTCACAAGCCACTCGGGCAATAGTAAAACAGCGATTCTCAGCCCAATTATCATTTAAAAAGATCATTTATGTATTAAAACTGAGTAAACATGGCTGAGTATGAAAATAATGGAAAATAACATGATTGAGTTCAAGTATAAAGTCAAAGCAGTGAGGAAATGTCAATAAAAATCCCCGAACGGTTCAAATATTGGCACGGATCCCAAATATGACATTTAGCCCAAATAATGATGATAGCAAATAGATTTTAATTAAATACGCGGTAAAATAGTTAATGACGGACTAAGTCACAATCCCCAACTGTGCACGACCTCATGCTCGTCATCAAGCATGTACGTCACCTCAATATAGTACTACGATGTGCAATCCGGGGTTTCAAACTCTCAGAACATCATTTACAATCATTACTCACCTCGAACCGGTCAAACTCTAACCCGGATGCCTTTACCCCTTGAATCGGCCTCCACTCGTGTCGAATCTAACCAAAATCAGAACGAGGACGTCAAATATGCTAAGGGAACAAAGCCCAAGCGAAAACAATCAAAATACAATACAAATCCAGAAATTACCAAAACCCGACCCCCGGGCCCACGTCTTGAAATTCGATAATTTTTACATCAATAGATTCCTTATCTCCCCACGAGTTCATACATATCAAAAGTTCGGAAATCCGACTTCAAATTTCCTTCAAAGCCTCAATCAAAGGTCTAAGTTTCCATGTCCTAGTTCTTCAATTTTTGGCTTAATTTCCATGATTATTTAGGTGGAATTCACATTGGAATCAAGTTTTAAGTCCAAGAATCTTACCTCCAAGTGATTCCACTTGAATCCCTCTTAAATCCCCTTCAAAAAGCTCAAAAAACGACCAACAATGGAAGAAATAAACCCCACATTCGCGGACAAGACGACCTTTTAAATCTTCTGCCCAGGCCTAAATTCCTTCATCGCGAAAGCGGTCAAAGCCTCACGTTCGCGAAGCACAAAATAACTTTGACCAATTTTTCCTCTTTCGCGATCGCGACATCCCCATCGCGAATGCGATGCTTTTCTCAGACCAACCTTCGTGATCGCGTTCCGCCTCTTGCGAACGCGATGAATAAAATCCACTGAATCTTAGCCGCCCATTTTCCTCTATGCGAACGTGACACCATCCCCGCGATCGCGATGCACAACCTCTCAGCCCTTCGCGAACGTGGAGCCTTCCTCGCGAACGCGAAGGATTTAATTCCACCTTCCACAAATGACACTTCGTGAACGTGAGGGTCAACTCGCGAACGCGAAGAACAAAATATCTACAATAATTGAAACCAAAATCTGCAATTTTTCTTAACTTAAAATGATCCGTTCAACCCTTCGAAACTCACCCGAGGGCCCCTGGTTGACAACCAAAAGCACCAACATATCCTAAAATCTTATTCAAACTTGTTCCAACCTTCAGAACGCTCAAAACAACATCAAAACACTAAATTCGCATCGAATTCTAGTCTAGGAATTCCAAAACCTTCAAAATTACACTTTTGATCAAAAACTCAACCAAGCCACGTCCAAATGACATGAAAGTTTTTCACACACATCCCAAATGATACAACAGAACTACTACAACTCTCGGAATTCCATTCCGACCCCTATATCAAAATCTCGCCTATCAACCGGAAATCGCCAAAAATCCACTTTCACCAATTCAAGCCTAAATCTACTCCGACCTCCTAAACTCATTCCGATCATGCTCCTAAGTCCCAAATCACCTCCCGAAGCTAAACGAACCATCAGAACTCACATCCAAGCCCTCTAACATATAAGTCAACATCCGGGTGACTTTTCCAACTTAAGCTTTCTTAAAAGAGACTAAGTGTCTCAAACCTTACCAAAATTATTCCGGATTTAATCCGACCAACTCGATACCACATATCACGGATAAACAAAGCATAAAGAAGAAGAAATAGGAAAAACGGAGAGGTAACTTACGAGACGACTGGCTGGGTCGTCACAATTGATAATACTTTATTCTTGAAAGAAAAAGGTAGAGATCTCTTGGTAGTTCAGATATATGTTGATGATATAATCTTTGGAGAAGCTACAGATAGGTTAAGCAACGAATTTGCTAAGCTAATGGGGAGTGAATTTGAAATGAGTATGATGGGTGAGCTTAACTTCTTTTTAGGCTTACGAATTAAACGAAATTTAAATGGAACTATGATCCATCAGCAGAACTATGTGAAGGAGTTGCTTAAAATGTTTAAAATAGAAGAGTACAAAATTTACACCCCCTTAGAAACAACCACAAAATTAGATGTAGATGAACTTGGTTCACTTGTTGAATAGAAGATGTATAGGGGAATGATTGGCTCTTTGTTATATCTCACTGCTAGTAGATCTGACATTGCTCTTAATGTAGGCCTTTGAACTAGATTTCAGGTAGATTCAAAGGAATCTCACTTAACAGATGTCACGAGATCTTGAGATATATAAAAACCACCACTGATGTTACATTCCGTAATTTTCTACGGAGGATTTGAGACACTACTTTTCATGATCACGACTGTTAATATGAGCGGAGGCAGAGTGAGATCGATGTGTGTGTATATTATGTATTATATAAATATACACAGAAACATTTATATATTGGGGGAGAAATATCTACAAATTTACAACAACTCAATTTGGATGGATTGGATCTCATTTGTAAGGTAAAAAAAGTACTTTATTCGCACGTATTTTCTATACTTGCAAGAATTTTGCATGAAATATTTTGATAATAAGGCCAAGCAGTTTAGCCACCTATTAGCTATAGATACATTATAAACTAATATATAGCAACTAGTAAGAGAAAAAAATATGGAGTTGTATTTGTTTTATTAACATCATTTTTGTTCATTTACATGTTTGCGTGAGAATCATTTTACGTGATACGTTTGCATTTACTACGTCAGGCGAGTGTGCATCTTTTTGGCATCACACTTCTATTTAGACACTTGCGAGGTTAGATAATTATTATGAAGTATAAAAAAATATGCTTGGAGTTGATTTTTGCTAATTATTAACCATTTTGACTATTTAGATTAATGTTAGATACATTTTGATATGTATTTTAAGTGAAACTTTTTTTTTATAAAGAAAAAATGGTTTGAAAAATATGATTTTTATATAGTTATTAATATTACTACTTTCGAATATGTTTTAAATAATACACATAATATGAGAAAAATTTATGATATTTTCTTTATTGTAAAGATAGAAATTATTTTCTCACAAGAAAAGAATGTTATTTTTTTACCATTTTAGGAATTGAGCGTACAAAAATTGTATTCTTTATATGAGATTAGTAAAATTAAAAGTTGAGAAAATATATGTATTTTTACATGAATATTTTAATAAAATAATAGTGCACATATTTATTTTGTATGGTACCACATGATAATAATAGTAAGTTATATAAAGTATATTAAAAATGAATAGTATTTCAAGTAATTTGAGATAATTCTTAATTATGCGAGTAATTAGTAATTATCTAAAATATTTGGATAATACCACTACGTGGCATTTGTGCCTCTTACACTTATTAAAATAAGTGGCAAGAATTGAGATAGGACATTTGGCAAAGCCATAGAGACGTGACTCATTCCTCTTAATAAAGAAGAGTCCACTGTTGCCTAGCTAATGTGTATATTGTTTACTGTTGTTAAGTTTTTCAGTTTTGACCAAAACAAAAAGAAAAGTAGCAATGAAGTATTGTATTGATAACGTTGTGTATGTGGAGATGATATGGAGTTGTACATACTTAGCTTTTTCTCTAGCTTTAAATTTTTCTTCTGTATCATTGAAGGATTGCGTTTTCCTGCTAAAGATCAGATGATTGACCTCTTTACAACATTGGTTTTTTTTTTCCTTCTTTTGTGCGGAGGATAACAGTAGTAAGTGAAGTTTTAGGCATTAAAGAATAGTTATGGGGGAAGATGGACTTCATTAAGATTTTCTTCGGTTGGATTGTTTTGGAGTGGACATAGGAAATTTACCGTAAAATAGCAGATCCTGTCTAGAAAGAAAATTCAGGTATGTTAAGGCTATCTCTTCTTTCTTTTGACATGATCCATGTAACTATATCTAAACGTAATGCTATTCAATAAGTGATTCTACTCTTAGCAGTTAAGGATATCTATTTTATTCATTCCCATAAAGTGATATTCAAGCATGTCTAAGTACATATCTAGTTTCCTACTGAGGTATTTGATAAAGATGTTAATGTTCAAAATATAGTAATAGATGCATCTTCATGCATATGCATTTACCGCCGAGCTACAACCGGTTGGGCAGTTACATATTTACCACAATGATACGGTCGGTTGGGCAGACAAGCATATTCATTTACCACCGAGTTACGGCCGGTCGAGCATTCATGCATTTACTACCGCGCTACGGCCGGATGAGCAGTTACCACTGGTTGGGCAGTTATGTATTATTATTTACCATCGGTTGGGCAGCCATACATTTACCACCGTACGATGGTCGGTCGGGCAGTTACCACTGATCAGTTGGGTAGTCATGCATCATACGATATGAATAATAGTATTAATGAGAAAGCATTGTATATATGAGTATAATAAGTATGCATATACGGTGGAACTTCAGAGATTCAGGATGATTCTTATATGTCTTTAATCAATGTTGAATTATGGTTTTGTTTCAGTTCTGCCTTACATACTCAGTACATTATTTGTACTGACGTCCTTTTGTTGGGGACGCTGCATTCATGCCTGCAGGTATAGATAATCAGTTTGACGAGCACTCATAGTAGAGGAGATTGACATTCAGCGAAGGATTGGTAAGACTCCACCTCATTCGGAATGCATCCGAGTCTATGAGTCATCGTGTCAGAGTATTGCTACAAGACTTATGGGTAGGATGATACCCTGTCCCATTTGATGTCAAATCATCTTAGAGGCTTTGTAGACAGAGGTTCATTTTGTACAGTATGTTAGAGGTCTTGACGGCCCATATGTATTCATGTTTTAAGAAAAATGATTCAGTGATACAATGTTTTCCTAATTACAATTGTACATTACGAGTTGTGGCAATGTTGGCCCATGATAGTTACAAAAGGAACGAATGAGTTACAGAGTAGTTTGCTCGGGCCTCGGCGTCACCGGGTGCCAGCCACGCCTCCCCAAGTTTGGGGCGTGACAAAGTTGTATCAGAGCGGGTCGTGTCCTAGGGAGTCTACAAAGTCGTGCCTACTAGAGTCTAACTTATGGGTGTGTTGCGCGCCACATTTATAATTGAGAGGCTATAGGGCATTTAGGAAATATTACCCTTCTTTTTTTTCCAGGTTGTGCCATAGAGCTAAGTCGTAAGAAGTCAATATAAAATTTCCACCGAAATTTTGTATGCACTAGAAGTGCTATCACAATAGAGCTTTAAGGCATAGATGTAATTTCTACCTATGTTAAAGGGAGGTTATGAAAATGGCAAAAGATACGAGATACTCAAGAACAAATGGTTGTGAATAGTCTAGAGCTCAGATAGAGGTTGGGTTTTAGTTTACTATACAGAGAAGACCCTAGCGAAAATTTTAAAAATCTCAAAGAGTTAACATTCGAGGACGAATGTTTCCAAATGGGGAAGTGATGTTACATCCCGTAATTTTCTACGGAGGATTTGAGACACTACTTTTAATGATCACGACTATTAATATGAGCGGAGGCAGAGTGAGATCGATGTGTGTGTATATTATGTATTATATAAATATATACAGAAACATTTATATATTGGGGGAGAAATATCTACAAATTTACAACAACTCAATTTGGGTGGATTGGATCTCATTTGAAAGGTAAAAAAAAGTACTTTATTCGCACGTATTTTCTATACTTGCAAGAATTTTGCATGAAAGATTTTGATAATAAGGCCAGGCAGTTTAGCCAACCTATTAGCTATAGATACGTTATAAACTAATATATATAGTAACTAGTAAGAGAAAAAAATATGGAGTTGTATTTGTTTTATCAACATTATTTTTGTTCATTTACATGTTTACATGAGAATCATTTTACGTGATACGTTTGCATTTACTACGTCAGGCGAGTGTGCATCATTTTGGCATCACAATTCTATTTAGACACTTGCGAGGTTAGATAATAATTATGAAGTATAAAAAAAGATGCTTGGAGTTGATTTTTGCTAATTATTAACCATTTTGACTATTTAGATTAATGTTAAATACATTTTGATATGGTATTTGAAGTGAAACTTTTTTTATAAAAAAAAAATGGTTTGAAAAATATGATTTTTATATAGTTATTAATATTACTACTTTCGAATATGTTTTAAATTATACACATAATATGAGAAAAGTTTATGAGATTTTCTTTATTGTAAAGATAGAAATTATTTTCTCACAAGAAAAGAATGTTATCTTTTTACCATTTTAGGATTTGAGCGTACAAAAATTGTATTCTTTATATGAGATTAGGAAAATTAAAAGTTGAGAAAATATATGTATTTTTACATGAATATTTTAATAAAATAATTGTGCACGTATTTATTTTGTATGGTACTGTAGACAATAAATTTGGTTCGAGAAAATAAAATCAAGACCGAAAATATCGCAACAATCGTAGTATTTGATTTCAAATATTTCAGTGTACAATCTTTATGAATCCTCTGATTCTTCTTTTCAATAATAAATAAATTCAAGGGCCTTTGAGCTTTATCTTGAATATGTATTTGTTGCCACGAACGATGATCTTGTTATTGAGCTTTAGCTTGATTGCTTGAATTTGACCTTTATTTGTTCTTCGTTCTTGAGCTTGAACTTGATTTGTTCTTCGTTCTTGAGCTTGAACTTGATTTCTTGAATTTGATTGCTTGAAGCTTGAAACTTGTAGAGAAGTTTGCGGTGTTTGAATCACGAGATCTCTCTTGCTTCTTGTTATAACTTCTGGTGTGTTTTCTGGGTGATGAAGACCCCTATTTATAGTTGTGAAAGGGAGGAGTTGTGATAAGAACAAACTCTTTCCAACCAATCAAATTGAAATATGACATGACTGCATTTGATTGGCGAGAACATATCACTTCCACACGTGGCACGATTTCATTGGCCTTTTAGTGTGACTTGGCATGCCTTGTCATTTTTACACGTGGCATGATCCTATTGGCTCTTCCGTTTGACTTGGCGCGCTACGTCATTTGACATGTGGCACCAACTGGGCTTCTAGGAAGATGACATTTTGGGCCTAATAAAGTGGGTTCATCACTTTAGCCCAATTAAATGGGCTAGCCCAATGGATTAAGACTTATTTATTTAATCCATATACATTGGACATATATAATTAATTCAATTATATTAGCTCATAATATTTATTTGGACCAATATATCTTGAATTTAAAACGTAATCCAAACTATTAATAAATTTAATTCTAATAAAATTTACATGCCTACAAATGCCCCCTACTTCAAAACTTGTCGGGGTATGAAATCACTTACCTCGTGATGAGTTTTGAAGTATAATGTACATAAACACACACATGTTTTATATGTATATATAATACACTAGGAATATACATTTGTCCAATAGTAATGGTTAGGCTAGGATAAGTTGAATTCACATGGTTTCATTATTGTATCCACGTCATTCAATTTGCCATTCATTTACATTACTTTAGGCCAAATATTTATCTTATCCATTAGGCTATTTTAAAGAATCCAAACTGTCATAGAATTAGAATTTGCATGGATGCTGGAATCCTTTCTAAGGTCAAACACCAATTGCCAAACGTTGTTACCGACAGAGTTGAATGCCGTTTCTCACAAGTCCGAATCCTCCTACAGAACTAATTGTAGATCAAGTTTGACTCCACTTAGGAGATCAAATTCTTTGGTTAAATCTGCAGTCCCACATCTAATTACATATCATTAACGCCCTTCTCCGTAATCTATATAAACTCACGTGCTCGTATTTGTTGAGCATCAATATGCAGTATTCGCAAGTCACTTGAGTCTATTTTTGTGGACTCGGAAGCATTAACGCGAAGGTAATTTCTTCTTCTTTTTCTTGTGCTTTCTTCTTTGTTGTCTTTTTTTCTTTTTTGTAGGTCAAGCGAGAAAGATATGTTCTTCTTCAATAAGATGATCCACGCATGAAGAAGACAATCTTTGGGTGTGAGGGGATGAGTACTCATCCTTGCCCGAATATCGGAGAGATTACTTTCATGGCCCGACTACCGGAGAGATTGCTCTCAATGTGGCCCGACTACCGGAGAGATTACTCTCAATATGGCCCGACTACCGAAGAGATTACTCTCAATGTGGCCCGACTGCCGGAAAGATTACTCTCAATATGGCCCGACTACCGGAGAGATTACTCTCAATGTGACCCGACTACCGGAGAGATTACTCACAAAATGGCCCGACTACCGGAGAGATTACTCTCAATGTGGCCCGACAACCGGAGAGATTACTCTCAAAATGGCTCGGCTACCGGAGAGATTACTCTCAAAATGGCCCGACTACCGGAGAGATTACTCTCAAAATGGCCCGACTACCGGAGAGATTACTCTCAATGTGGCCCGACTACTGGAGAGATTACTCTCAATGTGGCTCAATTATTGGTGAGGCCAACTTAAGGTGCAAAGGGACTTATATGTCCACCTTAAGACTGGAAAGTTATAAAGCTTCAACTCGAAGACAACATCGACTTGAATACTTGGAAAACTTTGAAGATTTGGCAGACTTTGCAGACTTCAACTCGAAGATTCGGATGGCTTAAACAATTCAACTTTACAACCGGCAAATTTGAAGACTGAAACTTGAAGACCGAAGGACTTGAAGACTTCAACTTGGAGGGCTTAAATATTTCATCTTGAGGATCCGGGAATTTGAAGACTTCAACTTGAGACTTGGAGGGTCTAAATATTTCAACTTGAAGATCAGCGAATTTGAAGACTTTAACTTGAAGACCGACGGACTTGAAGACTTTAACTTTGAAACTTGGAGGGCCTAAATATTTCAACTTGAAGATCAACGGATTTGAAGACTTCAACTTAAAGACCGACGGACTTGAAGACTTCAATTTTGAGACTTGGAGGGCCTAAATATTTCAACTTGAAGATTAGCATATTTGAAGACTTCAACTTGAAAACTGACGGGGTTGAAGGTTTCAACTTGAGGACTTCAACTTGAATACACTTGAAGACTTCAACTTGGAGACTTCGAGGGCTTAAATATTTCAGCTTCTCTTTTGCTTTACATTGTTCGACTTTTATCTTAGTCGCATAATTTTCAGCTTTACGTGCTTGTAACAAATGATTCATATCTTGCCGTGAGAGAGTCCAAATAATGAACTGTTTGATGACTTCAATATCTAAAATATATCCAATACTCTGAATCAAAAACCTTCACAATCGTGCGGGATAATATTTTGAAACCAACTTTAGATTTTACCATGTTAAAAATTTCAGATTTGCGCAGTCTCACCAAAAAATTCATATCTCGGTGTAGAAATATCAAAAATACAAACCGTTTGATTTCAAGAAAAATAGACTTCAACATTTAGAACATATATAAAATTCTCAATCAAACAACTTCAGAATCATCCCAAATAATATTTTTAAATCAACTTTATATTGCACCACGCTATCAAGTCCAGATTTGCGCAGTCTCACCAAAAAATTCATATCTCGGTATAAAAATATCGAAATTGCAAACTGTTTGATTTCAACAAATCTAGACTTCAAAACCTAGTATATATCCAAAATTCTCAATCAAAAAACTTCAGAATCGTCCCAAATATTATTTTTAAATCAATTTTATATTGCACCATGCTATAAATTCCAGATTTGCGCAGTCTAGCCAAAAGATTCATATCTTGGTGCAGGAATGTCGAAATTAGGAACCATTTGATTTACTGAAAACTGGACTTCAATATATAGAATAGCAAAATTCTCAATCAAACAACTTTGGAATCGTCCCAGATAATATTTTGAAATCAGCTTTACATTGCACCACGCCATCAATTCCAGATTTGTGCAGTTTCACAAAAATCCATATCATGGTATGGAAGCCTCAAGATCCGAAGATGTCTTACTTGCTATCAATCGAAATTTAAGAGCCATATTCTCACAATATCTTTAGTTCAAGTCTCATTGAATTTAAAACGTTGTGCCAAGCAATCTTTTCCTTATACTTGTGTTTCCTTTTGATGTCTCTCTTCTCTCCCCCCCTCCCCCCCTTTTTTAAGGCAGAGAGCAGACTTGGAGACCAACAAACTTGAAGGTTTGGCGAACCTGAAGACATAGAGAATCCATGGACTTCAATGCAAATACTTGAAATCCTCCTAAAATCGGCCCATTGAAGATATCAATTTATCATGGAGGTTTGCCCCCTTTAAATCAAATGAGGTCAAAGTTCAGTAAGAGGATGTCATTTCAGCTTGATCTTACATTCCTTTATACTTCGTTTGAACAACAATTGGGGCAATATGTATCTTTTGAACTTATGCGACTGAACTTAAAATGAAACTCTAAGCTGCCTACGTACCTCGGTGAAAAGGATCAAGTCATACCGTAGTTCAGACTGGGTAGATTTTTTTATACGTCCTAACTTTTGCCTAGGACGCCTCTTTTGAGATTTTCAACCTAGCGTACTTTTTCTTTTTTTTTTTCTTTTTTTTACGTCCTAACTTTTGCCTAGGCCACCTCTTTCGAGATTTTCAACCTAGCAGACTTTTTTTTATATATATAGGGGGTCGTGCACAGTCTAGACTCATGCGGGCCAGGAGTGTAAAGACATGCAGTTTAGGCTCGTGCGTCAAGGAGCTTCATGACTTGCAGTTTAGGCTCGTACGTTGAGGAGCGTTGCAACTTCAAGGATAATACTTCTTCAAAAACTTGCCATTGATAGGGCCGATCCTTATACCATCTGCATCAACCAGCTTGTAAGCCCTACTTGAGTAAACTTCTTGTACGACATATGGCCCATCCCATTTTGAAGTAAACTTCCCTACAGGTTTATGGGAAGTAATTATGGGTCTTCGTACGGCAAAGACTCGATCTCCTACTTGAAAGGATCTCAGGCGAAATCTTTTATTGATGGCGCGAGATAATCGAGCTTGATAACATTCAAGACTCTATTGATCTTCCAATCTCTTTTCTTCAAGAGCTTCCAACTTTGCTAACCAAAGTCGAGCATTTTCTTCATCAATGATCCCTTCTTTAATAGCCAGTCGTAACGAAGGTATTTGACGCTCAAGTGGCAAGATGGCTTCGACTCCATAAACGAGTGAATCAGGAGTCGCCTGTGTTGGCGTGCAGTGAGTCATCTTATATGCCCATAGAGCTTCTTCCATACAGTAATTCCAATCTCGTTTGAATTTGGAGACGACTTTCTTGAACAAGTTGCATAGAGTCTTGTTGAATGCCTCAGTTAGTCCATTGATAGCAGCATTGTACATCGAAGAGTTACGTTGCTTGAAGCCAAAGAGATCACAAATCTTGTTGATCAACCTATTATCGAATGGCTTTCCATTATCCGTTATTATGTAACGAGGAATGCCAAAGTGATAAATAATATTTACTTGGATGAAACTTGCAACATTTTCCTTCTTTACTTCTTTAAGAGCAACAACTTCAACCCATTTTGAGAGGTAGTCAGTTGCAGCTAAGATGTATAGGTGCCCACCAGAGGACTTTGGCAGTGGTCCAACAACATCCAATCCCCAAGTGTCAAATGGCCAGGATGCAACAGTCGGGTGCAACACTTTAGGAGGTTGACGAATAAAATTCGCATGGAATTGACAAGCCTTGCATCTTCGAGCATAGTCCAAACAATCTTTTACCATCATTGGCCAATAATATCACATTCTTTTTATATGGAAGTGGAGCTTTGGTCCAGACTGGTGTGACCCACATACCTAAGAATGTGCCTCTTGCAAAGCTTGGAGAGCTTCTTCTTCTCCTAGGCATCGCAAGAGTACTCCCTCGAACGACCTTCTATATAGAGTATCTTTGTAGTAAAGGAAGCAAGGTGCACGACAACGGATTTCAGTCCTTCTTCTCGGATTTTCTTGAAGTATCTCATAACATAAGTAGTCGATAATGGGTTGTCGCCATTCTTCTTTCTCAACTTCTGAAATAGCAACAATATGCTTGACTCCATTTTCTTCACCTTCAACCTTATTTGGCGGCGGTACTACCAATCTTTGGCAGACAGTAACTTACGCTTGGTCAGACAGGGCTAATGATGAAGCTAGAGTAGCTAAAGCATCAACCTTCTTTTCTTTCCTTGGCACATGCTAAATAGTCACATTACCGAGCTACCCCATCAACTTTTTAGCATAATCATGATATGGGCATAGTTCAGGCTTCTTAACCTCGTAGCTACCCAAAAGTTGATTGACCACTAACTAGGAGTCACCAAAGACTTGTAATTGCAATTGCTTCATATCAACGGCCATTTCAAGCCCAAGTATTAATGCTTGATACTTAGCAACATTGTTGGAACAGAGTTCCATCAAGGTGAATGAGTAGGGCAAGCCTTCACCTTGGGGAGTGACAAATACTACGCCAGCCCCGGCTCCCCCCAAGATGCACAGCACCATCAAAGTACATCTTTCATGGAGGTTGAACTTCAACGACCATTGCGTCCTCATCAGGTAGTTCATCAGTTAGCTCCTAGTCATCAGGTATCGGATGATCTGCCAAGAAGTCTACCAATGCTTTTCCTTTTATAGCCTATTGAGGGATGTACAAGTCTCGAATTGTTGAAATTGGAGGTACCATCTCGCTAGTAGATCACTAAGAACGGGTTTTGACATCACGAACTAGATGGGATTTGCTTTAGAAACAAGACAGACAACATGAGCTTGAAAGTAGTGCTTCAACTTTTGAATTGAAAAGACTAGCGCCAAACACAACTTCTCAATTGGCGAATAATTCAACTCATTTGGTGTCATCATCCTGCTCAAGTAGTAAAGAGAGTTTTCTTTCCCCTCACTATTTTCTTGGGCCAACAGTGCTCCAACAGACCTTTCCTGCGCCGTAATGTATAGTATCAATGGCTTTCCAGGTATAGGAGTTGCTAAAACTAGAGGCTTCATCAAGTAGGATTTAATGCTCTCAAAGGCATTACTGCATGATTGGTCCCATTTGAAAGGGACACCTTTCTTCATAAGGCGACTGAATGGTTAACACCTTCCGGCTAGGTTCGAGATGAATCTCTTACGGTACGCTAACTTTCCTGGCAGACTATTGAATTCATGGATATCCCGAGGTTATGGCATTTTCAAAATGGCATCCATTTTGGCTTGATCAATTTCGATCCCTCGATGTCGGATAATGAAACCAAGGAAATTTCCAGAAGTAACTCCAAAGGCACATTTCAATGGATTCATCCTAAGTAGGTACCTCCGGAGTAATTCAAATACCATCCTCAAGTCCTTCAAGTGGTCGCCCTTATCTCTTGATTTCACCACCAAGTCGTCAACATAGCATTCGACATTCTTGTGGAGAAGATCGTCGAAAATATTTTGCATAGCCCTTTGGTAAGTAGCACCAGCGATCTTCAAGCCAAAAGGCATTACCTTATAGTAATAAATACCCTTTTGGGGTACAGAATACAGTAAGCTCTTCATCTTTTGGTGCCATGTGTATTTGGTTATAACCCGACGAACCGTCCATAAATGACATTGCCTCGTACCCAGTAGTAGCATCGATCATCAGTTTTGGAATGGGAAGCGGGAACTCATCTTTCGGACACGTATTTTTAAGATCCCTAAAGTCAACGCACACTCGAATTTGGCCATTTTTCTTCCTTACAGGGACAATACTTGAAACCCATGTTGGGTATTTAACTTCGCGAATAAAGCCAATTTCGATGAGTTTGTTAACTTCTGTTTCAATCAAGGGAACCAAGTTCGGTCTAAAATGCCTTTGGGCTTGTTTAACATGAAGAGCACCATTTTTGACTGCAAGTTGATGGACTGCTACTGTCGGTTCCAAGCCAGGCATCTCTTTGTAACACCAAGCAAAGACATCCCTGAACTCTTTGAGTAACTCAATATAAGTGCTCTCTTCATCAGCTTCAAGTAAAGCACTTAGGTAGGTGGGTCTTGGTTCTTCATCGGTGCCAAGGTTAATTTCTTTTAAGGCATCAACTGTCGTCTTGACTCCTTCTTCAAGTTCAGGTGGAGCATCTTTCGCATCTTCATCTTCTTGAGGGTCCCCATCATTGAAGGATATGTGATAACATGGCAAAACATCCTCCAATTCCGCATTATCTTCCATCGAATATGGAATGCCATTCTCGACTTGTACAGTAACATGATACGAAGAACACACACTTTCTTCGTCTTCATCATGTTCCTAGTATAGACCACAATATATGGCTTTACCTTCAGTATTTCTTTACATGAAACCACAAGTTTTGTTTGTCTCCTCATTCTAGAAGGAACCAAACTTTTGAAATCCTTAGAGATCTCCTGGAGTTTGGGTAAAGCGGGTGTTCTTATGCTTTGAAAATTTCTCCAGAACTTGTTCCCCTTCTTTAGTGGACCCAATCTTTCAAGCACGGAGGTCCTCACAGGTGGTCTTCCAAGTCGATCAAAGACAGAAGGCTTGTTAGAAGCAGTTGATTCATCTTCTACAGTGATATAATTGTTGCTCGCCCTTCTTATTGATATGCGCACTGGTGACAGTTGCTTGTATCCCAAACCTTCACGTGGTTGCCTCGTTGCAGCTTTCGATCGGAGCTTCCCTAACTTTGACGGCTCATTGGGATTGTATCCATCTTTTGCAAATAGCTTGTAAGCATTAGGGTCAAAACCTTCATCTGTTCGCTTTGTATGGAGTGCCACATTCTACAAACGATTTTGGGCTACAAACCCTGCAAGTGGCATTGAGGACGACTTTACTGTCTCAATTCGTTTGACCGAAAGAGTTAACTCCTTTAGTATGTTGGCTTGGTGATTAGATGATTAACTTTCATATTTCTTCCTTTTAGGGACATATTGGAGTGTCGGACTTACTTTCTTGCCATAAGACGTAACATTCCCGCTATAAGATTTATTCCCGTTGGGTTGTACCTCCTTACTAGCAGCTTTGGCTTTACCAGTAGTCACCTCTTCTATTTTAGTTGAGGGCTCTTTGTTCTTGCTTTTTATGCCATCATCAACTTTCAGCTCCTTCACAATGCGGTTCTTCAAGTAGAACTTTGCATCGGCGAAGTATCACTTAGCCTCAGTGAATGGCTCATCATCAGCAACTATCGTCTTCTCGACTTCACTCTCGTAGTATTTTAAACATTGATGGTAGGTAGATGGAACTACTTTATTATCATGTATCCAAGGCCTCCCAAGCAAAACATTATATGGAGTCTTTGCATCGATCACATGCAGCCATGGACTTGATTGCATATCTTCAAAAGCGATTCCCAGCCTGATCGCGCCTATGGCACTTTGCCCCCCTTTGGTTGAATCCTTGGATCATCACATGACTTTCTGAGAGTTCGTTCATAGGAATACCAAGTTCTTTCACAGTGTGGATTGGAAAAATGTTCACCAAGGATCCTCTATCAACCAAAATCCGATTTACCCTTTCATCGCGCATATAGCCAACCAGGTATAATGGGCGGTTATGAGGGGTGTCACCTAGCAGAAGATCGTCATTTGTGAACGTGACTTTTTCCTCACAAGCATTAACTTCTTGAGGAGTGGACTCAGTGAGCGTTTCCAAAGATGGTGCCAACGATAGGTCATCACTCTTTTCTTCCCCTTTGTCAGCATTGCAACAAGAGGCCTCAACATGATCACAGGAAATCTTCGTGCGGAACCAAGATGGCAAGAAATCCTCCAAAGTCACTGTATGTCATGGCTTTTGAGGGTGGTGCATCTCCACTTTTGCTTTCTTCAAATGCCTAACTGGATTCTTTTTCATTGGTCTTTTTACCATTATCTTCCTTGTTGGTTGTTCTACTGATTCTTTTTGTGGCGCCTACAACGAGTCACCAACGTCCAACCTTCATCATCAGCAGGTTAATCGTCTTCAACTTTGTGGTTCTCCAGTAATTCTTCATCTTTACTTTCTTTAATACCGCATAATTCATTCGAAATAAATGAGCCAAATGTAATAGAGACTTGGTTTGCGCTTGCTTTCTCATATTCAAGCACGCCCTTCTTTTCGCGAGCCAAGTCCAAGACTTTGTCCTTGAAGACAAAGCACTTATCCAGAGGGTGGCTTACAAGTTAGTGGTATTTGCAGTAATTTGGGTCATTTGTTTTCCCGGCTTCATTTGGTCGCTTCATCTCTGGAAGCTCAATGATATTTAACTCGAGGAGTTCTTCGAAAATGGTTGGCACATCAGAATCTAGGAATGGGTACTCTTTCTCCTGTATTTCTTTTAGAGTCAACTTTTCACTTGGCTTATCTTGAAAAGAAGTGAATTTCATACCTTCTTGCTCACCTTCGTCATGAACATCATAGGTGATGTGTTGATATTCATAGCTTCTTTGCTTTCAGACTTGGGTACGAACTTGCCCCACTTCCTGACTTTTTGCTTGTCATTCCCTTTACGAGGTTCATAGATGGGCAGCCTTTCATTTCCAGCGGAGGCCATGCTCAATTCCATGTCATGGGCACAAGTTGCAAGTTCTTCAAATGTGCTAGGCTTGATACCTTGCAAGATGTAGCGCAATCCCCAATACATGCCTTGGATGCACATCTCTATGGCTGAAGCTTCACTAAGCGTATCTTTGCAGTTGAGGCTTGCATTCCTCCAACAATTGATAAAGTCGATAACTGGTTCCCCCTTTTGTTGACAAGTATTTGTAAGCTCTATCATACTCACCGTGCGTCTTGTGCTATAAAAGCGATTAAGGAATTCTTGCTCTAGTTGATCCCAACTGTCAATAGATCCAGCCTCGAGGTCCGTGTACCAGTCAAAGCATTTTCTTTTAGCGAGCGGACAAACTGCTTGATGAGGTAATCTCCATAAGTCCCAGCATTGTTGCATGTCTCTACGAAGTGCACAACAGGTTGCTTTGGGTTACCTTTACCATCAGGCTGTTAAAACTTCGCTGGTTGATAGCCAGCAGGCATCTTCAACATATCAACCCTTGCAGTGTACGACTTTGCATATGCAAGGGAGGATTTGGCAGCAACATCATAGTTAATCTTAATGGTTCCTTCGATGAACTCCTTTAGTTGATCAATTGGAATCATCCCTTCAGATGAGACATGGATAGCTTTAGTGGATGCTGCTTGTCTTAGGGGAGAGTCACTCTCTAGAACTTCTGGGAGCTTGCCGGGTGCATGGGTAGATTCTTCTTCCATCAAGATTCCCACCCTGTCTATTAGCTTGTCAATTCTAGCTTCTTGATTTTGCATGCATTTGGTCAAGCTAGCGATTGCTTCCATCAAGTTTGCCAACTGCTCCTCCATAGATGAAGTGTTTGTCACCATGGCTTGCATGATTGTCGTGGATGACGGAGAGTAGCATGGATTTTCACACAGATTGATCCTTGATTGGCTCACGCTATGTGGTGTAAGTGGGGAGGATCCATCACTTGAAGCATCATCATCTTCCTTCACAGCAGAGTGCTTGGAGCCGGAGAGATCAAGCAGAGCAAGAGTTTTTTGATCTTTTCAGCAACATCGCTTCCTCCTTCAGATGCGTTTGTCGAAGATCTTGCTCCTTTTGAGGATGAAGATCCGAAAACAGGGGTTGATACGGACGACACTTGGGGTGCTTGTTGTCCTAAAGAGCTTGCTTTGCTCATCGTAACTGGTCTGAAGCTTTCAAAGGTGACATCGAGGATGCTTTCCACATCAGCATAGAACCTGGAGTTAGCAGCATTGGTGAATGTTGATCTGGAGTTGATTTTCTTTGAAGCCATTTCAATGTTCTTGAACTTTGGTGATTGAAAAGTTGAGATGAGATGTAGAGATTGTCCCACTAGGCGTGCCAAAATTTGTAGACAATAAATTTGGTTCGAGAAAATAAAATCAAGACAAAAATATCGCAACAATCGTAGTATTTGATTTCGAATATTTGAGTGTACAATCTCTGCGAATCCTCTGATTCTTCTTTTCAATAGTAAATAAATTCAAGGGCCTTTGAGCTTGATCTTGAATATGTATTTGTTGCCACGAACGATGATCTTGTTCTTGAGCTTTAGCTTGATCGCTTGAACTTTACCTTGATATGTTCTTCGTTCTTAAGCTTGAACTTGATTTGTTCTTCATTCTTGAGCTTGAACTTGATTTCTTGAACTTGATTACTTGAATCTTGAAACTTGTAGAGAACTTTGCAGTGTTTGATCCACGAGCTCTCTCTTGCTTCTTGTTATAACTTCTGGTGTGTTTTCTGGGTTACGAAGACCCTATTTATAGTTGTGGAAGGGAAGAGTTGTGATAAGAACAAACTCATTCCAACCAATCAAATTGAAGTGTGACATGACTGCATTTGATTGGCCAGACACATGTCACTCGCACACATGGCACGATTTCATTGGCCGTTTAGTGTGACTTGGCATGCCTTGTTATTTTGACACGTGGCATGATCCTATTGGCTCTTCCGTTTGAATTGGCGCGCCACGTCATTTGACACGTGGCACCAAACAGGGCTTCTAGGAAGATGACATTTTTGGCCTAATGAAGTGGGCTCATCACTTTAGCCCAATTAAATGGGCTAGCCCAATGGATCAAGACTTACTTATTTAATCCATATATATTGGACATATATAATTAATTCAATTATATTAGCTCATAATATTTATTTGGACCAATATATCTTGATTTTAAAACATAGTCCAAACTATTTAATAAATTTAATTCTAATAAAATTTACATGCCTACAAGTACCACATGACCATGATAGTAAGTTATATAAAGTATATTAAAACTGAATAGTACTTTAAGTAATTTGACATAATTCTTAATTATGCGAGTAATTGGTAATTATCTAAAATATTTGGATAATACCACTACGTGCCATTTGTGACTCTTACACTTATTAAAATATGTGCCAAGAATTGACATAGGACATCTGGCAAAGCCTTAAGGACGTGACTCATTCCTCTTAATAAAGAAGAGTCCACTGTTGCCTAGCTAATGTGTATATTGTTTACTTTGGTTAATTTTTGAAGTTTTGACCAAAACAAAAAGAAAAGTAGCAATGAAGTATTGTATTGATAACGTTGTGTATGTGGAGATGATATGGAGTAGTACACACTTAGCTTTTTCTCTAGCTTTAAATTTTTCTTCTATATCTTGTTGAAGGATTGCGTTTTCCTGCTAAAGATCAGATGATTGACCTCTTTACAACATTGGTTATTTTCCTTCTTTTGTGCGGAGGATAACAGTAGTAAGTGAAGTTTTAGGCATTAAAGAATAGTTATGGGGGAAGATGGACTTCATTAAGATTTTCTTCGGTTGGTTTGTTTTGGAGTGGACATGTGAAATTTACCGTAAAATAGCATATCCTGTCTAGAAAGAAAATTCAGGTATGTTAAGGTTATCCCTTCTTTCTTTTGGCATGATCCATGTAACGATATGTAAACGTAATGCTTTTCAATAAGTGATTCTACTGTTAGTAGTTAAGGATATCTATGTTATTCATTCCCGTAAAGTGATATTCAAGCATGTCTAAGTACGTATGTAGCTTCCTACTGAGGAATTTGATAAAGATGTTAATGTTCAAAATATAGTAATACATGCATCTTCATGCATATGCATTTACCACCGAGCTACAACCGGTTGGGCAGTTACATATTTACCACTGTGCTACGGCCGGTTGGCAGACAAGCATATTCATTTACCGACGAGCTACGACCGATCGGATAGTCATGCATTTACCACCGGGTTATGACCGGTTGGGAATTTACCACCGGTTGGGCAGTTATGTATTATTATTTACCACCGGTTGGGCAGCCATACATTTACCACTGTGCGATGGCCGGTCGGACAGTTACCACTGATCAGTTGGGCAGTCATGCATCATACGATATGAATAATAGTATTAAAGAGAAATCATTGTATATATATGAGTATAATAAGTATGCATATACGGTGGAACTTCAGAGATTCAAGATGGTTCTTATATGTCTTTAATTAATGTTGAATTATGGTTATGTTTTAGTTTTGCCTTCCATACTCAGTACATTATTCGTACTGACGTCCTTTTCATGGGGACGCTGCATTCATGCCTGCAGGTATAGATAATCAGTTTGACGAGCACTCATATTATACGAGATTGGCATTCAGCAAAGGATCGGTAAGACTCCACCTCATTATGAGTGCAGCCGAGTCTATGAGCCATTGTGTCAGAGTTTTGCTACAAGACTTATGGGTAGGCCGATACCCTGTCCCATTTGATGTCAAATCATCTTAGAGACTTTGTAGATAGAGGTTCATTTTGTACAGTATGTCAGAGGTCTTGACGGCCCATATGTATTCATGTTTTAAGAAAAATGATACAGTGATACAATGTTTTCCCACTTACAATTGTACATTACGAGTTGTGGCAATGTTGACCCATGATAGTTACAAAAGGAACGAATGAGTTACAGAGTGGTTTGCTCAGGCCACTATTCACTGGGTGCCAACCACGCCTCCCTAGGTTTGGGGCGTGACAAAGTGGTATCAGAGCGGGTCGTGTCCTGGGGAGTCTACAAAGTCGTGCCTAGTAGAGTCTCACTTATGGGTGTGCTGCGCGCCACATTTATAATTGAGAGACTATAGGGAATTTAGGAAATGTTACCCTTCTTTTGTTTCCAGATCGTGCCATAGAGCTAAGTCGTAAGAAGTCAGTATAAAATTTCCACCGAAATTTTATATGCACTAGAAGTGCTATCACAATAGAGCATTAAGGCATATATGTAATTTCTACCTATGTGGAAGAGAGGTTATGAAAATGGCAAAAGATACGAGATACTCAAGTACAAAAGGTTGTGAATAGTCTAGAGCTCAAATAGAGGTTGGGTTTTAGTTTACTATACGGAGAAGACCTTAGCGGAAATTTTTAAAAATCTTCAAGAGTTAACATTCGAGGACGAATGTTTCTAAAGGGGGCGGGATGTTACATCCCGTACTTTTTTACGAAGGATTTGAGACACTACTTCCAATGATCACGACAGTTAATATGAGCGGAAGGAGAGTGAGATCGCTGTGTGTGTATATTATATATGATATAAACATATACAGAAATATTTATATATTGGGGGAGCAATCTCTACAAATTTACAGCAACTCAATTTGGGAGGATTGGATCTCATTTGAAAGGTAAAAAAAATAGTACTTTATTTGCACGTATTTTCTATACTTGCACGAATTTTGCATGAAAGATTTTGATAATAAGGCCAGGCAGTTTAGCCAACCTATTTGCTATAGATACGTTATAAACTAATATATAGCAACTAGTAAGAGAAAAAACATGGAGTTGTATTTGTTTTATTAACATCATTTTTTATTTGTTCATTTACATGTTTACGTGAGAATCATTTTACGTGATACGTTTGCATTTACTACGTCAGGCGAGTGTGCATCATTTTGGCATCACACTTCTATGTAGGCACTTGCGAGGTTAGATAATTATTATGAAGTATTGCTTGGAGTTGATTTTTGCTAATTATTAACCATTTTGACTATTTAGATTAATGTTAGATACATTTTGATATGGTATTTTAAGTGAAACGTTTTTTTATAAAGAAAAAATGGTTTGAAAAATATAATTTTTATATAGTTTAATCTTACTACTTTCGAATATGTTTTAAATTATACACATACTATGAGAAAAGTTTATGAGATTTTCTTTATTGTAAAGATAGAAATTATTTTCTCACAAGAAAAGAATGTTATCTTTTTTACCATTTTAGGAATTGAGCGTACAAAAATTGTATTTTTTATATGAGATTAGGAAAATTAAAAGTTGAGAAAATATATGTATTTTTACATGAATGTTTTAATAAAATAATATTGCACGTATTTATTTTGTATGGTACCACATGACCATTATAGTAAGATATAAAGTATATTAAAACTAAGTAGTATTTTAAGTAATTTGAGATAATTCTTAATTATGCGAGTAATTAGTAATTATCTAAAAAATTTGGATAATACCACTACGTGGCATTTGTGCCTCTTACACTTATTAAAATAAGTGGCAAGAATTGAGATAGGACATTTGGCAAAGCCATAGGGACGTGACTCATTCCTCTTAATAAAGAAGAGTCCACTGTTGCCTAGCTAATGTGTATATTGTTTACTGTTGTTAAGTTTTTCAGTTTTGACCAAAACAAAAAGAAAAGTAGCAATGAAGTATTGTATTGATAACGTTGTGTATGTGGAGATGATATGGAGTAGTACATACTTAGCTTTTTCTCTAGCTTTAAATTCTTCTTCTGTATCTTGTTGAAGGATTGCGTTTTCCTGCTAAAGATCAGGTAATTGACCTCTTTACAACATTGGTTTTTTTTCCTTCTTTTGTGCGGAGGATAACAGTAATTAGTGAAGTTTTAGGCATTAAAGAATAGTTATGGGGGAAAATGGACTTCATTAAGATTTTCTTCGGTTGGTTTTTTTTGGAATGGACATGTGAAATTTACCGTAAAATAGCAGATTCTGTCTAAAACAAAAATTCAGGTATGTTAAGGCTATCCATTCTTTCTTTTGGCATGATCCATGTAACGATACGTAAACGTAATGCTATTCAATAAGTGATCTTACTCTTAGTTGTTAAGGATTTCTATGTTATTAATTCCCGTAAAGTGATATGCAAGCATGTCTAAGTACGTATCTAGTTTCCTACTGAGGTATTTGATAAAGATGTTAATGTTCAAAATATAGTAATACATGCATCTTCATGCATATGCATTTACCACCGAGCTACAACCGATTGGGCAGTTACATATTTACTACTGTGCTACGGCCGGTTGGCAGACAAGCATATTCATTTACCGACGAGCTACGACCGGTCGAACAGTCATGCATTTACCACCGGGCTATGACCGGTTGGGCATTTACCACCAGTTGGGCAGTTATGTATTATTATTTACCACCGGTTGGGTAGCCATACATTTACCACTGTGCGATGGCCGGTCGGGCAGTTACCACTGATCAGTTGGGCAGTCATGCATCATACGATATGAATAATAGTATTAAAGAGAAAGCATTGTATATATATGAGTATAATAAGTATGCATATATGGTGGAACTTCAGAGATTCAAGATGATTCTTATATGTCTTTAATTAATGTTGAATTATGGTTATGTTTTAGTTTTGCCTTCCATACTCAGTACATTATTCGTACTGACGTCCTTTTCATGGGGACGCTGCATTCATGCCTGCAGGTATAGATAATTAGTTTGACGAGCACTCATATTATACGAGATTGGCATTCAGCAAAGGATCGGTAAGACTCCACCCCATTCGGAGTGCAGCCGAGTCTATGAGTCATCGTGTTAGAGTTTTGCTACAAGACTTATGGGTAGGTTGATATACTGTCCCATTTGATGTCAAATAATCTTAGAGGCTTTGTAGATAGAGGTTAATTTTGTACAATATGTCAGAGGTCTTGACGGCCCATATGTATTCATGTTTTAAGAAAAATGATTCAGTGATACAATGTTTTACAACTTACAATTGTACATTACGAGTTGTGGCAATATTGGCCCATGATAGTTACAAAAGGAACGAATGAGTTACAAAGTGGTTGCTCGGGCCACGATGGCACCGGGTGCCAGCCACGCCACCCTAAGTTTGGGCCGTGACAACTGATATCTGCCTATGGTATCCAAAAGGTAGTAATTTCAACTTAGTGGGATATGTTGATGCTGATTATGGATCTTTTCTTGTGGATAGAAAGACCACTTTAGGTATGGAACACTTTCTCGGCTCATGTCTTGTGTCTTGGGCTACCAAAAAGCAAAATTCTATGGCCTTGTCTACTGCTAAAGCTGAGTATGTGGTTGCTGCTTCTTGTTGTGCTCAATTATTGTGGATCAAACAACAATTAATGGACTTTGAAATTGATGTAGGTTGTATCACCATCATTTGTGATAACACTAGTGTAATTAGTATGACCAAGAACACGATTCATCATAAAAAAACTAAGCACATAGATGTTAGACATCACTTATTGAGGAACAACTATGAGAATGATTTGATTACTGTGAAATTTTATGCTACTAAAAAGTAAGTCGCTGACCTCTTCACAAAACCTCTAAGTAAAGATCAATTTGAAAGGAACAAATTAAAATTAAAGATGATTAAGATCACCTAAAAGGAACCAGTTCTAACTGAATAGTTGGTATTTCTGAATTTTGTAAATAATTAGATTAGATTTTGACCATTCATACTTTTGTTAGTATACTCTTGTGATAGGTGCTAAAATATCTCATTAATCTCTAACGATATTATCTTCATTTTCTTGAAAAATTCAGACTTAAAGAAGAGAATTCTCAGTGAAGAACCCGGCTCATCAAGATTACATGGTATGTACTCTCCATTTCCGCATATTTTGAAATAATTGTATTTGGATCATGCTAAAAAAGAGAATCCCATTTAATCTGAGTCTCCCTCAAGTTTATCTGTTACAAACAAACCAGTTTGACCAAACAGTAGTCCCACATGCCATAATTGCCTACATTCTAGGGAAGAGTTCAAGGTCCATTCAAACTGACTTTCCCAATTTACTAAAGAGTTTTTTTAAATGCAGTGTTTGGGTATTTGTGTTCTTTATTTTCTTTACTTATTATTCCGCAAACAGTAGCATTTGGAGTACATAGAAGATCCAAGTCCTTCTATAATCAAGTTAAGCGAGAATTGGGTACCACACAAATCACCCCCTCCCTCTTGTGTGATATTAAAGTATAAAATATCAATTGGTATCAGCGCGAGTTATCCGTGAAGAGGCTAACACCTTAGGAACAGATCAAGATGAGTGAACCACCTGGAAACTAGGAAGGGCAATCCACTGCTAGGCCCTCACTCTCTAATTGTCAGTACTATTCTTGGTAGAAGAACAGGATGAGAGACCACATCATAGGAGAAGACTATGAACTCTGGGACATAGTCAGTGATGGTCTCCTAGCTACTACAAAGAAGAATGCTAAAGGAGTGGACATGCCAAAGACAAGAGTTGACTGCACTGCTGAAGATTTGAATAAATGGGAAAAGAATGCCAAGGCCAAGAAATGGCTTGTGTGTGGACTAGGTCTAGATGAGTACAACAGGATTCAAAGCTGTACCACTACTAAAGAGATATGGGACACTTTACAAGTGACCCATGAAGGAACTCTTCTTGTAAAGAGATCAAGAGGAACACTATTATATTCTCAATATGAGAATTTCACCATGAAGGAAGGAGAAACTATCCAGGAGATGTACACAAGGTTCACAACACTAACAAATAAACTTAAATCTCTTGGAAGAATTATCCTTCAAGAAGACAAGGTTGAGAAAATTTTGACAAGGGTCTTACCGGTAACATGGGAAATCAAAATCACTTCTATTCAGGAATCAAAGAACATTGTTACTCTCAAGTTGGATGAATTGATTGGAAATCTCACTGCCTATGAACTAAGAAGGCAAACCATAAAAATGGATGCACCCAAGAAGGAAAGGAGCTTGGCTCTCAGAATAGCTGAAGGTGTAGATCTAGAGGATGATGAAATGGCCAGGATCACAAGGGATTTCAAGAAGTACTTGATGAGAGGAAAGGGTTTTTCAAGAGGTACAACCTTCAACAAACCAAGGACTCTTGAGAAACAGACCAACAAGGGCTGCTACAAATGTGGCAATACTGACCACATGATCAAGAATTGTCCTCAGTGGGAAATCGAATGGAAGAATGAAAGGGCCGAATGAAGGAACAGGAAGAAGGAACAGATTCAACCCAAAAGGAACAAAGGATCAACAAAGGCTATGGTTGCTGCCTGGGGAGAAACATCAGATGAGGATTCATAAAATGACACTGGAGATGAACAAGCACTTATGGCCATTGGAGAATCAAATGATGAACAAGAGGTAAGTGTGATTCATCTCTAAGACAAGATTAAATTTCTGTCTAAAGAAAGGTTATCTGAATTATTGCTAGACTTCATAGATGAGTCTGAGGTAATAATCATTGAGAAGGAACAACTGTCTAGGGAGTATGTGATCTTAAAGCCAAGCGCAAAAATCTAGAATCTAGTGCTAGTGAGAGTGATAGTAAAAATACTAAGTTGAAGAACCAGGTTCTTGAACTTGACACTAGCATCTTAGAACTTAGATATGAAAATTTAAAACTGAAATTAGGAACAGGTAAGAAAAAGGTTGATCACACACATATCACATTAGAAGAAAATCTAGGAAAAATGAAGGATGAGTTGTACAAGAAAGATGAACAAATAAGAGTCTTAAAAGAAGACCTAGGGAAGGTAAAGCATGAATTAGACAGAGCTTGCAAATGGAATAAATCTTCTGATGCACTATCCTGGCTACCAGAGCACCATAGTAGCAACAAGAGTGGATTTGGCTATGGGACCCCAACACCTAAGTGGGATACCAAAAGCAAGTACATCACACTTCTTGAAAACAAAATCTGCACACACTGTGGCAAGACTGGTCATTACAAAAGTGAATGTAATGCGAAAGAAAAGGCTAGTCAAAATAACAAAACTTTTGTTCAAGAGAAAAATAGGCTGTCTGGATGGGCCAAAAGGAATTTAATTCACCCCTTTGCCTATAGAAAGGGACCCAAACTAGTTTGGGTTCCTAAGACTAACCCTTGATTTCGTTTTGCAGGTCCAAGTGAAATGAAGTAGCCAAATATGGTACATGGATAGTGGCTGCTCAAAGCATATGACTGGAAGTAAGAACCAGTTCCTTTCACTTGAGGATCTAAAAGGAGGTAATGTCTCCTTTGGAAATGGGAAGAAAGGTAAGATCATTGGGGTTGGAAAGGTAGGCAAGACAGACTCACATTCCATTGAGAATGTCTACTTGATAGATGTCTTAAAATATAGTCTAATCAGTGTATCACAACTGTGTGACAGAGGTAACCTGGTAGCATTCACCTCTACCAAATGTTTTGTGATAAATGTTACTATTGACAAGATTGTTTTGCAGGGAAAAAGAGTTAACAACATTTACATTGTAGATTTGTCCACTCTTTCAGAAAATGAACTCACATGCTTGAGTGTGTTGGACAATGATCCCATCCTGTGGCACAAAAGACTTGGTCATGCAAGTCTGAATCAACTCAACAAATTAGTCTCTAAGGACCTGGTGATAGGGTTACCTAACATCAAGTTCAAGGAAGACAAATTTGTGAGGCCTGTGCAAGGGGGAAGCAAGTAAGATCATCTTTTATAAGCAAGAAAATGGTAAGCACAACCAGGACGATGGAACTGGTTCATATGGATCTCTGTGGTCGAATGAGAACATTGAGCAGAGGTGGTAAGAAATATGTGATGGTACATGTTTATGATTATTCTAGGTTTACCTGGGTACTGTTCTTAACTTCTAAGGGTGAAGCATTTGACATGTTTACTGCCTTTGTTAGAAAAACTCAGAAAAACTAGGTTATCAACTTGCATCAATTAGGTCTGATCATGGAACTAAATTTGAAAATGCTAAGTTTTCTGAATTTTATGATGAGAATGGTATAGATCATAATTTCTTTGCCCCTAAGACTCCTCAAAAAAATGGAGTAGTTAAAAGAAAGAATAGGACTCTTGAAGATATGACTATGACTATGCTTCTTTCTAGTAAACTACCTTATAGCTCTGAGCAGAGGCTGTAAATACTGCATGCTACATCATTAATAGATGCATGACTAGACCTCTTATAGAGAAGACTCCCTATGAGTTACTTAAAGGAAGAAAACCAAATATATCCCATCTTAGGGCATTTGGATGTAAGTACTATGTGCACAATAATGGAAAGGACTCCCTAGGTAAGTTTGATCCCACAAGTGATGAGGGAATATTCTTGGGATATTCTTCACATAGCAAAGCTTATAAAGTGTATGGCAAAAGAACTTTGTGTGTAGAAGAAAGTGTACATGTAGCTTTTGATGAAACTAATATTCTTTCTAAGAGATAGGAACATGAAGATGAAGCTATTGTGCTGGTAAAAGAATTGAGTGAAGTCACAGCTCAAGCTAAAGATGCACCAAATGAAGGAAGAGGTGATGGAATAGGTTCTTCCATACAGGGCAACCTGACATGGGGAATTGAACAAAGAAGAACTGAAACCAATCCCTTAATGGAACATGTCCATGAGCCTGTTCCTCAGCAACAGAACATGGGAGAAACAACAAACTAAAGCCAGTTGGTTGTGAAACCTTACAAGTATCAAAGTTCTCATCCCATTGAGAACATAATTACTGATCCAACATCCGAAGTTAAAACTAGATCACAATTAAAGAATATGTGTGCTTTTGATGCTTTCTTATCTCTTATTGAACCTAAAAATGTTGTTGCGGCTTTGCAGGATACAGATTGGGTAAATGCAATGAAAGATGAACTCAATCAGTTTGAGAGAAGTCAAGTTTGGTATCTAGTTCCAAGACCCAAGGACAGATCAGTAATTGGCACTAAATGGGTCTTTAGAAACAAGTTTGATGAAGATGGAATAGTTACAAGGAACAAGGCAAGACTAGTGGTCCAAGGTTATAGCCAAGAGGAGGGCATAGATTAAGATGAGACCTTTGCTCCAGTTGCAAGACTAGAGGCAATAAGACTCCTCATAGCCTTTGTAGCACACATGGAATTCACTCTTCATTAGATAAATGTCAAAAGTGCCTTCCTGAATAGCTACCTAAAGGAAGAAGTGTTTGTCAAACAACTTCCAGGGTTTGAGAGCAAAGAGTGTTTGAAATATGTATACAAATTAGACATGGCTCTCTATGGACTCAAGCAGGATCCTAGAGCATGGTATGAACGACTGCCCAAATTCTTGCTTGAACATGGCTACAAGAGAGGTAAAATTGACAGTACTCTATTCCTGAGGAAAAAAGGTAAGGATGTTCTTGTAGTACAAATATATGTTGATGACATAATTTTTGGGGCAACCACTGGCAAACTAAGTAAGGATTTTGCCAAATTAATGGGGAGTGAGTTTGAAATGAGTATGATGGGTGAGCTTAACTTTTTCTTAGGCTTACAAATCAAAGAAAACCCAAATGGAACTATGATCCATCAGCAGAAATATGCAAAAGAGTTGATTAAGAATTTTAAAATGAATGAATCAAAGGAAATAGACACACCCATTGCAACAGCTACAAAATTAGACGTAGATGAACCTGGTTCATCTATCTATCGGAAGTTGTATAGGAGTGTGATTGGTTCACTTTTATATCTTACTGCTAGCAGACCTGACATAGTTTTTAGTGTAGGGCTTTGTGCTTATTTTCAAGCAAATCCTAAGGAATCTCACTTGACTATTGTCAAGAGGATACTGAGATATTTGAAAGGCACTACTGATATTTGTCTTTGGTACTATAAGGGTAGTAATTTTAATCTAGTAGGGTATGTTGATGCTGACTATGCAGGTTTTATTGTGGATAGGAAGAGCACCTCAGGTATGGCTTATTTTCTTGGTTCATGTCTTGTATCATGGGCCACTAAAAAGCAGAATTCAGTGGCCTTATCCACTACTGAGGCTGAATATGTTGATGCTGCCTCTTGTTGTGCTCAATTGTTGTGGATCAAACAACAGCTGATAGATTTTGGCATTGAAGTTGGTTGTATTCCTATCTTTTGTGATAACACTAGTGCTATAAGTATGACAAAGACCCCAATTCATCATAACAGGACTAAGCACATAGATGTTAGACATCACTTCTTAAGGGACAATTATGAGAAAGGATTGATTACCATAGAATTCAGTGCTACTGATAAACAAATTGCTAACATCTTTACTAAAGCACTGAGAGAAAGCTTTGACAGGAACAAGTTAGAATTAGGTGTGATTAAGATAACCTAATGGGACCAGCTCAGAATGCACAATGAAAAAAATGAGAAAAAAATTTTAAATTTTTTTTCAGCTAGGAAATCTGGAACTTGTGTAAATATCTAGATTAATTTTTACTCAGCCTCATACTGGAAATAGTATACTCCTGTGACATGTGTTAATATGACTCACTGATATCTAACAAAATTTCTCTATTGTGGTAAATTGAGACATGATCAAGAGACTTTTAAATGTAGATCCTCGTTCATCAGTATTGGTTCATCTGAATGCCAAGGTATGTTTTCTATGCTTTGCACAATTAGAAATATAAATATTTAAATCATGAGCAGATTCCTACCATTGTTCAACATATTAGAAAATCTTATCCGTTTGTTTTTGAACTAGTTCAGTCCTTATTAGAATTCTCACCACAAAAAATGCCTAAAATTTAGGGAAGCCTAACCGTTCGTTCAACCTGCAATTTCAGGTTGATTAGACCTCTAGTTTACTGCTAAAGCTACCGTTATCCATTAAATGACCCTTTCTCTTTAAATACCCATTATTACCTTCTGCCACCCTAATTATACTAAACTGTCAAAAATCCTTTTTCACTCCAAATTGTTTTCTGCATCAAACGCTTAATTCACAAACTTTCTCATGCCATCAGCTACAATGTCAAATCCTCAAGATAACTCAGGGACTGCTCCACCACCATCTCCTTCTGTTTTATCCACACCTCCTCCACTCAGCACAAACCCCCAGCCTAAGAAAAGATGTGTTAAAATACTAGCATGAAAAACTGTAGCCTCAGGTGCATTGTCAAAGAAATTAAATGCACAATTGAAGGGTGACCAAGCCCAAGATTCTGAGAACTCAAACGATTCATTTAAACCTGCAAGTAAGGGGGAAGGACCTGGGTTGTTTGACTCTGAAAAGACTCAAAACCTCCTTTCTAAGGTAAGTTCTGTTTTGGGTGAAAATTTAGAAAATAGGTTTGTTTTGGTTGGACCTGTTAGGGATGTAGAAATGCCTGAATTGGGAAGGAGTGGAGGTAAAAATAAAATGAGAGAGAGGGTGTATGTGGTGATGCGAGGGGAAAAGGGAAAGGAGTGGCTGGTTCTTCACCCACTTCTGAATTGCCTGTACCAGCTATTTGTGGGGTTGCACAGGAAACTGTGGAAGAAAGTGGCAAAAAGTCAGGGGGAAGTGGTTTAGGGGAGGCTGATGAGGGGTTAGTTAATATATGTTCACAAGGAGATGAACTTGGTTCATTTATTGAAGAGACCCTAGCAGACCTTATCAAGAAAGTAGGTGCCAGTTATGATCCAAAGAAAATGAGAACTCCCACACCAAAAGCCCCCAGTGCTGCTAAACCTTCCAAGAAATGAAAGGCTTCCTCCCCAACAACTACAGAAACTCCCTTGACAAAGGGAAGATCCACAAGAAGCAGGGTGAAACAGAGTGAGAGTGATCTACAAAAGGCTTTGGCTGAAAGTAAGAAGAAGAGGATGGATAAAGGAAAAGGTAAGGTTGTAGAGTCCTCTGAAGCTGTTGATATTGAAGAGATAGAACAGGTCCATCAAGAGGACCATACAACAATGGAGGTTCAGACCCACAAGCCCAAAAAGTCCAAGACTTCTTCCAAAAAGTCTTCATCTGTGTCTAAGGCTGCTGAACCTTCATTGGCCAAGAGGACAAGGTTTGTAGTGAAAAGCAAACAATTTAGAGTTTCTGAAGATGAGGAATAGAGTGGTGAAAAAGAAAGTCAGTTTGATGGTGAACAAGACAAGCTGGCCATGTTTGTCAAATGAAATTTTTTGAAGGGGAGATTGCTGAAAGATTTGGTGGAACCAGGAATGGTTCATTTGGTTGACACCCTAGCTGCTCATGGTTGGAAGGACATGTTCATTCAGATGGATGAGAGATTGGCCAGAAATGAAATCATTGAATTCATGGTGAATGATGAGGTCAAAGATGGCAGAGTTACAAGAAAATTCAAAGGAGTTCAAGAGACATTTGATGCAGAGAAGCTAGGAGAGATTCTAGACATCCCTGCTGAGGGATATGATGATTACACCAGACAGAGATGGCCAAGTCTGGATTCCCTTCCTCCTGCCCTTGAAATCACTAGGAGATTTTGTGATGTTAAAGAAGTGAATGAGGTTAAGTTTGTGCACAAGAGTGAGATGAAGCCACATCACAAAGTCATTTTTGAGTTTATAAAACAAGTTCCTACTACCCAGGAAGGAGATAAGGCTTATAGCAAATTATATGGACTTAGTTTTGATGGAGTGACTTGAAAGTGGAAGGCAAATTAACTGGCCTGCATTCATCATCAAGCTACTGGACAGGGTTATCAATGGCTCTAAGGTTCATGCCACCCTCTATGGCTTTATTATGACTATGGTTCTGGATAGGTTCAATGTGCCTCTGAAGAAATGGGAAATGGCCACAAACAAGGATTACTTTGGCATTAATACTCTGCTTGCTTGTGACTATTTAGTCAATGCCATTCCAAATAAACCTGGTTCATCCAAGAAGGAAACTATCAGTAGTAAAGTCAGGGCTCTTATTTAGGAAAGTAAGGCCAAGAATGCTGAGATAGCTAGGCTGGAGGCTCGCTTAGCAGAGGTTGAATCTGAGAGGGATGCTTTCAGAACTAAGCTTACCAAGGAAAAGGAGAAGAATAATGGGATTCTTCACAATGTGATAAATCTTCTCCAATCCCAAAACCAACCGTTTAGCTCCCCCAAGCCTTAGGAATTCTAGACTTTATCTCCTGAACCTGTCTAGTACCTTAAGTGACCCCGATTAGCGATTTTTCTTTCTTTTTTTGCTCATGTTTTGAATATTTTTGCTTTCTAGTTGTGGATTGTGGTAGCAACATATCTTCTATCAAAGATATCTATTGTTTTTGCTCTTGTTGAATGTTAATATTTCCTTGATAGTTTAAATATGTTTGCTTGACTACTGATGATTAATACATGATTGCACTTGCAGTTGCCCTAGTGACCATGAGTACTTATTAAAATCTGGGAGTCACACTTTGTGTATGCAACTTTTCGATGATGCCAAAAGGGGGAAGAGATATTGTGTTTTACATATTCTGAATAAGTGATATTTATAACCAAATTAACCTGATCCTCAATGATAAGTGAATTTTTCTATACTTTGTATTGATGATTAAGCTGAGTTCTTACAGGGTCTAAGTGAGTAAAAAGCATAGAGTTTGTCATCGTCAAAAGGGGGAATTTGTTGTCCCAAGTAAATGTGAAGTCTTGAAGACTGACAAAAGAACTCAGACATGGACTAGGTCCATCTTGTGAAGCACAATCTTGATCAACCTAACATGTGAGATGCATGTAAAGGAGATAAATCTAACTTATCAGAAGTAATATCTCCTAGTCTGATCGAAAAGGTTGCATATTAGATAAGGAGAGAAAGACTCCTTACACGAAGAGAACATAGTTTAGGAAGAGGATAGAGTTAGAGTATGAGATCAACTAGAACTCTTCTACCATAGAAGAGTAGCATCTGTATCCTACTCAATCTCTAATTACTAACCCCTTAAATATCAATGTTGTTCTCGTTCACATGTAATGCACATAAGAAGAAGTTAAACGTGAGTTGAGAGCAAAATAGTGAGGCAATTTTGCAAGCAATTTATGTGTGGTTCAAGCGTGCAATCCTGAAGCTACTTGAACCAGATAGAAGAACCAGTTCCAAGTGTCTATCTTTTATTCTAGTTCAATTGTAGTAAGTGATTTTACATTTTACCTTTCAGCTTTTATAGAAGCAATTGTATTAGGTACGTTGGAGTTAACTTGAAGTTGTCGCAACAGATGAGGTTGTGTGCCACAATGGGATTAGAGTTAATCCTAAGTTTACAAAAGAGTTTTTGTAAATGCAGTTTTTGGCTCAATGATTTTAGTGGAAGTTTGGGAAAAACCTATTAAGTAGTAGGTCGTGGTTGTTTACCTTTTGAGCCAGGTGTTTTCCACGTAAAAAATATATGTGTTATTTATTTTCTTTACTTATTATTACTCAAACAGTAGTAGCTGGAACACATAAAAGAACCAAGTACTTCTATAATCAAGTTAAGAGAGAATTGGGTACCACACAAATCACCCCCCCCCCCTTGTGTGGTATTGAAGTATAAAACATTAATAACGAAATAATATCAACAGCAGGGATAAATCAATCTACAAATAGTCGAAATAATAAAAAGAAACTTGGATGGAAACGAAAGATAACCAAATAAATCAACACAAACATAGCTGGAACACAGAATAAACTCAAGTAAGGAAGACAGTTTCAACTCAATCAATCATATCGTTTCTAGTGCATAATCCCAACCATCTCAAAACTCGATATCTCATATCATAACCTCAACTTCCAAACCTTTAGCACACCCGGCACCTTTTGCCCACATATTTTGTCTCACTTTGTACAACAACATTATCATGTTACTCAGTACATAGGACCCATAACTAATGCAATTAAGATGTTCTAGGGGTCTCATTTACATAACATAAAGTAGAGTACAACTTCTAAACCAATTAGGAACTCAGCAAGAAAAGATGAAGTCAGTTTTAGAAATCATTTTAATAAAGAAAGTACCATTTTTCAATATAAAATACAACATCGAATGAATTATTACCTTTAACATGGGATTTAATAAATTAACTTAGTAGAAATTCCTTTTTAAGTAAATTACAACTTCAGACAGTTTAAGGGAATTTAATTGAGTAACTAATTGAATTAAAAATGTGACAAATTTAAAATTTGAAGTATTGAAAAATGTATATATAAATACGGCAAGGTATTGAAAACACTATGAATTCCAATACAAAGGATCACAGCAGTAAAGGAATCTAAATAGTTAAAACACTTAAATTGATAACAATAAATAAACACAACAAACAGAAAATGTATGACATCACCCTTCGTGCTTTATCTCTCGTGCTTTTATTCTCGTTCTCACCATAAGAATCAATATTCACTTTTTTTTTTGTTACGGCGTGCAACCCGATCCCTATCATATAATACTGTTGCGGCATGCAACCCGATACAAATCATATAATGATGTCGGCGTGCAGAACAATCCAAATCATATAATGATGTTGCGGCGTGCAAACCAATCCAAATCATATAATGATGTTGCGGCGTGCAACCTGATCCCAATATACAAATCAACACCAATCACAAAAAAATCTTGGCAAGGGAACAATAGTATAACAACAATATCCCGACAAGGGAAACAATATCATAATAAATAAAATCCCGGTAAGGGAAACAATATCCAAACAATAACATCCCGACAAAGGAAACAATATCATAAACTATACATCCCGGCAAGGGAAATAATATCATCAACAATACATCCCGGCAAGGGAATTAACAATAACCAATCTCGTTCCAACAATTAACTTCACAAAATGAATCCCAACTTGAGTCAATAGTCAACAACGGTCAAATACCAAGGAATTACCATAAGCCTGGTCCAACATGAATACTCATCAAGTCAAGCATAAATAGTACATAATAAGGATCATGAAAAAAAACCAAGAAGCACACTAACCTTAACAAAGCAACAAGACATAATAAGCATGTGATAATTACACCAGTAACCACAACAAATGGACATGTAACTATTTGCACGAAGTCGTAGGGGAACTCACAATCAATATGTATCAAAACAATAAGGAAGACAATCACTTCAATTAAGGCAATTAGGGGTCAAGTAACACGTAAGAATTAGAGGAAAGCTAGCAACATCATATGGATCATATAGAGGTAATTTAAGCAATTAGGAAACTTAAGCATGACGGAATACATTGCACATAATGAACATAAGGACCTAAGAACCCTATAGGCAAATTTCCCACAAATAAGTCCTAGCACATACTCGTCACCTCGCGTGCACAGACTACAATTAGCATAGAAGACTCAAACCCTAAGGGGAAGTCCCCCACACAAGGTTAGGCAAGATACTTACCTCAATCCGGCCAATTCAATACTCAATTAAGCTTTTCATTTACCGATTCATCAACGCTCAACTCAATCTAGCCAAAAACGACTTGAATACATCAAACAATGCAAGAGAAAACAATTTCAATTGACAAAACTATGCCAAAAAGTTAATAAGGGTCACTCCCTGAGCCTCCACCTTGAAACCCAACAAAATTTACAAAAACCGAATACCCTTTCCGCTACGAGTTAACCCATACAAAAATTATCTAATTTCGATACCATTTGGTCATTCAAATCATCATTTTACATTTTTGAAAGATTTCACAATTTTCCCTAAATTTTCCTTTAGATTCTCATGAATTTGATGTTAAATCTAAGATATAATCACAAAATATAGTTGAAAATTTATTAGAGATACTTACCCAATGATTTGGAGAAGTATGGGTATTTGGAAAATCGCCTATGAAGGATTAGGGTTTGAGAAAAATTGAAAAATGGGTGAAAATCTCGTCAAAAATTTCACTTTACAGGTCTCACATGTCACATTTGCGACCCAGGGTTCGCAATTGCGAATCCTCGCAATTTGCGAACAAGGCAGGGCTGGCAAAAGTTGCATTTGCGACAAAAAGTTTCCATTTGTGAACTGGGCATCACAATTGCGATGAAAAAGTTCACATTTGCAACCACACCAAAAACCAACAATTTTTTCTGACATGAAAATCAGCATAACTTCCTCATACAATATCCAAATTCGATGATTCTTTTTCATATGACTCAGTAATTTCGATACAGATCTAGTGGTTTAATAAATACTGAATTTGGATCTCATTTTCTCAATTTGGTATCATTTGTACTTGAAAAAATGACGATGAAGCATCCAAAAACAAGTGCAACATAGCCTAAACCTATCCGAAAATCACCCAAGCCCTCGCGGATCCAAAATAAACAAGCACACAAGTCTAAAAATATCATAAGGACTTGCTTGTGCGATCAAATAATCAAAATAACATCAAAACCTATGAATTTAACCTCAAAACTAATGATTTTCTAACTTTTCAATTGGACGTCCAAATCATGTCAAATCATTTTCGATTCTCACAAAATTTCACAGATTGGACTTAAATATCATAAAAAACTAGTGTTAGGCTCCAAAACCAAAATACGGGCTCGATACCAACAAGTTCAAACATTAATTCATTTATTTATTTCCTTTAAAAAACAACACAACAGTTATCTTCAAGAATTGTTTTCTAAGGGTAGGGACCTCGGAATTCAATTCCGGGCATATTCCCAAGTCCCATATTTTACCACAAACCTTTCGGGATCGTCAGAACACATATCCGGGTCCGTTTACCAAAAATATTGACCAAAGTCAACTAAAAGCCAAATTTTAACTCTAGAAATTAATATATTTTTCATATTTTCACATAAAAAAATATCAGTTTCACACCCGGACTACGCATGAAAGTCGATACATATAATATGAAGCTACTCGTGACCTCAAACTGCCAAACCTGAAGAAAATGCTCAAAACAACCAGTCGGGTCGCTACACCTTCAACCACACCTACCTCTAAGAAAGGATGGCTCAAGATGCTTGCTCGTAAGAAAGTCACAGGCAATGAACAATATTTTGAAAATAAATGATCAATGGAAAGAAAGCCAAGCAGAAGAACCCCAAAAATTAGAAGAATCTGTCAAGTCTACAACTGAGGGGGAAGAAACTATTTCATCTAAAACAGAACATGCAACTTCTGGTCTAAATATTGCTTCTGAGGTCATTTCTAAAGTGGATAAAAATTTGGAGAACAAATTTGTTCTAGTTGGTACTATTATTGGAGAAGAGACTACTGAGTCTGGTAAATTGGTGGTAAAAATAAAAAAGAAAAGGAAAAAAGAGAGAGAGGGTATTCAAGGAGATGTAAGGGGAAAGGGAAAAGAAGGAGTGGGTAAATCTTCACCTACCCCTATTGGTTGACTGAGGAAACATGGGAAATGGTATTATGGAGTGATAAGCTATTGAGGGGGAAGAAAGTTGGAGAAAAGAAGGAGGTAGTGGATCTGGATATGCAAGTGCAGCTGAGGGGCTGGTTAGGTTGAGAAAGAGGTTCCAAGAACATTTTCCATCTATGAAGGAACCCCTCGAAGATCTACTAAAAAGGGTGTCGGATAGCTACAATCTAAAGAAGAAGAAAAGTTAAGTTTTAAAGGTCCCTTGAACTCCTAGGGCATACAAGAAGAGAAAGACTGCCTCTTCTATCCTTGTAGAGACTGCTCCCACAAGAGGAAGAGCTACAAGGAGTCAGAGGAAGCAAAGTGAGGCTGAACTTGAACGAGCCTTAGAAGAGAGTAAAAGAAAAGCTGCTAGAAAGGGAAATAAGAAAGTGAGTGAACTAGTTGAGGCAATTGAGATTGAGGAATGAACATGGTCCTTCACGATGAAGACGAGGTAGAGGAGGCGGAGATTGTGATTACAAAAGCAACAAAAAGAAAGACTTCCTCAAAGAAGTCCCCTTCAAAGCATGTTGTACAAAGTCTCCTGTCTTGGTAAAAAGAACTAGGCCTGCCAGGAAATCTAGGAAAGTGAAAGTAATGGATGAAGAAGAAGAGGAAACTGATTAAGAATGGGACAAGATGGTGAAGTTTGAAAAAATAACAATTCTAAAGGGTAGACTCCTCAAGGACTTAGAGGAGGAAGGAATGGTGATGGTGCCGGAGAAGCTAGAACTTCAGGGATGGAAGGACATGGTACTTCATAAGGAAGGAAGACTAGACCAAGCATAAATTATGAAGTTTATGGATAACTGTAAAATCAAGAATGACAGGGTCACCAATGTAGTGAAAGGGGTGACTGTGAACTTTGATGCCAAGGAACTAGGTACAATCTGAAGGGTACAATGATTACAAGAAGCTGAAATGGACAAGCCAAGAAAACCTACCCACCTCCCTTACCATTACAAGAGAATTTTCTCACAACAATTTAGAGCTACAGCCCAAGGTTGTGTACAAAAGTGAGATGAAGCCTTCCCACCAACTGCTCTTTGAATTTGTCAACAAGGTAGTTCTGCCTAGGGAGGAGAGAAAGCACATTACAATTTTCATGGAACTGGTCCTTATGGAGTGCCTGGATAGTGGGAAGCAGATCAAATGGTTGGGGTTTATCATTCAGTTTCTTGATAGGTTACTCACTGGCACAAACTCATGCCATACCCTATGGGTTCATTCTCACTGACGTACTTGCTCACTTCAAGGTTCCCCTCAAGAAATGGGATGTTAGCACAAGCAAACATCACTTTGGGGTAATGCCTTAATTGTTTTTGACAATGAAGTCCATGCTTCCTGTGAACAACAAAGTGAGAGCCTTGGTGTAGGAGAGTGGGGCTAAGGATTTTGAGATTGAGAGGCTAAAGAAGAGGCTGATTGAAGTAGAAACTGAGAGGGATGCTCTCAAAACTGAGCTTGCAAAGGAAAAGGAGAAGAATGAAAGCATTCTTCATGACATGTTGAGGCTGCTTCAGGCCAGAAACCAAGAACATGGTCCTTCCCAGCCTTAAACCCTTCCTAGCCTAGTTAGAAAAGCAGTGACCCGAATGGGATGTCTTTTTTGTATTTTTGCTCATGATGCAGTACTTTTATTTCCTTCTATGCTTTGTGGATGACTCTTATCAATGATAATTACTGCTTTTGCTCTAATTTTTCTTGATGTTTCTTAGATGGCTAATATCCTTAGATTGAAAAGTGATACTTGACTCCATGATTGCATTTGATGTAGTCTTAATGGCCATGAGTAAGATCTGCTAAAATTTGGTTATCTAACATAATTATGCAACTTTTTGATGATGCCAAAAGGGGGAAGATAGGTTGTGCTTTTACTTTGGACTGTGATGTCCATAACCTAATGAACCTGATCCTTGATGATTTGTGACTTCAAAATGGAAAGTATTCCAACATTGTATTGATGTTGAGTTGAGTTGAAACAGGTTTTATGCTTATGAAAATAATAGAGTTTGTCATCATCAAAAATGGGGAATTTGTTGGCCTAAGTATGTTTTGATGATTGATAAAAGAAACACATGCATGAACTAGGTCCATACACAATATACACAAGGCAAAGGCAGATTCAAGCACAAGGTATGTACGTGAAGGAAATAAGCATAAGTGGTTAAATCTGATATCTCTTGAACGAAAAGGTTGCATAATCGATAAAGATAAAGACTCCTTACTTGATGAGAAATCTATTCTAGATAAGGGAGAAGTTAGAAGTTGAAGATAACTAGAACTCTTCCACCATGGAAGAGTATAGCATTAGAACTCTAGTTAATCCTATTCTACTAAATCTATATATTTTAGGAAGTTCTCATTTTACAAGTACGCACAAACATTGAAGTTAAGCAAGAGGTTAGAGCAAAGTTTCAAGGCATTTTGCAAGCAATTCCTGTGTGTTTCAAGTGTACGAACCTGAAGCTATATGAACCAGATAGAAAAATCGGTTCCAAGTGTTTGTCTTTTATTCTAGTTTCATTGTAGTATGTCTTTTGAGTTTCAGATTTCTCTAGAAGCATTTGTACTAGGTACTCTGAGTGCATTGTACAAGTTAGAGTTAACTTAAAAAAGTCGCAACAGCTTGAGGCTAGTTGCCACAAAAGACTAGACGTAATCCTTAGGTTTATAAGAGTTCTTAATGCTTTTTTTTGGTTTAAAAATACTTGTGTTCTTTACTTTATGCATTTATTATTCCGCAACTATAGTTTAAGAAACACGTAGAAGAACCAGATCCTTCTATAATTTGTGCACGCAAAATATTGGATACCACACGAATCATCCTCCCTTCTTGTGTGGTATTGAAGTATAAAATATTATTAACTTTGACCGATAATTTATTTTGATGATGTCGGGGTCCTTTGTTATTCCAAAACATATAATAGGTTTTTTTTTGTTGTAAGGAACTTGTGAACAAAGTGTGGTTGTAATACAAAGTGTTCAATGTATGCATCAGACGGTTAGTTTGAAGTTTGGAGGTTCGTGAACTTAAGAGAAGTTCACTTTGAGGTTTGCTCTTCCATTCGTAGATGTGATAATGTCAGATGTGTTTGGAAGCTATGGATAAGTCCGAGTAGTATTTATGGTCTTGTTGGTATGATTGGACAGGGTGCCGAGTGGCTGAGGTGAGTTTTGGACCACCCGGAGCATGCTGAAGTTGACAGATATTTGCTAGTATCTTATGTGCTTCACGACCGCAAATGAGGTCTCGCAATCGCGGAAGGTAAATGGGAGCTTGGGAAGTTTGGCTCTCCGCTTTCGGGATGGGTCAGTCGCATTTGCAAAGAGTATTTTAGACGTTGAGTCTGTTGCTCTTCGCGTTTGCAAGGAGGGAGCGTTTGCTTAGCACTGGGTCCAGGAACATCGTGTTTGCGAGGTGGCTTCCATGTTCCCATAGTGGTAGAGCTTACAGGGTAGGAATTAGCCTTCACGTTTGCGAAGGTATTGCTCGCATTTGCGAGTGAGTAGACTGTTGGCCTTCGCGATCGCGAAGAGCATTTTGGTCTGTGGCTTTGTTTTGTGCTTCACTAAACACAAGGATTAGGACGCGTTCGTGATGATTAATGCATGGATAGAATGATAAGTGGAATTTAAGAACTTGGCACATTATATCTCATTTCTCTCATTTGGAGCCGATTTTAGCACGATTATTGAAGACCATTTTCACCTTCTAACTCATGGTAGGTGATTCCAACTTGATTTTGAGCTTACTACATGGATTATACAAGATTTTAGAGCTAGAAATTCATGAAATTTGTTAAAATTTTTGGGGTTTTGGTAGAAACCTAAAATTTGGTGAAAAGAGAATTTGACCACAAAATTGGACATAGATTTGAGAACAAATTATATATTTAAGTTCATGGTACTATGGCTGACATTTATTCTCGAGAATTTTTGGAATCCGGGCACGTAAGTGTGGGGTTAACCTTTTTTTAACGTTTCGTGCAGGGTTGGTGTTACATCCTGTATTTTCGTTCAATATATGTGCGACAAAGTTGGGGTTAATGAATGCACTTAAACGTGAGAATAGGTTTTTGAGAAAATAAAATGAGCTTCTTACTTGCTTGAGTTACTTAATACATGTCGTAATTATTTAAAGAGGAAGAGACATGTATTTAAATGAATAAGGGCAACTTGTCACACCTACTAATTAAGCAAGTAGGTGACACACTGCCACCTACTTGCTAAAGGAAAGTCCAAGAACTATTCACCCAAAAAGGGCAAAAGTGGGTCGGCCAAGGACCCCTTTATAGGGGCTAATCCACTCCATTTCTCTCATTCAAGTTTCCTGATTTTGAGAGCTTAAGAGAAGACATGTACACTCAATCCAAACTTATCAGCCCCAAAATTTTAAAGAAATCCTTAAGTAAGCTTATTCTTTCTTCAATTAAAGTTGAAATACTACTTCTAAACTTGAAGAATCCAACGGAAGGAGACTAATTCTCCTCCAAGGAAGCTACTGCCAATTTCTGCCCCTTAAAGAGCTTGATTTAGGTAATAAATATTCTCTTCTTCATGTGTTTAAGCTTATTGGAGTCTTATCTAAGTTGTGAAAGTAAGAATTTACGACAAATCAGCTTGAAAATCAAAGTTGTTATAACTTGTTGGGATGTTATAAGGTCATTTATATAGTTTGTTGTGACGGGAATCAGTAGGAATAGCCTGAATATGTGGTGGTTGCTATTATTTTGTTGTTGAAACATTGTACGTGTGGACTGATTTGAGACGTTTGTACATATGGATTGTTTTGAAGTGTTCTTGAGCTATGTTTCAGCTGGATAATGATGGAATAAGTTCTTCTTCTTGTTGTTGTTAATGATATCTCGAATAGGGAGGAAGTGAAACTTATACGAGAGGTGCTGCCTAATTTTCCATAGATGAGCTAGTAGTGCGAAAGTTGGATTCTAGTTCTCCCATATCTTAACCATATTTCAAATGTGTTGATATAGGTTGAAGTGATAAGGGAAGTATATATTGAGTAGTGATTAGGCTACAAAGGTATATTAAAGCTAATCTTCCTTCTTTTTGCATTTCCATATAAACGAAAAATAAACGAAATGTTATTCCCCAAAAGGTTCTACTCTTAGTCGTTAAGCATGTCTAATTATGATTCCTTTGTCCTATTGATACATGTAATGATGATGTTAACATTTATAACATAATATAAGGATGAACCACTATAACTCACTTCGAAAGAGGTTCTAATGTCCTAAAAGGCTCTTCATGCATTGTATGTATATTAAACAAAAAATGGCGTTATACACAAATATATAGTATCTATAAGAGTATGGATATGGTATTCCTACCTAACCACCAAGCTACGACCAGTTTGATAGTTATGTATATCTATTACCACCAAGCTACGGTCGATCAGGTAGTCATGTATCCACCATCGAGATATGGCTAGTGGGGTTGCTATGCATTTACCATCGAGCTATGGCTGGTCGGACAATTACCCCTGATCCGTTGGAAAATTAAAGTTTACAATATTGATATTTGCCCAGAAAGGCAGCTCGATAGAAAATAATATAGTCTCGCGGAAGGTCATCATATATAAATATATTCATTATGTATATCATGGTCCTTAGTGGAAATTTAGAAGTTTCAGATTGATTCTTATTATTCTCATTGATAATGCCTTATTTGATATTTCAGTTCTGCCTTACATACTCAGCACATTATTCGTACTGACGTTCCTTTGCCGAGGGACGATGGATTTCATGCCTTGCAGGATTAGGTAGACGGCTAGAGGACCCTCCATAGCAGGTTATCCCTTGCTATCAGCTTTTGGTTGGTGAACTCCATCTCCTTTTGGAGAATATCGAGTCAAGGTACATATGCATATGTCTTTTGCATATTTGGGTATGTCAGGGCCCTGTCTCGACTTATGTATTATGATGACATTTCATTTTTTGAGGCTTTGCAGACAATATCCTATGTATAGTTTTGGTTGTTACTCTATCATGGTGGGCTTGTCAGCCACACATATGTGTATGTATGTATGTATGTGTGTGTGTGTATATATATATATATATATCTTTTTGATTGTTTATCATGAATTGAGTTTTTATTCCCTTTATAGTTATGTATTGATGTGGACTCTTGACATATGATAGAGTGTAATAATAAGCAAGTAAGTAACGCGTGTTGGAACTCGGTTGAGTAAAGCACCTGGTTCCAGTTGCGATCCTCCGGTCTTGGTTATGGAAAACTTGGTGTTAGAGAAGGTACGTCCTAGGGAGTTTGCAAGCTGTGTCTAGTAGAGTGTTGCTTATGGGTATGTTGTGCACCACACTTTAATTAGAAGGCTACATGGCATTTCAGATGGTTAATTTTCCTTCTTGTTCTAGATCATGTGATAGAGCTGAGTCGTAAGGAATTGAGCTCTTAACCTTTGCCTTATTTTAAATAATGCAATGCATGTGACTAGAAAAGCTTTAGATAGTCAAGATGCCAAGGCAGTGGCCGATGATGGTACGCGTAGAGAACCACCTGCTAGTGAATGTTAAAGTGAGCCCTAGCGTGTGAGTGTGATACCATCACATGATTCTCTGACTCTGTTAGAACCTGAGGAGCCGAGGAGGGATCCTGCCCCTCCAGTTCCTCCACCTGTTACTCATGATGAGGATATGGATGTATGGAGTGTTGTACCATTGTTGACTAGATTGGTAGCCGCTCAGGCTTAGTGCCAGACAAGTACCGTATTCTTAACCCCATCATCCAAGTTAATGTTGTTGAACTTAATAGGTGCTTTATATAGAGGGTCATCCAGATATGCACCCACGTCATTTTTTTCTTCTTTATTTCCAATCACAAAGCTCATAGTTAGGTCCTCATAGTGATTTGGAAGCTGAATTACCTTGTACACATTAAAGACTGTTTCCACATTATCAACTTTGAGGATCATTTTTCCTTCATAAACTTTTATTACTACATCAACGGTGGTTAAAAGAGGTCGTTCCTAGATGATTGGGATGTGCTTATTAGCTTCATAGTCCAATATGATGAAATTTTTCAGGAGAATAAATTGCCCAATCTGTAGTAGCAAATCTTCTTTCACCCCCTTGGAGTGAACAATAGATCTATCAGCAAGCTGCAACATGATAGTTGTTGGTGTCACGACCCAAACCGATGGGCTGCGACACGTGCCTAAGTCCTACCTATCAAACACCCCTAAGCATGCGTCTAAGATATGAACCTGAATAACATCTAGTGCATTACGAAATTAATATACGTGAAGGAAACCTGCCATCAAGGTGTATGTATGTATATATGCTAAATACAATAGGCAAGCCGGCAAGGCTGCTATAGACAACTATACATCCAAAACTGAAAGTCGACAAGGCCACATATAACCCAACTAGATATAATGTCTACAGACCTTTATTAGAAACGTAGCTGACAAAGACGGGACTGAGCCACGTCATACCCATATACATGTATATATACAAATGTATCGTACCAAAATCAAAAGCAGCTCTAAATCAAATGGAGCACGCCAACTCTCACTGATCAGGGATCCTGAAAATGGGGACCGTCAGCTTGCCTACCTACACCAACGGGCATGAACGCATGCCCCATGAAATATGGAATCAGTACAAAAAATGTACTGAGTATGTAAGGCATGAAATTTAGTACGTAACAGACATGGATGAAACATGGAATGCAGAAACACATCTTTAAATCTGAATAACTTTGTAAATTCTGAAACGTTTATAATGTCATGCCATACATTGGTATTGTTGATACCCAATTTTTTTCTATATATTCAAAATAACTTCAAAATAGCATATAAATGCATACATAAGCATGTCCAAATATTTTATTATTTTTCCATAATTTTTAAAGGTTTTTAAATCGATTTATTCCCCTTTTTCACCCATAAAATCCCAATAATTATGTCCAAAATTATTATTTTAGATGATTAATTTATTGAATTATTATATTTATGCTAAAATATGTGTAAGGTAATTTTTACATATTTTTACAATTTTATTTAGTATTTTTAAAGCTAATTGCATATAATTGCAATATTAGCCTTTTTATGATTTAATTGTGTTTTATATTCATAAAATTAATCCCTATATTTTTAAATTATTGTTTACATGTTGTGAATCATTTTAGTGCTTTAATTTATTTTCAAAGATTTATGTACTATTTTTTATTATTTAAAAGGGGAAAATTGGCTATTTAAGTAACAACCCATTTGTATATAATTTTTATCCTTAATTTAACCCCAAATCAAACCCAATTTCCCCGAACCAGTTTCAATTAAACCTGACCATAACCCAATTTTAACCGACCCAAGCCCGGATCCCTACCTACCCCGTTTAATTTGGATCGTTGATCATTCAGATCAACGGTCCCCATTCACCTTTCCATAATTAAAACCTAAACGACCCCTTACCCTAACTCATTTCTCACCACCCGCCGCCCTTGAATCCCTCTCCTCTCAATTCTCCCTGCAGCCTCACAGAAATCCTACTCTCCGCCACCCTAATACGCCTCAATCCCCACATAATCGATGGTCTCCCATAGCCATTTGAGATGTATACCAACCTCCTACATGGTCTGGTGGCCCGTTCGTGTGATTTCATGGACAGATCTCGGAGAAATTTGGTCCAGTCCTTGCTCAACTTCTATTCATAGCCTTTCTCCGGCCATCCATGGCCGTTCAAGTTAGATCCTTGACTCTTCCAGCTAGATCGATAACTTCTCAAGGTCTTTCTCACCTTTTCTGGGTTCTCTGAAACCCTAACCTTTAAGATCTTTCAATTTTCTTCAGATCTATCTTAGATATGTGAATGGTGTGAACCTCTCAAGTATTTTCCTTTAAAATTTTCAGATTTTTGAAAAAAACTCTTCGTTTTCAACAATTAGGGTTTTCTCTTAAATCTTTTTTTAATGAAAAATCTCTTCTCTAATTTTAATGTTGTTTATGATTTTACTATGTTCAAACGACTTGGTTATGCTTTCCTTCCACTTAATTCAGCATGTTGAAAACCCTAGGTCTTTTTTTAGTCTTATCCGGTTTCTCAAACTATCCTCGTTTGTTTGAATGTATACTTGTTCGATTAAGTTCTTTGTTTCTGACTCTCTTTTCCTTGTTTGAATCATCCGATGCTGAGTTGTTATCATCTCTTAAACTCGACCATTGTTAAAACCCTAATTTCTTAAAAGGTTTTCCTCACTTGTTACTGTGAGACCTTTACTTGTTTCTGACTCTCTTCACCTGTTACTATGTTTTCGTCACTTTTGATTCTATGTGACTACTTGACCTTTTCGAATACTGTGCTTTGAGTAGGTCTCTTTTACTACTTAGCTTATTCCTGCTACTACTGTATGTTTGGGTTGTTTCTTTTGCCAATGTGTTTGGCCTTGCATGCCTGATACTTCTATTCATTATATTTATAAGTTGAAGTGCAGAATCATGTTTCTTTATTAATTGATCCTAATTTCTTCAATGTTTCGACTGATTATAAAAGTTTTCATATGAACCCTAATTTTACTCGTTTGTTTAAATTGATTGATTCCCTTTCCTTTAATTACTGTGATGTTTTACCTTGAATCCTTTCCCATCATCCAGCATATTTTGTACTTAGACTCAATCATTTACTTCATACTTTTACTTCCCCCTTATATGGCAAGAATCAATCTATTTTAAACTGATTCCTTTCCTTAATTAACCTTATTAGTATCCGTTTGAGCATTAATACCTCGATTAAAGGGAAGTACTTGTATTGATTGATTCTGACTGGATTATTTCCATGTCTGTATCAAAACCTTACTGGTTACCTTATTCTTCACTTGTTTTTGAACTATAAATACCCTACCCTCCCTTCTTTCAAAGACACAAACAATTTGAGTTCAGAACACACACTTACACTCAAAAAATCTCTCTTTCTTTATTACTACTTATGCTATTGCTTTGTCTAGCCGGCTGAAAGCCAACTGCGGAATCTTGCTTGCTTTACCTTTCTGCACCTTGCTTCTCTACTGGTATGTCCTAGTTAACTTAAAGCCTCAACAACAACATGCTTCTTTAGTTGCTTCAGTTTCTTTCACTCTTGCCTACTTCTGCTTATGTTTCTGTAGTCAAGTTACATTATTAGCATGCTGTAATATGTTCCCTTCCCCCTTAGATTAATGCTTCCCTATTTGTGTACCATGTCAGTCATTTCTTGTGTACTTGCTGTCTTATGAAGCCCAAACCTCCATATCTCCTCTATGTGTTTGTATTCCTTTGTTTGGTTTGTGGCTATGCCAGCATCAGCTATTGCTGTGCATGAACAAACTAGACCCCTGATGGGGTCATGTGCTTACAGATAATGTATCCCTAAAATCCCTTGACCCCTTTTGTATGACTACTGATTCTGTGTAGTTTTTAGTTACTACTACAATTGTTTTCCACCTCCTCTGTTACCAATTGCTTTCAAAAAATGGACTATCAGTCCATCTTTTTAAACAAATATCTTTCAACAAATGTTCTGCACTTCCACTATATTCTTAGAATCTAGGTTCTGCCCCTCTTGTGTAACCCTTGCCTTGGGACCCTTGAGCTCCCTCTGAACTTGGACACATAAGGGCTTGCCCTTCCACCCTGCACTAATTCTGGCCGGTTATGCAAATCCAGGTGTGAGCACTACCCGGGATCCCTTGAGGTCCTTAGGGAACTTTGACACAGCTAGTTATGAGAAAGGCTTTGAAATATTGGCTTAGAAGTGGTTCATTACTTAACTCAGAGAGGAAGTCAAGATCAGGCTTCCTTTGGTTGTAATTTCTTATTTCTGCACTTCTTTTGTAATTCAACCATTTGGTCTGTAATAATTTGTAAACAATATCGGGGTGATTAGTGAAAAAGGGTGGGTAATTGTATGTTGTGGGTAAATTGGGTAGATAACATGCCTATAGGGTCTATTTTGATTCCAAATATGGCCTGTTAGATATCATGCCTATAGAATCTGCTCTGGTTTAAAATAAATTCTGCATGCTTTACTTTCACACAATTAGAAACCATCTCTATAGGATTTTAATAGCTTTAATAGAGATCATGCCTATAGGGTTGAAACTCAGTTTTATAATTAGATATCATGCCTATAGGATGTAAAGTAATTGAAGTTCAATTTTTATTATAACATGTATACAGATTCGTCTCTCTAGAAATCATGCTTATAAGTCCAAAGTCAGCTTTTAACACTTAGATACCATGCCTATAAGACTTAAATAGCTATAATAGAAATTATGCCTATAGAACTTAAAACCAGCTTAGTTGGAGAAGCCGTTTAGTTCACGTTGTCATTCTGAATTGGATTAGTTAATTAATCAGTCTCTTCTTTAATAAGTTTTCAAACACTGCCATAAATTAATACCGTTAGAAAGCATGCCTATAAGATCTCAAGTTATCCGTTTAAATTTAATCACTGCTTTACTACATTCCTAGTCAATATAGATATCATGCTCATAGGATATCACTATTATGCCTAGACAAGCCTTAGGTAACTATTTAAATAAAACTGGAATTGCCTTTGCTTAATTGCCAATTGCTACAACCAGCTGGCAGGCCTGATTCAGACTTCTTTTCTGAGTTATATAATGAATCTGGTTCTGACTCAAATTCCCTACTTTAGGATTTAAAATCTAGATCGTAATTTTGTTTAAGTCATGCTATTTACATGCATTATTTGCGGAGGTATACATGAGCCTTCTAATTGTTTGTATTTTCCCCATTTTAAATGCAGTCCTATGTGTTTTTGTATCTCGCCTTAGCCTTTTTACCTTTAAACCTAAGAGTCAGCCTAAAACCTCCCTTTTATAGGAATAGTAGTCCTAAATTCCTTCGGGACTGATAGGAATGGGATGGGTAATAGCATGCAATAGAGGTCGAGACCAATCCGCACTTTAATACCTTAAAGGGGTGGGAAGGGTAGATATAGATATGATGATCGGTGCACTAATACCACATGTATTCCCTCTTCTTAGGAGTGTCATACCGGGTATTGTTTTGATGTGATCCATATTAGAAACAAACCTAGGACCCCCTTTATTTTTACAAGCAGGTTTAGCTTATAACTCTTTCAAACCTTGCCTTTTAATAATTGTTTTCAAACACTTGTGTGTTTAACTTAAATCCCCTCTTACTTGAGCCTTATTTGATTACTTTCTAATTGCACAAATTCACAATAACTATCTGGCCGGGAACCACAATAGTGGATCCTGAGGGGTGCCTAACACCTTTCCCTTGGGATAATTTCAAGTCCTTACCCAATCTCTGGTTATCAAACATAGATGTAACTGAACTCTATAGGTGTCCTAATGCGCCTTAAATCATTTGGCGGCGACTCTTCGAATACCTAATTCCCAAAAAGGGAATGAGTCATTTCACCCCATGAATGTCGAAACCCGGACTCCTCTCTGACTGAAAGGGGGAAAAAGGGGGTGCGACAGCATGGCGACTCTGCTGGGGATGTTTAGGCTTTTACCACTTCAGATTGTTCTTGTGAATTTGTACCTCCCTTATATGCAATTGCTTGTTTAAATTTCTTCAAGCATTTAATTTCTTTTTCAACATCAAAACTGACATATCTTCTTTGTTTCCTTCCTTTATTGCCGCTTTAAATTATAAAACTGTTGTATTTATCGCTTTTCTAACGTGCAAATACGTGTCAACATGCTTTTAATTATTGCATCATCATGCTCAACATCATACTCCACTCGTGCCAAACAAATACCATAGCAACACTTCTAATGAGTGGTTGCGCTCTTCCTATATCATTACCCCCTAAATTCAGAAAGGCATATTTGCAGTAAAACTAGTCGATCAGCGGTGCAGTCAATAGTTCTGTGCCTTCCCCCTTGAGTTGTCCGCTCAAGGGGTACCAGTCTAAAACACCATAGAAATCTTACTCTGTTTAAATTGTGCATGGATCATGGTCAAACCTAGCCGGGTCAGTTATGTTGTCCACATAATGATCCTTTAAGATAGACTTGTCCTAAAGTCCACTAGGTTTCCCTAAACCCAAAAAATTGACATCATCAGGTTCTATGCATTTATTTGGAGAACTAAATGCTTCATGCTAATTGTTGATATTAAATAGTCGAGTCTGGCGGGGGTAAGGGCCTAACCTTTTTTGTCTTGCAGAAATATGAGGCACGAAGTCCCTAGATTCAGCATGGTCACCAACATCCACCCAAGACTGCTAAGCTGGTGGAGAGATTTACACTCTAGTGACCAAACTTTAAACAGAAAATACCTGGGAAATCTACCATCCCTCATGGAGATCCAACCTAACAACATGATCATAGAAGCTGCCACACTGTTTTGGGATTGTGAAAGGGCCATGTTCCGCTTTGGGGACATTGAAATGACACCTTTGCTAGAGGAGATAGGAGGACTGGCCGGTCTAGTGTGGGAAACTCCGGGTTTGCTAATGCCTGAGAACCGCAAAGGCAGGGGTTTCCTCAAAATGATGGGTTTGAAGAAGAATATAGAATTGACATGCCTGAAAGAATCATACATCCCTTTTGACTACCTGTATGAAAGGTACGGTCACAACAAATCCTACCGTACCTACCTTGACGAGTTTGGCATCACATCCTTGGGGTAGATCCATTGAAGGGTTTTCGTCTTCATGTTTTGTTTCCTGGGGCTGATCGTGTTTCCGATGAAGAAACGGAGAATCCATACCATGTTGGCTATGCTAACTAAGACCCTAATGAAGGGAATTGGTGGGAAGCCATTCAACATCATGCCCATGATCATTTCAGACATATACTGAGCCTTGGAGAAGTGTCAACAAGGAGCAAAACACTTCGAAGGCTGCAATTTATTACTTAAACTCTAGCTCATGGAACATCTCCAGAAGGGCGAATACCGACAAGAGATTCAGCGAAGGGACTGGGATGATCACATCGCTTTCCATCATCCAAAGCGAATGAATTATATCTTTGATATATTCACTCAACCTGAGAATGCCAAAGGATGGGTTGAGCTATTTGATAATCTGACTGAAGAACAAGTTCAATGGATGTTCGAGTGGTTTCCGACCGAGGAGTTCATCGCCCAATCCAGAGATGCACCTTTCTTGATATTGATTGGCCTGAGAGGAACATACCCTTACGTCCTCTCCGAGTTATGAGGCAAGCTGGTAGGAAGCAAGTTATACCAGGGTCGACAAGATGAGTCATTTCCGAGCTGATTTTCAAAATGATGATAGTCCCTACAAGTGTCAAGCTCAGCATATGTGGCACTGCAAGATCTTAATGGGGAGAGATACCATTGAACCAGACATGTATCATGCTGGTTATGCTCCTTTCTAATTAGGTTGGTTGGAAGACAATCCTGATGGTCTAGGGAAGCTATGGTTTGCTTGAGGTCACATGATTATAGATGAAAGGGCCGAGGCGCAGGTCAAGTACAACCAGCTGCGCAAAAGGATCCGTGAGCATGAAAGCAAACACCGAGAGATACAAGAGTCCAACCAGAAGCTGGTTGAGGAATGGAAGGACATGGCTGTCAGTACCAACAAGCGGCTAGGATACTTGGAGCGAGGCATAGTGGAACTAGAGAGAAAATTTCTCAAAAGGATCGAGGATTGTCAAAATGCTGAAGGGACCAAAGGCGAACATCTAGCCAGAACATACCTGTTGTTGGGATTTCGCGAGTTGGGGAAGCTGTTCGACGGAGCAAAGGATGCCGAATATGGGGAAGGTCCTTTGGGGACCAAGTAGATAGGAGTTTATCTTTTCTCTTTATAAAATGTAATAAGGCCAATGACCATTAGTGACTTTTTATTTCCTTTTTATTTAGTGTCGATTTGGGATTCGTCTTATTTTTTTTATCAATAAAATGAGGCATTTAGCATTCTAAGTTCTCCAAACCAATTTGTCGCTAGGCCTACCTCTGGCACAAAGAGGTCCCCAAATTAGGACACAATTTACATTTCCGCATTACGTGTTTAAATATTGCAATACTTTTTATGTTACTCACTAACTTAGTTACATTTTTGTTTTTACTTTTTGTTTTTATTATTTCCCTCCCCAAAGATTAGTTCGTGCACTATAGTATCATTATCTTATTCCACGAGATCTAGAGGCCCTCGACCCACTCCTCCTCTTAGTCCTGTCAAAAACAAGAACAAAAGAAAGATGGAAGATTTGAACAACGTCAGAAAGGAGAATCCAATTGAACGGGTAGAGGCCACTAATGGCCATGGTACTCAGGTTCCTAATGAGAATGTATCCCAACTTGAACAGAAACTGCTGAAATTCCAAGAAGAGCTCGATCAGGTTCGGAATTTGGCAAGCCTGACATTTTCCCTCAGCACCCCAGATATCAATTTCCCCAATACTCAAAACCCTACACCGCCTCAAAATATCCCAAAACAACAGAATCATCCCGCTCCTCACCATCATATTATTCCACCAAAAACCTAATGCAACACTTGCCATATCCCAAACAACACTCCACTACTCATCTTAGAACCTCAAAACTCCACAAATGGCCATTTCCATACCCACACACTAGGCCACCATAACACTCCTATCTACGTGGAGACCATGCCACACTCCACCCAACCTATATCAAGCTCACCCGAGTCTGATGAAAAGGATCTACTTATTAGAGGAAATTAAGAAGTTAACTATCCGGATTCAGGGCGTTGAAGGAAGTAAAGGAATCAAGGGGCTGAACTATGAGGATCTTTGCATACAGCCTGATGTCGAACTACCCGAGGGGTACAAACCTCCTATGTTCGAAATGTTTGATGGTATTGGTGATCCAAGGTTCCATCTGAGGACATACTGTGACAAGCTAGTTGGAGTAGGGAAAGACGAGAGAATCCGCATGAAGCTGTTCATGAGGAGTTTGAAAGGAGATGCATTGTCTTGGTACATCAGCCAAGATCCCAAGAAATGGTCAAGCTGGGTAGGCATGGCATCCGACTTTATGGACAAGTTCAGGTTTAATATAGAGAATGCGCCAGACGTGTTCTATATTCAGAATCTAAAGAAGAATACCACAGAGACGTTTCTAGAGTACTCTACTCGCTGGAGGTCCAAAGCTGCTAAGGTCAGACCTGCCTTAGAAGAGGAATAGATGAACAAGTTCTTTGTCCGGGCTCAGGACCCGCAGTACTATGAATTGCTGACGATGATTGAGAACCACAAGTTATTAGACATTATCAAACTGGGTGAGAGAATTGAATAAGGTATCAAGGCAGTATGGTTACAAACTTCAAGGCCTTGCAAGCTACAAATAAGGCCTTACAATCTGGTGGTGTGTCCAAGAAGAGGGATGTAGGGGTCGTGATGGTTGCACAAAGGACCAAATCTCCCCTCAAATACCAAAGTTACCCAATACCTCCACTCATATATCAGCCAACCCCAAGTTACCAAGCCCCCTCACCTTCATACCAAGCTCCGCCACCAACTTATCAATCACCTCAACCTCCTACATATCAACCCACTTCACCCAGATACTCCCAACCCTCGCATGTCTACCAAACCTATAATGCTCAACCGTCCCACTATCAATCACCTCCTACACGCCAAAACTTCCCTAGACCTCGACCAAATTTTGATCGTAGACCTCCAAAATAATATACAGCAATTGCTGAACCCATTGACTGGTTGTATGAGAGACTCAAAGCTGCTGGTTATTTCACCCCCATCCCTGCTGCAACCCCTGAGAACCCTTCTCAGTGGGTTAATCTAAACAAATCCTATGGATACCACTCCGGCATGAAAGGGCACACCATCGATGGATGTTGTTCCTTGAAAGACAAGATCCAGTCTTTAATTGATAACAAGATTACTATGGCAAAGAAACCCGCTCCAAATGTCTGCAACAACCCTCTGCCAGACCATAAGGGTGGAAGTATTCACATGATTGAAATAGAAGATGACTGGGATCTCGAGGGATTAATAGGGTTGATCAAAGAAGGTGATGACCCAAAGAAGCCAATAATTACTCTCAATCCAATCATAGTCCAGATTCAAACTTCTGAGGACACTGAGGTGAATATGTCTGTACCACTCGAGTTTGAAGCAACATCCTCCGCAAAGACACCAATACCAATTGAGGTCGAATTCATGTCTTTGGCAAATGCACCCGCACCATTTGAGGTTGCAGTTTTTCCACCCAAGGCATACACACAATTAGGAGTAAGGATAGCCATGCCGATCCCAATGGCAATGTCGACCATGACACCATTCCATATAAAGGCTGTACCGTGGGACTATACAGCCAAGGAGAGGAGGAAAGGCATGGTCATGTTCGAAAAGACTATTGTAGCACAGAGTATAACAAGAACTGGCCGAGTCTATACCCCTAAACATCTAGCTGAGTCAAGCAAGAAGGCCTCCAATCGGCCACCCATCATTGAGATAGGTCTAGATGACCTTTGGAGGAAAATATAGGCAAAGGAGTATTTGGTCATCGACCAGTTATACAAGACACCAACACAAATCTCCATTCTCTCTTTGCTACAAAATTCTAAGGCGCACAAGAATTCTCTGCTAAAGGTGCTGAGTGAAGCATACGTACCAAGAAACATCACCGTCAGGGAAATGGCTAACATGGTAGGACAAGTGTTGGAGAGCCATTGTTTACCGTGAAAATGGTAACAACAATTAAATTTGTAAATGAAATTCTAAAAATATGTGATCTATTCCCGATCTAGTTTGTGAGGGTGGTTAGGGCTAAAACGTGAAGTAGAGTGATAAAGATTGAGTTAACCAAAGTGATAATCGAACCAGTAGGGAGATGTTTCCCATCTCCCGGGCGTGGAGCCGGCTAGTAGATATCTCGGGGCTGAGCCTCGAGCCTATCTCGGAGGGAGCCCATTGCTCCAGGCAGAGGGAGCCCGGGCAGAGGGAGCCCATTGCTCTTTCTTGTGGCCTAGAGATTTGTATTAACCATCAATAGCATCGTTTGGGCCGTGCCTTTAGGCGTATCATGACTGAATTGTCCTCGATCTTAGTCCCGAGTCGGGATCTGACTCGAGGTTAATATACTTTTGAGCCAGCTCGGGCTGGCGATAATGGCTTTTATTTTCTACCCTTGGGCACTTGGCGATTTTCCGGGTCCAGTCTCTGAGTCGCGTTGCGATTCGAGCTATAATCGACCCTTAATCTTTTTGAAGATTCCGATTGGCGGTAGTAGTATCGATGTCACGCCCTTGAGCGTATTATAATTTTTGGGTCCAGTATCTGAGTCGTGTTGCGACTCGAGCTGTAATTGACCTTCGAATCCTTTCCGGCCAGTGACAGTGGCTTCTCTGTTACTTGGTCGTTGAGACCTTTTAGTATGAGGCCCAAAGGCTTGCTTAGACGGCGACAATGGCACTTACGCTGTTTGGTTGTAGAGACTTTTTTATGTGAGGCCCGGTGGCTTTTCTTAGTTAAATGTTTTTGATCCGGTCGCCGAATCGAGTTACGATTCGAGCTCAATTTAATCCTCAAGTTGTCAATTTTTAAGTTGGTGATAATGGCTCTTACGCTGTATGGTCGTAGAGACCTTTTGATCTGAGGCCCGGAGGCTTGCTTAGCCGATGACAATGGAACTTACGTTGTTTAGTCGTAGAGACCTTTTGATATGTGTCTCAGAGGCTCTGTGTAGGATTTGTTTCCTCTCGTTAAGGTCTTATTGAATATTTTTTCCTGACCCATCATCGGTTCTGAAAGAACCTCGATTTCAAGTCGTAGTCGGCGATGTTTTCAGCACCTAGTAAGGTTCATAGCCCATAGGTCGAGTAGATCACGCTTTTGCGATTGTAGAGGCAACGTGGTCAGGACTCGTTTTTTGCCTATTGAGGAAAGCCTATTTTTAACCGGTTCTTTCCGAAGTAGATTCAAAGGATTTTTTTAGTGACAGTCGAGCGTCCTCGAGTCACGTTTTTGGGTTGTGGCAACCATTTTGACCGGAGTCATGTGAGTTTGGTCGGGGGCATTGTTAATCCCAAGAAGTAGTTTTAGGCATCTACACAGAGGGTATGCCCTTTAGGGATTCTTACAAATGCGACGTATAGCCTAAACTGCAGGATTTGTCATGCATGTTGAGGTCTTACAGTTTGTCATGCCTGTTGAGGTCTTACAGTGTGCCATGCCTGTTGAGGTCTTACAGTTTGCCATACCTGTTGAGGTCTTACAATGTATGGAGAACATATCTGTTTGTGTCGAGGCTGCCCGTTAGGGTCTTACAATTTCGGATTTTCCAGTATATGGCGATTGGAGATGATTTTTTGAAACACCGAGTTTCGATCAAGCTTGAAGACAACTTTTTGCGAACCCGGAGTTGCATTTGCGAGGGCTTTATGAGCCCGGAACTCTGACCCCGAGGTAGGGTGGATGCTGAATCGTTTTAAGTCTCCAAGTGTTTCGGGACGTATTTGATGTAGATGTTTCTCGCTGTGGATAAGCCGAAATAGTCTTCTTCAAAGCATGGAGTGCTTAAAAAATATTCTTTATTGCTTTGGCGAAAATATAAGCTGCAAATACATGTTGTCCTATAGTTGTGAGCTTGGTCTTTATGGGTACGGCTTCCCCGATTATCCGATGTGCTTGTATGATTCCCCCCCCCCCCTCGGGGATGTGTAGTCCTGCTAATAATCTTGTCGGCGGAACCTTCTTCCTGTTAAAAACCCGATCGAGGAAAGAATGCCCGGCGAGCCCCGTGGTGGCCGCGGATCCTCGAGCGGGATCCAGAGCTAATGAAAGCCTCAGCTGGCTGCCTGCGTAGAGTTTAGCAACAAGAAAAGAAAGTAAATGACAAAGGAGGTAGAGTAGTTCTTCCTCTCTTTGAGGTGCAGAGACGGCATTTCGGGGAACAAGCCCCGCTGCAGTCGTCTTCCTCATCCGGCCAAGCCTGATCGAGGATGTGGTTATCCTTATCCTTTGACCTTCTTCGAGGGTAATGCCAACAATGGGCATAAGTTGATGGACAACTTCTTGTTGCTCATAGCTAGAAGCTTATAACCCCGCATTTGTCGTGGGGTTTTATACCTTTGACGGAGCAGGGTCGGGGTCGTGCCTCTGGCGATATAGTTGCCGTTGTCTATACAAATCGTCGGCGCCCTATGCGCTCGATATATCATCCTGAGCTTGGGCGGGCTGCACAAGGGGAGCGATTTGGTCGTTGTGGTAGTCTCCATCAAGAGCCTATCAGAGATCCGGTCCGAGAGCGATGTTGGTCTGGATCGTCCTATTGGCTTCGGCCCGACATCGTCGGTATAATTTGGTCGAACCACCTGTACTCACAAATGCATGTTTTATTTGAAATGAGTCGAATGAAAGAGGGGATTACCAATACGCCAATGCGATGCCGAGGTGGAATCTCAGCGTCCTTTTACATGAGCAAAAGGGTGCCCTTTGGGAGCATTTTCTAGGACCGTCCCTTTCTGGCGATGGGCGCTTGCATTCTACGTTCTATGCATCTTTGCGGGGTGCTTCCGTCCTTTTATGGCTGTGATGATGAGCCGCGGCCTGCCGGCTCTATTTTGTCCTATCTCCTTTCGTTCGTGGAGCTGTATCCGGGTTTTCTCGTTTGGTGGCACTTTGTGGCAACCTTTGATGAATGACATAATTGCTGCCCTTTTGGGTTTGTGACCCCGAGCGCCTCGTGATTCTCGTAACGAGCCGTGACTTCCCTAGAAGGGTTCTGGTCGAATAGGTCTGAGCCATCTGTAGCTCTTGGCTTTGCTTATGGTGACCACTATGCTTGGAATTGCAACGTTGAAGTCGTGCTCCATCGGGCGAGGTTTCCTTGATGTTTGTGTCTTGTTGAATCTGGTACCATTGGAGGTTCCTCGGGGGTGTTGTCTTCAGGCTATTACCTCGTTGTTGCGAGGCGTGTTGTATGTCGGATCATCTCTTTCATTAGTACCACATGGACGATGGCTCCATTTATTCAGTGTCAGCTCCTCTGCTGGGGATCCACCAAGATATGCTTTGTTCGGGTCTTGGCAAGGCCTGTGCGGCCCAACTACTCGGGACCAGGAACAGTCTCGTTCGTCCTGTCGGGGAGCAAGGTGCGGCTTCCCGTGACACTTTATTTCTTCTTCTTCCGGAAAGAATCATTACTTTATACTTTTACTTCCCCTTTATATGGAAAGAATCAATCTGTTTCAAACTAACTCCTTTCCTTAATTAACCTTATTAGTATCTCTTTGAGCAGTAATCCCTCGATTAAAGGGAAGTACTTGTATTGATTGATTTTGATCGGATTATTTCCATGTTTATATCAAAACCTTACTGGTTACCTTATTCTTTACTCGTTTTCGAACTATAAATACCCTACCCTCCCTTCTTTCAAAGACACGAACAATTTTGAGATCAGAATTCCACACTGCATTAATTCTGTCCGGTTATGCAAATTTGGGTGTGAGCACTGCCCGGGATCCCTTGAGGTCCTTAGAGAACTTTGACACACCCATTTATGAGAAAGGCTTTGAAATATTGGCATGGAAGTGGTTCATTACATAACTCAGAGAGAAAGTCAAGATCAGGCTTTCTTTGTTTGTAATTTCTTATTTCTGCACTTCTTTTATAATTCAACCATTTGGTCTGTAATAATTTGTAAACAATATCAGGGTGATTAGTGAAAAAGGGTGGGTAATTGTATTTTGTAGGTAAATTGGGTAGATAACATGCCTATAGGGTCTATTTTGATTCCAAACATGGCCTGTTAGATATCATGCCTATAGAATCTGCTCTGGTTTAAAATAAATTATGCATGCTTTACTTTCACACAATTAGAAACCATGTCTATAGGATCTAAATGGCTTTAATAGAGATCATGCCTATAGGGTTAAAAATCAGCTTTATAATTAGATATCATGCCTATAGGATGTAAAGTAATTGAAGTTCAATTTTCATTACAGCATGTATTCAGATTCGTCTCTCTAGAAATCATGCTTATAAGTCCAAAGTCAGCTTTTAACACTTAGATACCATGCCTATAAGACCTAAATAGCTATAATAGAAATTATGCATATAGAACTTAAAACCAGCTCATTGGAGAAGTCGTTTAGTTCACGTTGTCATTCTGAATTGGATTAGTTAATTAATCTGTCGCTTCTTTAATAAGTTTTCAAACACTGCCTTAAATTAATACCGTTAGAAAGCATGCCTGATCTCAAGTTGTCCGTTTAAAATTAATCACTACTCTACTACACTCCTAATCAATATAGATATCATGCTCATAGTACATCACCATTACGCCCAGGCAAGCCTTAGGTAACTATTTAAATAAAACTGGAATTGCCTTTGCTTAATTACCAACTGCTACAACCAGCAGGCAAGCCTGATTCGGACTTCTTTTCTGAGTTATATAATGAATCTGGTTCTGACTCAAATTCCCTGCTTTAGGATTTAAAATCCAGACCTTAATTGTGTTTAAGTCATTCTCTTTACATGCATTATTTGTGGAGGTATACATGAGCCTTCTAATTGTTTGTATGTTCCTCTTTTTAAATGCAGTCCTGTGTATTTTTGTTTGTCGCCTTAGCCTTTTTACCTTTAAACCTAAGAGTTAGCCTGAAACCTCCCTTTCATAGGAATAGTAGTTCTAAGTTCTTCCGGGGACTAATAGGAATGGGACGGGTAATAACATGCAATAGAGGTCGAGACCAATCTGCGCTTTAATACCTTAACGGGGTGGGAAGGGTAGATATGGATATGATGATCGGTGCGCTAATACCACATGTATCCCCTCTTCTGAGGAGTGTCATACCGGGTATTGCATTGATGTGATCTATATTACAAACAAACCTAGGACCCCCTTTATTTTTACAAGCAGGTTTAGCTTATAACTCTTTCAAACCTTTCCTTCAATAATTGTTTTCAAACACTTGTGTGTTTAACTTAAATCCCCTCTTACTTAAGCCTTATTTGATTACTTGCTAATTACACAAATTCACAAATACTATCTGGCCGGGAACCACACTAGTGGATCCTGAGGGGTTCCTAACACCTTCCCTTTGGGATAATTTTAAGCCCTTACCCAATCTCTAGTTATCAAACATAGTTGTAAATGAACTATATAGGTGTCCTAATACACCTTAAATCATTAGGTGGCGACTCTTCGAATACCTAATTTCGAAAAAGGGAATGAGTCATTTCACCCCATGAATGTCGAAACCCGGACTCCTCTCCGACTAGAAGGGGGAAAAAAGGGGCGCGACATGTATAGGTGTGCATAATATCATCAAGCCATTGAGGGCATCCCATCATATCATCTCGGCCACTGTGGGCAACATCATCAACATATACTAGTTGATCAGGTGGTGGTGCGTATATAACGTTGTAACCATTTCTCATATCCCATATACATATACATACATATATACGCGTATATAACGCCGTCTGAGTCATATTTCAGCCACTGTAGGCAATATCATCATCATATACCTGCTGATCAGGTGGTGGTGAATATATAACACCGTAAACTTTTTTTCGTATCCCATATAAATATAATATACATATATACGCTTATATAAAGCCATCTGGTCATGGATCAATGCACATGAGTGAAATGCATGAAAAATACGTAATAATCTTAATATTCCTTCCGGATAAACTTTTTCAACTGCGTATTATTCTGAGACCCATGAACAGAAAATAATAATAATTTTCATGGGGAATAATTTTCAAGAATATAGACACCCCTAATAATTCTATGAATAGAGTAATTTATGGAAACTGTGTATTTGCTCGTTTCTTCAATATAATTTGGACCATGCCAAAAAAAAGAGATGACTTTAACATACATGTCCCTGAAATTATTTGAACGAACTTGCTTCTGCAAAATTTACACACGAAATTTGGCTTTGAATTTTTGTTGAAATTTTATGCGAACTGCTTTTGTTCTTGCTTTAAAAATTTAAACGTTCTTGATTGATTTTGTGAAATCTCAATTGAAATATATGCAAGAACTTGGAAGAAATAGGTCCGCCTCTTCACGTTTTTGGTCTTAAAGAATGGTTCAAACTAAATTTGTTTCCAACGTTTTTGAAGCTTGATTGAAGCTTCTGTTAACTTTCAGAATGAGTTTTTTTATATTAAAATCAAATTCCTTTGGACTTCAACACTTATCTTGTAAGATCACTTTAGTCACCTATACCTATGTTTAATGAGTCACCTTCCTGAATTAATGGCCTTGTACCATGTTTTTAGGCATAAGTAGTTAAATTTTGTCCGCTTATTAGTTAACTGGGTAATGTTCTATTACTCGATAATTAATCAATTATCCGCATAATTTAAAAATTACCACAAATTACTTAAAATTCTATTTATTTTTAAAATACGTCATATATTATACTACCATGGTCATATGGTACCTTGCATGGTACTAGTTTATAATTATCGGGTATTATCGCTCGACCCGCATTTTATTCCAAATTGGCCACTTTCAACGAAACTCGTTTTCTTTAATCGGTGTACTCCTTTATCCTTCATAACACTTATTTATCGCTTGTTAAAAATAACGTAAATATGTTAACGTCAAGATGATCTCATCCCCGAGTCTACTTCGGTTAACCGAAAACGAAACTTTTAAAATACGAAAATGTGAGATGTAACATCCTTCCCTCCTTAGAAACATTCGTCCTCAAATGTTCAACTCCCCATGATCTATATAACTTCGGCAAGATCGTCTCTATAACAACATCACTACCAACTCTCCCCATAGAAGCTTAATAACCCAACACAAGAATTTATATACGTACCTTATGATTATGACATCTCAGTCGGATCCTTTTCTTGAGGACGAAATAAGTAGGAATATCTAGGTTTCATGTCTTCCTCGGCCTCCTAAGTCACATCTTCCACATGATTGTTTCTTCAAAGTACTTTCACCGAAGCTACGTCTTTAGTTTTCGATCTCCGAATTTGTCTGTCTAGTATAGCAATGGGAGTTTCTTCATACGATGGATGCTCTGTGACCTGAATGTGATCAACTAACACAATTCTGGAAGGATCTCCGATACATTTATGGAGCATAGACACATGAAAAACTGGACGTACGGACTCCAAGTCCGAAGGCAAGTCTAATTCATATAGTACCTGGCTTACTTTGCGTATGATCCTTTATGGTCCCATGTACCGAGGGCTAAGTTTTTCTTTCTTTCCGAACCTCATAACATCTTTCATCAGTGAAACCTTTTAGAAATACCCAGTCGTCCACCTGAAATTCTGAGTCTCGTCATCGATTATCCGCATAAGCCTTTTGACAGCTTTGAGCTGCCAACAGCCTTTCCTGTATAAGCTTAATTCTCTCGATTGCCTGCTGTTCCAATTCTAGTCCTACTAACGTAGTTTCCCCAACATCGAACCACCCTATAGGTGACCTACACTTCTGTCCATAAAGAGCTTCGTATGGAGTCATCTAAATACTAGATTGGTAGCTATTATTATACGCGAACTCAATAAGCGGAAGATGATCATCCCAGCTACCTTTGAAGTTTATTACATAATCTCGTAACATATCCTCTCGTGTTTGAATAGTACGCTCAGCCTGTCCGTCTATCTGGGGATGAAATATTGTACTAAGACTTACTTGAGTCCCCAGTCCTGTTTAGAAGGACCTCCAGAAGTTAGCTGTAAATTGAGCACCTCTATCCGAGATAATAGCTACACAGACGCCACACAGTCATATTATTTCCTTAATATAAAGTCTTGCATAATCCTATGAGGAATATGTAGTCCTAATGGGCAAAAAATGGGTTGACTTTGTAAGCCTATCCACAATCACCCATATCAAATCGAACTTACGCTGTGTACGGGGTAAGCCTACAATGAAGTACATATTGATTACTTCCCATTTCCAAGTCGGAATCTCCATATCTTGCAATAACCCACCGGGTTTTTGATGCTCAATTTTAACTTGCTGATAATTAGGACACTAAGCAACAAACTCTACTATATCCTTCTTCATTTCATCCTACCAATACACTTCCCTGATATCATGATACATCTTTGTTGCTCCTAGATGGATAGAATAACGAGAATAGTGAGTTTCTCCAATAACCTGCTGACGCAGCCCTACAACATTAGGCACACATAATTGTCTTCGATATCTGAGGACCCTATATTTTGTAATTCCAAATGGTGTCTTCTCCTTCTGAAGGGTGGTATCCCTATAAGTGCAGGGTGGTTCCTTTACTTCACTTAATAACGAGGATGTTGTTGTATCCTGAATCGAAATTCCAATATGACTTGAGTCTAGTAACCGAACTCCAAGACTAGCTAGCTGGTGAACCTCATGGGCTATTCTTACACTTTTCTAGCTGTAAATACGACAGGCTACCCATAGATCTACGGATGAGGGCGCCAGTTACTACGTTCGCTTTCCCTGGATGGCATGAAATATCAACGTCATAATCTTTAAGCAACTCCAATCATCTTCTTTGATGTATATTAAATTCCTTTTTCTTGAAGATATACTGGAGGCTCATATGATTCTCATAGATATAAACATGAATACGATACAAGTAGTGCCTCCACATCTTTGGTGCATGAATTACCAAGGCTAACTCTAAATCGTGGTTCAGGTAGTTCTTCTCGTGCTTTCTTAGTTGTCTAGAAGCATAAGCCACAACCTTACCATGTTGCATTAGCACACAATCCAACCCAATGCCTGAAGCGTCACAATAGATAGTGTAACCATCGGTCCCTTCTAGAAACGTTAGAACCGATGCTGAAGTTAATATGTCCTTTAAGGCCTAGAAAACTCTGTTCGCAAACGTCGCTCCATAGAAACCTAGTTCCTTTCTAAGTTAACTTACATGGGTATCCTAATCTTTTTACAATTCTGGAAATTTCCCCTCTTCAAAGGCCCAAACTTCATCCTTTATCCATCATTATAACGTCTTTATCCCACTATTAGGGCAACATTTCATCTATTCCAAATGTTACCGGTCTTAGAATCCTTTGAGTTCATTCTGTAAGGCCCCGTGAATTTCCTACTCAGAACCCTGAATCCCGTGGTGCCAAGTTAGGAGCATGTAAGGGTATGCAGACCGCATTTCTGCTGCATACCCAGACAGAATGTTCAGATTTTGGGAGCACATTTACGGTCCATTCTGCGGGCTGCATTTCCACTTTGCGATCGTAAATGCGATCGCAGACCTGACTCGGGGCTCCAATTTTCTAAATTTTAAACCCGACCCCTTATCGATATATTCGGTGTTATAACTCATTTTGAGCATATTTCCTGATGCTATTAGAGAGAGAGAGAGAGGGTCTTAGAGAGGAAAGTGCTTCCCATCAAATTACTCCATGAAACCTTGCCAAATCTATGAAGATAATTAAGTGAGGGCACCTAAATCTTCATCCCAAAAGGTAAGACTTCAATACCTCAGCTCTTATTCCTATGCTTAGCAATAAGGGATCACTAGTGAAGTAATTCATGGGTATAAGAATGAATTTTTTTCATGCATATCACACCATAGAATATTGGGAGGTAGTGAACTAAAAAGAAAGCAATTGGGGTACAAAATGATAGAAATTTCTCTCAAAAGGGCTTAAGGTCACAATTCACCTTTAGTGTTTGATAGTATGCTCAAAACAAGCTAGAATCTCAATCTCATCTCTAATTCTCGGTTTAATTTGTAATTCTTACACAATAGATTGAAGTGCTAAAAGTTCCGGAATTTTGTAAGGAATAAGGAAAGCTTTATTAAGGTATGTATGGCTAAAACCCCATCTTTTAGAAATTGAGCGTCATCGTTGGTTGTGTCAGTACGGTAAGATTAAATTAAATTGTTGTATTGATTGCTATTTCACTTGACTTGGTGATGCAACCTTATATGCGTGGAAATTGTGTCTCAAATTGATCAACGTCCTATTCTTGATAATTTGAAAAAGTGCAAGGACTATGAATCATGTATCGAAATGCTTAGATCTTAGATTGAAATTGAAGTGCATTGTTGTTCCATTTACATGAAGTATCACCTATGCCTACAACCTTATTTGCTCTTGTGTGCCATACTCTCTTGAATTACAAACCTTAATGTTGAAAATGGGAACAATGTGAAACGTGAATTGTGGAATGTGAAAATTGTGGCCCCAAGTGCTAGTAAACTAATACATATGTAACCAAAGATTGGAGTGAGATGAATAATGGAAAATGGTAATGCCTCGGTAAGGCGGCCTAGCTGATCGGTCTTTGATCGGACGCCATGACATATACACATGGTAGTTATGCATTGATGATTGAAATTGGAAAGTGTGAATAGAATATTGGAGATCGGACTCCGCTCAAGATAGCGGTGGTAATTTGAACGATGTGGAACAGTATGAAATGCCCAACTAAAGGCTATGGAAACATGATGTGAAGGTTGTGTAATTCTTTCATGTTGATAATGTTGTGATCGTTTAAAGCTTTGGAGGGATACATGTCATTTCCTTATATGTGTATGAATGTTGTTTCTAATTTGATGGTGTTTAGTTATACATACTAGTACTATTCCATGGTATTAATGTCCCTTTTGTCGGGGGCGCTACATTTATTTAAATGAATGTAGGTGAATCCATAGCGGATAATGCCGGTCATGTGTAGCGAAGCATCCCTCTTCTCAAGATCTTGGTGAGCCCCTTTCTCCTTCAAGGGGCTATATTGTATATCTTTGTATTGTGGACTTTCACTTTTGAGGTATAGCCGGGACCTTGTTGCCGACGTTGTCAAACTCATCTTTTGTATCCTAGAGGCTCCATAAACATATGTGTGGGTTATGTAGTTGGATGGGTCTACGAACTATGTTGTAATTCTAAACTTATGTTGCCTATAAATTGTAACTCTATGGGGATCTCGGAAACTAACTCATCTACGGTTTAATGTGGCGTTTAAAATGAACTATCAATGTAGAATGTGTTGTCTTTCCCCGTCTAAGTGGATAAACAAAAGTATGGTTTCTTTATTCATATCGAGGTGGGTAGGAACTGTTAGGTAAGGCATGCTCAGTTGGGTTCACTCGATTGAGCGCCGGTCGCGCCTCCCGAGGTTGGACCATGACAAACTTGGTATCAAAGCCTAAGGTTTTGAAGTGTCCTAGGATGTCTCGAAGCTGTGTTTAGTAGAGTCCTTCTTATCGGTGTGTAGTCGACCACATCTATAAGTTGGAGGCTACTTGGGCATTTAGGAAGAACACCCTTCATTGATGTTCTGGATCGTGCGGTGAAATTGTCCCTCTCTAATTAGTGCAATGTTCTATATTTCAGTAAATGGAACCTAAAAAGAAAGCGAGAATTGGCCAAGCAGCCAATGCCACCTCAAGAGTGGCTGATGATTCACTACTTGATACTGTGGATGAGGGCAGCCGCCCTGCTATCGCTCTACTTGATTCTTCTACTCCAGAGCAGGCTACCACAGTTCCCATACCCCCCTGCTATTGCTCTGCTTGATTCTTCTACTCCATAGCAGGCTACCACAGTTCCCATACCCATGGAGGGTACCACCATCCCTCCCGTTGATACTCCTGTCCCGCCTCCAACTCCAGCTTCCGGTTCTGGTATTTCGGATAGGGATCTTAGGGGAGATATTCAGATGTTGACCAAGCTAGTGGCCTCCCAGGCCCAGAGGTTGAATGTTGCGCCTAGTTCATCCAGGCAACAAGTGGATTATACTAGTTCCAGAGTGAACAGATTTCTTCAGTTAGACCCTCCGGTGTTTACAGGTGCCAATCCAGAAGAAGACCCTCAAGATTTTATTGATGAGATGCACAAGACCCTCAGGGTTATGCGTGCAACTGAGACAGAAGGAGTAGAGTTGGCTGCCTACCGCTTGAAAGGGGTGGCCTATTCATGGTTTGAGTTGTGGGAGGATTCCCGAGAGGAGGGGCACCCTCCGGCGAGGTGGAGCGAGTTCCCTGATGCCTTTATTGACCATTTCCTATCTGCTGAGACAAGGGCAGCCCGTTCGGCAGAGTTTGAAAATTTGAGGCAAGGTAACAGAAGTGTGTGGGAGTACCACATGGAGTTTGCTCGCTTGACCAAGTATGCCATTTATATGTTGCCTACAATGGAGGCCAAGGTGCATCGGTTTGTTCAAGGCCTTAATTATTTAACCATTAATGAGTCTTCTACAGCTGCATTGAATTCTGACATGAATTTTGGAAAGATGGTAGCATTTGCTCAGGCCATAGAGAACCGTAAATTAATGAACAGAATAGAGAGAGAGGGTAGTAGCAAGGCCCGGTCTACGGGCAATATGAGAGAGTCACTAGGTGGGGGAAGATCAGCTTGCAGGGGAGGATCATCAGGGCCTTCCCAGTCTATTGCACAGTCTTCAGCCAGTGCACCGCCGTCACGGCCCAGCTAGTAGCAGTGGAGTCGTTTCAGGCCCGGTCAGGGCAGCAGGGGATCCCATCAGCGAGGTCAGTCAGGAGAGAGGCTCCAGCAGTAGCAGAGGTCCTCGTGCCCCAGGTGCGGGAAGATGCACTCAGGGACTTGCTATCTAGAGTTACCTATATGCTATGAATGTGGGTTGAGGGGTCATATTCAGAGACATTGTCCTGCATCCCACCAGGGGGCGGGTAGGGGCACAGCTCATTCATCAAGCCAGGAAGTTGCTACATCTTCATCCCCCTCCCCAGCTTGAGGTACCCCAGCACCCGCAGGGAGTGGTGCAGCTAGGGGTGGTGTGCAGAGTTCAGGAGGACCCAGCCGGTTTTATGCTTTGAGTGGTCGCCAGACTGCAGAGGCTTCTCCAGATGTTGTTACAGGTATTTTGACTGTCCAATCTCATGATGTGTATGTACTTATTGACCCTGGTTCCACCTTGTCCTATGTTACCCCATTTGTTTCTATGGGATTCGGGATAGAGCCGGATCAGCTTCATAAGCCCTTTTTGGTATCTACCCCAGTTGGTGAGTCTATTATAGCTGCTCGGGTTTATAGTGGATGTTTTGTTACGATACGGGGTAGAGATACCGCGACCGATCTTATTGAGTTAGGGATGGTCGACTTTGATGTAATAATGGGAATGGATTGGCTTTATTCATGCTTCGCCAAACTTGATTGTCGGACTAGAACCATTAGGCTTGAATTTCCTAATGAGCCCGTTATTGAATGGAAGGGAGATAATGTAGTGCCTAGAGGTCGGTTTATTTCCTACCTTAAGGCCACGAAGATAATCAAGAAGGAGTGTATCTATCATCTAGTTAGGGTCACGGACACAAATGCCGAGGCGCTTAGCCTTGAGTCTGTACCAGTTGTGAATGAATTTCCGGACGTCTTTCTAGATGAACTCCATAGGATTCCACCGGACAGGGAGATTGATTTTGGGATCGATGTGATACCAGGCACGCAACCTATATCAATTCCACCTTAAATAATGGCACCGGCAGAATTGAAAGAGCTAAAGGAACAATTGAAGGATTTTCTAGAGAAGGGTTTCATCCGGCCGTGTGTGTCGCCATGGGGCTCACCGGTCTTATTTGTAAGAAAGAAAGATGGATCGATGCGGATGTGTATTGACTACCGACAACTCAACAAGGTCACAATCAAAAACAAATATCCTCTGCCAAGAATAGATAACTTATTTGATCAATTGCAAGGTGCTACATGTTTCTCAAAGATTGACTTGCGGTCTGGGTACCATCAATTGAAGATAAGGGAGTAGGATATTCCAATTACAGCCTTTAGAACTCGGTATGGGCACTTTGAATTTATGGTAATGTCTTTTGGGCTAACAAATGCCTCGGCAACTTTCATGGATCTTATGAATCGAGTCTTCAAGCCCTTTCTAGACTCCTTTGTGATAGTGTTTATTGATTATATCCTTGTGTATTCCCGAAGTCAGGAGGACCATGCTGCCCATCTCAAGGCAATTTTGCAGACTCTTCAGCAATCATCAATTCTATGCAAAATTTACGAAATGTGAATTCTGGCTTGAATCTGTCGCGTTCTTGGGCCATGTCATTTCCAGGGAAGGAATTATGGTTGATCCTCAAAAGATTGCAGCAGTGAAGAATTGGCCTAGACCTACCACTCCAACTGAGATTCATAGTTTCTTAGGCTTGGCCGGGTAATGCAGGAGGTTTGTGGAGGGGTGTTCTACTCTTGCCTCTCCATTGACTAAATTGACACAGAAAGTAGTTAAATTCCAGTGGTCTATTCTTGTGAAAAGAGTTTCCAAGAATTGAAGTCAAGATTTACAACAGTACTGGTGTTAGCCCTGTCGGAGGGTACATAGGGGTTTGTAGTGTATTGCGATGCATCGAGAGTCGGGCTTGGGTGTGTGTTAATGCAACACGGCAAGGTTATAGCCTATGCTTCTAGGCAACTCAAGAATCATGAGAAGAACTATCCAACCCATGACTTAGAGCTGGCAACAGTGGTGTTTGCGCTAAAGATTTGGCGACATTATTTGTATGGGGTTCATGTGGATGTATTTACGGATCATAAGAGCCTTCAGTATATTTTCGAGCAGAAAGAGTTGAATCTAAGGCAAAGAAGATGGCTAGAGTTACTCAAGGACAATGACATTGATTCTCTATCAACCGGGAAAGGCTAATGTTGTGGCAGATGCACTTAGTCAAAAATTCATGGGAAGTTTAGCTCATTTGGAGGCCCATCAGAGGCTGTTGCCCAGGGAGGTTCACCAGTTGACTAGTTTAGGAGTTCGCCTTGCAGACTCTAATGAAGGAGGGGTAATTATGCAGAATAGGGCTGAATCATCGCTTGTGGAAGAGGTGAAAGAGAAGCAATTCGTGGATCCTTTGTTAGAACAACTGAAAGAGGGGATTCTCAAACACAAAACCATAGGTTTTTCCTTAGGCATGAATGATGGTACCCTACGGTACCAAGATCGCCTTTGTGTTCCTGATATTGACGGTCTTCCGGAAGGATCATGGCAGAAGCTCACACTTCTAGGTATTTCGTGCACCCAGGTTCCATGAAAATGTATCATGATCTCAAGGAAATTTATTGGTGGACTAACATGAAGAAAGATATGGCGGACTTTGTGGAAAAATGTCCGAATTGTCAGCAAGTAAAGGCCGAACACCAAAGGCCCGGTGGAATGGCTCAAAGCATAGAAATTCCAATGTGGAAATGGGAGATGATCAATATGGATTTTGTGGTAGAGTTACCATGCACTCCGTGCAAGTTCAACATAATTTGGGTGATTGTTGATCGACTCACAAAGTCAGCACACTTCCTGCCAGTCAAATCCACCGACACAGTGGAACGGTATGCTTAGTTGTATATCAATGAAATAGTCAGCTTACATGGCACTCCTGTCTCAATCATTTCAGATCGAGGGGCTCAGTTCACAACCAACTTTTGGAAGAATTTTTAGCAAGGTTTGGGTACGCAGGTAAATCTTAGCATAGCTTTTCATCCACAAACCGATGGTCAAGCAGAGCGGATGATTCAGATGCTTGAAGAGAGGTTGCGCGCTTGTACTATTGATTTCAAGGGTAGTTGGGATGACCATTCGCCACTCATAGTATTTGCTTACAACAAGAGCTTCCACGCTAGTATCCAGATGGAACCATTCGAAGCACTGTATGGTAAGAGATGTAGGTCTCCCATTGGGTGGTTTGAGGTTGAAGAAGCGGAATTGATAAGGTCGGACCTCGTGCATCAGGCCATAGAGAAAGTCAAGATTATTAAGGAGAGATTGAAAACTGCTCAGAGTCGCCAAAAATCATATTCGGATGTGCATCGCAGAGATTTAGAGTTCAAAGAAGATGATTGGGTATTTCTGAAGGTTTCCCCTATGAAGGGCATCATGCAGTTCGGAAAGAAAGAAAAATTGAGTCCGAGGTATGTAGGACCGTACAGAATCATTCAGAGGATTGGTCAGGTGGCATACCAGCTCGAACTTCCACCCGATATGTCAATGGTACACCCGGTCTTTCATGTGTCCATATTGAGAAAGGTAGTGGGAGATCCATCATCTATTGTGACAGTTGAGACTATTGAGGTTAATGAAGAGCTGTCATATGAAGAAGTTCCAGTTGCCATTCTTGATAGGCAAGTTCGAAAATTGAGGAATAAGGAAATTGCATCCGTGAAAGTGTTATGATGAAACCAGCAAGTTGAGGAAGCCACTTGGAGGGCCGAGGATGAGATGAAAAAGAAGTACCCACATTTGTTTGAATAGTCATGTAATAGCTTTTATGTACTTAGCTCCTATGAACTCTTATCTTTTGATTTGATCTATGTAAAACTGTCCTGTTTTGGTTATATATATATACATGTTGTCAATGCGGCCATGGTTAGTATTGTACGAGTTATGTCATGTCTTATGTCCATGGAATGTGTACCCGCTGTTAGGATATGTTTTTGGGACTCTCTGACAGGTGGATAGGTCTACATACAAAGGAAACTCTGGCGAAATATTCGGGGAAATATAGGGAGTTAGCTAAATTTGGAGACTGGCAACATGTTTCAGGTTATAAATAATAGAAGATTGCACTAAGACTGTTAATAAGTGAACCTTGATCCTCATTCGAGGACGAATGATCTTAAGTGGGGGAGGATGTAAGGCCCCATGAATTTCCAACTCAGAACCTCGAATCTCATGGTGCCAAGTTAGGAGCATGTGTTAGGATTCATAAAAATTCTACTCGCCGTGGTTCGGACCCTTTGGATTGAACAGTGCATTAAAAAGTCAAGAAATAATGTTTCCAGGGAAGTGCGATTTTGCGGTCGGGAATGCGGTCACATATCATGTATGCGGACCGCATAGGGGGCATAGTCACCGCAAAGTGAGCCAGTGTGTTAGTCAAATTTGAGGTTAAATATGTGGTCCATTGCGATCACATAACCAATATGCGGACCGCATAGTCGTCGCATAATTTCCTTGGGATTTTGTAAGGAGCAGTTCTGCGGTGCATTATGCGACCGCAGAACGGGTATGCAGACAGCATTTCTGCCGCATACCCAAATAGAATGCTCAGATTTTGGGAGCACTTTCACGGTCCATTCTGCGGGCCACATTTCCACTTTGCGATCGCAAATACGATCGCAGACCTGACTCGGGGCTCCAATTTTCTAAATTTTAAACCCGATCCCTTATCGATAAATTCGGTGTTATAACTCATTTTGAGCATATTTCGTGATGCTTTTAGAGAGAGAGAGTGTGTGTCTTAGAGAGGAAAGTGCTTCCCATCAAATTACTCCATGAAACCTTGCCAAATCGTTGAAGATAATCAAGTGAGGGAGCCTAAATCTTCATCCCAAAAGGTATGACTTCATTACCTCAGCTCTTATTCCTATGCTTAGCAATAAAAGAGATCACTAGTGAAGTAATTCATGGGTATAAGAATGAATTTCTTGCATGCCTATCACACCATAGAATATTGGGAGGTAGTGAACTAAAAAAAAGCAATTGGGGTATAAAATGATAGAAATTTCTATCAAAAGGGCCTAAGATCACAATGCACCTTTAGTGTTTGATAGTATGCTCAAAACAAGCTAGAATCTCAATCTCGTCTCTAATTGTCGGTTTAATTTGTAATTCTTACACAATAGATCGAAGTGCTGAAAGTTCCAAAATTTTGTAAGGAATAAGGAAAGCTTTATTGAGGTATATATGGCTAAAACCCCGTCTTTTAGAAATTGAGCTTCATCGTTGGTTGTGTGAGTACGGTAAGATTAAATTGAATTGTTGTATTGATTGCTATTTCACTTGACTTGGTGATGCAACCTTATATGCGTGGAAACTGTGTCTCAAATTGATCAACGTGCTATTCTTGATAATTTGAAAAGGTGCAAGGACTATGAATCATGTATCGAAATGCTTAGATCTTAGATTGAAATTGAAGTGCGTTGTTGTGCCATTTACATGAAGTCTCATCTACGCCTACAACCTTATTTGCTCTTGTGTGCCATACTGTCTTGAATTACAAACCTAATGTTGAAAATGAGAACAATGTGAAACGTGAATTGTGGAATGTGAAAATTGTGGCCCCAAGTACCGATAAACTAATACATGTGTAACCAAAGATTGGAGTGAGATGAATAATGGAAAATGGTAACGCCTCGGTAAGGCGGCCTAGCCGATCGGGCCGTGATCAGACGCTATGATATATACACATGGCAGTTATGCATTGATGATTGAAACTGGAAAGTGTGAATAGAATATTGGTAATGTCTCCGGGAGATGGCCTTGCCGATCGGGTCAAGATCGGACTCCGCTCAAGATAGCGGTGGTAATTTGAACAATGTGGAATAGTATGAAATGCGCAACTAAAGGCTATGGAAACATGATGTGAAGGTTGTGTAATTCTTTCATGTTGATAATATTGTGATTGTTTAAAGCTTTGGAGTGATACCTGTGATTTCCTTATTTGTGTATGAAAGTTCTTTCTAATTTGATGGTGTTTAGTTATACATACTAGTACTATTCCATGGTACTAACGTCCCTTTTGTCAGGGGCGCTACATTTTTTTAAATGAATGTAGGTGGCTCCATCGCGGATAGTGTCGGTCATGTGTAGCGAAGCATCCCTCTTCTCAAGATCTTGGTGAGCCCCTTTCTCCTTCAATGGGCTATATAGTATATCTTTGTATTATGGACTTTCACTTTTGAGGTATAGCCGGGGCCTTGTTGCCGGCATTGTCAAACTCATCTTTTGTATCCTAGAGGCTCCGTAGACATATGTGTGGGTTATGTACGGGGGTTGGATAGGTCTACGAACCATGTTGTAATTCTAAACTTATGTTGCCTATAAATTGTAACTCTATAGGGATCTTGGAAACTAACTTATCTACGGTTTAATGTGGTGTTTAAAATGAACTATCAATGTTGAATGTGTTGTCTTTCCCCGTCTAAATGGATAAAAAAAAGTATGGTTTCGTTATTCATATCGAGGTGGGTAGGAAGTGTATGGTAAGGCTTTCTCAGTTGGGTTCACTCGATTGAGCGCCAGTCGCGCCTCCCGAGGTTGGGGCGTGACACATTCGGGCTATACTGAGCCTCATATAACTTAGGGAAACTATCAGCTCTCTTATGAACTTATTCCCAAGGACTCATCCATTCTTGTTACCTTTTACTCATCTTTTCTTTCCTTCCTCATGTCTTCCTAGAACCTTGTTGCTCTACCATACTTTAGCTTGCGACCTACACATATCTATTTATACTTATTCGCAACCTTTCTTCAACCTGCTTGCACCGTAGATTTTCTTATGTTATTCCAGAACATCAAGCAAGACACCACATACCTATTTGGTCAAAGGTGCTTAGAAGAGAAGAAAATTTCGTTACAAATTTCTTGTAATAACCTGCCAAAAGAAGCTACGAACCTTCATCAGTGTTGTGGTTCTAGCTCAAGTCTTCAACGCCTCACTCTTTTGTGTATCCACCCGGATGCCTTCACCCTAAATAATATGCCCAAGGAAAGCTACAGAGTTCAACCAGAATTCACATTTAGAGAATTTTGCATACAACTTCCCTTCTTGTACAACTCTAAGCGCAGTATGCAGATGATCATCATGCTCATCCTATGAACAAGAATACACCAATATATCGTCGATAAATACAATTACAAACAGATCTAAAAAGGCTTGAACACACGGTTCATCAAATCCATGAATACTGTTGGGTCATTGGTCAGAGCAAACGACATAACCCGAAACCTGAAGTGCCCATATCTAGTCCTGAATGTTGTCTTCGGAATATCTTCCTCCTTAACCCTTACCTGATGGTACCCGGTCCTCAAGTCTATCTTTGAAAAACACTTTGAACCTTGTAACTAATCAAATAAATCCTCAATACCCAGGAGCAGGTACTTATTCTTGATCGTCACCTTATTCAACTGCCTACAATTAATACACATTCGTAAGGGACCATCTTCCTTTTTCACAAACAACACTGGTGCTCCCCATGGTGACTAGATCTGATAAAACCCTTTTTAAAGCAAGCCACTTAGTGTTCCTTTAACTCGTTCAACTCTACGGGGGCCATTCTATAGGGGGGAATAGATATTGGATGAGTATCTAGTAGTAAGCTAATGACAAATTCAATTTCTCGCTCTGGCAGAAGACCTGGAAGCTCATCGGGAAAAGCATCGGGAAACTAATTATCTACAGGAAAGGACTGAATGGTTGCTAATTCTAATTCCACATCCCAAACCAGAACTAAGTGATAAATATAGTCCTTTATGATCATTTTCCTTGCTTTGAGATAGGAGATAAATTTACCTCTTGGCGATGCGGTATTACCTTTCCAATAAAGCAGGCTCTCCTAGAAGTTGAAATGAAACCATCTTTGATCTATATTGATGTTAACAAAAGGCCAATCAATCCACACCTATTATAATATCAAGCCCTTCCTAACCGAACACCACGTATCTTATCCTTGTTCATTATCAAATCTATTATGGGCTATTTCGGGTCACATCCATATATATAAGTAACAATATTAAAACATAACTTGCATAACTAATTTACAAAAAGGTTTATATACATAGGGGTCGACTAGGCCGTAGACATGTCATACCCAAAACTATATACAGGATAATGTCTGCAAAACCTCTAAGTAGGCATAACCATAAAATATACAAGTCGAGACGGGGCTCCCTACGTCCTCATAAAACAACCTAACACATTTAGAACCCTGTCTTGGTAATATTCCGAGAAGAGGGGGAACTCATCAACCAAAAACTGACACTTGCAGGAAGCCTATTGTAAAGGGTCCTTGACTCGTCCTATATAAGAACCTCAATCGGACACACTTCGAAGCAGAATCTTCATGTCTTTATCAGTTCCCTTCCTCCTCTTGGACCGACTACTATCTTCTTCCTCTGTGTATCCCATAACATACACTGACGAACCTTGATTAACGGACTCCCAAGACTATGGACTATCTGGAACCTCAGAAGAGCTGGTGTCCTCAAATATCTTGACATAGTTTTGAGCCTGAAGGAATCCCGAATGTGCCAATCCATGCACTACTCCCATCCTACCCTGATCAACGGGCTGTGAAACTAAGGGCCTTGGTGAGGTCAGAATCCTCTCACCCTATCTACTGCCGAAGTGGTCGAAACAGCTCGAACGGGTGACACATATGGATCCTCGGATGGATCCTCCTCAATAGAACCCATAATCTCCGATGGGTCTGAATCCATAGTATAACTTATCTCTCTTTCTAGCACCTTCGTAGCCTTCTGACCCATGCTAAGGGCTGTAGTCTTTGGAGGCATCACTGAAAACGTAACGCATTGTTAGGAACATGAATGCTTATATCGCCCGATCTAAGATAAGAAGAGAGGATAACATCCTATATGTCCTGTAGCCTACTGTCTATAAGTGTGATGCACAACACACCCATAAACAAGACTCTACTAGACACAGTCTATAGATAACCCTAGGACAGAACTGCTCTAATACCACTTTTGTCACGACTCAAACCGATGGACCGCGACGGATGCCTGAGTCCTACCTGTCAAACATCCCTAAGCATGCGTCTAAGATATGAACCTGAATAACATCTACTGCATTACGAAATTAATATACATGAAGGAAACCTGCCACCAAGGCGTATGTATGTATACATGCAGAATACAGTGGGGGAGCCGGCAAGGCTACTATAGACAACTATACATCCAAAACTAAAAGCCGACAAGGCCACATATAACCCAACTAGAAATAATGCTACAGACCTATAATAGAAACGTAGCTGACAAAGACGGGACTAAGCCACATCATACCCATATACATGTATATATACAAACGTATCGTGCCAAAATCAACAGCAGCTCTAGATCAAATGGAGCATGCCAACTCTCACTGATCAGGGATCTTGAAAAGGGGGACCGTCAGCTTGCCTACCTGCACCTACGAGCATGAACGTAGGCCTCATGAAATAGGGCGTCAATACGAAAAAATGTACTGAGTATGTAAGGCATGAAAATTAATACGTAACGGACATGGATGAAACATGGAATGCAGAAACATATCCTTAAATCTGAATAACTTTGTAAATTCTGAAATGTTTATAATGTCATACACGTGCGTTTAAATGTCGTGTCATGCATAGGTATGGGTGAGCATAATATCATCAAGCATCATATCATCTCGGCCACTGTGGGCAACATCATCAACATATACCAGCTGATCAGGTGGTGGTGCGTATATAACACAATAACCATTTCCCATATCCCATATACATATACATACATATATAAGCGTATATAACGTCATCTGAGTCATATTTCAGCCACTGTGGGCAACATCATCATCATATACCAGCTGATCAGACGGTGGTGCGTATATAATGTCATATCCTTTTTGCTGTATCCCATATAAATATCATATACATATATACGCATATATAACGCCATCTGGTTAGGGGTTAATGCACATGAGTGAAATGCATGAAAAATACGTAGTAATCTCAATATTCCTTCCGGATAAACTTTTTCAACTGCGTATTATTCTGAGACCCATGAACAGAAAATAATAATAATTTTCATAGGGAATCAAGAATATAGACACCCCTAATAATTCTATGAATAGAGTAATTTATGGAAACTGTGTATTTTCTCATTTCTTCAATATAATTCTGACCATGCCAAAAGAAAGAAGGGATGGCCTTAACATACATGTCCCTGAAATTATATGAACAAATCTGCTTCTGTGAAATTTACACACAAAATTTGGCTTTGGATTTTTATTGAAATTTTAGGCGAACTGCTTCTGTTCTTGCTTTAGAACTTTAAACGTTCTTGATTGATTTTGTGAAATCTCAATTGAAATATATGCAAGAACTTGGACGAAATAGGTATGCCTCTTCACGTTTTTGGTCTAAAAGAATGGTTCAAACTGTATGCAGCAAAATCGGAAGACTTAATTTCTCGCTATCAAGCCATTTCAGAAGAATACCTCGAGACCCCGAGGACATGGAATTGCGACTGAGTCCCATCCCTCAGGGCTCATCAAGGCCCAGCTCACAGAATACCAAGACCGAGGGTAGAGCAAAGGGGGAAATTCCTAAGGCACGCGGTTCAGTCTGACGGAGCCGGCCTATCCGGAGCCTCTGTCGAAGCGTCACGTCTAGCCGTCCCATCTCCATACTTTACAATTAATATATGTTGTACTATAACCGGATTCCCCTCCTATATAAAGGGAACCCACACTACTTTGTAAAGGGCTGATGTTGCTCCAATTACTATCCACAAGATCAATAGTATTTCTCTCTCTCTCTCTTCTCTTTAACTTGCTCGTTCTTATTAGCTCAAGGCTACTCTTAGTGTTTATTGCTTTCATACTTATCCTTCATTTATTGCTTGGTATTGGCCATAAAGAGCCTTGCTTGATCATATCTCAACTGTTATCCCATTCCCGACTACCCCCGATAGCTCGAGACTGAGCCGGATATCGGCCTCGAGGCTCCTTCATCAACTAGTCCAAGGCTCGGGCTACAAGCCCCTGGGTTTGATTACTGTCCCGTTTAAGCTTGAATCTCTTTGTTAAACTTCATACTCTAAGCATCTACTGTTTTAACAACTAGCATAAAATAGATCATGTATTTTTAGAGTTCCATTTACAAATTTAATTGTTATTACCATTTTTGCGATAACCAGCTTGGCACCTACCATGGGGCTAAAAATAATAGTGATTATTTTCTTGCTGGTTTCATTGCATAAACACAAGTTATCTTTCACACTTTTTCTTGTCCAAGATACTTTGATTTCAGGTCAAATGCCTAGCTCGGTAAACGGAGTTAAGAACGACTACCTCGAGAATCACGGAGAAAACGGTATAGTTGTTCCAACGTTGGCATGCCACCACAGAACCCCGATAACGCACCTGGACCGATTCCAGCAGATGCAGTTTCGCAAGACGCGCAGCAAGTCGACGAAACCTCGCGCCCCGAAGGAAGCATACAACATGGCGACCAACAGGAAGCCAAAAGACCCCAGCCCGGGAAGAACATGAAGTTAGTCTTCATGTTATTTTTGAAATATTGCAGGCACAACAGTTGGCCATCGCTCGGTTACAAATCCATCCGAAGACTCCCAGCACAGCAGGGCCGGAAGCAGCTCTCCCCGCCGAGCAAGTACTCGAGATATCAAGCAATAACGGATCGGTAGCCGACCTTGCCATAGCAAAGATGCTTGGGGATCTATCCAAAAGGATCGAATCAAGTTCGTGGAAGTTAGAGCAACGATCGCCCCCCGAGGAAGTGACCCCGGAACCCATTCCAAAGAAGCTCAAAATACCAGAACTCCCTAGGTATAATGGGGCCTCAGATCCCAATGAACACATCACTACCTAAACGTACGCGGAAAAAGACAAGGACCCAAAAGATGACGAGATCGAGCCTGTCTTATCAAAAAGGTTCGGGGAAACACTTTCGAAAGTAACCATGATGTGGCATCTTAATATAGCGCCCAGCCCCATAAAATCGCTTACCATACCGGCATATTCCTCCATAAAGGCACACGCCGATGCCATCGACGCAGTGACGAGAGAGCCCGACACATCTAGGGCCGAACGAAGAGAGAATAAAATACCACAGGAATTCGCGCCACATTCCCTGATAGAATGAATGAGATTACCCCCGATCTCGGATGACTGGGCGATACAGGCCTTCACTCAAAGCCTAAACAAACCAAGCCCGATGATTTCAGATCAGTTCAAACAAAACTTGAACAGGTACCCAGCCAAGACCTGGTCAGATGCCCGTACCCGGCATCAGCCGCAAATCAGGGTCGTGGATGACCATCCGGGAGCCTTCCCGAGCTCAGCTTACCCAAACAAGCTACTGGGAAAGAAACCAATGCCAAACAGAGGGAGGTACCGCCCATGTGCCGTAGACAGGAGGAACTCCCCGATATGCAATCTACCTCCTAACGATTGGAGAATGGCCCAAGGACAATATCCTCTAGAAATCGTTAACAAAGCCAAATTTGACGAGGACGCATGACCGGCAAGGGTGCCTCGCCCATCAAAGTACAATTTCCACATCGTTATACCGAACATCATGTTTGCCATAGGAAAAACAAGGGATGTCAAATGGTTCGGACCAATCGTTAACTACATAGCAAGTGTGGCCGTGCGGCCGAAGATACCCACCAGCCTTAAATGAAAGACGCCAAGCCACTCGACAAAAATCACCGCCGAGAACTGATGAGCGACCGAGTTCAAGTTCAGTCCCTAGTATAGAAGGCAGCCATGAGGAACAAAGAAAATGGGCCACAACGCATTACCACGATAATGGTGGAGTGACGACTCTTTCCAAGAACTTGTAAAAGGGAGAGCAAAATTTCTCGTCGCCAGAGAAAGGCAGATATGGGTATATACCCCCAAGGATGCCCTTACATTCAGCAAAGAGGGTACCGAGACCTCGTCTCGACCTCACAATGATGCACTGGTAACCTTCTTCCTCACTCGATCCATTTTAAATAAAACATGTGCACATGAGTACAGGTGGCTCGATCAGCACTATCGGGCCAATGATGATGGGGCGGCTCGGACTGCCGGGTCAAAACACAACCACCTCTCTAATCTTTGACAGATTCCAAATGGAGATCGATACAACAAGGAGAAAGACCATTCTCTCAGTACAGCATGACTGGCCCAGACCGGAACGCCGAGTTCCATATCATCAAAGGAGGCGCAAGGAACGGATGCCTTATTCAGCCGACCATGGGCACATCGCCCGAAGACAGGGCCGCCCCCACTTCACCAAAAGGATGAAATTCCACGTAAGGGACGGAATTAAAACCGTCAGCGGGAAGCAGTACGCGACAAGAGGAAATTCCGCATCACATGACGCATTGCTGGCACCTATATCTCCACTCTCGAAAGAGTCAAAGGGTAAGCGAACCACATCTTAGGCCAAGACCGATTAAACACGACGGAGGGCTGTACTAAAGTCCATACCCCGAAACAACAGGAGCATACCAAACCTCGGAACATTTCCTACACATCCCACGGTAAAGAAAAATTACCTCCCTCCCTCGTTATTTTTCACTAACCTGTATGCAGACACCCGGCCAAGGCATTCAGAAGTTCTAACTCTACCCAGAGACCCCAAAGCCTTAATAGAACCTGTCGCGCTCTTTCCCCTCGGCCGGATTTCCGCCCAGAAGAGGGTCTCACCAGCAAGGTTCTTAACGGAGCAACGTACCCCCTGAGGAGGATCCGACAAGATTACAGGCCTTCTTCTACAATCAAACAATGAAGGACACCCCCCCCCCCGAAGGCGCCGTCCGCTCGGAAGGGCCGGGGAATGGCAGACTGATTTTCAATAGGGATTCATATACCAGACCAAATGGTCCAAGGAGTTGCGCCCCTGCGGGCCGAGCTCACAACGATGAAACGATATGCATTTACGCCAAGCAATAAATGAATATCTTTCAGCATCTCATACTCCAAAAAGGAAATTTCAGCATACCCTCGGGAGGGATCCCTCCACCAAATATGTCCTGAAATACTCGGAAACTTAGCGTCAACAATTTGGCACCCGCACGACCCCAGGGTCACAACTCCAGGCTCATAAAGCCCCAACAAGGTAACTCCTAGCTCACGAATAATGGCCTTCGAGCCTAAGCAAACTCGATGACTCAGAGATTGTCGCTAATTGCCATACACTGAAAAACCCGAGGTCGTAAGACCCCGAGCGGGCAAACTTGGTATAACCAGATCTATTCTACATAGCAACAAAAACTGTAAGACCTCAACAGGCATGATAAACTATAAGACCTCAACAGGCATGACAAACTGTAAGATCTCAACAGGCATGACAAAACTGTAAGACCTCAACAGGCATGACAAACTGTAAGACTTCAACAGGCATGACAAACTGTAAGACCTCAACAGGCATGAAAATTTTGTAAGACCTTACTACAAGAGTAAAACTCAATCCCAAAGTTTAGGCTATACGTCGTATTTGTAAGAATCCCGAAAGGGCATACCCTTGGTGTAGACGCCTAAACTATTACTCGAGATCAAAAATGGCTATGGCCAAACATATATGACTATGGTCAAAATGGTTGCACCAGCGAAATTAACGCGACTCGGGGACGCCCGACTATCGCTAACAAAATTGAAGGCCATTACTTTGAATATACTTCGAAAAGAACTGGTTAAAATAGGCTTCCCTCAACAGGTAAACAAGCTTCGACTATGTCAGCTCCAAATCGCGAGGCTTCGAGCTACTCAACCTACGAGCTAAGAACCTTACGAGGTGCTCGAACATCGCCGCTAATGACTTGAAATCGAGGTTCCTCCCAAACCGACGACGGTTCAGGAAAAATCATTTCAAAAAGACCTTAACGAGAGGAAAACAAAGCCTACAAAATGCCCACGGGCAAAAGCATAAGATCCATTGTCAACAACCAAACGAGCTTCTGGGCCTCACACTAAAAGGTCTCAACAACCAAACAACGTAAGAGCCACTGTCGCCAGCTCGAAAATTGAAAACTTGAGGATTAAAATGAACTCGAGTCGTAACCTGATTCGGAAACTGGATCCAAAATAGTTAACTACACATGTCTAAGGGCATAGAGTAAGTGTCATTATCGCCAGCCAAACAAGCCTCTAAGCCACACACTTAAAAGGTCGCTTCGACCCGAAGCACAAAGAGCCATCGTCATCCGCCCATGCAGGCACGAAAAAACTTGAGGGTCAATTAATGCTGGAATCGCAACGCGACTCAGAGACTGGACCTAAAATAGTTGAAACACAAATTCCTAAGAGCAAGGATAAAGAACAATCATCATCCGCCCATGCAGGCATAGAAGATTGAAGTTCAGGTAAGCTCGAATTAAGGCCTAACTCGGAGACTAAGCCTAAACAGCTGGGCAAAGCACAAAGGCCCTAATGCCTACTCGCGTCAAAAATCGCACTTAAGAGCCTTCAGGCATGCCTAATTAGATCTGGACCCATGGGGCTCCCACCAAACACCAAAACCAGCCTGGCTGGTTGAAAGCAATATAGAAATATATACAAAAGAGATAAAGCTTCAAGTTTCTCTTATTTACATACGTAAAAGGCGCGTTCTCCATCTACAAACATGCCCCGCAAATATCAAATGCAAAACAAAAAAAGCGGCAAAATTTATGCTCCGCTCCTAAAGGCTACAACCTGCCTGCCCTAGATTCGCTCTCCATGACGTCATCAAGAAGTGACCGAGCATCGCGCTCGTCCGCCCTTGCTCGAGCCAACTCCTCCTAGAGAACAAAGCCCCTAGCGCCGATCTTCTCAAGTACCTCTCTTCGAGATCTGCAGCGAACATATTCCTCGATCCTCTTCTCACGATTGAGGGCCCGCTTCAACTCGGCTTGGGCATCAGTAGCATCCTTCATATGAATCGCCATCTCCTGATCAGCCTTGGTTCGACCAAATGCTATATCACCCCGGGCATCGATTATTTCAGCCCTGACCTTCGAGATATCGGACTCGAGCTTCACGATCATATCTGCTTGGACTGTAGTATTGTCATGAGCCAAGCGGAGTTGGGCCTCGAAGACGGGAACCTTGGCCAAGGTGCCCCTATCCTCTAAAGCTTGAGCCTGCACCTGAGCCCTCAGTTCACCGCAAGCATTCCTGACGTGGTCGGCTTTGACCTTAAGGTACTCTGAAGCCTCCATCTCGTTTTGCAGCTAAGATAGGCAAAGGGATTAACCTTAAGGGTCAAAAAGAGCAAAACGTGTACTACGAAAGGTTACCTGCTCCATCAAATAGCTCTCGTAATTCGAGCTCTGATATGCATCATATCGCCAGTGCATCAACTCAACCTCCTTCTCCTTACTAAGGAGCCTAAGGGACTCACCCTCATCCAGATCTTTTCGAAGCCTGGCCCCATGACGGAGTAGCTCAGACCTGAGCCTATTAAAGGCTAGCAAAAGAAAAACTCGATAAAGAATGGAAGACGCGAAATACAGAAGGACTACGCTGAAACTCACCATGAAGTGAAGCCGACGGACTTCCTCGAAGGCGGAGCACACTCCTATTGGTCCTGCCCCTTCGGCCTCGGAAGAACCAACCTCAGGAAAAGCATATTCACTCACAAGAACCACCATTTTGGAATCAGACGCTCCGGAAATAGCAGGCTCGGGCGATGTCCTCTCCTTGAAGACACGGGCCTGTTGAGCCCCATTAAAATCTCCATCACACTGCGAGTGCAAATCCCACTTATCGCCATCATCCCTTAGATCGGAGGCCGACGACTCCTTCCCCTCTCTGGAGAAGCACAACCTCGCCCCAAGGAACCGCTCGATACCTACAATAGCAAAGCCGGTACAAAAGAAAGATAGAAATGTAATCTCAAATATACGAAGATCAATGTAGGAGCAGCGCACACGCATACCCTGGTACGCTCATCACAAGTCGAATAGGTCACTAACTTTCGGACCCAGCTGGGTAGATCAAGAACTTTGCCCGGCGTCCATAAAGTTGCTGCAAAAAAGGAAGGAAACACAGTCACTCAACTAGTGTTCACTATAAGCAAATCTAAGGGAGCACGAGACACTCCACTCATGCGTGTAATTCCATCCCTCAGGAAATGGCATGAGCTCCATGGGGATAATGTCAGCCGTCCGGACCCAGAAAAATCGTTCGTGATCCCCATCTTCTTCATCATTGACAACAAAGGGCGTGGACGAATGGAACCGCAAGGTTAACAGGCCTTGGTGATAAAAGGGCTGGTATAGCCTGACGAGGTGGCTGAGCGTGAATTCAAGCCCATCTTTCTCCGCAAAGAACCTCATCATCAGCACCACTCGCCAGAATGACGGATGTATCTGTGCCAAAGTAACCCGATACTTCAAGCAGAAATCAAGAACGACCCTATCAAGGGGGCCAAATGTGAAAGGACATATGTATACGTTCAAGAATCTGTCATCAGTGTTTGTAATACTCTCATCCGGGGAAAGAACATGCAACATTATCCCCTCGCTCCATCCGTACTATCTCCTCACCATCTCCAGATGTTCCTTTCTTATCAAAGACATAGTATTCAGAGTGAACTCCCACGGATCCTGAATGCTGGGAGTGGAACTCTGCCCTCCCTGCCGGGCCGGACCCAAAGTAGATGCCATGGCTATGGTAGAATTGGCAGACTAAATCAAGGACGTGCGCCAATACTTTTTGTGCCTGAAAAGACAAATGACCCAATGCCAAGGAGAAGGGATAGCTATCCAAAATAATGAGATATCCTAAAGAAGCAAAAGCCACCCCACATATATGTGGGAAATAGCAACGATTTGCCTATCCAGAGTAAGCCCCGGGAGGCCAGCGGCCTTGGTACAGATCCCGTGGTGGTACCTGACCCTAGAGGCATCCATCGACAAGAGGTTAGGCCTCAAGGAGTCAACTGTATTGTCTCCAATCTTGAGGTAGTGCCCGACCTCGAGGATCTCCACCAAAAAGAAGTCAGGATTCGGGAAGCCTTCAACGCCATCATAGAACTCGAGGCGGCACCCGATCTCATGGTTTTCCTTTCTAAAAAGAAGAATAAACACTCGAAGCTCCGATCATGAAGGCTTTAGGAGGGCTCGAGGCATCGCCTAAGTATAGGCAACCCCTCAACGTAAGTCTATCCACTACGTTTTAAAAGGCTATCCGCATCAAGTTCAAAGCAGACCCCCAGGTACCCAAAGCTGACCTTCGCTCAGGATACCACTCTCGAAATCTCCAAAACTCAGCGTACTATCTCCATGCAACTCGAGGGGCCCGACAGCCTGAGTCTATCAAATCAATTCAGGATTGGTCCGAGGTACGATGATGGGCTTGTAAAAGAGCCCTGTCAATTGGCAGAGGATCGGAAAGAACGCTCGCATCCAAGTTAGATGTCAGCGGTCAGCACCAAAGGAAAATATTCAAAGGCCTCGAAGGGCACGAGAACATGCAATAATAGGGCAAGAATAGAAAACAGAAATCAAAGAAGTATCTTTATATTCATAAATATCCATGTACAATAGCCCTCGAGGGGTCCTTACATACAATTACAAAAGCCCGTAAGGGGTTCTCACATATAAAGAAAGAAACAAAAGGGTGCACACACGAGATAAAAGCCTAAGGACTGGTCTACCTTCGAAGGTCCACCTCCTGCAACAGGCGCCTCTGGACACACATCCTCAGAAGCCTCATCCCTGCCTTCCACACTAATATCCCTAAAGGATAGGGCGAGAAGAAGGGAGGGATGAAAAAATGCCATAGATCTCCGAAGGTCAAGGACCCTCGCTGGCCAAGAGAACCTCTAAGAGACAGCGGACTGGGCGAGCCTCGGTCCCGATTACACGGCTACTTCTTGGGTTGCACGTCCACTTCTTGGGTCATCTAGTCATGCAAGCTACCATCTCGGGGCAGAGCACCACGTCGAGCCACGGTATGAAGGTGAGCATTGATGTATAATTCGAGCCTCCTTTTGAGCTGCGATATATAATCTGAAGAGATTTTTATGAGCAAGGAAAGTTGACCCCCGTGTGTTATCATCTCGAGCAAACAAGGGCAGCAACATCAGACGTAACACTAACCATAGCAGCAACAACAATAGCAAACATAATAGCAACCACAACAGCAGACCTCGGGTATTGGATTGGGTTGCACGCCACAACAATATTATATTTGGATCGGATTGCCCGCCACAACAATATTATATTTGGATCGGTTGCACGCTGCAATAATATTATATTTGGATCAGGTTGCACGCCGCAATAATATTATATTTGGATCGGGTTGCACGCCACAACAATATTATGATTGGATAGGGTTGCACACCGCAACAGTGTTTTATGATTTGGATCCGGTTGCACGCTGCAACAATAAAAGATAAAAATGGATATTGATTTGTTATTGCTTCCTTATTCTTTCTGCTGCGAATTTTAAATTATTCTTTATGCTTTTCTCCTGAGTTACTATTAGTAAATGATATTCCTCCATAGCATGTCCCCTTCCCATCTTTAACTGCTAGTTTCCTTTATTGTTACTTGCTATATATATGCTTTAACTGCACAGGTTTAGTTGGCAGTCTTGTCCTAGCCTTGTCACTACTTCGCCAAGGTTAGGCTAGGCACTTACCAGCACATGGGGTCGGTTGTGCTGATACTACACTCTGCACTGTGTGCAGATCCCGGCGCAACAGCTTTTGGACCTTAGCTTGGGTGGCTGCCTTCAGTCCATATGGAGATCCAAGGTAGTCCTGCAGGCGTCTGCAGGCCCTGGCGTCTCCCTCTATCCCTTTATCCTGTTTCATTTATGTATTTCAGAAAGAGTGTATTATTTATCTTTCAGACTTTGTTTGTAGTATTCCTAGACCATCTGTGAAGTTGTGACACCAGTTCTGGGTAGTTTTTATTTAAGAAATTGTATTGGAATTATTTAAATGGTTTAATTATTTTTTTCGTTTGTTTAATTTCCGTTATTTATAAACTGTTGATTCACATTTGTTAAAGAATTAAAATGGGAAAAGGGTAATTTGTTTAAACGGTTAGCTTTCCTAGCTTTCATTAGTAGGTACCATCACGACTCCCGAGGGTGAGAAATCCGGGTCGTGACAAATTGGTATCAGAGCTCTAGGTTACATAGGTCTCATAATTCACAAACAAGCTTGGTAGAGTCTGAGGGACCGGTACAGAGACGTCTGTATTTATCCCAGAGGCTACAGAGTAAGGAAAAGTTTCACTTCTATTCTTCTTTGTCATACAATTTTGTTCTCTCCATACTAAATTGAAACTTCTACTATTTTCCTTTCGCTAATGGTAAAGTCACGTACCGTTTCTTCAACCGAGCAGCATCACAGACCGGTGATAGATCAGTTGTGTCTTTGGAGGCTTTGCGGAGGTTGTATAGGTTTCACCAAGCTCTTCACTATCACTTTCAGCGGTGCATCTTCTGAGGATCCCCAGGATTATTTAGACAGTTGTCACAAGGTTCTTAGGAACATGGGGATAGTGGAGACCAATGGGGTTGACTTTGCTACTTTTCGCTTGTCTGGATCCGCCAATACATGTTGGAGAGATTATTGTTTGGCTAGACCAGTTGGGTCATCAACTTTGACTTGGAATCAATTTTCTCAGCTATTTCTAGAGAAGTTTCTTCCTGTCACTCAAAGAGAGATCTACCCGAGGTAGTTTGAGTGTCTCCAGCAGAGCTCTATGACTGTTACTCAGTACGAGACTAGGTTTATTGATTTGACCCGTCATGCTCTTCTTATACTTCACACTAAGAGAGAGAGAGAGTGATAAGGTTCATTGAGGGACTCGTTCAGCCCACTCAGCCAGCTAGAGGTGGAGGTAGAGGTATTAGAGGTGGAGGTATAGGCGCTAGAAGTGGAGGTAGTGGTATTAGAGGTGGAGGTACATGTACTATTCTGATTTGTAGCAGAGATGCTTTAGTTATATTTGATCCAGGATCTACATACTCCTATGTGTCATCTTATTTTGCACCGTATCTGGTCATGCCTAGAGATTCCTTGAGTGCTCCTGTATATGTGTCTACACTAGTGGGTGATTCTACTGTGGTAGATCATGTCCATCGTTCATGTATAGTTGTGATTAAGGGTCTTGAGACCCGAGTAGATTTGTTACTTCTGGACATGGTTGATTTCGATGTCATATTGGGGGTAGACTGGTTATCACCTTACCACGCTATATTGGACTGTCATGCCAAGACTGTAACCTTAGCCTTGCCGAGTTTACCTCATTTGGAGTGGAGAGGGACTCCTAGTCATTCTACCCGTAGTGTTATCTCATATATGAAGGCTTGGCGAATGGTCGAGAAGGGGTGTTTGGCCTATTTGGCCTATGTTCGTGATTCTAATGTTAAGGTTCCTTCTATTGATTTTGTGCCTGTTGTTTGTGAGTTTTCTGAGGTATTTCCTTCAGACTTGCTGGGTATGCCACCCGACAGGGATATTGACTTCCGTATTGATTTGGCACGGGGCACTCAACCCATTTTTATTCCGCCTTATCGTATGGACCCGCCTGAGTTGAAAGAGTTGAATGAGCAATTGCAAGACTTGCTTGAAAAAGGTTTCATTAGACCTAGTGTTTCACCTTGGGGTGCACCAGTGTTGGTTGTTAAGAAGAAGGACGGATCAATGAGAATGTGTATAGATTACTGGCAGTTGAACAAGGTTACAATCAAGAATAAGTATCCATTGCCGAGGATTGATGATTTGTTTGATCAGCTTCATGGTGCCAAGGTATTTTCGAAGATTGGCGTGAGATCGGGCTACCATCAGTTGAGGATTAGGGCATCTGATAGCCCTAAGACATCTTTCATTACTCGTTACGGGCATTATAAGTTCTTAGTGATGTCATTCGGATTGACAAATTCCCCAACAGCTTTTATGGATTTGATGAACCTAGTGTTTAGGCATTACATGTATTCGTTCATGATAGTCTTCATTGATGATATTCTGATCTACTCCCACAGCAGGGAAGAGCACGAGCAACATCGTAGAATGGTTTTTCAGACTTTGAGAGATAGTCAGTTGCATGCTAAGTTTTAGAAGTGGGAGTACTGGTTGAGTTCAGTTGCATTCTTGGGTCATGTTGTATCAGCAAAGGGTATTCAGGTAGATCAGAAGAAGATATAGGCAGTCAAGAATAGGCCTAGACTAGCATCATCTACAGAGATCCGGAGTTTCTTGGGTCTGGAAGGCTACTATCGTCGGTTCGTAAAGGGATTTTCGTCTATTGCAGTCCCGATGACCAGGTTGACCCAGAAGGGTGCCCAGTTCAGGTGGTCGGATGAGTGTGAGGCGAGCTTTCAGAATCTCAAGACAATTTTGACTACGGCACCAGTGTTTGTTCTACCCATAGGTTCAGGGCCTTATACGGTTTATTTTGATATATCTCATATTGGACTTGGTGCGGTGTTGATGCAGGATGGCAAGGTCTGTTTACGGTGAAAATGGTAACAACAATTAAATTTGTAAATGGGATTCTAAAAATATGTGATCTATTCCCGAGCTAGTTTGTGAGGGTGGTTAGTGCCAAAACGTGAAGTAAAGTGATAAAGATCGAGTAAACCAAAGCAATAATCGAACCAGTTAGGGGATGTTTCCCGAACAGAAAGCCAGCCGGTGGATACCTCGGAGCCGAGCCTCGTGCCTATCTCGAGCTTATCGATGATAGTCAAGAAGGGGATAACAAGTAAAAATACAGTTGAGCCAAGCTCTATACTATCAATATTGAGCAAAATAACGAAGAACAAGCAAGGAAATAACAAAGTGCTAAGGCGACCTCGAGGTCGGTGAAGATAGATAACTTAGAAGGAAGAGAGAGAGAGAGAGAGAGATATATTATTGCATTTGTGGAGAAGTGGAGCAACATCAGTCCCTTACAAGGTAAGGTGAGTCCCCATTATATAGGCGAGGGGACTCAATACAGTACAGGGTGCATTAAATGTAAAGATACAGAGATCGGATGTCTAGACAAGACACTAGAACCTATTGATTCAGGCTATCTCCTCGAGAGTTTATCTTTTGCGCGACTTCTGCTAGGTTGCGGACAGATCCTCTGACCTTCGAGCCACTACAAAGCCGGATATTATACCCGAGATAAGGAGCTCGATCACGACCTTATTGCTTCGACGCGCCATTAGGGTACTCCGATCGTACCTCGATGGCGGGAAATAGACTCCCGATTTTACCGCACATAGATAGTCTCCGTGTTTCCTATATTGAAGTGGTAGGAAACGATACCGAATCATCATCTCGAGGCAATTATTACCATGACATCATCCATATAAGAGCATTAAATGCCATAGTCTAGGGAACCGTGCAGGGCCGCTATCATATGCAGCAATCGAGGAGTCCACGAACTGCTGCAGGTTTGTCCTTTCTGCTTCCCCAATCGATTCCTATAAAATACTCTGATCGCTAGATGCTCCTCATCTTCGCCCTTCCTCCAGGATCGTGAATCGGAATCTCAACTTATTTGGCATATTTTCATCTTTCTCTCTTTTTTCGGAAAGACTTCGCCATTATTCATGGGCAGGACTTCCAGGACGGTACCCCATCGGAACGACACTACATCATCATCCCAATCGATTAGGGGGAGAATAAATTAGTTCCTTCTTTAGAGCAGTGGACCCCTCCCGAGCTTGATATGTCGAAAGATTTTGACATCGAGACTCACGCGTCTATGTCGGGCCGATGCGAGCATGTATCATGATACATTAGCGTCGTGACTAATGTCAAAAATATGAAGGTGTGACTATCGATGGAGTAAAGCAGTGATAGTGGAAATCCCTGCCTCCAGTGACGATATTACCAGTTTTAAGGAGGGATTTCTTTACGTATATACCTATCCGTTTACCCTGGGTCCCGACGATCCGTAGAATCTCCTCCTTTGTAAATCGATCCGGTGATCCTCGACTTCTGCATTCAGTATTGAATGACTCTTGGCCAGATTTCCCCATCTTTTTGGAGGATTTTGCTGACGCTCAGACATTTTACTGAGGGGGTCGCAGGTGAAGCTTTCCCCCTCAATCATCTGGTCAGATTATACCGTCCTCGACTGTACCGAGGCTTGATCAAGCTTCGACAACGGTCCAAAAAGGCTTTTTTTACAAGCGTTGATGAAGGGAAGGACCGGGGGTGGATGAGTAGGTTTGTTTGAGTGCGAACCTCGGATATCATCTCGGTCCAATGGATGCCCTTTCCCGAATGGCGGAACCATCGGCATAAGTATATTTTAACTCTAATCGCTTCTCAATTTTTCTTTCCAGCATTGCGATAACCTCTTGGCAACTTCCTCTAGATTCTCCTTGGCACCCCGAGGAGATCCCAGACTTGGCGAGGTGGATCGAGCGCTTGGACATGAGGTTCCTGTATCATCTCCGGTCCTAGACCATCATGGTCGAGAAGTGTTGGGTGGCCAAGAACCATAGTGAGGTTTCTTTTCTACATGCGTCTCGTATTTTGTATTCCCCACGGTCTCTAATCAATGGTGTTGCGCATTTATCGTGTTGGTGCAGGCCTTGGAGAAAATATGCTGATAAGGCCACCCCCTGGTGGTGAAACAGAGGCCTTGGGGCTCGGCACGAACAAGAAAAGGAAAATAAGAGTGGTCGTTACTCGACCTGACGAGACTGCTGTTTCGACCTCCGATCCGGATCCTGATATCGGCGGGGAATATGATGATGGCAGTCCCCTGAGGTGGAGATCAAGGCCCGGCAAGAGGGGTTCGCAAGTGCCCCGGTCGGAGGCTGTTGAGTCCGAAACGGCGAGGACCGACAAGGCTAAAGAGCCGGAGGTTTTCGACGAGGACACTGATGTGGTTTCAAATTGCTCAGCCAGATTTGATGTAGCTTCTGCCAGCAGGGCTACGGGCTCAGATGGGACGGAGTTCGGAACCTTCCAAGGGCATAGGCCGCTATTCGATGGAGTTGGCGACCCGAACAACTTTTTCCGAAATTATCCAGTCTCATCGGGAGAGTTGAGAGATGCTGGGAGGATGGTTGGTACCATGGTCGGCACTTACTTTCAGAGGGGAAGGCTTTATTGCCAACATTATTGATGGCATACCTAACGGAGTTGACCTCAGCGTATCTGACGTCGTTGATGTAGCGGAGAAATCCCTGCGGTAGGTGACGATTTTTCCATGAGTGTTTCTTTTCGCCTCCGGGCATTATTCATCGTTTTTCTTAATTTCCCCATTATGTCGTAGTGCAAAGAGATATATGAGCGTGTCATCTCTCGACTCCGTGGGGAACTTGTATGCCATGAGAAGGATCATGATGCCATTGCTTCGAAACTGCAAGACTCTGAGTCTCGAGGCATCCGGGGAGATGAAGAGTTGAAGGAGCTTCGAGCCTCTTTAGAGGTGGCGCTTCGGGATAAGGTTGCTCTTGCTGCACAGGTATTCTACTTCTCTTTTTCTTTTTACATCTATTCCTCTGCACAGTATCTGTATGTGTTCCGTGTTCACATATTCACCATCTTGCCTCCTAACGAAGGTTGAGCAGGGAAGCTCGAGGGTCATTGAGTTGGAAGCGGAGGTCTCCGGGCTGAGGGAGTGAAATGAGAATGCGATCGGGGAGCTGGAGACGTCAAGAGGCCTTCTTTCAGACGCCCGCAAGGAGATTGTTACTTTAGCCACGGCTAAACTTAATATCGAACGGGATGCCACTGCTTATAAGGAGGACGCGGCTACGGTGCATGCAATGGCTCGTGACATATCCCTAGCGGTCGAGCAGAAACTGGTCCTAGCTGTTGATCATGCCAAGGAAAAAGGACAGAGGGAGATCCTGGAAGAACTCAAGGCTCGGGGCTTCGAATTATCTGCTGACCTGGATGAGGCCCATATGGCAGAGGAGGAACTGAAGCGTTTAATTGTTCCTGACGAGGGCGAAGAGTATAGCGGCAAGGAGTAGTCTCCAAGCCTTCTTTCTGTCTTTTTTGTTTCGTATGTTCTCCCTTCTGGGAAATGAATACTGCAAAGATGTACGACTGTTTTGTTAATCCTATGAAAGGAGCCTCTTGCTATGTAGTTCTTCTCGCTTCAGAGCACCGAGTATCGTGCCTTCGAAGCCTTCTTGTATTTTGTAGCCAAAGTTGGGTTGATAGCTTCTGCGGACCGATGTCGAGAATTCCCTGAGGCCCCCCTACTTCCATGAATTGCGTGATAGCCTGGAGTAATTCCTCCATTGCGTTCCCCAAGGGGAGGGTGACGTTAACGCGGCTAGAATTAATTGGCCTGTTTGGGCAATTTGTCGATTGTTTCCTGGACCTTATATATTTGTCCATCCCTCCCTTAAGCGATGATTCTGCAGTTTCTTCTTTTGATAATTTCGTCTCTTCTGTAGAGCCAGGTGCCCTCCGCGAGCCTCTTCACTTCTCTGCTTTAGGTAATTTCTACCTGGATACTCCTCTTCTCCCCATTATTCTGTTGTGGCCATGGTCGCCGCTTCAACGTCTGAGCGGATGAAGGGGACTCCTTCCTGTATTTCTCCTTTGACTGGCAATAGTGGCCATCCTTCGACGTCGGGGGAGCAGTGCTCGAAGCACACTACTTCGAGTAGCATTGTTACACCGGGAAAACCTCCCAATATTTCGGGCCACTGGGGGCATGTGTCGAGAATTACCTCTTTGGTGGTAAAGGAGGACCTCGGGGCGATCAGGAGAAAATGTGGATGGGGGGAAGGTGTGGTCCTACAAGCCACTTCCCCCGAGGAGAACGTCACGATGTATGTTGGAGGTTTCTTGAGCGTGTATAACGGCGTTCTCGTGCCAGGTTCCTTGGACCAGGTTGTACTTGATTTTTGTAAAAGGTATCAAGTAACGCTAGGGCAGGTTCATCCCTTCTTATAGAGCATAGTATGGCCAATGAGATATTTTGCCGACAAGGCTGGGATAGGGTTTACTCTTAGTCACCTCATATGGTTGTATCGGCCATTGCGCTTCCGAGGCCTGGTTGCTCTTCAGCGTTGGTCTACTCGAGCTCCTATGATCAGCGGTTAAGAGGATGAACACCATGGATGGATGAGCCAGTTTATTTGAGTTCGGACGACCGACGTTATCCCCGGGAAACTCTTACCATTCCTTGAGAAATGGAGCTCCACACGTAAGTACTCTATTTGAGCTGTCTTTTTCTTCATATGAGGTCGGATCCATAATGATTTCTTCTTGTCTTTTGCTTATAGCAACTCATTGGTTGCCCGACAAGGTTTCGGACTTAGCCGAATGGTCTCGTAAGCTGGCAGCATGCTGGACTCATGAGAGGCGCCGGTGGCGAAATCTTTCAAAAGGGAGGTAGGAGGTAAATTATCGTAGTAGGTGCCTGGCGTTCTCTTCCCACCCTTTTCTTTTCTTTTTTAGAGGCGACCTCCTCTTTGCTGACCTGTTTGGTTCCCCTACTGTAGGCGCCGGAAGTTCATTCAAGGCGAGACCGCCGGTCAAAGAATCGAGGAGTGCTGGCAAAAGGAAAGATGTTCTGTGGTGTGAGAAGGCTTGCAGTGAGGCACCTTCCCCGCAGCGGTTGAGAGGAAATGATTCGGTCGGTCGGCCAGCTTTCGGGACTGAAGCTTTATTAGACATAGCTTCGGCCCTTGGTGAGGCTCATCATTTTGGCCTTTTTCTTTTTTTCTTCATACGCCTAACTTCTCTTTTTCAGGATTTTGAAAGGCTCAAAGTCGAGCTGCTTCGTCGCGAGGCCTAGCTGCAGGAAGCTCGGGAAAGGGGAAAATGCCTCAAGCTCCTCTACGCGGCAAAGGAAAATGAGCTCGTTTCTTTAAGGTGCGGGGCGAATCGAAGCCGTGCTCGGGAGGCCCTCTTGGAGAAATAGGTATTTCGCCTTCCGTGTTGGCTCGTATTTCCCTCCTTCTTTCTATCTTGTCGGCCTTTGAAGCGCTACTATTACAGTTGAAGGACAAGGTAGATGAGTTGGAACAGCTTTAGGGCGAGGTTGGCACTGCCAACCGTGAATTTTCCGAGCTACGAGCGCGCGTTAGCACCCATTCTGAGGCCAAAAAGAGAGCTTAGGTTGCGATATCCATTCTTGAGGTGCAAATTCAGGTTGCTCGTGCGAATGACTCTGCTCGGGCGAAGATGATTGTGAGGCTCTCATCCGAGCTATCAAGGGCGAAAATTGAGGTGGCAAACATTCGGGCCAAGGTTGTAATAAATAACACTCGGGCAGGGTAGAAGATGGCGGCCTATTCAAAGAGTGTCGTTGTTGCTAGGGCCAAGCTTAAGAAGGCCCTCGATCGTGCAGGAAATAGCAGTGAATATGAGAGATGCAGGTCCCGGAGGGAGACCCTCGAAGAGATTCATGGCAGGGGCTTCGATATCTCGGAAGAGATCGGACACGCCAAAGGAGCGGAGTTTGATCCCAAGTTTATGATATCTGATGTTGAGGAGGAGGCAGATGGAAGCTAAAAAAAGGAAATAAATGGGGAATAAATACCCCATGCCTTCTTTGTTGTGTATATATATATAGCTCTCATTATATGATGCAGGCCGAGATTGCGCCATGTCATTGATATGTAATACTAATAAGGGGGGAAAACCCCGTGACTTGTAATTTCTACATTTCTGCTTCAATCCCGGAGTAGCCTTTAGTCTTACATTTTCCGACTACCTTTGGGTTCAGTCTCCAAGTCAGGATCCGACTTGAGCTTAATATACCTTTGAGCCCATTCGGGCTGGCGATAATGGCTTTCATTTTCTGCCCTTGGGCGTTTGGCGATTTTCCGGGTCTAGTCTCTGAGTCGCGTTGTGGCTCGAGCTGTAATTGACCCTTTAATCTTTCCGGAGATTCCGATTGGCGACCGTGGAATCGATGTCACGCCCTTGGGCATGTTATAATTTTTGGGTCCAGTCTCCAAGTCGCGTTGCGACTCGAGCTGTAATCGACCCTCAAATCTTTTTCGGCAAACAACGGTGGCTTTTCTGTTGCTTGGTCTTTGAGACCTTTTAGTATGAGGCCTGGAGGCTTTGCTTAGTTAACTATTTTGGATCCGGTCTTCGAATCGGGTTACGATTTGAGTTCACTTTAATCCTCAAGTTGTCAATTTTCAAGCTGGCGACAATGGCTCTTACGCTCTATGGTCGTAGAGACCTTTCGATGTGAGGCCCGGAAGCTTGCTTAGCCGGCGACAATGGCACTTATTCTGTTTGGTCGTAGAGACCTTTTGATATGAGGCCTGGAGGCTTTTTGTAGGATTTGTTTCCTCTCGTTAAGGTCTTATTGAATATTTTTGCCTGACCCGTCGTCGGTTCATAAAGAACCTCGATTTCAAATCGTAGTTGACGATGTTTTGAGCACCTCGTAAGGTTCATAGCTCATAGGTCGAGTAAATTGATGCTTTTGTGATTTTGGAGCCGACGTGGTCGGGACTCGTTGTTTGTCTATTGAGGGAGGCCTATTTTTAACCGTTTCTTTTTGAAGTAGATTCAGAGGATTTTTTAGCGATAGTGGGGCATCCCCGAGTCGCGTTTTTGGGCTGTAGCAGCCGTTTTGACCGGAGTCATGTGTGTTTGGCCAAGGCCATTTTTGATCCCGAGAAGCAGTTTTAAGCGTCTACACCGAGGGTATGCCCTTTAGGAATTCTCAAATGCAATGTATAGCCTAAACTACGGGATTTTTGATGCCTGTTGAGGTTTTACAGTGTATGGAGAATAGACCAGTTGTGCCGAGGTTGCCCGTTAGGGTCTTACAATTTTAGATTTTCCAGTACATGGCGATTGGCGATGATTTTCTGAAACACCGAGTTTTACTCAAGCTTGAAGATAGCTTTTTGCGAATCTGGAGTTGCATTTGCGAGGGCTTTATGAGCCCGAAATTCCAACCCCGAGATAGGGTGGATGCTGAATCGTTTTAAGTCTCCGAGTGTTTCGTGACGTAGTCGATGGAGAGGTTTCTCTCTGTGGATAAGCCGAAATAGTCTTCTTCGAAGCATGGAGTGCTTAAAAAATATTCTTTATTGCTTGGTGAAAATATAAGTTGTAAATACATGTTGTCCTATTGCTGTGAGTTTGGTCCTCACGGGTGCGACTTCCCCGATTATCCGATGTGCTTGTATGATTCCATATTGGAAATTTTTAGGAGAGAGGATTGTGATCTCGTCGGGTCTGCTCGTCGGGGATGTGTAGTCCTGATAATAATCTTGTTGGCGGAACCTTCTTTCTATTAAAAACCCGATCGAGGAAAGAATGCCTGGTGGGCCCCGTGGTGGCCGCGGATCCTCGAGTGGGATCCAATGCTGTCGAATGCCTCATTTGGCTGCCTGCGTACAGATTAGCATCAAGAAAATAAAGGAAATGATAAAGGAGGCGGGGTAGTTCTTCATTTCCTTGTCCGGGATCCCACTGCAGTCATCTTCCTTATCCGACCAAGCCTGACCGAGGATGTGATTATCTTTACCCTTTGACCTCATTCGAGGGTAGTGCCAGCCATGGGCGTAAGGTGCTGGATCTCTTCTTGTCAATCATAGCTAGATGTTTTAGCCTCGCATTTGTCGTGTGATTTTATACCTTTGGTAGAGTAGGGTCAGGGTCGTGCCCCGGGCGATATATTCGCCGTTGTCTGCACAAAGTGTCTGCGCCCTGTGCGCTCAAAGTATGATCCTGAGCTCGGGCGAACTGCGCAGGGGGAGTGATTTGGTCGTTGTGGCAATCGCCATCAGGAGCCTATCAGAGATCCGGTCCGAGAGCGACATTGGTCTAGATCGTCCTATCGGCTTCGGCCCGACATCGTCTGTATAATTTGGTCGAAACACCTGTACTCATAAATGAATGTTTTATTTGAAATGAGCTGAATGAGAGAGGGGATTACCAATACATTAATGCAATGCCGAGGTGGAATCTCGGTGTCCTTTTCCTCGAGCGGGAGGGTGTCCTTTGGGAGCATTTTCTGGGATCATCCCTTTCTGGTGATGGGCACTTGCACTCTATGTTCTACGAATCTTCGCACGGTGCCTCCATCCTTTTACGGCTGTGATGATGCGTCGTGGCTCGCCGGAATTGTTTTGTCCGATCTCCTTTCGTCCGTTGAGCTGGATCCGGGTTTGCTCGTTTGGCGACACTTTGTGGCGACCTTTGTTCAATGGTGTAATTGCTGCCCTTTTGGGTTTGTGACCCCGAACGCCTCATGATTCCCGTGGCGGGCCATGGTTTCCCTAGAGGGGTTCTGGTTGAATAGGTCCGAGCCACCTGTAGTTCCTGGCTTTGTTTATGGTGACCACTATGCTTGGAACTACAACGGTAAAGTCGCGCTCTATCGGGCAAGGTTTCCTTGCCGGTTGTGCCTTGCTGAATCTGGTATCATTGGAGGTTCCTCAAGGGTGTTTTCCTTGGCCCTGATTTGGGTTCGGTGTTAGTTGATGGCATCCGACCAAGCCTTGACCGCATGTTCGACCAAGCTTTGCTTGAACTGCTTTGGAGTCACCGGGTATGCTTTGTTCAGGCTTTGGGCGAAGGCCTGTGCCGCCCAACTATTCGGGACTGGGAGCGGTCTCGTTTGTCCTGTCGGGAAGCGATGTGCGACATCCCGCGACACTTTATTTCTTCTTCTTCTGGCCTTTGGTGCATTGGGCCCTTTTGGCATTGCCTTGATAGCGTCGGCGTGCGCGTCCATGGACCGTGCTAGTACGGTGAGCGGGTCCTCGAGATTAGATACCGAACAGTGGCGTTGCATCATGGTTTCTTCTGAGGGAGTTTCTTCAAATTTCCTTATCGGGACGGGCTGAGTTCTCCATCTTGGAGGTCGCTGTTCCTGGACGGACGTGTGTAAATGGTGATGCGCCCGCGAGGACTTCAGGTCCTACCACTCCTGGGGGGGTTTTGTTGTTTCCGACTTTGGCGAAGTGAGCCCGGGATCATATCTTCGGGAGACGGTCGTTGCAAGAGTTTTCGCGAGCACGAATCGATCTTTACGATAAGGTCTTCCAGCATCCTTACTGCTGTAGGATAGGTTATCGGTTTATCGTTCCCTGATACCTTGGGTACTGGCTCAATATGAGGAGGTATTTTGGGTGCTGCCGCGCTGAGAGTCTCCGGGCGCCTCTGTGGCTGAGTGATAGCCAAATGCCTTTCCTGCAACATTTAAAAAATAACACGAAGGTTAACTTCCCGTTATACTCGGGCTGGGATCTTTCGGGCTTCTTGTTGGTCGACGTGTTGTGCGCCACCATCGGTGTGCGAGACTTCATTACCCCGGTGCGCGGCTTGCAGATCCGCATCCGCTCGAACCGATCTAGATGCGTTATCAAGGTCCTGCGGCATCGCGCCAGCTGTTAGAATGACCATACTGTTCTCTTTGCAATTTTTGAGGTTATCGTCCTCGATATCCCTTGTCAAGCTAATCATTGACCTGAAATCGAAAGATCATTGGGAAAGAAAAAGTGTGAAAGATATCATGCGTTCATGTGACGAAACTAGCAAGAAAATAATCACCATTATTTTTAGCCCCACGGTGGGTGCCAAACTGTTTACCGTGAAAATGGTAACAATAATTAAATTTGTAAATGGGATTCTAAATATACGTGATCTATTCCCGAGCTAGTTTGTGAGGGTGGTTAGTACTAAAACGTGAAGTAAAGCGATAAAGATCGATTTAACCAAAGCAATAGTCGAACTAGTTAGGGGATGTTTCCCGGGTGCAAAGCCAGCCAGTGAATACCTCGGAGCCGAGCCTCGTGCCTATCTCGGGATTATTGATGATAGCCGAGAAGGGGACAACAAGTAAAAATACAATTGAGCCAAGCTCTATACTATCAATATTGAGCAAAATAATGAAGAACAAGCAAGGAAATAACAAGCGCTAAGGCGACCTCGAGGTCGGTGAAGACAGATAACTTAGAAGGAAGAGAGAGAGAGATATTATTGCATTTGTGGAGAAGTGGAGCAACATCAGTCCTTTACAAGGCAAGTGAGTCCCCCTTGTATAGGCGAGGGGACTCAATACAGTATAGGGTGCATTAAATGTAAAGATACAAAGATGGGTTGTCTAGACAAGACACTAGAACCTATTGATTCAAGATATCTCCTCGAGAGTTTATCTTACGCATAACTTCCGCTAGGTTGCGGACAGATCCTCTGACCTTCAAGCCACTACAAAGCCGAAGATTATACACGAGATAAGGAGCTCGATCACGACCTTATGGCCTCGACGTGTTGTCAGGGTACTCCGATCGTACCTCGATGGCGGGAAATAGACTCCCCCGATTTTACCGCACACAAGGTCATTGCCTATGCTTCGCGGCAGTTGAAGATTCATGAGAAGAACTATTCGGTTCATGATTTGAAGTTAGCAGCCATTGTTCATGCGTTGAAGATTTGGAGGCATTATCAGTATGGCATGGCATGTGAGGTGTTCACAGATCACAAGAGTCTGCAGTATTTGTTCAAGCAGAAGGAGCTAAATTTGAGGCAGAGAAGGTGGTTGGAGATATTAAAGAACTATGATATCACCATCTTAAATCATCCGGGAAAGGCCAATGTATGCTTTAAGTAGGAAGTCAGCCAGTATGGGCAGTCTTGCTTATATTCCGTTTGGTGAGAGACCACTTGCTTTGGTTGTTCAAGCTTTGACCAATCAGTTCATGAGGTTGGATGTTTTTGAGCCCAGCCGTGTGTTAACTTGCACAGCCACTCGTTCCTCATTATTGGAGCGTATCCGAGATCGGCAGTATGATAATCCTCATTTGTGTGTCCTTAGAGACACGGTGCAGCATGGAGGTGCCAAGCAGGTTACCTTAAGAGATGATGGAGTTTTGAGGCTGTAGGGTCGAGTTTGTATGCCAAATGTAGATGTGCTTCGGGAGTTGATTTTATAGGAGGCCCATAGTTCCCGATACTCTATTCATCCACGCGCCACAAAGATGTATCAGAATTTGCGGCAACATGATTTGTGGAGGAGAATGAAGAAGGACATTGTTTCATATGTGTCTCGGTGTTTGAATTGTCGGCAGGTTAAGTACGAGCATCATAGGCCTGGTGGTTTGTTCCAGAAGATTGAGATTCCCGAGTGGAAGTGGGAGCATATCACTATGGACTTTGTTGTTGGACTCCCACGGACTCAGAGGAAGTTTGATGTAGTGTGGGTTATTATTGATAGGCTGACCAAGTCAGCGCATTTCATTCTGGTGGCAGTCTCATATTCTTTTGAGAGGTTAGCTGAGATCTATATCGGGAGATTGTTCGTCTTCATGGTGTGCCCGTGCCTATCATTTCGGACCGAGGTACGCAGTTTACATCACATTTATAGAGAGCAGCTCAGCGAGAGTTAGGCACACGGGTTAAGTTGAGCACAGCGTTTCATCCTCAGACGGACGGGCAGTCCGAGCGGACCATTCAGATTTTGGAGGATATGCTACGAGCTTATGTCATTGACTTTGGAGGCTCGTGGGATCAGTTTTTTCCTTTAGCAGAGTTTGCCTACAACAACATCTACCAGTCGAGTATTCAAATGGCTCCTTATGAGGCTTTATATGGTAGGCAGTGTCGGTCGCCGGTTGGATGGTTTGAGCAGGGAGAGGCTCGGCTGTTGGGTACGGATCTAGTACAGGATACCTTGGACAAGGTCGGGATCATTCAGGATAGGCTCGTACAGCTCAGTCCAGGAAAAAGAGTTATGCTGACCGTAAGGTTCAAGATTTGGCATTCATGGTCGGTGAGCGGGTATTGCTTTGGGTGTCGCCTAAGAAGGGCGTCCTGAGATTTGAAAAGTAGGGCAAGCTTAGCCCTAGGTTCATTGGCCCGTTTGAGATTCTTGATCGAGTGGGAGAGGTGGCTTACAGATTTGCGTTTCCGCCGAGCTTATCATCCGTGCATCCAGTGTTTCATGTGTCCATGCTTTGGAAGTATCACGGTGATCCATCCCACGTGTTAGATTTCAGCACTGTTCAGTTGGACAAGGACTTTGTCCTATGAGGAGGAGTCGGTAGCTATTCTAGACCAGCAGGTTCGTCAGTTGAGATCCAAGAGTTTCCCTTTTGTTCGTGTTTAGTGGAAAGGTAAGCATGCTGAGGCATCGACCTGGGAGTCCGAGTCCAATATGCGGAGTCGTTATCCCTATCTTTCCTCGAATCAGGTACTTCCTTCTTATATCCGTTCGAGGACGACCAGTTTTTTTAGAGGTGGAGAATGTGATGACCTAAAAGGTCATCACTCATTTTAGAAATAAATTCTGTGTTCCGAGGCCTTTAAAACCTTTTTCTCTCTCACCTCGATTTGCATGCGCAGTCCGAGCACGTAGCCGGAAAGCCATTATGTGAAAATCTATGAAAAATGATAAAAAGTGCCTTTAGAATGAATTTAAGTTGACTTCGGTCAACATTTTGGGTAAACGGACCCAAACCCGTAATTTGATGGTCCCGGAGGGTCCGTAAGAAAATATGGGACTTCGGCGTATGCCCGGAATCGAATTCCGAGGTCCCAAGCCCGAGAAATAAATTTTTAAAGAAAAATTATTTTCTGGAATATATATGAGTTTTTGGAAATGAAAAGTGTTTCGAAGTTGATGGTATCGGGTCGTATTTTGGTTTTGGAGTCCAGTACAGGTCTTATATATGATTTAAGTCAGCCTGTAAAATTTGGTAAGAAACGGACTTGAAATGACGTGATATGGAACCTTAGTTGTAAAAATTTGAAACTTTGAAAGTTCTTGAGGTTTTCTTTGATTTTGATGCTAAATTCATAGTTGTTAATGTTATTTTAGTGATTAGAATGCACGAGCAAGTCCATATGATGTTTGTAGGTTGGTGTGCATGTTTGGTTTGGAACCCCGAGCGCTCGGATGAGTTTTAGATAGGCCACGGAGTGGAATTTTAACTTAGGGTGTTGCAGATGTTTTAGTTGGCGTTGCAGGTCATGTGAAGCCTGGCTCACAAATGCGAGCTCTCAAATGCGAGAAAATTGCCGCAAATGTGAAAGGCCCTGGTCTGCCTTGGGGTCGTAAATGTGACGTAGTTATCGCAAAAGCGATGTCGCAAATGCGAAAGGCCCATCGCATTTGCGAAGTGGCCTGGATTCTCTCAGTGTCGCAAATGCGATAGTATCATCGCAAAAGAGAGTTCGAAAATGCGAACTTTTATCGTAAATGCGAGAATAACAGACTTCTGGGTTCGCAATTGCGACACCTGCAACCTGTAAATTTATAACTTAGCCAAAAATCTTCTATTTTTCAAACCCTTTCAAAACCAAAACACTCTTGGGAGATTTTTCAAAGACAATTTCTCTTCCAAATCGATTGTAAGTCATTTCTAACTTATTTTCTTTAATCTTTAACCTCAATTCACATGATTTCAACTCAAAATTAATGATTTTCATGGGGGAAATTAGGTGTTTTGGGGAGAACCTAGGTTTTTCAAATTTTGGGGATTTGGACCTCGATTTGAGGTCCGATTTCAAAACAAATTATATATTTGGGTTCATGGGGGAATGGTAATCTGGTTTTGGTTCGAACCTCGGGTTTTGACCATGTGGGTTCGGGTGCGATTTTTGACTTTTTGGGGAAAATTTTAGAAAATCTATTTTCATGCATTGGAATTGATTCATTTAGCGTTTATTGATATAGTTAAGTAACTTATGGCTAGATACGAGCGAATTGGTGGTGGAATTAAGAGGTAAAGCGATAGTTGAGGCTTGAATTGTGTTCGTTGCATCGAGGTAAGTGTTTGGTCTAACTTTAGCTTGAGGGGTTAGGAGTTGTATCCTATTTTCTATGTGTTATTTGTTGAGTACGACGTATAGGTATGGTGACGAGTATCTATACGTTGGTGTCAAGCATGCCCGTGAATCTTATACTATGATTAATGTGACTCTGTTTGTATTGTTCATGCCTTTTGTGATGATTTCTATTGTTGATCAAGGCTTGTGGAAGTAATATTGGTATTGGTTATTGAAGAGCGTTGGCTCAAGTTGTAAAACGAATTGTGGAAGTATAATTGGCAAATGAACCTTATAGAGCATTGGCTCAAGTTGTGAAGTGAGTTGTGAAGTAAATATGAAAAGGAAAGAGAAGAGGATTATTATATTGTCTCCATTGCCGGGATGTTGTTTCTTTTAAATGTTATCTCCCTTGTCGGGATGTTGATGTTTTTGATATGGTTCCCTCGCCGGGATTCGATTGTTGTATTGTTGTTCCCTTGCCGGGATTTTATTGTGATTTCATTTATTTCCTTGCCCTTATTTCTTGTGATTATTGTGTTGGTAAGAGAGTGTTAAAGCATGAAGGGTGATGTTGTGCACTTGTCCTTGATTTTCCTGAATTTTACTGATAATTGAGTTATGTTGTCCTTTATGTTTATTTACTGATTTTCTGTTGTTACTTGATTTTATTATGATGTTATTGATTCCCTTACCGGATATTGTTGTTCCCTTATTGTTCCCTTGTCGGGGCTTCTTTGTGATTGGTGTTGAATTGTATATTGGGATCGGGTTGCACGCCACAACAATATTTCGATCGGGTTGCACGCCGCAACAATATTATATTTGGATCGGGTTGCATGCCGCAACAATATTATATTTGGATCGGGTTGCACGCTACAACAATATTATATTTGGATCTGGTTGCAAGTCGCAATAATATTATATTTGGATCGGGTTGCATGCCGGAAATTATGATTGGATCGGGTTGCATGCCGCAATAGTGATATATGATATGGATCGGGTTGCACACCGCAACAGTGTTTTATGATTTGGATCGGGTTGCGCGCCGCAACAATAAAGGATAAAAGTGGATATTGATTTGTTACTGCTTCTTTATTCTTTCTGCCGCGAATTTTAAATTGTTCTTTATGCGTTTCTCTTGAGTTACTGTTGGTAAATGATATTCCCCCATAGCATGTCCCCTTCCCATCTTTAACTGCCAGTTTTCTTTATTGTTACTTGCTATATATAAGCTTTAACTACACAGGTTTAGTTGGTAGTCTTGTCCTAGCCTCGTCACTACTTTGCCGAGGTTAGGCTAGGCACTTACCAGCACATGGGGTCGGTTGTGCTAATACTACAGTCTGCACTGTGTGCAGATCCTGGCGCAATAGCTTTTGGACCTTAGCTTGGGTGGCTGCCTTCAGTCCATACGGATATCCAAGGTAGTCATGCAGGCGTCCGCAGGCCCTGGCGTCTCCCTCTATCCCTTCATCCTGTTTCATTTACATATTTCATAAACAGTGTATTATTTATCTTTCAGACTTTGTTTATAGTTTTTCTAGACCATCTGTGAAGTTGTGACACCAGTTCTGGGTAGTTGTTTTTTTAAGAAATCATATTGGAATTGTTTAATGGTTTAATTATTTCTTCCGTTTGTTTAATTTCTATTGAATATAAACTGTTGATTTACATTTGTTAAAGAATTAAAATGGAAAAAATGATAATTTGTTCAAACAGTTGGTTTGCTTAGCTTTCATTAGTAGGTATCATCACGACTTCCGAGGGCGGGAAATCTGGGTCGTGACACTCGAAGTCCATGTTCCTATATTATGAGAAATGCAAAAGATACTTATTAAAATACAAACAAAGACGATAGAAGAATTTGATTAAGCCACGAGGAAATAGTTTCCTGGCCACTTACAATTTGAATAGAAGAAAGGAAAGATATAATTTAGTAAGGAAAAAAGAAAAGAGAAAGATACAATTTATAAGAGATTCCTATACTATTAAAAATAAAATAAAAAGATCACTTATTAAGTACGAATGAAGGCACTAAACGAATTTGATGAAGTCATATCTCTATCAAATACATCTAAACTAAATATATAAACAAAGAAACACTTCATCCATGAGAAATGAAATCGCTTACGGGTTCTCGTTTGCAGTTTCTCCGGTCATGGTTCTGTATTAGTGAAGCAAATGTGGTGATTGATTTTGCCTTCACTTTCCCTCTCCCATAACTACGCTAGAAAAGCAAAAAAGTTACAAATTAAGAAGAATTGTCTGCTGATAAATTACATTTATTTAATAGAGAGCAATTTATAAGATTAAACAATAGAGGGTGATCATACATGGATAAAATGAGGGGACACAACGAATATAAAAGTAGTCTAAACAGGGAAATTAATATGCATTAGTTGTTCAATCATAGAAACGGTTGGTTTTCTAATTAAGAGGTGTATTTAGGAGGTGTCTTCTGGGTTGTTTAGGAGGTCTATAGCATAAATGTCGATTGATGCTTGATATTTCTGTTTAAAGTCAAAAGTTTATGGTTTAGTACTTGTATAGTATGCTTATCATTTTTGAATTTCAAATAAAGCAATATCATGATCCATTACATAATACAGATACCGTTGTCTGCTCTATATTCCGCTAAAGAGAACTTTTTTCATGTCGTGCAAATTGACTTCGCGTGGCACCAAGGAGAACAATAGAAGTCATATATGTATATATATAAACCTTAAGCTACATTTCTTGATTCAAAGAGTAGACTTAGACTGTTAGAGGGTATTATTCTCATACTAATAACCATTTTCTTGTAGTGATAGTTTCTCTGTCATTGTACAGTATACATGCATTCACAAGAAAAGAGTAGCCGAAAAGACCTAGCTATTACGTTGAACTTATCAGTTAAGATAAATGGCATGCGGGACTATCTGATTCAACTTAATCTTACATTGTCAACCAGATAAATAGTAAAAGGAGTTATAACTATCTAATCAATAGTGTACTCTAGCAGCTATTCAAAATTGTGTAACGTCCCTTATTATAAAAGATAAAAAGCACATGCAAAAAGGAAATATAAGAAATGATATTAAGTGCTGGCATATACGAAAATCAAGGTAGCATACCTGATGACAAAGTATTTACATGGAATTCATAGTCCATTCGTTAGGAACTTTCTCTATAAAATTTCAATCAAATAGATACAAACGCCTTAAGTCCCTCGGCTTACTCATTTTCTCAAAACTAATGACGGGCTCATCAACAGAAATACCTTTCCTCATGATAGCATCCCTTTATAGCCATTCAGGTTTTATTTTAGTTACAATTGTTTATTCACACAGATGTTTAATGTGCAGTTACAAACACTGGGTCAGTTACAGACCTTTGGGCTTATTCAATAAAAGTAATAAATGTTGTTATCCAGATATTAATTATTTGACGAAGAGAAAAGAACTAATACATTAAATGCATTTGGACAAATTTGTTCTGTAAAAACAAAATGGCTTGGAGATATATATTATCCGAAAGATGTGTACTTAACAAAAGAAGAATGGGAAATAAGTGGAAAATGTCAAAAAAATGAGAAAAAAAAAAAGATAAATGGCAATCCTAGTCTAAGAGATGTGCCAAATCAACATTTGTTTTTCCTCTTTTATATATGTATAGATTTGTCAAATTTGAAGCTCTAACTGGATTTGTCAAATTTGAGAGGAGGAGAGAAAGAAGAAAGGAGATAGAAAGGAAGTAGGAAAAAGGTGCCCTTAATTGAAGGCGTTAATGCTTAATTGAATGAGATCAACTCACAAATTATACAAATAATTCAGTTAGCTTTAGTAATTAGCAACTTTTGATGAACAAGGTAAAATAGTTTGTATTTCGTGTATATATGAAGAAAAGAATTCCGTTAAAAACATCCATAAACTTCAAAATTTTGAGTTAATTTCTTGGATGGTCACCCAAGTTTGGGAATATCCTAATAAAGTCAATTTTATTTTATTTAGGACAACAATGTCACCCAACAATTGTCTTTTGACTCAACAATTGTCTTTTGACTCACAAAATAAAAGCACATATCTAATATATTGTCACACCTCCTTTTACACACCCGAGGATAGTACAAGGGAATTTTTCCAATTTAAGTGACATTATTCGAAATGGGATTATTTATTTGATTTTAAGAGTCTCCACTTGGAATATTTTTATTGGTGTCCCAAGTCACCGGTTTATTTTAAATCCCAAATCGAGGAAAATTCGATTTTCCTTTTGAAGTCTGCGAACCAGAAATTTTAAATAAGGAATTCTGTTAACCCGGGGGAAGGTGTTAGGCATCCCCGAATTCCGTGGTTCTAGCACGATCACTTAAACTATTACAATTGGCCTATTATCTGATTTTAATACATTTTTTAACCTATGGTACAATTTTAACTTATTAACCGCTTTTAAATTATTTTTAGGAAGATTCAACGTTATTTAAAATATGCCTTGAACCACGCCACATGAAATGCACCTGCGATCCGCGACATTTTTTTTTTAACGTTGTTGAGAATTGCAGTTGGGTCACATGAAATGCACACTCGAGTTTAAGAAAATTAATTTAAATTATGCGCCTAAAGCAACTACGCACTTTCAAGTTTGCGAGGGCCATAGAAAATTCACTAATGGCACACCTCTATTTCTAAAGAGTTAAAATTAATTAAGTGAGAGCCATGAGTTTTGAGATTTTATTTGGCATGGCACGCCTCGAATTATTCTATTAAAAGAATTTCTAAATTTAGTTTTAAGGGCCATAACTATTGGTGTTATTTAATATGGCACACCTCAACTAATTAAAGGACCCAGCTAATTGATTAAAGGACTAAGGAATTTCCAATTTATTTTAAAGCGAATGTTTAAGCTCAATTTTCATAACCAGTGAACTAACAGTAAATGAAACCAAAGTTGGGTTGTTGAAGGGGCCTAAGATGGCTATGGGCCCAATTGCCAATTGCTGGTTCTACGACAAAACAAGAACACCATTGGGCTTAACATGAAGCCCAGATCAAGAATCTAATTGCCAAGGGAGGGGGAAATTTGGCACAACTGGGCCAACACTAACAGCCCAGTTTGGGGTTTCAGCACTAACATTTGAGGCAAACTACACTTTTCCATGAAAATCTTTGAATCTGAACAAATATTGACGATCTCAAACATATGTAAAGCATATTTGAATGCCAACATACATTCTATAATGAAGATGTGATGCCTAATGTGATAACAATTCGTACGCAGATCATTTATTTAACATCACCAACTCAAATTTCCAGCAAGAAAGAAAACCAATCTATAATTTCGAAAAAAAGACGAGACTTTATTTATTAACATGTACTTGGAACTGTCCAACTCTAAACCTTGAAAAGAAAACAAGCACTGGTTGATTTCATCGAGAACCAAATAAGAGATTTTTCTATATTGCAACATAGAATATTTCATGCTCAAAGAACAACCAATCTTCTACATCTTAAGGTCAAAACTACTACTAATCATCATTGAAAACTAAAACACTTAGTGAATCTACCATAGAGTATTATAATCATTCACCCCAATTGGTCTTACTATCAAAACATAACTAGCTTTTTTACTTCAGTTCCCATCAGAATACTTGATAGGATTTCAAAATATATGCATATGCTTGGTAACATAGATTCAACAGGAAATTCTCAATCAAATCCCATGTATCAATCAGCTAATCAAGAAAGAGTTCTAATCCTATATCGACTTCTTCATACTTACATATAGGAAAAATCAACAGTCCTCATATTTAAACAATATTCCAGTCCCTTTAACAAACCAATCAGCTAAATAAAAGTATCTACCTAAAGTTTTCAAAACTCAAAGAGAATTAGCAACAAAATGATCAAATGTACACCTAACAGGAAACTAAAACTAACTGCAGAATCGACTAATTTCAAGAGTGCAGAAGACAACATTGAATAAACTGATGTGTCATAGATTTTCAGCTCAAACCAAACAACTTCATGTTCTTCAATTTCACATGTCAACGAAATATAGTGAATACTTGGCTACAACAACAAAACAACAAGGAAAAATGAGCTGGGAGTTTAAGAAGCAACAGCAGCAAAGTATCAGCAGCTAAAGCAGCCAAACAATCAGCAAATACTCAGCCTTTTGACCCAGCTTCGAACCCAAAATCAATACAACTTTTAGAGCTTTTGAAAAATCTGACTAACAGTGAACTTAAGGAGCAGGAACCAATTCTAGGCAAATTTCAGTATTTTAGCGTCTAGAAGAAGCTTAGTTGTTCCTAAAGTTTTTTAGTATTTTTCAATCTCTAAATTCTAACTTGGAAGTGAAGAAATAAACCTTTATAGTGAAGTTTTAGGGCAGCAGAAATAAGTTCAGTTTTTGCTCTTTACTCCTTTTTGAATTTTCGTTTTTGCTCCTATGTCCTTAATTTAAAAATTAATTTTTTTAAAACAGCCCTAATCCCACCTTCCTAGAAGTTTCCCCAATCAGTTACAATAGATTCCCTAACTTAAATTCCCTAAACTATCCCTTAAACCCCAGTTATTTACCCTTGAAACCAAACGGGTCAAATTGACTCAAGTTCAGCCAGACATAGGTTTGCAAAAACCTGGGCTACTCCCTTTTCTTTGGGTTTATGACTTAACAGAACCCAATTCAATTCATAAATGAACTCCCCAAACAAACTATTATAAATCTGAAACATGAGACCTTTTCTTTTTTTTTCGAAACAAATTAAAATATTAAGAGACAAAGAAAATCAACACATGTTTAACAAAGTAATTAATTTAAACTAATTGTGACTTAATCCTAATTATGCACAAAACATTTATCCAACAAAAAACAGAAAAAAAAGAAACAGAAAATCAGAAGAGATGAGGAGTGGAATGAACAAAAATAAAGAAAGAACTTAAATACCTAGAGTAAAGGACGGAAATGGCTTGAAAGGACCTCTGACTCTTTCGATTTCGAGCCGCAATTGGTATTCGTCGTGGGTTCTTGTTAAAAACCAACGAAAAACAACAATTACGGCCATAACCAAGTCATCAAAGCCTGAAAAAACTTGGGAGATTTTTGCTTTCGCTCTTCTTCCCTTTTTTAGATCTGAAATTAGCTTCCTTTGGTGTTGATTTGAAGGAATATGGTGATAGCATGAGGGTCATGGGTGAATAATGGTTGTGTGGTGTTTATTTGGGGTTGATTGGAGGTGGCTTGGCCGGTGAAAATGGTAGATTTTTAGAGGCGGCGCTAGGGTTTACATGAAAGAGATGAGAGAGATGGACGGGGGGGACGGGGGTTATGTTTGGACTAGGCTATCTCTGAAGTTAGGACAGATTTAATTAAAATGAGAAAGTGGTTTCAGTCGTTGGATGAGCTGAGATAAAGGGCTAGGATTAGTTTGAGCGGGGGCGTTACACCCCTCAATATTATGACAATGTTACGTCCTACAATATTATATTACGATGATATTATGCCTTGCAATATTACATTACGATTAGGTTAAGCTTCGCAGTATCAAGTTACGACATTGTTGCACCCTGAAGTTACGACATTGTTGCACCCTGAAGTATTGTACGTTAAATTTGTCGTAAGGTAATTGACATTAGTCCAAGTAAAAAAATTAATTTGAGATTATAAGGATTATGCTATTTCACAAGCGATTAGTAAATTCATGAAGGTGAAAGGCGGAGCAAGTTAAAGAAAATAAATTTTGTCCAAGTTTGGCATTTTGGGGTAAAATACGGCCCGAGCTAAAATACCCGGTATTTATGGACTATTGTCATACAAGGTACTACATGACCATGCTAGTAAGGTATATAAGGTATGTGAAAAGTGAGTAATATTTTAAGTAAGTGGGAATAATTCTCAATTTTGCAGGTAATTGATTAATTACCGGGTAAAGGGACATTGCCTAATTAATTTGGGATATATTTGGATAAGATTAATCCCTCCCCACAAAAATGTGGCAGCAAAATGAAGTATCAAGCAAAGCCAAGTTATGACTCTTATGTCATGAAATTAGGTGGCAATCTAAGAGTAAGACATATTATTTAGTCTACTTACGTGTAAGTGTAGTCTGTTGATACTTCCTTAACCTTGTGGACATTGGTTCCCATTTTAAAAGGCTACAGCATGACTACAAGGAAATCTCTTGAAGCATGGTCTGGTTTGCTGCTTGACAAAATTAAGGCTAACAATTTCTTTGGACATACCCGGAAGTTTTTGATCGTCCCTCTTCATGGTTCAATGCCAACAATAAATCAGCAAGAAATATTTGATCGCTCATCTGCTAACATGAGTTGGATTCGATTGACTTTGGAAGCGCTGCATCACTACACTTATAATTTAAGGCTTCGGCAAATATAGGAATTTGCAGTAGTAACGTGAAGTGGCTTCACTATTTTATTCGAAGACTACTTAATACTATAACAACGTGGGATTTGCGATTCTAAAGGAGTACGGTGCAATCTTCCCCAAGAATATAATACGGAGTTTTCCCTACTCAAGGTATGTTAAGGCTATCCCTTCTTTCTTTGGCATAATCGATACGATATGAACGAAACGTGCAAATGCACAAATTCCATAAATGATTCTGTTCGTAAAAGTATTAGAGATGTCTATGTTCTTGAATTTTTATGTGTAATAATATTTTATCATCTGTTCATGGGTCTCAGAAAAATACGAAAGTTGAAAAGATGTTACTTTATGATATTGCTTAAGAGGCAAAATGGCCTTATGGCATTCCGAATGATTTTATTGATATACTTTTCATGCAGTGCATTCATGTACATTGACCCATGACTCAGACGCCATTATATATGCGTATATATGTATATATATGTATATGGGATATAGGAAAAGGTTACGGCATTATATACGCACCACCACCTGATCAGTTGGTATATGATGATGATATTGCCCACAGTGACTAAAATATTATTCAAACGGCGTTATATACGCGTATATATATATGTATTCAAATGGCGTTTTATATGTATGTATATATATGTATATGGGATATGGGAAAGGTTATGGTGTTATATACGCACCACCACCTGATCAGCTAGTATACGATGATGATTTTGCCCATAGTGGCCGATATGATATGATGGGATGCCCCTAGAGGCTGATGATGTTATGAAACATGTACCTATGCATGACATGACATTCATATGCATATGTTTGATACTAAAAATAATTTATGATTATTGCTTGGTATGGCGGGTCTCTGTCCCGACCTTTATAATATTTATGTATTCTTAGAGGCTTGTAGACATATGTCATGTACGTGAAAGATAGTACGGCCTTGTCGGTCGATGTCTTGAGTTTATAAATAATTATGTTGGCCTATTAGGCCCGTATGTCATGTGTATATGATAATGTAATAAGAAAGATACATTACGTTGGTACTCGATTGAGTAGGTACCGGGTGCCTGTCGCGGTCCATCGGTTTGGGTCGTGATAATGCAGTGCATTCATGTACATTGACCCATGACTCAGATGGAGTTATATATGCGTATATATGTATATATATATGTATATGGGATATAGGAAAAGGTTATGGTATTATATACGTACCACCACCTGATCAGTTGGTATATGATGATGATATTGCCCACAGTGGCTAAAATATGATTCAAACGGCGTTATATACGCGTATATATGTATGTATATGTATATATATATATATATATGTATGTATTCAAATGGCGTTATATATGTATGTATGTATATATATGTATATGGGATATGGGAAATGTTATGGCATTATATACGCACCACCACCTGATCAGCTGGTATACGATGATGATTTTGCCCACAGTGGCCGATATGATATGATGGGATGCCCTCAGAGGCTGATGATGTTATGAGACATGTACCTATGCACGACATGACATTCATACGCATATGCATGACGCTAAAAGTAATTTATGATTTACAAAGTTATTCAGACTTACAGGTTGAGTCATGTACTCTATATTTCTTCCATGTCTCTTATGGATTTATTTATGTTCCTTACATACTCGGTATATTATTCGTACTGACGTCCCTTTTTCTTGGGGACGCTGCGTTTCATGCCCGCAAGTCCCGATAGACAGTCGAGATCCCTCCATGTAGGCTATCAGCTCAGCGGAAGATGTTGGTGTGCTCCATTCGCTTCAGAGCTGCTTGTTTAGCTGGAATGATTTAGACGTGTATTGTTTGGTATGGCGAGACTCTGTCCCGACCTTTATAACATTTATGTATTCTTAGAGGCTTGTAGACATATGTCATGTACGTGAAAGATTGTACGGCCTTGTCGGCCAATGTCTTGAGTTTATAAATAATTATGTTGACCTATTAGGCCCGTATTTCATGTGTATATGATAATGTAATAAGAAAGATACGTTCTGTTGGTACTCGGTTGAGTAAGGTACCGGGTGCCTGTCGCGGCCCATCGGTTTGGGTCATGACAAAATTGGTATCAGAGCAGTTCTGTCATAGGGAGTCTACAAGCTGTGTCTAGTAGAGTCTTGTTTATGGGTGTGTTATGCACCACACTTATAAGGAAGAGGCTACAGGGCATTTAGGATTGTCACTCTTTCTTCTTACTCTAGATCATGTGGTAGGGCTCACTTTTAAGAATTCAAATTTCGAAATTCTATTTTATTCGTAATAAGACGATATCTACATCCGAAAAGAAGGTTGAAAATAGAGATAGTTGTGGAAGAGCTGAGTCAGAGGAATTGGATTTTTGTATGATGCCTACGATAAGTAAATGTGAGGTCCTTTGCAGATCATGGGTGTATTGAAAGGTATAAGCTTCCTGATAAGAAGCTTTAAGGAAAGAATACATATCCACCTTAACGGAGAAAGACAATGAGAGATTTAGAAGATAAATACAAGTTTCAACAAGCAAAAGAAGTAAGATGAAGAAGAGTACGAGGCGCCCAATTAATGAAGGTTAACAGTGTTTATAATTCAAGCAGAGGAATATAAGCTTTTTGAGTTATATTCAACAGTAACAGAGGTATGTATAATTGGTCGTACCCATCTCAATTATGCCATATGGGGGGCTAACAGGTGTAGTTTAAGAAAAGGACGGAACATCAAGATCTGGCGGGGGTTAGAGTAAACCAAAATGGTGAATGGATTGTTTGTGTTAGTTGACATTGTCGAAGGATATTGAAAATGTGCTAATAGATCTCCTTGTGAGATACCCAGATGGTGTACTCCAGAATATTACAATTAGATGTGAATACTAGCATGAAAAAAAAGTCAGAAGATAGGCACTGAAAGCCTGGATGGGATAAATATTACCTTAGTGTGACTCTCGTCCCTAGTAGAGATAGGAAGTTGAGCATCCCGAAGAGCCGATGAATGAAGCAAGGAGAGCTAAAAGTGAAAGAATGTCGTGTTGAAGTTTTCACAAGAAAAGGGATATGACGAAATATTAGCAGAGTAATGAAAAGAGAGATAAGGAAGTATCATTCATAAGGTGTGATACATGGATAACGATCGTAGGAAAAAAAAAAGAAGAAATGACAGTATTACAGAGTCTAGTCAAGTGAATGAAGAAACGAGAGGTGTCAGGCCTTAGGACAACAAAAGAGTATAGGCCATATTGTCATATCCTCATTTTAAGAAGTAAGTTCGTGACTCTAACGTGATTACCAATAGGAAAAACTAGACCCCAGAATAATAGAGATCAGTATGGGCTAGCGAACAAGATAAAGTAAACATGAATTAGGAATTTAGTGATTTGATAATGGACGACATCATGAGAATTTCAAATTTTGTGCCGGCAATAATAAAATGGACAACAGAAGAAGATTCATGAGAAATTCAGAGAATGGTCATTCAGGAAGACGCTTCCCTAAAGCAAGCAATGTGAGAAAAGTTAAGCTTAAGCGACTGTATGTGCCAATTACACTAAATGTCACCATCGCGAGTGAGGAATTTTGTTATCCTTGGTACAAAAGGATTACCGCAAGGTGAGAAAGGGCCATTGATAATGCGAAAGGACGCCAAAGATGAAGGGGAAAAACATCTATAGGCAAGTCGTCATAGCTCCAAGTCTTAGCACTCCCCTAAAGGGGGGGAATATGGAGTAATAAAATAAATAAAAATGTGGTAAACACGAAAAAAGAATGAGATTACACTTATTTAGCTCCTACATATATGCTACAATTCCAGAACATTATGCAAATACGACGTCAATGAGAGGAAGTAAGGGTCCCTACCGGAGATTTTATTGATAGAAAAGAAGTCAGTGCGAGATATAAGTTAAGAGAAAGGCAATAACCCAAGAAAGATTTCGCGGAATATTGACATGGAGAATTTAACCCCGCAGTTATGAAATTGTAATAATTGAGATATATTCATATAGGAGTTGGAGAAATTAAAAAGGTATTGTATAAGTGTTACGAAAATAAAAGAGAGTGTCACTAAGAAGACGATCAAAATATCAGTCCAGAAGCGACCCCACAAGCACAAGGGCATGGAGATAAGTTACTACGGATAAGTATAGGCAAGGAAGGATAGTAGAAGATCCGTCGAGCATACAATATAATAAGCTCACATCTTTACAAGGGTCAGGGGATCCTCCCTAAAGTACTACAGTGAAGGACTAGCTGAGAAAATGAGAAAGAAGGCTTCAACCTAAGCATAGTGACCTAATGAAGAAATGGTCATCTAAAAGTAGTCTCACAACAAAAATTGTATGCCCTCCAAAAGAAAGTGGCACCTACCGTGGCTAATTAACGGGGAGAAAGATCGAAGGTAATATTCGAGACTATATGAGTTGCACAAAAACTTTAGCATGCGAGAGAATGTAGATAAGCTAAGTATGCATGCAAAAGGGGGCAAAAGGACCAAGAGAAGCAATTGCCTACATTTGAAGAAACCTGAAATGGAATGAAAGGAATTATTCGATTAATGATCAGCTGTAGAAGACTCCATTATAAGCTAAAAGAAGGAATTGGGTCCAGCTCATAAATGAAGGATTGAATCATTAGAAGACTATATCATGGTTTTCCATAGCGTCCATAAAAGGAGAGAGTAATAACTTAATGCCATGAGCCACATATCGGAAGATAGCTTGAGCCTGCATAAAGGCTAATCAGAAGAAAAAGAAACTAAAGAATTACATCACCCAAGTAAATCAGGAGTCTGATTATGGGACCTAGAAAAATTATAGAAGTTGTGCTTGAGAACATGACATAATCACTCTTAATATCAGATATTCAAGAGAAATAATACAACAACCATAATCTATAATGGATCTACAAGGAATCCAGTTAGAAGAAGTACCAGCCTCATAGGAAGTCAGTACGAGCTCCCACCGGATTGTGTATGTACCAGAGGTGCGAGTATTAAAATAGAGCTTCAAGTTACGGATGTGAATTACACCTAGGTAGAAGGGAGGTCAGGAAAGAGATAGAAGATATGCTGCGAGATTTTAAGGAGGTAAAGGTGAACAACGTACGAGATACTCAAAGGCAGAAGATTGTGAATAGTCCATACTTCGGATAGAAGGCTATAAGCCTGGGGATCCAATAACCGGAAATGATAGCGGCATCGTCGGCGGCATTTCTTCCAGCCTATGGTTTCTAAGTACTGAGAGATCTAGTTAAGAGAATAGAGAAAATTTGGAGATGATGTGATGTCTCGCTTGACGTTCCAGAATAACATAAGTAAAGCTATGGTGCAAGCAAGTTAAAGGAAAGTTGCGAGTAGTATAAATGGATATGTATAGGTCGCAAGCTAAAGTATGGCAGAGAGACAATGTTTTAAGGAAACATGAGTAAGGATGAAGAAAATCAAGTAAAAAGGTGACGAGAGTGGATAAGTCCTCAGGATTAATTCCATGGAAACAAGAGAGATAATGGTTTCTCTAAGTTATTGAAAGTTCAGTATAGCCTGAGTGAACTCAAAGAAGTCTAGGATTAATAGCATTTAGAAGGAATGAAATGCTGACCTGGTAATAAAATGAGGGTATAATTGTGACAGATAAAGGATGACGTTTGGGCTTTCACTGGCGACACGAAATTAGGATACCCTCCATAAAGGTGAATCACATTGAGACACTATGAAATACGATTATGGGAATCACTTCTAATATTCCTTGATATAACGGAAGCCTTAGGGGCAAAGTATTACGTAAGAAGTTTCAAGTTATCAGTGGTATATTGTAGATCAATATTGAGGTGAATCAACAATGATGGACAAAAGTCACAAAGTATGAGATGAGATTAGGCCGCCATTCGAAAGATGAGTAGTAATGAGGAAACATTAAAGGACTTAAATTTATACATATGGAATAAGCAACGAGAGTAAGCTGGAACTTGGTAGCAGACCTCAGCAACGATAAATTAAAATAAGAGTTATGGCAGCAAATTCATACGGATGGCTAAACAGACCTAAGTGATAAGATAAATATTCGTGAATTCAACAAAGTACCGAGTGAAGAACTTCAGTATACTCATAGATGCCCAAAGTGAAGTCTTATCAAGCTCTACATATAAAGCCTAGAGTTTGGGAGCACTAACAAGGTCAAAATTGTACAGGCTACATGATGAAAAATAGCAACAGCTACGAGATTGGAAGGATTTTGACTACAAGTTGTGGTGTGAGAAAGAGTCCAAAAGGGGAATGCCTTGGATTTTGGACTCATTCACATAATAGATGCCTAGATTACAAGGAAAGTTCTAAAGTATTCGGAAGATATAGGTTATGAAAATGATAAGTGCATCAGTCAACATTCGAAGACAAATGTTCTAAAGGGCGGAATGATGTTACACCCCGCAATATTACGACAATGTTACGTCCTACAGTATTATATTACGATGATATTATGCCTTGCAATATTACATTACGATTAGGTTACGCTTCGCAGTATTAAGTTACGACATTGTTGCACCCTGAAGTATTGTACATTAAATTTGTCGTAAGGTAATTGACATCAGTCCAAGTAAAAAAATTAATTGGAGATTATAAGGATTATGCTATTTCAAAGTGATTAGTAAATTTATGAAGGTGAAAGGCGGAGCAAGTCAAAGAAAATAATTTTTGTCCAAGTTTGGCATTTTGGGGTAAAATATAGTCCGAACTAAAATATCTGGTATTTATGGACTAGTGTCATACAAGGTACTACATGACCATGCTAGTAAGGTGTATAAGGTATGTGAAAAGTGAGTAATATTTTAAGTAAGTGGGAATAATACTCAATTTTGCGGGTAATTAATTAATTACCGGGTAACGGGACATTACCTAATTAATTGGGGATATATTTGGATAAGATTAATCCCTCCCCACAAAAACGTGGCATCAAAATGAAGTATCAATCAAAGCTAAGTTATGACTCTTATGTCATGAAATTAGGTGGCAATCTAAGAGTAAGACTTATTATTTAGTCTACTTACATGTAAGTGTAGTCTGTTGATACTTCCTTAACCTTGTGGACCTTGGTTCCCATTTTAAAAGGCTACAACATGACTACAAGGAAATCTCTTGAAGCATGGTCTGGTTTGTTGCTTGATAAAATTAAGGATAACAATTTCTTTGGACATACCCGGAAGTTTTTGATCCTCCCTCTTCATTGTTCAATGCCAACAATAAATCAACAAGAAATATTTGATCGCCCATCTACTAACATGAGGTGGATTCGATTGAACTTGGAAGCACTGCATCACTACACTTATAATTTAAGGCTCCAGCAAATATAGGAATTTGCAGTAGTAATGTGAAGTGGCTTCACTATTTTATTCGAATACTACTTAATACTATAACAACATGGGATTTGCGATTCAAAAGAAGTACGGTGCAATCTTCTCCAAGAATATAATACGGAGTTTTTCCTACTCAAGGTATGTTAAGGCTATCCCTTCTTTCTTTGGCATGATCCATATGATACGAACGAAACGTGCAAATACACAAATTCCATAAATGACTCTGTTCGTAGAAGTATTAGAGATATTTATGTTCTTGAATTTTTATGTGTAATAATATTTTATCATCTGTTCATGGGTCTCAGAAAAATACAAAAGTTGAAAGATGTTACTTTATGATATTGCTCAAGAGGCAAAATGGCCTTATGGCATTCCGAATGATTTTATTGATATACTTTTCATGCAGTGCATTCATGTACATTGACCCATGACTCAGGCTGCGTTTTATACGCGTATATATGTATATATATGTATATGGGATATAGGAAAAGGTTACGGCATTATATACACACCACCACCTGATCAGTTGGTATATGATGATGATATTGCCCACAGTGGCTAAAATATGATTCAAATGGCGTTATATACGCGTATATATATATGTATTCAAATGGAGTTATATATGTATGTATATATATGTATATGGGATATGGGAAAGGTTATGGTGTTATATACGCACCACCACCTGATCAGCTAGTATACGATGATGATTTTGACCACAGTGGCCGATATAATATGATGGGATGCCCCTAGAGGCCGATGATGTTATGAAACATGTACCTATGCATGACATGACATTCATACGCATATGCATGATACTAAAAGTAATTTATGATTTACAATGTTATTCAGACTTACAGGTTGAGTCATGTGCTCTATATTTCTTCCATGTCTCTTATGGATTTATTTATGCACCTTACATACTCGGTACATTATTCGTACTGACATCCCTTTTTCCTGGGGACGCTGCATTTCATGCCCGTAAGTCCCGATAGACAGTCGAGAGCTCTCCATATAGGCTATCAGCTTAGCGGAAGATGTTGGTGTGCTCCATTTGCTTCGGAGCTGCTTGTTTGGCTGGTATGATTTAGACGTATATTGCTTGGTATGGCGGGTCTCTGTCCCGACCTTTATAATATTTATGTATTCTTAGAGGCTTGTAAACATATGTCATGTACGTGAAAGATAGTACAGCCTTGTCGGTCGATGTCTTGAGTTTATAAATATTTATGTTGGCCTATTAGGCCCATATGTCATGTGTATATGATAATGTAATAAGAAAGATACATTACGTTGGTACTCGGTTGAATAAGGTACCTGGTGCCTGTCGCGGTCCATCGATTTGGGTCGTGACAGAGGGAACTCCAAACGGTACCGTTTGGTTAACAAGAAAGGCGGACCGGGTTGGAGACACGGGTTTGGGCCGGTTTGAGCGGGTCTTGGGGGAAAATGATTTGGGCCTGGGGATATTTAATTAAAAGAGCCTAAAAATACTATTTTTTATTTCCTTTTCTTTTCTTTTTCAAATTCAAACTTTCTTTTTTTTTTCCAAATTAAAATAAAACCTAAATTAACTCTTAAAAATTAATTAACCTAACAAATTATATTAAATACTCAACATAATATTTAAAATAATTAACTAAGTCCTAAGTTTAAAGAAGAACTATAAAATTCAAATTAAATAGTTAAAATGCAAATTGAACTATTTTTGTGATCTTTTCTATTTTATAAAACAACTAATTTACTAATTAATCTAAAATGTAAAATCAAATCCTAAATGCAAATGCAAAGTATTTTTGTATTTTTTTATGAATTAAATAAAATTAAACATGCACACAAAAATGCAATTAATTAGAAAAACTCTAAAATAATTCCTAAAATAACAAACAATTAAAAGAAAAATCTAATTCTTTAGAATTCTGTAGGAGTAATTCATGTGGGGAAAAAATCACGTGCTCATAGCTGCCCCTCTTTGCTCGGAGACACGAAGAGTTTTCGAGCAAAGATAAAATGAGCAATTATGAGGGATTTTTGCCCGTTTGAAACTCCATGAGAAGCATTTTTTTAAGAGCCTGACCGAACCTTACTTCAAAGGTTGCCTACATATCCTTGGCTATAAAGGAATCAGGTTAGTGTAGTTCTGAAAGTTTTGGCAACTGAGACTACCGGGAAGCTGTGATATCACTGTCGCTGCTGCTGCTACTACTTATTGAACTCCTTATTACACCAAAATGAAAAATAAAAATCTAAACTAGCTAAGCCTATCAACTACGAGTTACAAGATTCCTATATATAAATCTCTTGAAGCTTGATCTTGAGTCTTAGCTGGTTCTTGCTGTAGACTCCGATCTGAATCTTGATGCTCATCAGCTGTAGGTGTTGGTTCTTTCTTCAGCTTTGGATCCAGGCAGGACATGCGAAGCCTGTGACTTCAATCATATCTTGAGCAGTCTGCATCCTTCTCCTCTTCAACGCTTTGAGTTCACTTCTTTTTGCTATTCTCCTCTTTCTTTATTATGGATTAAGACTCATTCTTTGGTCGTCTCGAGCACTGTGCCTTGAGGTAAAACCAGCTCAAACACCAAAACAAACAAACGAATGAAATTTTTCTGCCCCAGTTTTCACTAGGAAAATTTCGTGGTTTATTTGTAACTAAAATCTACATTATTTCTCAATTGAAAGCAATAAAATAAGGATCGTGTGTCTTTAGGATAAAGAGATTAGGGAGTGGAGCCCTGTATCTAAAATAACCTCAACTAGGGAGTGGATACCCTATATTGGCAAAAGGCGACTAGGGGATGAAGAGCCTATGTCTAAAAATCTCAACTAGGGATTGGAGCCCTATGTTGGCAAAAGGCGACTAGGGAATGGAGGCCCTATGTCTAAAAATCTCAACTAGGGATTGGAGCCCTACGTTGGCAAAAGACGACTAGAGGATGAAGACCCTATGTCTGAAAATCTCAACTAGACATTGGAGCCCTATGGTGGCAAAAGGCGACAAGGGAATGGAGACCCTATGTCTAAAATCTCAACTATGGATTAGAGCCCTATGTTGGCAAAAGGCGACTAGAGAATGGACGTCGTATGTCTAAAAATTTCAACTAGGGATTAGAGCCCTATGTTGGCAAAAGGGGACTAGGGAATGGATCCCCTATGTCTAAAATCTCAACTAGGGATTGGAGACCCTCTGTTGGCAAAAGCGTAAAAGATTGAGATTGGGGATTCTAAACTACCATTTTTGTTTGAATTTCTTCTTATCTCTTTTTTCATCTTGTTTTCCTTTTTTTCTTTTGTTTTTATTTCATTTCATTTCATTTTTCATCCTTTTTTTTAGTAAAAATGCAGGAAAGAATTTGGAGGATACTTCCCTTTTGGATTGATTATTGCTGCAAAGTTGTTTCTAGCACTTGCGCATTTCTTTTTCTTTTTCGTTGCACCTGCTACTTGCACGACTGCTTTGGATTGCACCTGTTTCAATTTTTCAAACAAAAGAACAATTGTTAGTTTGAAACGGTGGTTGGTTTTGTGTCCTTGATTGTTTTTGATCACTTGATCTCGGCCCAACTCTTTTGGTAAGAACCTCTGTTGCTTGCTGGCTTTTCCGAAGATTGATCTCTCTCCTAAAACCGAGGAACTCAGCTTTCTAAACTTTCTAGATGACGGTTCAACCGTGTAGGGCTTTGTCCCTTTCACCTTATTCTATCTCTAGGGGCTTTTGACTTTGGATTTCTTTTCATTTTCAATAACTCTGATTTCAGAGCATCGGCCATCATGGCCAGTCGGGATCGACTTGATGCATCCGCTGAGGCTGGGTACTTTTCTTTAGACTTGGCTTTTATTAAGCAGAACCCTGTAAAACCAATCTTGACACCTTTTCTTTGTATTAGTTTCGGAATAGAATTAGACCGAAAGGGATTCAGATAAAGGTAAACAAAAGACAAGAAAGTGAATTTAAGGAGAAATGTCCCTTTCGGGGAGGAAAGAAAGACTTATCTAGGGTGCATGCAGACTTCAATGGACATGACATGCTTCTTGGACTGGATACCTGATCTACACAACTATCCAGCTTCTCATAAACCCATTGCAAACCGTGTTTTAAAAATCGAGAAACTTTGTCAGGACTCTTTCAATACCAATGGTGGTGAGGGGTTTCTTCTTTTCGATCAACGACACCCTTTGCGGGTTTTCGCCAATTGACCTCTCTCATTTATCTTCTCACTATTGCCTTATAGTACTTTTTACGAGTTTTCACTGACAAGACTCTCTCATTTTTCAGTTTCTCTGCACACCATCATCTTACGGTGCCCTTAGGTTTTCACCAATAAGACTCTCTCATTTTATTTCTCTTATCTTGATTGCATCGGATCCAAACAACTGCGTTCTCCGATTTTGAAAACCTTTCGCCGATTGATCGGAAGGACTTCAACAAGGTTTGGGTAAAAAGAATTTGGATCAAATTACAACTTTGGAACTGTTCAAGCGGGATCATCGCCGAATCATTATAACATCTGTCCCAGTTTCAGTTTTGGGGGAAATTGGATCTTTGTTTTGGTGTGACTGAACCCCAGAGAGAGGCTGTCTACGTATCCTTACGGAATCAAGTCGAACGTAGTTCAGGGAAACATTTTGTTTTTGTTGTTTTTTTTCTTTTTCTTTCTCTTTTCTTTTGCTTTGATGCCTTTTTTTTTCTTTTCCTTTTTTTTCAAACATCTTCAAGTTCCAAAGAAGGTAATGGAAGGAAGGTAACCGGCTCAAAGGGTTAGAAAAGGATTGGTGTGTTTGGGGTAGCGAGAATGAAAGCCTTCGTCATCCCAATCGGATAATGTTACTATTGCAAAAGGATTAGACATAGTACCTTTTAACTGCATCTGCATTTACAGCTATTTCAGGGTCATTTCCTTCAATGTCTCCCAGATATAATGCCCCTTTTGGCAACAATTTTCTGATAATGTATGGGCCTTTCCAGTTAGGAGCAAATTTTTTTATTTTCTTCCTGATGATGGGGGAGAATACGCCTTAAAACGAGTTGCCCCACTTCAAAGTTTCTAGGTCGCACTTTCTTGTTGTAGGCATAGGCCATTCTTTGTTGATACAACTGCCCGTGGCAGACTGCAGCCATTAGTTTTTCATCTATCAAGGTTAACTGTTCCAGACGGGTTTTGACCCACTCACTGTCTTCAATTTCAGCTTCAACAATGATCTGGAGAGAAGGGATTTCAACTTCCGCGGGTATTACAGCTTTAATGCCATAAACCAAAAGGTACGGAGTTGCTCCGACCGATGTGCGCACAGTAGTGCGATACCCCAACAATGCAAACGGCAACTTTTCATGCCACTGCCTAGAACTTTGAATCATCTTTCTCAAAATCTTTTTGATGTTCTTGTTTGCTGCTTCGACGACACCATTGACTTTGGGATGATAAGGAGTAGAGTTCCGATGCGTTATCTTGAATTCCTCGCATATCTCCCTCATCAAATAAATATTCAAATTTACAGCATTATCCGTAATGATAGTTGCAGGAATACCAAAATGGCAGATGAGGTTGGAATGCACGAATTCTACTAAGCTTTCTTGGTGACAGATTTGAGAGTAATTGCTTCAACCCACTTTGTGAAGTAGTCGATAGCGACCAATATGAATCTATGCCCATTTGAAGCTTTCGGCTCAATCGGCCCAATGACGTCCATGCCCCAGGCAACAAATGGCCAAGGTGATGACATGAGATGCAGTTCTGTAGGCAGTGCATGAATCAAATCACCGTGCACCTGACACTGATGACATTTCCGGACAAAACTGAAGCAATCTTTTTCCATAGTCATCCAGTAATGACCTGCTCGGAGGATTTTCTTTGCCAAAACATACCCGTTCATGTGGAGTCCGCATACTCCTGCATGCACTTCATACATGATTTTTCTGGCCTTTTCGCATCAACACATCTTAACAAATTGAGATTCGGAGTCCTTTTGTACAAGACATCACTGCTCAAGAAGAAACCACTTGCGTGCCGTCTAATGGTTCTCTTTTAGTCTCTACTGTCTTGCTCGGGGTATTCTTTAGTTTTCAGAAATCTTTTGATATCGTGATACCATAGCTGAATATTTGGTTTTGCCTTAACCGTATTACAGTAACCGTGCCTTTCCCGAATTTGGATTTCCAACGGGTCAATGTGGGCATTGCCTGGGTATGGCAGCATCGAGGCCAAAGTAGCAAGTGCATCGGCCAGTTCATTGTGACAACGAGGGATGTACCTGAACTCTATTGACTTGAATCGCCTACTAAGATCTTTCACATGTTGCCTGTAGGGAATAAATTTGACATCTCGGGTTTCCATTCTCCCTAAGCTTCTCAGATAATCAGATCTGAATCTCCCATGATTAACAATTCTTTGACATCTTGGTCGATTTCCATGTTCATACCCATAATGCAGGCTTCATACTCGGCAATGTTGCTTGTGCAGAAAAATTGAAGTCGGGTTGTGGCTGGATAATGCTGACTAGTGGGTGAGATCAAGATTGCCCTAATTCCAACACCTTTTGCGTTTACAGCTCCATCAAAGAACATTTTCCAAGCACTGGTGTCTTCTAATGTTATCTCGACTGAATTTACCTCTTCATCTGGGAAGTGGTGCTCAAAGGCTAGTATTCATCATCAACAAGGTTTTCAGCCAAATGATCTGCCAAAGTCTGGGCTTTCATTGCCGTGCGGGTGATGTAAACTATGTTAAAGTAAGTGAGCAGTATCTGCCATTTTGCTAACCTCCCTGTGGGCATCGGCTTCTGGAATATGTACTTTAAAGGATCCAGCCTGGTAATGAGGTAAGTGGTGTAGGCCAACAAGTAATGTCTAAGCTTCTGAGCGACCCAAGTTAGGGCGCAACAAGTCCTTTCCAACAGGGTATATTTGGCTTCATAGCTTGTGAACTTTTTGCTCAAATAGTAGATCGTGTGCTCTCATTTCCCGGTCACGTCATGTTGTCTGAGGACACAGCCGAAATATTTTCCAAGACTGTCAAATACAAGAACAGAGGCCTTCCCGGTTCAGGTGGGACCAAGACTGGTGGGTTCGACAGATATTCTTTGATTTTGTCAAAGGCTTCTTGGCACTCATCTGTCCATTTGACTGCTGCATCTTTCTTTAACATCTTGAAAATGGGTTCAAATATGGAGGTCAACTGAGAAATGAATCGGCTAATGTAATTCAACCTTCCAAGCAGGCTCATAACCTCTTTCTTGGTTCTTAGAGGAGGCAAATCTCTAATTGACTTTATCTTTTTTGGGTCTAACTCGATGCCCCTCTGACTGACTATGAATCCCAAGAGTTTGCCAGACGGAACCCCAAATGCACATTTGGCTAGATTTAGCTTCAAATCATATTTACGTAGCCGCTCAAAGAACTTTCTCAAGTCCCGAACATGGTCGTCCTAGGTCCTGGATTTGATGATCACATCGTCTACGTACACCTCAATTTCTTGGTGCATCATGTCATGAAAAATGGTAGTCATGGCCCTCATATAGGTTGCCCCGGCGTTCTTCAGACCAAAAGGCATGACTCTATAACAGTATCTGCCCCAGGGTGTGGTAAAAGCTGTCTTTGCTGCATCTTCTTCATCCATCAACACCTGGTGATATCCTGCATAACAATCCACGAAGGACTTTATCTCATGTTTGGCATAGTTATCAACAAGGATGTGGATGTTTGGCAAAGAAAAATTATCCTTGGGACTTGATTTTTTCAAATCTCTGTAGTCCACACACACTCGAGTTTTCCCGTCTTTCTTTGGCACTGGAACTACATTGGCTAACCATATCGTGTATCTAACCACTCGGATTACCCCCGCTTTTAATTGTTTTGTGACCTCTTCTTTAATCTTGTCACTGATATCAGTTTGAACTTTCTTTGCTTTTGCTGGACAGTGGGATAATCAGGGTAGGTTGGCAACTTATGAACCACCAAATCAACACTTAGTCCTGGCATGTCATCGTATGACCAAGCAAACACATCTTTGAATTCAAACAAGAGTTGGATCAATGTGTCCCGATTTTTTTCATCTATGTGAATGCTTATCTTGGTTTCTTTGACTTCTTCAGAACTACCCAAATTAACTGGATCAGTATTATTTAAGTTCGGCTTAGGTTTATTCTCAAATTGTTCCAATTCTCGATTTGTTTCCCTAAAAGCCTCTTCTTCATTATATTCCGGTTCTTGGTTCATTATTTCATAGTTAGACAGCATGTTTGGATCTGGGCATGAAGTCCGCAAGCATGTCATGTTATTTAAAGCCACATTATTAGAACTGAAAGAAGGAATAAGAGAGAAAAAAACAAAAATCAGAAAGAATAAATAGAGATGAACGATGAAATATTAATTTCATTTCATTGAATTTGAAGATAACAGGGTTTACATTGGAAATTAAAGACAGGAAACTAAAGAAAACATCCGAGTTACACCCTGAAATAACTCGTGATGCAAAAAAAGTGGCAGGACTGGACTACCGGGATTCCCGCCTGATTGGGAATGGAGTAGCCTTCCAATTTTGCAGTTTGACACTGGGTCCCATGTATAGCACCTCAGCGGTGCTTGAGCCTTCCCCTGGTTGGACCATGTGGGTTTCATACAACATCTGCCTCATAGCCCCATAGATTTCTTCAATTACCTCGGCCGTGAAGGACTCATCTTCCTCTTCCTCATTATATTTAGGCATGACAAATGTTCTATAAAGATGTGAAATCGACTGAGGCAAGACCCAACCATTGTTCTTTCATTCATCTGCCCATTTTCCATCAGCTGACGTGGGTTGGAAACCTACCCCAAAGAACTTCTCACTAGCTGCCAAGGTGATAGGTTCAGTAATTCCTTGCAATGAAGTCCCGAGCCCCTTCCCGGGTTTGTAACCATGTCTGATCATTTCTTTGGCAACCATAATTGACGCATTTGAGAGAAAGGGTTGAGGACACGGGTTTCCTTATTCACATTGGTCCGCGACCATAGCCTCAAAAGCTTGATAGACTATATGTTCACTTCCTTCTCTAGCTTCGAGACAAGGGACTGACGGGTCCGGGTAGATCGGCTGCTCATCTTCTCCGTGAACGACAATCTCCTAATCTTTATGTTCGAATTTCACCATCTGGTAGAGAGTAGAAGGTACAGCCCCTGCTGCGTGAATCCACGGTCTTCCCAAGAAGAAATTATAGGAAGTATCCATGTCCAAGAACTGAAAGGTCACCTCGAAATCCACCGGGCTGATAGTCAGAATCAAATCAATCTCGCCTATTGTATCTCTCTTAATGCCATCAAAGGCATGTGCACAGACGTTGTTAGGCCTGATTCTCTCAGTACCGATTTCCATTTATTGCAGAGTTGAGAGAGGGCAAATATCCACCCCAGAACCACCATATATCATGACCTTTTTTCACATAATACCCCTCGCATTTAACTGTCAGGTGAAGGGCTTTGTTGTGGGTGGCCCCTTCCGGGGGCAAATCATTCTTGCTGAAAGAGATTTCATTGACTACAAAAATCCTTTCCGCCATCCTCTCTAGTTGTTCCACAATGGTTTCAATGGGTACGTATGCTTTATTGAGAGTTTTGATCAACACTTTTTGATGTTCAGTTGACTTCATTAGTAAAGACAACAAAGTGACTTGAGCAGGAGACTTCCAGAGTTGGTCGATTATCTCGTAGTCTGCCATTTTTATTTTCCGGAAGAACTTTTCTTCTTCTTCAGCACTCACTGGCTTCTTAGGTGGGAAACGCTTCTTTGTGGTATTATTCACTTCTTCCAGATTGAGGTATTTCTCAGCCGGGTTATTTTCCTGAACTTCTCCCGAGATCTCTTTACCTCTGTAAGTTACTACCGCTTTGTTGTAGTTCTATGGAACAACAATGGGATCTGTCATGGGCCTTTACAGTGCACGGTCAATAACCGCGGGCTCATTCAGCCTTGGTGAAATTACTGGCCCCCGCACCACGTAGGTCCCTTTGGGCACATACATTTTAGCTCCCTTATTTAACTCAAACCTTCTAGGAGGGCTCAATGACATTTGTTCTTTCTTGTGGCCTCGGGGAACATAGAGAACAACATCTTTTGAGGGCGCTACCCCAGTTTCAGTTCCCACTTTCTTTTCTATATTCTGAGGGGTAGGTTTGCTCTTCTTCTCCCCCTTGTCTTGTTTTGTGACAACTTTTGGTTTCCTTTCCACATCGGCTATGGCAATGATGGCTTTTAAAGTTGGGTCAAACTCTCTATCTTCACAAATCATTCCAATAACCAGCCCGTTGTTGTGAGCCGGTAATGGATTGTTGGTTATATTAGGAACGTCTTCATCCTTTAGCACTATTATCTTTTGTTTTATTAGATTTTCCACAGCCCTCTTCAAGGTCCAACAGTTATCTGTATCATGCCCTTCTGTCCTTGAATGGTAGGCATATCGAGTATCGGCTCTGTAAGCGGGTGACGCTGGGTTCTGCCTGGTTTGGGGTATAGGCTGCAACAAACCCATCTGGACAAGTTTGGGGAAAAGGCTGGAATATGACTCACCAATGGGTGTGAAGTTTGCCATCTTGGGTGGTTCCCAGGCACGGAAGTTGTTCTGTAGAGGTCGTGGATTATACTAGGCTTGGTGAGGAGGTTGATTTCTGGGGAATGGAGCTCGGTTTTGATTAAATTGTTGTTGTGGCCTAATGTAGGGTTGGGCATTCATCGCTGCATATGGCTGAGGAACCATAGCATAAGCCGCATCCTGGTGGGGATAGAAATGTTGTGGGGTTCTTTCAGAGAAATAAGGTCTGGGTGGACAAGGTTTTCTTACACTTGAAGTTGCCATTGTTGTTTCCTCCTTCTTCTTTTGGTTTGCTACACCTCCAGACCCGCCTTGGATTGCTTGGGAGGTAGCCCTTATAGCAGACTGACTCAAGATTCGCTCTGTTTTTAACCCATTTTAAACCATTTCACCGATTTTGATGGCTTCGGCAAACGGCTTCCCCATCGCAGACATCATGTTTTGATAATAATCAGCCTCTTGGGCTTGAAGAAAGACACTAACCATCTCTGTCTCGTCCATTGGAGGCTTGACTCTGGCCACTTGTTTGCGCCATTTGACAGCATACTCTCAGAAGCTCTCTGAGGACTTCTTCTTTAGATTTGATAATGAATTCCTGTCAGGGGCAATGTCGATGTTATATTGAAACTGCCTGACAAAGTCCCGATTCAGGTCATCCCAGATATGCCAACAAGATATATCCTGATTCATATACCATTCAAAGGCAATGCCGACCAAACTCTCCCCAAAGTAAGCCATGTGAAGCTCATCTTTTCCGCCCGCTCCCCGCAATTAGTTGCAGTACCTTTTGAGGTGGGCTATGGGATCTCTATGCCCGTCATATTTTTCAAACGTCGGGGTTTTGAAACCCAAGGGTAAATGTACGTGCGGGAACATGCACAGGTCAGCGTAAGAGACGCTCTTTTGCCCTCTCAGACCTTGTATATTTTTGAGACTTTGCTCCTTGCTTCTCATTTTTCTGGTAATCTCCTCTTGTTCAGGGGTTTTTGTGGTTTTCTCCTGCCCCGCGGTAAACTCGTACCGAGGCGGCTGAGGGTAAGCATTAGTAGTAATCGGGGTAGGTTCCAGTGGGAAAGATGATGCTTGAAATGTGAAGGATGATGGATCAAAGCTAGGCCTGTGTAAAGTAGGTTGTGCCATAATTGAACAAGGTGGTGTTGTGAATATGTTTGAAGCCGCACCTGAAGTTAACACCTGGGGCGAGCCTCAGAAGGTGTTCCAGCAAAGTGGGTTGAAATGGTAGGATATCCCAGTGGGGTATTTGGATAACTTATGGGGATGTTGGAGGTCCCACCTGCCCTGGGGAAAAGCTCAGGGAATCAAGGGATTGCACTTGGTGGTTCTCTTCCGTTGGCCCAGGTATCCCGCATTTCCATCATACAGAGATGCAGAATTTCCTCAGCAGTTGCTGACTCAGAAGTTGGGATGGTCGAGATCGGACTATCCTCAGGAATAGGGACTGTTGGCAGATGATTTTTCAAAGACATTTCAACACTTCCTTTTGACCTCGTGAAGTACGGATGTGAAGCCAGACTACCACAAAACCAACCACCTTACATAGAACCTGTACTTAACAGTAGACAACAAACTGATCAGTTTGAAGCATCTAACACATAGGTGATCGCACGTTGGGGTGTGATGCACCTATACAGTTAAATGTGTTTCTACGTGTTTCGCAACAGTTGCATGTTTCATCCCGGCTCTGCTTATTTCCCCAATTTTCTTTTCTTTCCAATTTGGATTTTTGTGCTTCACCTCTTATTCCCATTTTCCACTCTTTTCTTTCCTCTCTTTCCTTGCTCTTTTTTTTCATTTTTTCTTTTGGTTTTTCTTTGGCTCTCTTTTTCTTTCTTTTTGGTTTTTCTTTCGGTTCTTTCCTTTCACATCCCTATCTTATTTGAGCTATTTACAAAAATCACGACCGGATGCGATGAGGATTTCCTACGTATCACGGCGCTGCGTAAATTAGATCATTACGTAGTTCAATTTAAAATAAATGTGAAAAAATAAAGAAATAATTTTTTGGGAATTTTCAATTTTTATTAATTAAACTGCTATACTTTTCTATTACAAAAGACTTCAACATACTCATTTCTTGGAATTTTAAAACTACAAACTGACTCAAAATAAATTTTAAACTAAAAACTGAAATACAGACTCGATAAATGAAAATCATGAGTATATAAGTGCTTCGACTCCTGGGGCCCGTGGGACATCATTCGGTCTTGCTACGAGCCTGTGTGCAAGATCCCCTTGAAGCCACTCCAGATCACTCATTATTTGGCAGACAAATGCCATTACTGCAGCGAAGAAAGTGGTTTGAGTCATGTCCTGACATGCGTGGCATTTCATGATGATGTAGTCGGCAATGGCTCTAACCCTCTCCCGGATAATACCTTTTTCCTGAAGCAAACGCCTGATTTGCTGATTCCGAGCTTCCAACACTTGGGTGTCATGATGGTTTGATTCTGCAACTGTTGCATATCTTCCTCCATCTGGGACATCAAAGCATAACAATGTTCCCTATCGGCTTTAAAGTTCCTAGCCTGTTCGGCCGCCTCATTTTCAAGGGTAGTTAGCTTTCTCTTCAGATTGGTGATTGTCCCCTCATATTTTCTTTTCATTTGTCGCACAAACTCTGCCCGCCCTTCTACATTATTTTCCAGTTGCGCTCGGACTCTTGCTAGACTAGCCTCAGATTTCTCTAAATCATCTTGACACTCTAGTACTTTCTTTCTCAGACCACTTATAAGCCTTTCATCTGCTCGGCTTCTTTCCTGGTTTCTAACAACTATTCTCATTTTCTGGATCTGAGCTTTGAGGGCTTCGTTTTCCTGAGCTAGCTTCTTCTTTTCCCCTTCATCTGTAGCAGCTTGGACACTATTGCCAAATTTGAGGTCCCTGATTTGTCCCTCTAATTTACTTATCTTGGCCCTATAGCTTGCTTCATTTGTTAACCAGTCATACTGCTCCCGCGAGTCGTTAGTGAATTGTTGGACATGGGGTCTTTTAGCAAGCCTTTCGGGTTCTCGAGGGATTTGAAACCTTTTACCAAACCAATTCATGTAATTGGTGTCTACCTCACCCTTAGCTAGATCCCACACCAGAGTCTTAGGTTCTAAAAATCTGCATTCATTCCAAACTTGACAAACTCTTCCTCCTAGGAATACAGCCTTTGGGCCCAATTAGATGACTTGTCGACTCAGATCTTCATCATGGGGAATATTTTGAAACCTGCCCAGTTGGCGCAAAACCTGGTGAGAAGCATATGACTGAATGCTCCGGAGACCCATTAGGAGGAGATAGCATACTTTGGCTGACATGTATATGACTTCGGTGACAGGGAGCCATCCGAAAGTCCACTCAATTTTGTTCGAAGTTAAAGAACTCAAGTGTGCAAACCAAGCCTCCGTACCTTTTGGAAATTCAACACTCACCACTCGGTTTTCAAATTCTTCGATGCAATTCAAACTAGTCATGTCGTAGTTCATATACCCGACACGATGACAGAGATGTTCTTGTATCCACAGTTGTAGGAGTAGGTTACAACCTTGAAAGAATCTTCCCCCTTCTCGACAGATGGTCAAAGCTCGGTAAATCTCGGATAAGATCATTGGAACGAGGGTGCCATTAACTTTCTTGATCATGACAACAACCATTCCCACGAGACCCAATTCTATGTTGCCGCCTTTTCTCGGACGGATTATGACACCCAAGAATGCTACTATAATGCCCAAGCCCCGCCGTGCCTCCCTTTTGTCTTTGTTTCCTGCATGGGTCAGACCAGTATTTGGTTCTTCAAAACCTTAGGGATTGCCATAACGATGGTACAAGAACTAGAAAGTGCAAAACCCTTCAGATAGATTCCCATCCTGAACCTCCTGGCTTATACTCAACATATCTAGAAACTTATGGGGAGATACTATTCTTGGTGATACCGGGTACCGACTTCTAAGATTTCCGCTAAGGCCGGCATAGCCCACAATTTCCTCTAGCGTGGGGGTATGCGCGAAATTAGAAAAGCGAAATACATTGTGAGTCGGGTCCCAGAAAGGTATCAAGGCTTCAATCACATCTAATATTCAGAAGTTCGACAAGACCACCCAAAACTTTTAACACAATCCTTCGGCTAACTTTTCCTAAGTCGTTCCACCACATATGGAGTTGTAAGGGGATTTCCTCAAGATCTGCAAAGGGTTCATTTTCATTTGTGCTCATCCTGCACATTTATTAGGGTGATTTAGTTAAAAAGATCATGACTCATTTTGACTCAAGAAAAGTTATCACCATTTTTTTCAAAATTTTCATTTCAAAAATAAAAACCCGGCTTTGCAAATATGGCCTTTCAGCACTTCGGGGAAGAAGATTTTAAGGTTGTGTTTGCTAACCGGCCAAAACTTTGAAAAAGAGACCATAGGTGGTTGTTTTTGCAAAAGCAGCCTTCCAGCGCCCTTTTGGGGAAATTCGGCTATTTTAGACAAGAACGACATCACCTTATTTATTTAAAATAATAAAATTTTTGTTCTTTTTGGGTTATTTTTGCAAAAATGAAGTTGGACCTGATGGGAGTTGCCTACGTATCCCACATCCGGTGAGAATCAAACAGGCGTAGTTCGGGCAGAATTGACAAAATAAAAGCAAAACAAGATTTTCCTTTTTTTCTTCTTATTTTTCAAAATTTCGGCAGAGTTTCAGTGTTTTTTTTGGACATCGGGTTTTTTCAAAATAGGTAATTATCTCTCTAGCCCTCAAATTGATTTTCTTTCTTTTTCCCAACTTTTCTCCTATTATTCATAAGCCGGTCAACATGCAAATCCGAAGCAAATAAATGGACAAGTCGCAAGTAGAATACATCAGGATGGTCTTTTCATTTCGGGTACACCTATCCTAGATAGACCCAACCCCTGTGTTGAGTCTCCAAAGTCAAATGCACGTGATGTAAATAAGCGTTCCTACTAGGGATCCGGCATGAGGCTTTGTTATACTAGGTTTAAGAACTTGGGTGTATTGTTCTAGACCTGGCTTACACGAGCAGACAGCTCGAGCCGAGGGGGGCAGCGTACCGGGAATACAGAAGCTTCACAGGCTTTACAACTTGTCCAAACCTCGTTCTAAAATTGGATATGACTCTAACAGAAAAGAAGTCACATGAAGTGCACACTTCCCAGATGATCTAGAAGACTCAGAGAGAGGAGGGTTTCATAACAATTTATATACAGTCCAAACAATATCAAAGCGGTAAAAGCAGCATTTAGCACATTAGGCTCAACATGTAAAAATCAGATAAAACAAGCCAACTATAACAGTTATTCTAAGCTCGAATTCTTAAACCCTGAATCGAAGTTCTGGGTTTCCAAACCCAGCAGAGTCACCAGAGCTGTCACACCTCCTTTTTACACACTCGAGGGTAGTACAAGAGAGTTTTTCCAATTTAAGTGACATTATTCGAAATGAGATTATTTATTCGATTTTCAGAGTCTCCACTTGGAATATTTTAATTGGTGTCCCAAGTCACCGGTTTATTTTAAATCCTAAATCGAGAAAAATTCGACTTTCCTTCTGAATAAGGAATTCTGTTAACCCGAGGGAAGGTATTAGGCATCCGCGAATTCTGAGGTTCTAGCACGGTCGCTTAAACTATTACATTTGGCCTATTATCTGATTTTAATACATTTTTAACCTATGGTATAATTTTAACTTATTAACCGCTTTTAAATTATTTTTAGGAAGATTCAACGTTATTTAAAATACACCTTGAACCACGCCACATGAAATGCACCCGCGGTCCGCGACACATTTTATTTAACATTGTTGAGAATTGGAGTTAGGTCACATGAAATGCACACCCAAGTATAAGGAAACTAATTTAAATTACGCGCCTAAAGCAACTACGCACTTTCAAGTTTGCGAGGACCATAGAAAATTTACTAATGGCGCACCTCGATTTCTAAAGAGTTAAAATTAATTAAGTGAGGGTCATGAGTTTTGAGATTTTATTTGGCATGGTACGCCTCAAATTATTCTATCAAAAGGATTTCTAAATTTAGTTTTGAGGGCCATAACTATTGGTGTTATTTAATTTGGCATACCTCAACTAATTAAAGGACCTAGCTAATTGATTAAAGGACTAAGGAATTTCCAATTTATTTTAAAGCGAATGTTTAACCTCAATTTTAATAACCAGTAAGCTAATAGTAAATGAAATCAAAGTTGGGTTGCTGAAGGGGCCTAGGCTGGCTGTGGGCCCAATTGCCAATTGCTGGTTCTACGACAAAACAAAAACACCACTGGGTTTAACATGAAGCCCTGATCGAGAATCTAATTGCCAAGGGAGGGAGAAATTTGGCACAACTGGGCCAACACTAACAGCCTAGTTTGGGGCTTCAGCACTAACATTTGAGGCAAACTACACTTTTCCATGAAAATCTTTGAATCTGAACAAATACTGACGACCTCAAACATATGTAAAGCACATTTGAATGCCAACATACATTCTATAATGAAGATATGATACCTAATGTGATAACAATTCGTACGCAGGTCATTTCATTAATTAATATTACCAACTCAAATTTCCAGCAAGAAAGAAAACCGATCTATAATTTCAAAAAAAAAAAGACAAGACTTCATTTATTAACATGGACTTGGAACTGTCCAACTCTAAACCTTGAAAAGAAAACAAGCACTAGCTGATTTCATCAAAAACCAAATAAGAGATTTTCCTATATTGCAACATAGAACATTTCATGCTCAAAGAACAACCAATCTTCTGCATCTTAAGGTCAGAACTACTACTAATCATCATTGAAAACTAAAACACTTAGTGAATCTACCATAGAGTATTATAACCATTCACCCCAATTGGTCTTACTATCAAAACATAACCAGCTTTTTACTTCAGTTCCCATCACAATACTTGATAGGATTTCAAAATATATGCATATGCTTAGTAATATAGATTCAACAGGAAATCCTCAATCAAATCGCATGTATCAATCAGCAAATCAAGCAAGAGTTCTAATCCTATATCGGCTTCTTCATACTTACATATAGGAAAAACCAATAGTCCTCATATTTAAACAATATTCCAGTCCCTTTAACAAATCAATCAGCTAAATTAAAATATCTACCTAAAGCTTTCAAAACTCAAAGAGAATTAGCAACAAAATGATCAAATGTACACCTAACAGGAAACTAAAACTAACTGCGGAATCGACTAATTTCAAGAGTGCAGAAGACATTATTGAATAAACTGATATGTCATAGATTTTCAGCTCAAACCAAACAACTTCATGTTCTTCCATTTCACATGTCAAGGAAATGTAGTGAATACCTGGCTACAACAGCAAAACAACAAGGAAAAATGAGCTGGGAGTTTAAGAAGCAACAACAGCAAAGTATCAGCAGCTAAAACAGCCAAACAATCAGCAATTACTCAACCTTTTGACCCAGCTTCAAACCCAAAATCAATACAACTTTCAGAGCTTTTGAAAAATCTGACTAACAGGGAACTTAAGGAGTAGGGACCAACCAATTCTAGGCAAATTTCAGTATTTTAGAGTCTAGAAGAAGCTTAGTTGTTCCTAAAGTTTTTCAGTATTTTTCAATCTCTAAATTCTAACTTGGAAGTGAAGAAACAAACCTATATAGTGAAGCTTTAGGGCAGCAGAAATAAGTTCAGTTTTTGCCCTTTACTCCTTTTTGAATTTTCGTTTTTGCTCCTATGTCCTTAATTTAAAAATCATTTTTTTCAAAATAGCCCTAATCCCACCTTCCTAGAAGTTTCCCCAATCAGTTACAATAGATTCCCTAACCTAAATTCCCTAAACTACCCCTTAAACCCTTGTTATTTACCCTTGGAACCAAACGGGTCAAATTGACCCAAAGTTCAGCCAGACATGGGCTTGCAAAAACCTGGGCTAATCCCTTTTCTTTAGGTTTTTGACTTAATAGAACCCAATTTAATTCATAAAGGAACTCCCCAAACAAAGTAATATAAATATGAAACATGAGACCTTTATTTTCGAAACAAATTAAAATATTAAGAGACAAAGAAAATCAACACATGTTTAACAAAGCAATTAATTTAAACTAATTGTGACTTAATCCTAATTATGCACAAAATATTTAACCAACAAAAAACAGAGAAAAGGAAATAGAAAATCAGAAGAGATGAGGAGTGGAATGAACAAAAATAAAGAAAGAACTTAAATACCTAGAGTAAAGGACGGAAATGGCTTGAAATGACCTCTACCTCTTTCGATTTCGAGCCGCAATTGGTATTCGTCGTGGATTCTTGTTAAAAACCGACGAGAAACAACAATTACGACCCTAACCAAGTCATCGAAGCCTGAAAAAACTTGGGAGAATTTTGCTTTCGCTCTTCTACCCTTTTTTAGATCTGAAATTAGCTTCGCTTGGTGTTGATTTGAAGGAATATGGTGATGGCTTGTGGGTCAGGGGTGAATAATTGTTATGTGGTGTTTATTTGGGGGTTGATTGGAGGTGGCTTGGCCGGTGAAAATGGTGGATTTTTAGAGGCGGCGCTAGGGTTTACATGAAAGAGATGAGAGAGATGGACCGAGGGGGTTATGTTTGGACTAGGCTGTCTCTGAAGTTTTCGGATAAATTTAATTAAAATGAGAAAGTGGTTTCAGCCGTTGGATGAGCTGAGATGACGGGCTATGATTAGTTTGAGCGGGGAAAACTCCAAATGGTGTCGTTTGGTTAACAAGAAAGGCGGACCGGGTTGGAGACACGGGTTTAGGCCGGTTTGAGAGGGTCTTGGGGGAAAATGATTTGGGCATGGGGATATTTAATTAAAAGAGCCCAAAAATCCTATTCTTTATTTCCTTTTCTTTTCTTTTTCAAATTCATACTTTCTTTTTCTTTTTCAAATTAAAATAAAACCTAAATTAACTCTTAAAAATTAAATTAACCTACCAATTATATTAAATACTCAACATAATATTTATAATAATTAACTAAGTCCTAAGTTTAAATAAGAACTATAAAATTCAAATTAAATAGTTAAAATGCAAATTGAACTATTTTTGTGGTCTTTTCTATTTTATAAAACAACTAATTTTCTTAATTAATCTAAAATATAAAATTAAATCCTAAATGCAAATGCAATATATTTTTGTATTTTTTATGAATTAAATAAAATTAAACATGCACACAAAAATGCAAATAATTAGAAAAACTCTACAATAATTCCTAAAATACGAAACAATTAAAAGAAAAATTTAATTCTTTAGAATTCTGTAGGAGTAATTCATGTGGGGCAAAACTCACGTGCTCACATATATTATATCATTTTTAAATTTTATTTTTTTACTAATAAAATCCATTTGACCGCCCAAGTACCCATTTAACCCATCCAACCAAAAAATGGGTTTACTATCAATATATTAACGTAAGAACTCTTTGTTTTCAAACTAAAGGGAAATCTAACACGATTACGATTTGTCCATGTTAATAGTAAGAAAGACGGTTATTATTTTTTAACTTTTGGCTGATGGTCCATGTTAAGTGGTTAATACAATTAATCAATATATTAATGTTAAGCAGTTCCGATTACTTTGTTTTGAAATTATAGGTAAATCTCTCTCTTTGTGTTTGTTTAATTGAAAATCACCTAGTATTCAATTGCTATAGTTCCGTGATCTACAAGGACCACATGAATAGCATTAAATAGCCACTTTAAACTCTATCACCAACACGATTACATAAGCTTGCAGGTTTGGCTCATAATTGAAATTGTGCATTTACCTACAATCCATTTCAAACTATAATATGGACACAAGTTTTAGCAAACGAAAGACACAAATAATGTGCCTTAAGAAGTGTTTCACATAGGTAGTTCATCAAAAAAGATATGTTACACATGACTAACAAAAGATGGTAAATAAATAATTCCTAATTTTTTTTTTAGAGTTTCTACTCTTCTTTTGCTGAAGAGGGCCAATCAACTCCATCGCCGGCTGCATCTCCATGAAGTCATAAACCAGCAAAAGAAGAAAAAAAGAAGTTAATTAATGGGTTAATTTCACTGATGGTCTCTCAATTATGTTTCAATTTCACTAAAGTCACTCAACTATTTTTCGTCACTTAAAAGTAACTAAACTTTCACATTGTCACTTAAAAGTCATTTTGGCTCAAACTCCCTACTATAAATATGACATAACATAAAATTTAATGAGAAAAATTTAAAAATAAATGCAACATAAGCTTAAATGGACTATACCTACTTTAGATTCATTTCTCCTTTAATGTGATTTGACACATAACCCAAATAGGTTTCAATAGGGGAAAAACACACACCCCTAATAAAATTAGGTCTTGTGATTTTTTGTGAGGTTTTTATCGTACAAATAAAATATTTCTTTTGTCTAAACAATTGCAATAGATTGTGTGTAATTGCATGCTCATTGTGAAAATAGACACTTATTAGCCTTATTATTATTTTCGTATGCTTATGATACATTAACATGTTATGTAAGATGAATACAATACTATTTTAATTTCACTAAAAAATTATAAATATGTTATGTGAGTTGGATACAGTACTATTTTAACTTCAGTAGAGTTATAAAACGACTCGGATGGGGCATACAAACAAGATAAGTATTTTTTTAGTATAGAATAATTATAAATGTGCATTATGTAACAGAAAATGCAAGAATTTTATAATATAGGATAATTATTTTAAACTAATGTGAAATTTAATTATTATTTTTATTGAAAGCATTTGGGTTATGGGTCAAATCACGTTAAAGAAGAAATGGATCTAAAGTGGGTATGACCCATTTAAGCTTATGTGATATTTATTTTTGGATTTTTCTCATTAAATTTTATACTATGTCATATTTATGGTAGGAAGTTTGAGCCAAAATGACTTTTAAGTGACAATGTGAAAGTTTATTTATTTTTAGGTGACAAAAAATAGTTGAGTGACTTTAGTAAAATTAAAATAGTTGAGTGACCATCAGTAAAATTAACCCTAGAATTAATTTTAAAAAGTAGATCAAGGACTCATTGTCTAAGCCATGATTGACTAATTTGATAAGTTCTATGTAAAATGTCGTTTGATTTCACGAAGGAGTATGTGAAAATATGAATAGGCTAGAAAATTTTAATGTAGACACATTTACTTGTTAGGCAAGTTTGATAAGTACTTGGGTTATGAGTTAAATGAATTTTATTAATAAAAAATAAAATTTTAATATGATAAAGGTATATCAAATATGTGGTTTTTATTTTTTAGTCAAATAATATTATTGGGTGACTTTATAGTCCTAAATAAAATAAAAGTGACTTTAATAAGATATTCCAGTACTTGAGTGACCATCAAAGGAATTTATAGCCTGTTTGGCCAAGTTTCTCCAATTCTAGAAGCATTTTTTTTAAAGTTGAGGTGTTTGGCCAAACTTTTGGAAGAAAAAAAAGGTATTTTTGAGGCGAAGCAAAAGCAGAAAAAAGTAGTTTCTCCCCAAAAATACTTTTTTGAAAAGCGTCTTTGAGAAAAATTATACTTAAAGCTTGTTTGGATGGTTGTTACACATCGTTTCATAATGTGTCATATTGTATTGTACTGTATCATTTGAAGAATACAATGTTTGCATAGATTGTATTGTTATTGTTTCATTATATCACACACAAGCAATATCAAGCATTAACTTGTAATATTATAAAGTAAAATTATGATACACGATAAATTTGTTATATAAAAAGGTAGGGTAAATCATAAAACAAAATTATTTAATAATAATGAAGGGTGAGATGAGAGAAAAAGAAAAGATAATGATGCAATCATACCAAATCGGTCGTTACATAAAGTGCCACATTTTGTCGTTACGTAACGACGAATTAAATGATATCATATAATAAAATTTAAGTAACAACCAAAACAAACATCATATTTAATGTAACAATATGATACGATACAATACAATACAATACAATATGTAACAACCATCCAAACAAGCTGTTAGAAGCATTTTTTAAAAGTTGGGTCAAACATTAATTACAGCTCAAAATTACTTTTTAAATTAATTAACTGAATACAAACTTTTTCTCGCCCAAACTATTCTTTTCGAGAGAAAAAACGCTATCAAAATAAGCTAATTTCGAAATCTTACCGCGCCTCTAGTGACAAGTCCATCGCATCACGTTTCCGACTCCCAATGTGCCTACTTAAAAACCCAACTTAATCTTTCAGACACCAATCTTTGTCACGCCCACTTTTCTTGCAAAGTGGCAGCACCTCAATCCCACCACTATCTGCTTCCTTTCCCTAAAGATTTCTTCAAAATTCAGTTAAATTTACTTGTTCTTGATTCTTTTCTGTTGTTTGGATAAAGAGTATTCTATTATGGCTTTAAATATGGAGTCTTGGGCTGAGGCAACTTCTGGTGCGGTAGGATCTTTGCTAAGCACCACTATATTATATCCTTTGGATACTTGCAAGAGCAAATATCAAGCTGAACTTCGAGCTCATGGGCAGGCCAAATACAGGTCTGTCTTTTATTTTCGTTGATATTTTCTTGCCTTTCTTTCTTTATCTCTGTTTTCAATTTTGGATTTAAAGGGAAAATGGGGGAGCGGATTGCACGGAGAATCGAACCCTCGCCAACAATTTTTTATTTTTTAATAGTGTAATTATCTGTTATATAATATGTTTTGACAGTATGACTTTTCATGGAATTTTCAGACAATTGATCATATTTTGGCAGTCAGCCTACCCAACCCTCCCCATTTAGGGGAACTTGGGTTGTTGTTACATTACTTTTGGTCCTGTATATTGAAGTGAAATGAGTCTGAATAGAGCTGAACGAATGTGGCGGTTTATATAGCTGACGCAGTTAGTTTGAGATTGAGGTGTAGTTCATTAAATTGGTTAGTTTGTTGATAGGTTTTTATTCAAGGGTTTGGAGATCGGATACACCAACGGATGTGATGATGGAACATGTAATGGATATTAGCCTTATGGCTCTTTCCTGCTGGAGGTTCCTTTTTTTTTTTTTTTAAATATTTAAATATAGAGTACTTTTTAATAATTTTCTAACTGTCCTAGAAAAGTATAATTAGGAGAAGGGTTTGTTCCCGATTAATTTTTATAGCAAGGTTTCGTGGGTTCTGATGTAGTGATCATGTTTAAGTGGAATAGGTTTGGATCTTAATTCATATTTTATATCACCGGTCAACCTTTTTGATGCCTGAAGTAGAGCTCATTGTTGAGGACTTTTAAGACTTTCGAGCTCTCCGCAGGTTAATTCTGAAATATTGAGCCTCAGTGGCAAGAGTATAAACAAGGGGGTGGTATTACATGAGATTGTAACTGAAAAGCACCAAAGGAGAAGGTTGTCAAGCAAGGCAAGCATGGCATCTGTTTAAAAGTTCAGGAAGATGTAGCAGGTTAGAGCTTCTGGTCTCCAACATTAGGTTAGCCATTAAGTTATAAATTTCCTCTTCATCTCCATTTCACTGTCTGATAGACTGACAGTGTGGAACCCAGTGTTGTGAAGAGCATGAAGCGAGGAAAAGCGACAAGCCCCTTTTCGCTTGAAGCGAGAAGCGAAGCGCTCGCTTTTTTTTAAGTAAAGCGATTTTTTTTAAAAAATACTGAAGGAAAAGAAGAACGGAAGGAAATTGGCAGTAAGTAAGAAAAAAATTGGGCAGCATTCGCTGCAATGTAAGAGTGAAACAGTTGAAGGGGAGGAGGAGGAGGAAATTACATACCTGGGCTTGAACTTGTTGAACTTGAAAAGTGCAGAAAATGGGAACCCTAGTCGCATGTTTTTCTCTGTTGCTCGACGATGGTTTGAAAATAGAGAGGTCTTGAACTTGATAAGCTTGAACTTGAAAAGTGCACAAAATTGGAACCTTAGTCGCCTATTTTTCTCTACTGCTCGGTGATGTTTTGAATAGAGAGCTTTTTTATATTTACCGTTGGCAGCCACTTAATAGTTAATATACCGAAGCACTCGCTTCTGCCGCTACTCACGCTTCTTGCTTTTTTGGCAGAAGCGCAAGCTTTATATCACCTGCTATGCTTCACAACACAGAAGCGACCAACTGCCCGCTTCGCGCTTTAATCGTTGAAGTGGGGGCGCTTTTCCCAACACTGGTGGAACCTTTATCGATATTACATCATCAACTCTCCAAATCAGAAAAGAGGCTGGGCTGGACTGGAACTAGTGCTTCTTTGGAAGCTCAAGGATAAGTTGCCAGCGGGATTCCATGATGTCCTAGCCAACCGGTGGTTTGGGGGGAGGGGAAGATTGGCAGAAAGTCAACACATAATAAAGGAGAAATTATCTCAAGGGTTGCCAAAGCCATTGAATGAAATGTATACTAATTACTAATTGCATGGAGAATGCTTAGAGGAAATCATTGATAAAGATGGGTGAGCATGACTCTTTGACTCTTTCAGAAATAGCAAAAACAAATATATAGGTATCTGTGTATACAATTTTTTTTATGACGGTGGTGTTCAGGTCAGCTTGCACACACCTCGGCTATTCCACAACGTATGTTACCTCCCACCAGCAGGGGTACCGAGTAATTATGGAAACTAAAGCCTAGGTAGAAGGGAAGAAATCACCCTTTTTTTTGCCACTTGTGGGAATCTGTGTATACATTTTTGAAGTCAATTGTTAGAGGAGAATCGTCTCCATGTTACCCATAATTAATATAAAGGTTTAATGGTCAAATTCTGAATTGATAATGAATGAAACGTAATATCAACACTTTTTTAACACAGAAATATGCCTTTGATGTGCTTTTTAAGAGTCATCTATTGTTTTGAAAAATGATAACTCTTTGTATTTATAAGACATTGAAATTTGAAACCAAAGAAGACCAAGTTATCAAAGTATTTTTGGCATTGCTTATTGAGACTCTTTCAAAGTACCTAACTTGGAAAAGAGCTCTAAACATTCGATCAAGAATTCTGACTTGGTGGTCAGCTTGAGTTTCTTGCGAAAAATAGAGTGCAAAAAGCTCCTTAATGGTCACCTTTAATGAATGCACATGCCACATGATTCAGTTTAAGGAGTTATTATCAACATGGGGGGGGGGTGACCTTTTGAGGCCTACATACGTTATTGAATTTTGTTGACACAAGGATCGTCTCTAGAGTAATGGTTAAAGAGATTCAAGGTTAGTATGAGATTTCATGTTCCAATCCTGTTAGCACCATTGCACTACCTTTACTGAATCCTTTTAGTGAAAATTTTGGATTTGCCCCTGATTGTCAAATGGTGGTCAAAATCACAACCCAAGAGGTCCCTCCCACATTAGATAACATGTGGTGTTTTATGTGAACACCTTCACACATCGAGATCTCCCGATACCGTTTGTGCTTTTGACACATCTTGTGGTCAATTAGGATTTTAGCTAGAAGAGAACATGGTCCATTTCTATTGTTAGTAGTCGTATATACCATCGGTACCCAAGATGCAAGTTTTTTGTCTACAAGTGGAGTTGTTTGACCAAAGATATGGTGCTTAAAGAACTCCTGATTGAGCATTAACTGTGGCAAAAAGCTAAGCATGGAAGATAAATATGTCTCCTCTAGCTATTGATCCTTTACAGTACAGATCTCACCATTCGTTCTTTATATTTCAATGCAAATTATGTTGGATACGGGACCTTTTGAGGCCTATATACGTTATTGAATTTTGTTGACACAAGGATTGTCTCTAAAGTAATGGTCAAAGAGATTCAAGGTTAGTATGAGATTTCATGTTCCAATCCTGTTAGCACCATTGCACTACCTTTACTGAATCCTTTTAGTGAAAATTCTGGGTCTGCCCCTGATTGTCAAATGGTGGTCAAATCACAACCCAAGAGGTCCCTCCCACATTAGATAACATGTGCTGTTTTATGTGAACACCTTCACACGTCGAGATCTCCCGATACCGTTTGTGCTTTTGGCACATCTTGTGGTCAATTAGGATTTTAGCTAGAAGAGAACATGGTCCATTTCTATTGTTAGTATTCGTATATACCATCGGTACACAAGATGCAAGTTTTTTGTGTACAAGTGGAGTTGTCTGACCAAAGAAATGCTGCTTAGTACTCCTGATCGAGCGTTAACTGTGGCAAAAAGCTACGCATGGAAGATAAATGTCTCCTCTAGCTATTGATCCTTTACAGTACAGATCTCACCATTCGTTCTTTATATTTCAATGCAAATTATGTTGGATACCGATTCTTAAGAACTGATTTGCACTACATTCTACAGGAAGATAAAAAGAAGTGTCAAAAAGTTTATTTTGCCTTAAATTGGAGGATTTCCTTGAGATACCTGATTTGAAAGCAACTTTCATAAAAATAATAGTACCATTATTTTTCTAAAGTAACTGTTATTCTTCTCTACCGTTGTACCTTCAGATGCCTAGATTGCACATTTGTACCTCTTCATATCAATGCACGATAAGTCGCCAATTTGTAGAACACCCACCTTTCTATGGATTTGGTGGAGCCTATATATGAAATGCCAATTATGGACCAGCTTGACTTCATAAAATTGGAGGCAGCATAGATTAGTCGAGACACCGACATATCTTTGAAAAAAGGCAGAGGCAGTGGCCGCTTGTGTGCGCTATGCACTAATTAGGTGGATCTACTTTAAGAGACTTTCATAACGCAACAATGTATCTTGAGGGGCTGCTAATGCTCTCCAGGAATCTTCTCCGTCTCCCATAAACATAAAGTGTTCTATGCTAATGTGCATTTTTTCCTTAAATACTGCATGGTGTGAGCTTTGCATTATGCAATTTGGAGACTAAAGCAGGTCTTAGCTCGTAAAAAGATAGGTTGATAAATCGACCCTTCTCCAAAAAGATATATAAAATAGATATAATGTTTATTTCGTCTATACTAAATTCTTCATCGAACCAATTTCTCCCTCTATGTATGTACATATACATGCACATATGTATCCATACAGACATATCTGGTAGCGTCCCTCCCACTATTTCCTGCTTAGCTCTGTCCCACATTGTGGTAATGATTGTAAGTGTTTTTTCATTCCATGGTGTTACTTTTGCTCAAGAAATTTGTTCTCTCTTGTTCATTGTTTATTTAAATATCTCTAACGGATTTTGTACCCAAGTATGACTAGCAATGTGATTGTATGAGCTTTTTTTGAAGGCCTTGTGGGAAGCATTGGTGTTCTGTATCATCTGTGTTTCTGTCTGCAGTGGAAATTTTGATTTTAACCTGAAATTGAATCAGTAAATTTGTTTAGTTTTCTCTTTATAGTTTTTATACTTTGATCTAACTGATTTATTCTTTTCGGTTTTAACTTGGTCCCTCTAGCCTGACTTAATATGGAATGACGATGATAACTGAAGGCCCTGGAACTGGTTACTTAAGACTTGGAAAAGATTTTCATTTAAGTGAATAGTGGCATTTCTAATTGAAGATCAATGGACTTAGCCGTTTAGTTTACTTTCATATGTGTCTTATATTGATTATTATTCGTCCAATAGGAATCTGAATCGAGAAATATTTACGCAGTTCACTATTACCTCGCTTGTAGCCTATGATTCTGTCATTCTACAAAAATGTGAACATAGATGCTCTTGATGTGACAATCGATCTGGTTCATGTGCAGGAATACCTTTGATGTCTTGTTAGAGGCCATTTCTTCCCGGCAAGTTCTTTCACTCTACCAGGGTCTTGGGACAAAGAATGTGCAGTCTTTTGTTTCGTCTTTTATTTACTTCTATGGATATGACTTCTTCAAGAAACTATACTTGAAGAGAAGTGGATTTAAATCCATTGGAACAAGAGCTAACTTAGTAATTGCTGTTGTAGCGGGAGCATTTACAGTCATAATAACCCAGGTGAATCATAATTGGCAGTTCTACTATGACTAGACTTGACTTTAATATTCTCAGTATTGAAGAGAAGGTTGCCTGCAATTAGCCAACTTATGAAGTTTTGGTTATCTGAATTGCTCTGCTTTTAAAGCTCTAATGGCCTGCTTCCTCGCCTAGTTTAAACTGCAAAAGGAACGGTTATTTCCCTCGTGTAGTGCACATTCTTTTATAGAATTATTGATATTTACCCCAAAAATAATCTAGGAGAAAATGGCATCTTCTTTTGGAGTCTTATGTTGAGTCAAGTTAGAGAGAGGAGAATTCGAGTTAAAAGTTTACTTGTTCTTCTGTTTTCTTTTAGGGTGTTGGAATGGTTTGTTTCATTTGTTTTCCAGGTTTCCAAAAAGCCAGGCCATTACAGTGTTCGTCATTTGCAGTTGACAATCAAAGCATAATTATTTGAATTAGGAGAAGATTTAGTGAAAGTAGCATGCTATTCACTTTTTGGACCGGTAATCGAAAAATAGTCAGCATGTGCAAAGTTATTTAAAAATGGCAACTATTTTGCATAATATGTTGAATTATGGAGCTCGTGCGTATAAATTTCCAGCATATTATGTTGGAACTCAAACACACTATGAAATTCCAACACATTATGTTGGAATCTCATATGTAAAAAATTCGAACTCCAACGTGTTATGCTGGAGTTTTTCTGGATTTTAAAGGATATTTTTGTTCATATTTTATCTTTACATGAAAAAGTGACTAAATTTCGATTACTTTTGAAGCTGTGGTAATTTTTCAATTACCAGTTGTAAACCAACTTCTATCTGTTGGTTTTCTAAATCATTGAGACCTCATACATTTATAGCTTTTGTAGGAAAAAAACCTTGATTTCTTGCTTATCAGGAAAAAAACAATGATTTCTTTGATAGCTGCATAATCAATCTTTCTGATAAGACAGCATACTTTCCGTTGTCTTTCACTTGAGTGGTCTACACTTGTAAGCCGGATGGCCTATTGAACAGGAGGGAGGGAAGGAGGGAGGGAGGGAGGGAGTCGTTCTCCTTGCATAGAGTATTATCTGTTGGTTTTCTTAAATCATTAAGACCTCATACATTTATAGCTTTTGTAGGAAAAAAACCTTGATTTCTTACTTATCAGAAAAAAAAAACAATGATTTCTTCGAGGAGTCTTTTTGATATTATATTTTATTGGAATATATGAAAGGGAGTTCTAGGAAGCTCTTACTTCCCAGTTTAGATTCGTGCTTAATGCTTTTAAGGATTTAATAGAGCAAGAAAGTAGTACTGCTCTATTGAAATGAAACCATATCTGACAACTACTGTGTAGAGAAAGGTTCTATGGTGATGGATGCGGATGTGTCTTCTATTCTGGTTGCACCTTCTGGGGTTTTGTTGCTCCAACTTTTTACTTTGGTTTCTGTTAAGGTTTCTTTTTTATTCTGTTCTTCCACTGATCAGAAGTTTTACTCTGTTATTGCAGCCTCTGGATACAGCATCTTCAAGAATGCAAACAAGTGATTTTGGGAAATCCAAGGGATTCTGGAAAACCCTCTCGGAGGGCACTTGGAGTGAAGCATTTGATGGTCTAGGAATATCTATCATTCTCACTTCAAATCCAGCAATTCAGGTATTTACATGTGTTTACTTTCTGATGTGAGTCAATTTATGATAGAAATTGTATTCGGTGATATGAGTGAATGATAGAAATTATATTCAGTGATATGAGTGAATAAATTTTAGTTGCAATATATGGTGTTGTGCAGTACACGGCCTTTGATCAATTTAAAGCAAGAATGCTGAAGGAGAAGATGAAAAGCAAAAGAGGGGCGGAATCGTCTCCAGAATCTCTTTCTGCTTTTTCAGCTTTCGTATTGGGGGCAGTCTCAAAATGTTTTGCCACCTGCATCACATACCCATTAATAAGGCAAGATTCCATCAGTTCTTACGCAAGCAATTACCTTTCCCATTTTAGACTTTCACCCTTTTGATACCTTATTAAGGAGGAGTTTCTAGCTTAGATTATCTCTTAATGTTTTGGATGTGATCCTGTGTTGATAAATTTTTCTGACCTAATGAACTGTTTAATCTTTTTCTGCAACCAATGCCAAGTGGAACAATCTATGCCCAGTTGTATCAAACATGTAGGACACTTGAATATCTGTTGTTTTCCTATTGGTAATTACCTAGTCAGACATATTTTTGCTCTAAAATTAGAATATCATTGCCTGAATTATCAAGATTCAGTTGGGCATTAATTGGATTATCGGGACTACATTTGACATCATATTCCTGCTATAAATCTAGCATGTTGATATCTGCCCTTTCTTCTAGCGTCAACATAAACTTACTCATATGCCCTGGGTATAGGTGTAAAGTCATGATACAATCTGCTGAATCCGAAGGAGATGGGGAGGATGAAGCCGAGTTAAAAGCCCGAAAAACAATCTCTGGATCCCTTCATGCCATATGGAAAAAGGAAGGGCTAATGGGATTCTTTAAAGGGTTACAGCCTCAGATCCTGAAGACCGTTCTAAGCTCTGCATTGCTGTTAATGATAAAGGAGAAGATCTCAAAAACCACATGGGTTTTGCTTCTAGCAGTGAGGAGATATCTGTTCCTTACAAGGGCCAGACTAAAGAGCTCCTGAAATTCTCTTAGAAGAACTGCTGCATCATTCAAATGTAACAATGCATATTAGCTTGTAGGGCCTTGTTTGAGACGTGGAGTGACCTTTGCACGGATAAAATGTTTCATCTAGTAGTGTAATTTTCTTTTAGTTTTCCTGTTATAATGTTATTCTTTAAATAATTTTGAATTTCTTCTTTCTGTATACAATAATTACAATTTTCTCGCTGTTTCTGTTCTGTTATACATAAAGTGAATGCATGTGGCTGTATTTAATCAATCCATACGTTTTATTCAATATACAACTTGTACAGAGGTACCTATTAATTCTTAGGACTTTGGATGTATTTTGTAAACTATAAATAGGGCACCTTCTGTCCATGGAAGAACACACTTGAATGCTCGATGAAATAAGAAAAGCTCCTCCTCCTCGCTATTGTTTGTTTTCGGGTTTTATATTGCTCAATTTGTATCAATTTTACAATATGTTATCAGTACGAGTCTGTTACCAATTGAGATTATTTGCTTCAGCTGGATTTTATCTTCTTAAATGTGTTAATTTTTTTTTTCTGATTCAAGTACACTTTTATTTGCTTATACCGTTTTATGGACCTTCTTAAGTTTCTAGCTAACAATTGAATTTTTATATATTACTACATGCATAACTTGCTGTGAAATTGTAGTAATATTAAATTAGCCATGAAACTGAAAGATTACGTGCAATAGTGCTCTTGAATATGTGCCATATAAATATGATAGATAATTACATAGAATACGGTGCCATCTCGTGTTCTGCTTCTTGTTTGCCTGTGGGGTAACTTTTGGTTTAGAATTATTTGAACTTTCAAATTAGTAACTTTGATGTGCATGCTTAGTATCAAGACCTAAAATCCAATTAGATGTAACACAACCCGCTAGGTAAGCCAATTAACAATAAACACAATCCAAATGAGATTACTAGCAAATAAATGATGAAATAATTGAATTCTTATACAATAACCAAATGACTGATAGTACAAATCATGGCTTCTAAGACATAGAATTTATAAAGCTGGTACGAAATAAATACATCATCTGTTCGCAATATACATAATAGATTTGCAATTCTAAAGCTACCAAGGACAAATGACAGCTATAATCGGAACACATGTACTTCTTCAATGCTAGCTCCGGTTGTACACAACAACATCAGCTCCAAGATCTGCACGCAAGGTGCAAAAGTGTTGTATGAGTACAACTGACCCCATGTACTTAATAAGTATCCTAACTAACCTCAGCGAGATAATAAAAGCAAGAATTATAAATGATATTCGCTATCACCTGTACAGTTCCATAATTCAACAAGTATTAACAGATATATGATTAAATTAGGAAAAACACAAGTAAAACCACCTTGGTGATCACATCAACCGAAATCCGTCGGTTTCTCACAATCCGCGTGTAACATGAGAGGGTGACCCTAGGAGGATGGATCTGTATCCACACGTAAGCACGACTAATTCAATGTGCTACACAGACAACTCACGTGCTACACGTATAACTTACGTGCCATAATATTAATATCTGGATCCGCACGGACAACTCACGTTCCAATAATCACAAACCTCCCAGCGTGGTCACAGGCTCAATATCACAATCCGCTCGGCATGGGCACAGGCCTAACAAGGCATCACAACATAATCCACCAGGTGTGGTCACAGGCATAACAACACAATTCACTCGGCATGGTCACATGCATAATAATACAATCCGCCCTGTGTGGTTACAAGCATCCAGTCCAAATCATATTACATAGAAGCAAATATATAAGAACATATGTATATGATCAATTAATATCAGATTTCATGCTCCTATACTAGTATACGTGACATGCTAAAGTGTATGCATGTGCAAACTGTGCTATCATATCTCAAATCAGCAACTTCATCATGAGAATAGCAAATATCAAGTTCAATAAGGAAATTAGCCTATATGTAACCTCAAAACATGGATCAACTAGCTCATAACAACGTTACAAATATGAGGAACGTCACAACTTAAAGCTTAACAATCAGTTCAAGGCATATTATTGCCTAAGCACTACCTTGAGCATAAATTAATACCCCGTTGCTCGCACATGGGCTCAAACCCCACACATGTACGCACCCAATAGCACATAGCTATCACAAATAACTCATGTAACTAGTGCCTCAACCAAGTTTAGATAAGATACTAACCTCAAACGAGCCAAAACAAAATACCCAGCATGGAAAATAATACTCTAGAAGCGCCATTCCGCGCGAATCAACCTCCGAACGGTATGAAACTAGCCAAAATCAACTCAAAACATCAAATAGTGCCTTAGAAAGCAAACCCAAGCGATAAAGGTTGAATCTTTAATCAAATACTCAAAGTCAACCAAAAAGTCATACCCGGGGTCGCACCTCAGAACCCGAACAAACTCCGAAAACCTATTTAATTACGAGTCCAACCATACTAATTTCGTTCAAATTCGACTCCGAATTGATGTTAAAAATTCAACTAATCACTTCAATAAAATTTAGACAAAACCCCCTTTCTCTTCTAAAATCACCAATCAAATGCCAAAATTGAAGATATAATCATGAAATATAATCAAATTCGAGTAAAAAGTACTTACCTCAATCCATGTGGTGAAAATCCTCTCCAGAATCGCCCAAATCCGAGCTCCCTAACTCAAAAGGTCCGAAATTGAGTACTTGTATGCATTGCCCAGGTGATCCCTTCACGTACATGGAAGAATCCTCGCATTTGCGATGAACAAAATACACTGCTACCAAAATGGCTTATGCATTCGTGATGCTTTTCATGCGAACACGAAGCCCACAGACGCCACACTACACGAACGTGACCCGCGCCTCGCAAACAGGGAAAAGAGTGCTCTAGTTCCCGGCTCATCATCAAGAATGCGACCTCACAAACGCGAACGCGAAGCTCAAGTCCCACATACTCTGCGAAAGTGACATAACACTCGCGAACACGAAGAGATAAAATAGTCTAGTCCAAATCCTTATTCGCGATCACGATGACTCCCACGTGAACGCGATTCACTACAGACGTCGACAAAAACCAACATTGCAGACATAAGAGACATGATCCAAAATCACCCCGAAGCACAACCGAGCCCCTCGGGACCCCATCCAAACATACCAACAATTCCCAAGATATAAAATGGACCTAATGGAGGCCTCAAATCACACATAACACCAAAACCACGAATCACACCTCTAATCAAACTTAATGAATTTTTGAACTTTCAACTTCCAAAACTCGTGTTGAACCATATCAATTCAACTCAGATGACCTCAGATTTTGCACAAAAGTTACAAATGACATAATGAACTTATTACAACACTCAGAACAACAATCCGAACTTGATGTCATCAAAGTCAATTCCCGATTAAATTTATGAACATTCCAAACCTTCAAATTGCCAACTTACGCCAAATCGTGCCGAAACCTTCTTGAAACATCCAAACACAAATCTAGGCATATGACTAAGTACAAAATCACTATATGGACCTAAATGAACCATCAAAACTCTGATTTGAGGTCAAATATATAAAAGTCAAACTTGGTCAACTGCAACGACCCAATCCGTTTTGAGCTTTTGCTCTCCGTTCGACGGGTTGAGATTTTGAGTAGCTTTATATGATGTATTATGACTTACATGTATGGTCAGTTTTAGTTTTTGAGTGGTTTAGGATTGATTTGGAAGAATGACTCTCGATTTGGAAGATTTAAGTTAGAAGAGTTGACCAAAGTTTGAATTTTAAGTAAACGGACTCGGAATCGAGTTTTTTTGGTTCCGATAGGTTCATATTATGATTTTGGGATTGTACGTACATTCAGATTCAGTTTTGGAGGTTCCTAGAAGAATTCGACTCTATTTCTTGAAAATTGACAATTTGAAGAACTTAAGAATTCATAAGTTTGACCAAGAGTTGACTTTAATGTTATTGGACTCCATTCGGTGTTCCGAGACTTTTGATAGGTCTATATAGTTTAATTGAACTTGGGTGAAAATTTTGGAATTACTATGAAGTATTAAGTGTGATTCAGATACTCTTTTGAAGGAATGAAGATTTAACAACATAAGAGAAATTCTATTCGGTTTGAGTCTCGATTCTTTGTTATGATATTCCTCTGTGTGTTTTGAGGCTTTCTATAAGTTTGGATAATGGAATTTTAGTGTTTGTTAGGATTGGATGGGGTTCTGAGGGCTTAGTTGTGTTTTGAATAATTGGTTGAGACACTAGTTAAGTTAAGGATTTGGAATTTGACCATGGGCAATATCGGGTCAAGATGACCTCTTTTCGGTGTTTTAATTGCGCGAGCATGTTTGTAGCGTGTTTTATGATTGAAATGCATATATGATTTGTGTTCGGGAGGTCTCGAATGAGTTTTGAGTGCTAAAACGAAGATTCTTTATTGCTGATTTTTCTGGTGTAAAATAATTATGAAAATACAATTTATGTCCCTTAAATTTCGAGACTTCCTTTAAAACTTCAAAACATCATATCTCCCTCATTTTAAGGCCAATTTGGGTGATTTAAAAGGGCTTGGGTGTAGTCTCGCAAGAATTTTTTTGGTCTTATCAAGTGTGAGTTTCGGGATCATCTAGGATCTATATCAAGCTGGAACAAATGTTGTACTTTTTTACTTGTTTCAAAATTTAGTCACTTTTTCTCACAAGGTTTTGGAGCTCAGATTTAGGCGATTTTCGAGGGGATTTTCAAAATTTTGACTGGGACAAGTATTTTCACTCGGATTTGTTATATTTCATGATTCTAATCTTTAATTTAGTGATTGTTTAATGAATCCAATTGAAGAAATTGGGGATTTTAGTAAAAAACTTTTCTAAATCATAAATTGATTATTTGAGGGTAGATTTGAGGTCGGATTTCGATGACACACATATGTTTGGACTTGTATTGGAATGAGTGTTCAAAATTTATGAGTTTATCGGGCCTCAGAGTGCGGGACTGGCGTTGACTTTTAGAGTTGACCTTTTGATTTTAGTAAAGATCGAAAATTTATTACTCGGAATGATTTCCTATAGATTTTATTTATGATATTAAGTTATTTTCGCTAGATTCGAGCTGTCCGGAGGTTGATTTGCACAAGAATGGCTTATTAGAGTGTTAATTTAGCTTACTTGAGGTAAGTGTCTTGCCTAGCTTTATTGGAGGAAATTTTCTTGATAAAATTCTATTGTTTGCTATATTAGGGGGTGATGCATATATGAGGTGACGAGAGTATATGCATGCATCAGGGTTAATCATACTCGGGGTAGATTATACGGTTCTTTGTGCTTTGTTGGAATATGTGATTTCTTGCCTCATGTTTTACTTGACTTTTTAATAATATGGATTTCAATGCTAGGAACCATGATTTAACTTATTATAACTTGATTAAACTTGACAAACTCTTTGTGAAACTGCTAATAAGCTAAATTCGGTCATCTCTATACCTAATCACGTATACATGCCAATGACTGTAATTATGAGGTACTTGGGTTCCATACTTATGTTGAAAATCATGTTGAGCTTTTGTTGAAATACTTGAACAATAGGATTTTTGATGTTTATTGAATCATTTTATTGGTGCCAGAGTTGTGATTAATGTTTATGTGGTGTATTTACTTAAACTCTCTTCTTGATGTTATTTATGCTTCCTATCTTGCGTGTCATTGATATAAATGTGCTTCATGAGGAAGAGTGTAAAGCACGAAGGATGATACCATGCCATTTCATATACATCATTATGCACGAAGGATATTGCCGCGCCATTTCATTTACATTATAATGTGAGGAAAGTGTAAGCATGAAGGGTGATGTCATAACATTTGTCACGATCCCAATCTCCCTCTATAGGATGTCGTGATGGCACCTAGTCTCTAAGACTATGTAAGGCTAATGCACATGAATAAATAAAAGTTATAACAAAAAAGCTTCAATTTGAACCAACTAGCTATCACAAAATAACTCCACAACTCAGCTGACAATAAATCCCAAAATCTGGTGAGACCGAGTCATAAGTTCTACACGAGTATAATGAAACATACCTAATGCATCAATATCTATAATAAGAGTATGCAATAGAAACTAAGACAGAGGGTGACTCCGAGGCCTGCGAATACTGGCAGGTATGCCTTGAAGTCTCTGATCCAAAGCTCAACTCACGGATACCTAGCATGGTATGAAGTACCTGGATCTGCACAAAACGATGTGCAGATGCGTAGTATGATTACACCACAATGATACCTAGTAAGTATCAATACTAACATCGGTAGAGTAGTGACGAGGTCAGGACAAGACACCTACTGGAATAAATAAACAAGTTGAACAGGTGTGATACAGTATAATAATGGAAACAAGGAAATGATACAATAAAGAAATACAACAAGATAAGCTACACTGAAATTAAGGCAATAAAGGCATCAACTGAGAAACACATGATAAAAATACCAAGGAAAGTAGTGCAGACAAAACACAAGTGATATAATTGAAAGGTAACAACAAGAATCATGTCTGAGGTACCGCCTAATATCTCATTTCACAAACATAATCACAATATTTCCTTATATCACCGCGGGAGCCTTACATTTAGTGTTAATTTTTTTTCCTGAAATAGCTACCCGCTCACACAACATGACTTCAAGTAGTTTTCCTACTAGGAACATGCATATAAAGCCCACTTCAATACCAAAACTCAACAATAAGATATTTCAAGAAATAACAACTTCTATTAAGGTAACTCTACAGTTAAATATTTTATAAGGCAATAAGGAAAACAATAACTTCAACTAAGCATGTAAGGGCAAATAACAAGTAAGATATGATACAAGTATTAACAATGTCAAGTAAATAATGTAAGGATAGATTAATGATGATGAATATAACATGTTATGACAATTCGATGAAAGGCACGAAAAGAATCTACAAAGCTTAAACCGGTCAATTACCACATTTAGTCCGTGTACCCACTTGTCACTTTGCTTACACGGCTTTCACATACCACAATTAACAAAAAACAACACCAATCCTAAGGCGTAATTCCCCCACACAAAGTTGACAGGACACTTACCTCAAAACATGCTAACTCAATCCACTAGTAAGCCTTTTCCGCTATCACAACCTAAACTGGAGGGTCATGACTAGCACCAGGGCTATATTTGCCGAGCACCAACGTACATTTTATCTAACATTCCTTATTATCTTTAAGGGTCGACGAGATCAATATAAATGGTAGACATGGATCATGAAAAATCAACAATGAAAGATAATGGCATAAATATACATAACATGGGATGACAAGACTGTCAAGAAACTATATATAAGGTACGAGATACCACTCTACAATGAAAGACTATACAAAATAAATCCGCCGACAAGGCATACCAAACTATGCATGAGTCGATACCTCTCTATGAGCCTCTAAAGGAACATAAGTACTTCAACATTGCTAGAACAGGGCCCCGACATACCCATAATGCCTATAACAAAAATGCATACCAAGACCACGGCAAGTCCGGAGAAGGAATCTTCCTAATAACCGCTGAACCGGGCTACCTACTGTGGTAGGGGAGCTGCGTCTACCCATCTATCAGGACCTGAAGCATGACATGAAGCATCCACAAATAAAAAGGACGTCAGTACTAATAAAGTACTAAGTATGCAATGCTGGAAAGCATAAGTATGAATAGTAATGTAAATAAGGATAGAGAATATACAACCTGTAACATCTGAGTACCTCTGAGGGATACTGACATAAAATGCAAGATACAGACATATATATATACATAAACTTTTAAAACATACGCCTATATGGGAATCATCATCATCCTATCGTACCCGGCCATAATAGGCTCGGTAAAAACATACCCGGCCATCATAAGGCTGCCACAAGAACAAGTAAGTGAAACTAGCAATCAGTTAGGGTTTTTCGGCACTAGAATCACTATAGAAGACTTGAAATCACCTAGGGTTGATATTAAAAACTTGAGGGAGTATTTACAGAACATAAACCACTTAAAACAACCTCACACATAAGCTATAACAACACCAAAATGAGCAACAACAAGAAGAACAAGAAATTTACTAGCGCCACGGGATTCCCGACACTTGATTATGTTGTTTGCCCTTTGTTTGGGTCTTGGATCATGAGAGAAACTTGAGAAAATGTTTAAGGGTTCTAAGTTCTGAATAAACTGACAAATAATGACTTAAAATGGGTTTGAGGCATCTTATATCTATCCATATGTCTTAAACCGCCTATGTGGGCCTCATAGAGGGATGCTTAGCGCAGTCTCATGAAAACGCAAATATCTCTCTACTCCGAGATTGTAACGACGAACGATTTAATGCGTTGGAAACTAGACTCATGGATATTCAATTTTGTGGGTATATCACCCTATAATTCCAAGTAAATTGGGAGAAAAGCTTAGTAACATTTTACCTAAAGTTTAAGCAAAATTATGAACGTAACTTGCGACAACTTTTGTTTCATAACTCGTTTGACTTGACTTATAATACGGATATTTTATGATTAAAATACCTTAAAACACAAACTCCTGAGAATATTAAGAACCTCTAGGTTTACCCAAAAATACGAGTTACAATATCCTTGTTTCGTTTAACTTCTAATACTTATCAACCACCTTGATACACCCTTGTATCATTTAAGACCAATAGGATTAACTTCTTATCATCTCAAAGATAATATCTTCTCGAATTTACATGGACTAACTTACGACATGAACTAACATTTGTCAATATGGGTTGTAACACCCTCCCCCCTTAGGAATATTCGTCTTCGAATGTAAGGGATTATGTGGAGTCTAACTCATCGTGGATTCCAACGAAAATTTCCGGCCGAGTTTCCCCTATAATATGGACACTAGCCAAACTTGCAAGCATTCAAACCCAACATATTGCCTCACAAGGCTACACAAAGCATTATGGATATGTACATTATCTGCATATCACCATTTTGTATTAAGGAAGAGTATTCCCAAGTTATTGCTTACCTCATAGAGCTTTTTCAACTTCTAATACGTCATGCATTCCCCTGGCATCCTCGTTATCTTCATTCTGGAATGGGTAAGGGTATTTAGACTTCATCTCCTCTTCTTCTTCCCATGTCATTTCTTCCATATTCTTGTTTCTCCACAATACTTTGACGGAAGCTACATCTTTTGTTCTTAGCTTGCGGACTTGAAAATCCGATTTTACTTTAAGTATTTAAACTAAGTTCTTTTCTTGCCTGTTTTTATTCTACTTGCAAACTTAGCATGTGTTAGTTTAGAAAATCATGCTTAGTTTACTTAATTGCCTATTTGCTTAAACTGCCTTAATTGCATTACGTGAAGCATGTTAGGCTAGAATTAACTGTTTACTTGTTACGAACTTAGCATTTATTTTAATATTCTTGAGATGTTGCTGTGTGTTTTAATTTAGGACTACGGGAGGACATTCTGGGAGATACCCTGCACATATTTATGATTTGGACTGAGGTGCGGGATACCAAGAGATCCCTGGCACATGTGTTGAGGATACCGAGATATCCTCGGGATACCAAGAGATCCCTGACATATATTGAGGATACCAAGAGGTCCTCGGGATACTAAGAGATCCCTAGTGTATATATAGAGGATACCAAGAGATCCTCAAGATACCAAGAGATCCTCGGTTATCATCCTTGTTGTGAGCGGTGCTTCCTTGTGTTTTGCCTTTATTTCTGTCTTCCGTTACTGTACTCTTAACATCCTATATAGACTCTTATTGTAGATTCTCAATTATACTGTTTATCTTATCCTGTCAATTTTATTATTATTATTTACCTCAGTAGGGCCCTGACCTTCCTCGTCACTATCCGACCGAGGTTAGGCTTGGCACTTACTGAGTACCGCTGTGGTGTACTCATGCCCTTTCTGCGCATGTTTTTCATGTGCAGATCCAGGTACCTCTACCCAGGCTTATCACCCATGAGGCAGGGAGATCTTTCGGAGACTTCGAGGTATATCTGCTGCATCCGCAGACCAAGGAGTCTCTATCTTTATTCTATCCTGTAATGTTAGCCTTTCTATCTTACTATTGATGTAGACATTCTGGAGTTAGTGCACTTACTATATATCTCTCAGCTTGTGTTCCCGTGAGTTTCCGGGTTTTGGGATAGTGTTATAGGATTTTGAGATGTTGCGCAGTATATGTCGAGCGGCATTTTATATATCATTTTCCTTTGGTTATTCTTAGCTTTTAATTTATATTTCCGCAAGTTTTCTATTTTTTTCCCGCACTTGTTAGGCTTAACTAGTCGTAGAGACTAGGTGCCGTCACGACGGTTCACAGAGGGCAAACTTTGGTCGTGACACTTGTGTGCCTAAACCCTTCTAGAAAGACCTCCAAAAGTTAGCCGTAAATTGAGCTCCTCGGTCTGATATAATAGATACCGGGACACCATGAAGCCTAACAATCTCCTTGATATACAACTTTGCATAATCTTCAGCCGTGTAAGTTGTTTTAACTGGCAGAAAGTGGGCACATTTTGTAAGTCAATCAACTATCACCCAGATGGAGTCAAACTTATGATAAAAGTGAGGTAAGCCAATAATGAAGTCCATATTAATAACCTCCCATTTACAGGTCGGGTTTCTGATGTTCAATCTTTACTTCTTGACAATTAGGACACTGGGCTACAAATTCTGTAATAGACTTCTTCATGTTATCCCACCAATACTGCTCCTTAATGTCATGATACATCTTTTTCGAGCCTCGATGGATGGAATATCGGGATTGATGAATCTCAATCATAATCTTCCCTCGCAACCCTGCCACATTAGCCACACATAATCGGCCCAGGTATCTCAGTGCCCCATCTCCTCCAATCTCGAAAGTCATAATTTTACACTACTAAATGCTCTCTTTCAATCTTACTAAGGTAGGATCTTTGTATTGCCATGCTTTTACCTCGGCTACCAAAGATGATTCTACTATATTCTGTATCGTAACACCTCCGTCATCAGAGTCTAACAATTTGATTCTCATATTAGCTAGCTGATGAAGCTCTTTAGTCAACCCTTGTCTACCTACCTCAATGTGTACTAAGCTTCCCATTGATTTACGACTGACAACATCTGCCACAATATTGGCTTTACCGGGATGGTACAATATCCGACATCATAATCTTTTAGTAATTCAAGCCACCTACGCTGCCTCAAATTCAAATCCTTCTGCTTGAAGATGTATTGTAAACTCTTATGATCTGTGTAGATGTCAACATGGACACCGTATAAGTGGTGTCGCCATATCTTCAAAGCATATATTACTGCAGACAATTCCAAATCATGGGTCGGGTAATTCTTTTCATGCTTCTTCAATTGTCTTGATGCATAAGCAATCACCTTCCCACGTTGCATCAATACACATCCCAAACTATACTTGAGAGCACTGGCACATATATCAATCGATTCTTTAGCTCCTGAAAACTTCGTTCACAAGCATCAAGCCACTGGAACTTAGTGGTTTTTCGTGTTAACTTAGTCAATGGTGCTAATATAGAGGAAAACCCTTCTACAAACCGTCTATAATATCCTGCTAGCCCCAGGAAGATGCAGACTTCTGATGGTATTGTAGGTCTTGGCTAATTATTTACTGCATCGATCTTTTGAGTGTCGACACTAATACCCTCGTCAGATATCACATGGCTAAGGAATGCTACTTAGTTCCGCTAGAATTCACATTTGGAGAGCTTAGAATATAACTTACAATCCTGGAGTGTCTGTAATATTATCCGCAAGTGGTCTGCGTGTTCCGACTCCGAACGAGAATACACCAGAATGTCATCAATGAATAAGATCACAAACACATTGAGATAGGGCCTGAATACACTATTCATGAGATACATAAAAGCTGCTAGGGAATTTGTTAGCCCGAACAACATCACCAAGAGCTCAAAGTTCCCATATCTTGTCCGGAAGGCCGTCTTTGGAATATCCTTCTCCTTAACCCTCACATGATGATACCCTGAACGTAAGTCAATCTTGGAGAAATACTTGGAACCTTGGAGTTGGTCAAACAAGTCGTGAATTCTTGGAAGTGTATACTTGTTCTTTATAGTAAACTTATTCAACTGTTAATAATCGATACATATCCTTAATGACCCGTCTTTCTTCCGCACGAACAACATTGGTGCACCCCAAGGTGAGGTGCTAGGCCTAATGAAGCCCTTATCCAGCAAGTCCTTCAACTACGCCTTCAACTCTCATAACTCTGTCGGGCCCATCCTATATTGAGGAATAGATATGGGTTTAGTGTCAGGCAACACATCAATGTTAAACTCAATCTCTGAGGGCTACTGACATGAAATGCATGATAATGACATATATATACATAAACTTTTAAAACATATTACTCTGTGGGCATCATCATCATTATATCGTACCCGACCGTAATAGGCTCGGTAAATACATACCCGGCCATCATAAGGCTTGGTAGAATCGTAGCCGGCCATGTGGAGCTCAGTAAAACCCATCTGATCAGTGGTTGCACAATATTTGCCATACCTGGCTGACCATAGCGTGACTCGGTAGAGTAAAATAGATACATATATATAATGCATTCTGGACTCATGGAATCACATTCTAAACCTTTCAGAATGATGTAAGGTCGGTATCCTCCGTACATATTATTATGACTAACTCTTCATCATGAATCTCGTAAGAATCAGGAAGTACCAACAACATTGATAACATAAGAATAAAATAAGCAACATCAACATCAATCGCTCCATAAAAAGTGAAACAATGTAAGTACTGCTAGCTTCTAAGAGTAGAATATCTTTGGAAGCTCGTTCATTACATTATGTACTATTGGAGTCATGCAAAAGAAGGAAACTGATAGCCTCACATACCTTGTATATGTTGTCCAACCTCAACCTGTGCAAATTTCACCACTCCTTAGTCTAAAATAAGAGAAATGACACTATCATTATCATTTAGGCATCGTAACTATTATATATCGACCACAACCTATTTTACGAGGAAACAAATATCACCTCCCCTATTTATATGACTTCCCACAAGTAAAAACAATCACCAAACAGCCCAAACAACATTAATAATAATCATATTGAGCTTCCCAAATTGTCCACCAACAAACAACACTACTACCAAACCTTTCGATATATATTTCACAAGTTCTAGCTTCAACGACTTAGCCGCAACTTTGATTATCTTAAATACATGTAGATTAAGATGTTTCTTACCTTTAAACAGAAAGAAAAACTCCAATTTGTCCTTAATTTTCCACGAAATATCCCTCCAATGCTGCCACAAGAACAAGGAAACGAAACTAGTAATCAATTAGGGTTTTTCGGCACTAGAATCACTTTAGAAGACTTGAAATGACCTAAGGTTGATATTAAAACCTTGAGAGAGTATTTACAGAACATAAACCACTTAAAACAACCTCCCACATGATCTGGAACAACACAAAAATGAGCAACAACAAGAAGAACAAGAAACTTACTAGCACCTTGAGATTCCCGACACTTGATTTGTGTTGTTTGCCCTTTGTTTGGGTCTTGGATCATTAGAGAAACTTGAGAAAATGTTTTAGGGTTCTAAGTTATGAATAAAATGAAAAATAATGACTTAAAACGGGTTTGAGGCATCTTATATATATCCACATTTCTTAAACCGTCTATGTGGGCCCCATAGAGAGCTGCTTGGCGCAGTCTCACGAAAATGCGAATATCTCTCTACTCCGAGATCGTATAGACGAACGGTTTAATGCGTTGGAAACTAGACTCATAGATATTCAATTTGGTGGGTATATCACCCATAATCCAACTAAATTGGGATAAAAGCTTAGTAACATTTGGCCTAAAGTTTAACTAAAATTATGAACGTAAGTTGTGACAACTTTTGTCGACTTTTGTTTCATAACTCGTTTTACTTCAATACTTATGATACAGGTATTATGTGATTCAAATACCTTAAAACACGACCTCTTGAGAATATTCAGAACCTCTAGGTTTACCCGAAAATACGAGTTACAACATCCTTGATTCGGTTAACTTCTAATACTTGTCAACCACCCTTATACACCCTTGTATCATTTTAGACCAATATGATGAACTTTTTATCATCTCAAAGATAATATCTTCTCGAATTTATGTCGACTAACTTACGGCATGAATTAACGTTCGTGAATATGGGTTGTAACATCCGCAAACATAGAAAATTGTTCCAGATTATAAAGTTACAAATCACTAGAGAAAAATAAATATCAAATTCAAAAAGTCAACCCCGGGACCGCTTCTCGGAACCCCACCAAACTTAAAAAATCCAAACACCCATTCAATAACGAGTCAAACCATACTAAAATTATTCAATTCTGGGCTCAAACCGCCTTTCAAATCCTCAAAATATATCTTACGATGTTTTCACATTTGTTTCCAAATTTTCCGACACAAAACACTAATTAAATGATTAAAACAATGATGGATTCATGTATAATAGCCAAATCCGAGTTACAATCACTTACCCTAATCAACACCTTGAAAATCTCTCTCATAATCGCCCAAAGTCGAGCTCTCTAACTCAATATATAGATAATAAAATAAAATCCTCGATTTGCCCTCTTATAGCCCTGTGATTCCGCATCTGTGGATCAAGAACCATTTCAACGGCTCCCCATCTATGGAAAATCCATCACAGGTGCAACTGCTCATTAACCCCGGGACCGCTTCTGTGTGTGTGCTTCTGCAGAGGGACGACCACACCTGGGGTCACAGCTTGCCAACCCAACCCTCACTTCTACGACTCACATGCTGCTTCTGTGGTGCCGCACCTACGGCTGAAGGTGGGCAGTTGTGATTGCACTAGAACTTTAACTGGACAGAATTCTCCCAAGTCCAAAATAAACTTTTGATTCAATCCAAATCACATCTGGTGCCCCGGAGACTCAGTCCAGCATACCGTCAAGTTCCAAAACACATAGAAAACCTACTCGAGGCCTAAAATCACATCAAACAACATCAATTCTATGAATCACAACCCAATTCAAACACATTGAAATATTAACATTCAACTTCCAAAAGTAACACCGATTCGTACCAAACCAACTCCAATTGACCTCAAATTTTTCACACAAGTCATATATGACACAACTGACCTATTCAAACTTCTAGAAATAGAATCCGACCCCGATATTAATAAAGTCATCTCCCATTCAAACTTCTCAACCTTCCAAACCTTCAACTTTCTAACTTTCGCCAATTCAAGCCGAAATGACCTACGAACCTCCAAATAAATATCCAGACATGCTCCTAAGTCCAAAATCACCATATGAAGCTATCAGAATCGTCAAAGCCCCATTTCGGAGTCGTCTACATAAATGTCAAAATCTAGTAAACTCTTTCAACTTAAGCTTTCAACTTTAGGACTAAGTCTCCCATTTCACTCCAACCATGAATGCAACATCACAATCTTTCCGATCCGCATAACTCTTCTATCTAGAATTGGGACTGTACGAAGTCGATCCTGTATCAACTTGACCTTCTCCAAGGCACCTTGAACCAAATTCGTGCCTAATAACTTAGCCTCTCCCAACTGGGTAACGACACCGTCTCCCATATACAGCCTCATATGGAGCCATATGAATAGTCAATTGGTAGTTATTGTTGTAGGCAAACTCCACAAGCGGAAAAATATGATCCCAAGAACCCCCAAACTCCATAACACAGGCACAAAGTATATCCTCCAATATCTGAATGGTGCGCTCGGACTGTCTGTCTGTCTGGAGGTGGAATGTTGTACTCAACTCCACCTATGTGCGTAACTCACACTGTACAACTCTCTAGAAGCATGATGTAAACTTTGTGCCCCATAAGAGATGACGGACACCGTCACTCTATGAAGTCGAACAATCTTGTGAATATAGATGTGAGCCAACTGCTTTGAAGAATAGGTAGTTACTACCGAAATGAAATGATCTAACTTGGTCAACCTATCTGCAATCACCCATACAATGTCAAAATTCTTTTCAGTCCATGGGAGGCCAACAATGAAGTCTATGGTAACGCGCTCCCATTTCTAGTGGGGAATCTCAAGTCTCTAAAGCAACCTACCGGGCCTCTGGTGCTCGTACTTCACCTGTTGAAAATTTAGGCACCGGGCTACATACTCTAGTATGTCTTTCTTCGTTCTCCTCCACCAATAGTACTGCCTCAAATCCTGATACATACCGCGAACTGTGGGCCTCCTGAAGAATCAATTCATATTGGGCACACATAATCGACCCTACATCTGCAACACACTGTCATCTCTGATAGAAACCTCCTTGGCATCGCCGTGTTTTACCGTGTCCTTAAGGACAAGCAAATGTGGTTCATCATATTGACGCTCTCTGGTGCAATCATATAAAGAAAATTGAGAAACCATGCAAGCCAAAACCTGACTAGGCTCCGAAATGTCTAATCTAACAAACTGGTTGGCCAAGGCCTGAACATCGAATGCTAATGACCTATTTGCTGTTGGTAGATATGATAAACTGCCCAAGTTCTTCGCCTTTCGACTCAAGGATTTGGCCATCACATTGGCCTTCCCAGGATGATATAGAATAATGATATCATAGTCCTTATGAAACTCTAACCTTATCCGCTGCGGCAAGTTAAGATTTTTCTATTTGAACTGATGTTGTAGACTCTAGTGGTCGACATAGACCTCACAAAGGACACCATACAAATAATGCTGCCAAATCTTCAAGGCATGAACAATAGCTGCTAACTCCATGTCGTCGACATGATAATTCTTCCCATGAACCTTCAGCTGTCTAGACACGTAGGCAATAATTCTACCATCTTGCATCAACACCGCACCAAGGCCAATGATACATCTCACGTTTTTGTACGTAAAATATTTTTTAGTTAACCGACGTAGACTCAGGGATGAGATCATCTTGACGTTAACGTACTTACGCTATTTATAACAAACGATAAATAAGTGTTATGAAGGATTACTGGGTACACAGATTAAGGAAAACGAGTTTCATTGAAAGTGGCCAATTTGGAATAAAATACGGGTCAAGCGATAATATCCGATAATTATGAACTAGTACCATGCAAGGTACTATATGACCATGGTAGTATAATATATATAGTTTATATGAAGTATTCCAAAAATAAATAAAATTTTAAGTAATTTGTGGTAAGTTTTAAATTATGCGGGTAATGAATTAATTACCGGGTAACAAAACATTACCCAGTTAACTAATAAGTGGATAAAAATTAATAAATTAACACCCCCAAGAAACGTGGCAGCTCCCCCCACCCTTTTTAAAGTGACTCACTATGCACCTTCACATGTGGCCACCTAAGATCAAATTATCACACTAGCATGAATCTTATTTTCAATTATCAGAAACACTTTCCTCTTAACATTTCAAACCATTTGAACCAAAAGAATTCAAAAAGGATCTCTTTCCAAGACTTCAAGAATCAGAAACATTTTCCTTTTACAATTTCAAACCAAAAGAAACGTTGGAACAAGTTTGAAACAAGTTTTAGTTTAAGTTAGAACAAGTTTCTTTCCAAACTGCAAAGAAATAGAAATGTTTCCTATCAAAAATTTTAAGGAAACACTGATTTTGTTCCAAAATTTTAGGAACCAGAAACAAATTTTGTCTGTGAATCTTTAAGGAGCAGAGGCAAATTTCGTTCAATCAACGAAGGTTTTCCAACGAAATATTATACGTAGTTTTCCCTAGTCCAGGTATATTAAGGCTAAGTTTCTCCTTCATTTTAGCATGATATCGTAATTACACTAGTTTGATAATGAGGCATAAAGAAAAATTCGTATCCCGGAATTTATGTATATTTTGCTAGTCTAGTAAAATACATATATTTTTCTAGTTTTGTAAGTTACCATATTCTTCTTATCGGAACTGCATATTCAGTTGAGTATTTCCTTCTTCCGGTCAAAAGAGTAGAGAGTTTACATATATACAGTATTAAAAGTATTTTCATTACCATCGAGCTATAATTGATGGTCAGGCCTCTATTGGCAACCTCTGATCAGATGGTAAGTTATTTACCTAGCCTGCTGTGGCCGAGCGCCTATGAGCGAGCCTAGTTGGTCGAGATACATAACCTAGTATGGCCGAGCGCCTATGAGTGAGCCTACTATAATAGAGCAGTTATATATATATATATATATATATATATATATATATATATATATATATATATATATATATATATATATATATATACCAAGCCTTATAGGACCGGACAACTATTTTACTCATTATATTGAAGAGAGTTGAGTCAGTATCAGCAAATGAGCATATCTTCAAATTTTCTTTGACTCCCAGTTGTTTTCAGTTATTATATTATCAGTTCAGTTTCAACTTCAGTATATTGCCTTACATACTCGGAATATTATTTTGTACTGACGTCCCTTTCTGGGGGCGCTGCATTTTATGCGTGCAGGTTCAGACAGACAGACGGGTAGACCTCCTCAGTAGGTGTTGTCGGAGTTCAGCTTTGTCGGTAAGCTCCCCTTCTTTCGGAGTTGCCGAGTCTAGCAGTGTGGTGTATATCTTGTGTATATATGTATATAGGTTATGGATAGGTCGGGGACCTATTCCGATCACAATACATCTATCAGTAGAGGCTTGTAAACGTATCCTATCGGTTAGTGCAGTATGTTGGGCTTGTAGGCCCTGTACGTATATTTTGTTGGCTTGTCAGTTGTAGTAATTATGACGGCTTTTCCAGCCCAGCTTTATGTTGACATTAGTCAGAGTTAGTCTCCATTTAGTTTTATATCTTGTATCACACATTATCTTGTAATGTGGCCCATAGCCAAAGTATGACATTATATGTTCAGAGTCTCTTAGTTGCAAGTGGTACGCAAGGATAGATGAGGCACTATGTGCCGGTCTCGTCCCTGGGCTCGGGGCGTGACTGCCAACATGTGACACATCACAATACACAGTGTAAGACCTTGAACCCATAGGCAACACCAACACTGGGGCTGTAATCGAAGCAATCTTGAGCTTTTGAATACTCTCCTCACACTCTGCGGACCATATGAAAGGAGAACCTTCTGGGTCAATCCGGTCATAGGTGCAGCAATAGATGTGAAACCCACTACGACATAGTAATACCCAACCAAACCAAGACAACTCCGAATCTCAGTATCTGAAGATGGTCTAGGCCAACTCTGCATTGCTTCAATCTTCTTCGCACTACCTTGATCCCCTTACACGACACCACATGACCCAAAAATGCCAGCGAATCAAGCCAGAATTCACACTTTGATAATTTTGCATACAACTTCTTTTCCCTTAAGGTCTGGAGCACAATCCTCAAATGTTTCTCACGATCATCCCGGTTGTGGGAGTAAACCAAGATGTCGTCAATAAACATAATGATGAATAAATCAAGATAGGGATGAATTACACTATTCATCAGTTGCATAAATACTACTAGGGAGTTGGTCAGCCCAAATGACATAACAAGGAACTCACAGTGACCATACTGAGTCCTAAATGTAGCTTTTGGAATATCCGGATCCCAAATCTTCATCTGATGATAACCCGACAACAGATCAATATTTGAGAACACCTTGGCACCATGTAACTGATCAATAAGTCATCAATGCACGACAATGGGTACCTGTTCTTTATTATAACCTTGTTCAACTGCCAATATTCAATACACATGCGTATAGAACCATCACTTTTCTTCACAAACAGAACCGGAGCACCCCAAGGTGACATACTAGGCCGAATGAAACCCTTATCAAGCAAATCTTGTAGATTCTCCTTTAACTTCTTCAACTCCAGTAGGGAAAAGGGTGGAATAGAAATGGATGGAGTGCCCGATAATAGGTCAATACCAAAATCGATATCCCTATCGGGTGATATGCCCAGAAGATCTGCCAGAAATACATCTGGATAGTCGCTCACAAGAACTGACTCAATGGTAGGAGTATCAATACTGAAATATCTCATGAAGGCTAGGTATGCATCACACCCCTTCTCAACTATCCGTTGTGCCTTAAGGAAGGACACAACCTTGCTAGGAGCATAATCCAAAGTACCCCTCCACTCTAAACGCAGTAAACCTGACATAGCCAAAGTCACTGTCTTGGCGTGACAATCAAGAGTAGTATGATAGGGCGACAACCAGTCCATGCCCAAGATAACATCATAATCTACCATACTGAGCAACAATAGATCGGCTCTAGTCTCAAAACTACCAATAACAACCAAACACGAGGCGTGGACTCTGTTGATACCCAATTTTTTTTTATATTTTTATATATGCATAAATACTTTTAAAATAGTATATATATGCATATATAAGCATTCACAAGGTTTTTATAATTTTTCCTATAATTTTAAGGATTTAAACTGATTTATTTCCTTCCCTTTTATTCATAAAATCCCCAATAATTATCCCCCAAATTATTGTTGTGATAATTTAGTCATTTAACTTCTATATTTATGCCAAAATATGGTTAAAATATTTTTTATGAATTTTTATAATTGCATTTTGTATTTTTAAAGCTAAATTGCATGTAACTGCAATATTAGCCCCATTAGTATATAATTATGTTTATATGCGTAAAATTGATCTTCTATGTTTTTAAAATGTTAAATATCTATTTTAAATAATTTTGGTATATTAATTATTTTCCAGAAATTACTTATTATTTATTATAAATGATATATGGAAAATTGGCTATTTAACATATAGCCAGATTTACATTTTAATTGTAGCCTAAATTGAAGCCAACCCCAGCCCAATTTCATAATAAACTACCTGACCCAAACCCTAAACCTACCTACCCGACCCAGCACCAATTAAATCTTTGTCGTTGATCTCCCAGATCAACGACCCGTATTAATCCCTTTCTTTTTTAATTCCAACGACCCCCTAACCCTATCTCATTTCCAAATTCCGCCGCCTCTGTATTCTCTCATATATCAACACTCTAGCTCTCCTCAACTGCCGATTCCCTTCTCCAGTCTTCTCCGGCGATCTCCCTTCAACTCCTAAGCCTCGAATGGCTCCTCTATTGCCATGCTCACCTTCTCTGAGGCCTTTAAGGTCCCTGGGCCATACCGACTTGTATCTAGGGTTTGCTATTTGGCTGTTCTTGGCTACTCTAGTGTGATTTCGAGAAAAATCACACTATATTTGTTACGATCTTTGGGTTTCTAAACAGGTTCTTTCATCTCTACTTGGGTTTCTTTTGAAACCCTAATTTTTGCTTACCTCTCCTAGATTTGTACGATTTTTAAATGATTTGAGTCTGTTCCTTTGATGTTTTATACTGTTCTTGAATCTTTTTTACAAGAATCATCTATTTCAAGTTGTTTTCACGTTCTTCTAAAAATTAGGGTTTTCGGAACTTCTTCTAGAACCTTGTTTAAACTGATTCTTTATGTTTAAACTTCTATCTCTTGCATATTTCGACTGATTCTATGATTTTACTACTTTTTCAACTCGCTTATGTTAAAAGCCCTAATTTTTTCAGATTTTCTTTGTTAAACCCTTAATTTCTACCTCGTTTGTTCAAATTAACAGATTCACCTACCTTGTTTGCTGTGGTACTTTATTCTTACAGAACTATTTCCTTAATGGGAGTTTTTTGAACTTAGCCGTAATTGTCTACTCTATACTTACTGAATTTGAATCTTTCTTTATTAGTCATACACTGAGTTCTTTCCTTATTTATCACTTGTTCTTACCGTTTGAGTTAATTATTTTAATTAAAGGGAGTACTTACCTTGATTTCATGACTGATTAATTCTGAGTCCCCATAATTACTGCTTGACTTTGATTCATACCTTATTTGATACCTGCTGTCAAACTATATATACACACTCTCTTATTAGCACAAACACACGAACACTTTTAGTTCAAAAACTCTCTCTCTCACACTTAAAACTTTCTGCTCTCTTTTGTGCTACTTGCTACTACTCTAGGTTAGCCGGCTGCAAGCTAAGGCTAAACATTGTGTTCTCCTGCTCTCTCACTCTGCTTACTGTCTTCTTTGCTGGTATGTTCTAGTTTCAATTCAAAGTTCCAAAACAATATAATTCTTTTATTACTTCAGTTCATCCTATTTCTAGTTTGCTTCTATTTATGGTTTTGTTGTGAAACTTGTTGTTAATATGTTTACATTATTAGCATGTTATGTACTTCCCTTCTTTAGGATCAGTATATTACCCTTCTGTTTTGTTTTTGAGCATGTCTATACCAATTATCTCTACCTGTTGTGTGCTTACCATCATATGCTCCATGAATCCCCAAACCCCTATCACCCCTGTATGTAAGTTTGTTCTTTATGTCTAGTTCTGTGACTATGTCTAGTTAGCTGTTTCTGTGCATGTCTGTACCAATTTCTAGACCTTTGCTTGATTATGTGTTTACAATCAAGTATTATATGTATCCCAAATCCCTTGACACCTGTTTGTGACTACTGAACTTGCTTTGGTTCTATGACCCCTGGCTATGTAAGAACCTATCTTAAGGGTTTTGTATTTGGACTGTTGTTGACTACTCCACTCTCTTTCAAACTGTTTCTGTTTTTTTACTAAATTAATGCAAAACAAACTTCCTTTTAATCCAGTTTTCCCACTAAAACGTTCCAACTTGTGTCAAACACTTTCACTCTACTCCTAAGTTGATAAGTTTTGCCCCCTCTAGTATGTGTACTGCCTTGTGATCCTCTTGATAACCCTCTGAACTCTGGCATACTGAGGATGGTCCTTCTACACTGCACTTATTCAATTTTGGTTACCAAGTCTAGGTGTAAGCACTGCTCGGGATCCTTGAGATCCTTCGGGAACTTTGATGCACCTAAACTATGGTTTTTTCTATGGAATTGAGGTATTTGAGGCTTTGGAAACTTGGGCCTAATTGAAGGCTCCCTATAGAATAGCTTATTAATATCTTATTTACTTATGTAATTTATTCATATAGTCTATAATAACTTTTAAACAAATATTGGGGTAATTAGTGAAAGGGATGGGTAGCTACATGTTTATAGGGTAATACGGGTAGAAATCATGCTTATAGGACTTTACATTTTAATCTCATTGCCTTACCAAGTAGAAATCATGCTTACAGGGCTTTACATCTTGTCATATTTATCTCACCATGTTAGAAATCATGCCTATAGGTTTCAAATAATTCCGTAATAGAAATCATGTCTGCAGGTCTTAAAATCAGCTTCACAAATAGATACCATGCCTATAGGATTTAATCCAGATTCTGTTATGACAAGTGTTTATGTATGTTTCCTTGCCTGCAAGTCTTTAAAATCAGCATTAAACTTAGATATCATGCCTATAGGGAACAGTATCAAATCCTGCCTATGGATCTCGCCTAAGTTTAGTTTAAATAACTCAATCCCATTAACGTTTAGTTCACTTTGGAATTGGTTTAATTAAGTGGTATATTTTTCCTGAAACGAGTTCGTTCAAAACTGCCTCATTTTATCATTAGACAGCATGCCTATAGGTATTAAAAGTCCGTCTTAAAATTGGCCTTGTTTCACTATAAGATGTTGTTATCAGTGTTCCGCGTAGGTAAGCCTATAGGGCGTTTTTTTAAAACTTGCAATTCTGAAGCTGTTTCTGTGACTTAATGTCTTTCTGATCTTAACAGGCTTTAAAAAAACCAATAGGCAACTGCTAGGGTCATTATCTCCGTGTTTAATAAAATAAATTGCTTGTCTTCTGCATATTCACCTAGAATCATACCTTAGGATATTGTTAATAAAAATCCTTTTATTGTGCTTGAGTCGTGGTGTTTATGTGCCTTGTTTGAGGAGGAAACTTTGAGCCTCTAATTGCTCCCTTTCGTCCTTATTTGAAAAAAGCCCTAATTGTTCTTGCCTGTCGCCTAGTATTTTCACCTTTAAAACCTTAGGGATCTTTCTAGAACCACCTATAGGTAGAGGTCCTAAATCCCTCCAGGACCATTAAGAAGGTACGGGTAACAACACGCAATAGAGATCGCTGACCAACACTCGCTTTGCATGACCACTAAGGGGATGGGAAGGGTAGATATGGGATATGATGATTGCGCTCTAATGTCACGTGTAGCCCCTTATCGAGGAGTGTTTACCGGACATTGTGTGTGGTGATCCTATAGGCTAACCAAACTAGGACTCCTCCTTTTTCCAAAATTCCTTCTTCTATTTTTAAAACCTTTGTTTTATACAACTTGTTCAAAAAATCTTTATCTTATTACTTGAGTTAGCCAACATGCTTTACTTGCAACCTATTTGATTTAACTATTTATTTGTAATGGATTAGTTTGAAAATATAAGTTCGGTCGAGACCCACAGTTGTAGACCAAGAGGGGTGCCTAACACCTTCCCCTCGAGGTTATTTTGAGCCCTTACCCTAAATCTCTGGTAATGCAAACCAATCCAAGAGTTAATCACTCTAGGTTCCCTAGCGCACTGTAATCCTTTAGGTGGTGACTCTTCAACTACCCAATTCCCAAAAGGAAATGAGTTATCACACCCCATGGAATGTCGAAACCCGGACCTCTCTCCGCGGAGGGAAAAAAGGGGGCGCGACAGCATGGAGACTCTACTGGGGATACCTTTAGGCTCTTACCATAACGAACTTGTCTTTTACAAATTAGTCCAAGCATGCTTTATCCTGCACCCTTCTCCCTTATTTGAATTTAACTGTCTATTTCTCAAACATTCACGATTTCTTTATTGTCATGAAACTGACTTGTCTCTTTGTTTCCTTTTTTTTTGTAACGGTCTTTCAATTATTTAAATGTTATATTTATTTTTCCTACGTTAAAATACTTGACTACATGTTATTAATTGCTGCATAAATCATGCTCCGCATCATATTCCACTCATGCGTATCAAATCCTATAGAAACGGTTTAATGAGTGGTTGTGCTCTTCCTATTTACTACCCTTAAATTCGGAAAGGCTTATTTGCGATAAAAGCAGTCGATCAGCGGTGCAGTCGATGGTTCCATGCCTTCTCCCTCAAGTTGTTCGCTTGAGGGTATCAGTCTAAAACCCCATATAAACATTACTCTAGTTAAAATTGTGCATGCATCATGGTCAAACCTAGTCGAATCAGTTATGTTGTCCACATAATAATCCTTTAAGATAAGCCTTATCCAAAGTCCATCGGGTTTTTCATAATCCCAACGGACACAACCACATTTTGTGCATTAATTTGGAGAACTAAATGCTGATATATTGATCATGAATGTATAAATAGTCGAGTCCGGTGGGGGTAAGGTCTAACTCTTTTGTTTTGCAAAAAATGAGGCACGAGGTCCCCAGATTCGGTATGGTTAGAAACATCCCACCATTGCTACTAGATTTGTGGGAAGACCTTTCTTCAAGTGACAAGAAACATGTGAAAAAGTACCTGGGTAACCTGCCCTCCTTGCTAGATATTGAGCCAAACAACAAATTGATCGAAGCTGCCACTTTATTCTGGGATAGTGAAAAAAGTTGTGTTTCATTTCAGTGACATAGAAGTGACACCACTTCTAGAGGAAATAAGAGGACTTGCAGGAATGACTTGGGACAGTCCCGGGCTATTGGTGCCAGAAAATCGTACGGGCAGGGGATTTTTGAAGATGATGGGGCTGAAGAAGAATGTCGACCTAATGTGCTTGAAGGATTCCTACATACCTTTCGAATACCTGTACGAGAGGTATGGCCATAGCAAGTCTTTTCGCACTTACCACGATGAGATCTCCGTCACTTCATTGGGTCACATCCACGGCAGAGTGTTTGTATTCATTGTGCGCTTTCTAGGCCTGATAGTGTTCCCAATGAAAAAGGGAAGAATCCACACTAGGTTGGCCATGGTCTCCAAGACTCTGATGGAAGGGATTAATGGATAGACATATACCATAGTCCCCATGATCATAGCTGACATCTACAGGGCATTGGAGCGCTGTCAAAGAGGGGTCAAACATTTCGAGTGTTGTAATTTGTTACTGCAGTTATGGTTGCTAGAGCATCTCCAAAAGGGTTGCTATCATCAAGAATTTCCGCGAAGGGCTTGGAACGACCAAATTGCCTTCCATCACCCTAAGTAGATGACTTACATTCTAGATAGATTTGCTCAGTCGGAAAGCGCCAGAGAATGGGTAGAGTTCTTCGATAACCTAACTAAGGAATAGGTGCAGTGGATGGTCGAATGGTTCCCAACAGACGAATTTATTATCAGGTCCAGGGATGCTCCACACTTGGTGCTGATTGTGTTGAGAGGGATATACCCATATGTCTTATGCAATTTATGAGGCAAGCAGGCAAAAAACAGTTTGTACTAAGGATTGACAATATGAGTCATTTCAGGGCAGACTTTCAAGATGACGATGTCCCTTACAAGTGTCAAGCTCAGCACATGTGGCACTGCAAAATCATTGTAGAGAAAAGCACCATTGAGCTAGACAGGTATCATGTAGGGTGCGAGCCTCTCTACCTGGCATGGTTGGAGGACAATCTGAAAGGAACGACGACACCGAGGGCCAGTCAAGGGAACAAAATCATAGATTCGGAAGCTGAAGCTCAAGTCAAGTACAACAGGCTGCGCAAGAGGGTCCACAACTCTGAGAATGAGCACCGGGAAATACATGAGAGGAATGTGAGGCTGATAGAGGAGCGGAAAGAGATGGAAATCACTTCCAATAGGAAACTGGAATATCTGGAGCGAGGAATAATGGAGCTGGAAGGCAAAGTCATAAAGAGGATTGAAAATTGCTAGAATGCCGAGGGAGCTGAGGGAGGACATTTGGCCAAAGCCTACTTGCTGCTGGGACTGCGAGAGCTGGGGGATCTATATGATGGAGTCCGGAAGATCGAATTTGGGGAAGGTCCTTCTGGGACCAAATAGGCTAGATTTACTTGGTTTTCCTAAAGTGTAATAAGGCCTAGTGCCAATAGTGACTTAGTTTATTATGATCTTAGTGTCGTTTTGGAGATTCGTCTATTTTTATATTATGAAATAAAGCATTTGTTGGCATCTAAAGTTCTCCAAATCTATTTGTCTCTAGCCTACCCCGGTCACAATGAGGCCCCAAATTATGACGCGAATTTACATTTCCGCAATATGTGTTTAAATACTGCAAACATTTCAGAATCCCCGCTGACTTGTTACCTTTTGTTTTTCTTTACTTTTGATTATTCCAATCCCCTTAGGTTGGTTCACTCATACTGGCGTCATCAGTATCGTACCAGATCTAGAGGCCCACCACCTCCTCCTCCTCCAAGCAACACAAAGGGCAAAGGAAAAACAAAGATGGACAACTTAAGTAGAATCCGAAAGGAAAATGTTGAGAACGCAGATACTTCAGATGGCTGTAGCACTCCAGCCCCAAATGATCTAGTTTTGAGACTGGAACAAAATATACTAGAACTACAAGGATAACTTGAGCAAGTTCGCAATTTGGCAAACTTGTCACTTACCCTCAATGTCCCTGATATCCACCAACAAAACACAAAGAACCCGACACCTCCTCAGAACGCACAAAACCAACAACCACAAAATCCTCCCGCACCAAATCAATACGTAACTCCACCCCAAAATGTCAATCCACTGCCAATACCAACTCCACCACAACATTATCATCAAAAAATTCCGTACCCACCAACCACTACTTACCATACTCCCCAAAACACACAACCCATTCCCAATCCCCAAAACTCCACCAATGCCCATAACTATACCCAAGTTCCTGGCACCCATCAAAGAAACCCTATATACGTGGAAACCATACCCCATTCTACCCAACCAATCTCCTGTGCACCGGAACCTTTCGAGAAAGACCTGCTCATTAGAAACATGGCCGAAGAACTCAAGAAGTTAACAAGCCGTGTTCAAGGTGTTGAGGGCGACAGAGGGATAGAAGGATTAAATTATGAAGATCTGTGCATACATCCGGATGTCGAACTGCCAAAGGGGTACAACCTCCCAAGTTTGAGATGTTCGATGGTACAGGTGATCCCAGGGTTCATCTAAGGACCTATTGTGACAAGCTTGTTGGGGTCGGGAAAGATGAAAAGATTCGGATGAAGCTCTTTATGAGGAGACTTACTGGGATGCATTATCTTGGTATATCAGCCAGAATCCCCAGAAATGGTCTAATTGTGTAAGCATGGCATCGAATTTCATGGACCAGTTCAGGTTTAACATAGAGAATGCACCGGATGTCTTCTACATTCAAAATCTTAAGAAGAAACCTAGTGAGACTTTCCATGAGTACGCTACTCATTGGAGGTCGAAAGCAGCCAAGGTCAGGCCCTCTTTAGACGAAGAACAAATGAATAAATTCTTTGTCAGGGCACATGATCCACAATATTATGAGAGACTAATGGTCATCAAAAATCACAAATTCTCTGATATCATCCAGCTCAGGGAAAGGATCAAGGAGGGAATCAAGAGTGGGATGGTCACGAATTTTGAGGCACTGCAAGCCACAAATAAGGAGCTACAATCAGGTGGCATATTGAAAAAGAGAGATGTTGGGGCAGTAATGGTGGCTCAAGGCCCAAAATTTCCACTTGTATATCAAACACCTCCACCCACATACCAAACACCTCCACCCACATATCAAACACCCCTACCCACATACCAAGCATCACCGCCTACATATCATCCCTCATCTCCCAGATATTCCCAACCAGCCACTGTCCATTGCACCTATAATTCCCAACCATTCCACTTCCAATCACCACCAGCTTGCCAAAATTATCCAAGACTAAGACCCAACTTCGACCGCAAACCACCCAAACAATACACCACCATTGCTGAGCCCATCAACCAACTATATGAAAGGTTGAAAGCCGCAGGTTATGTCACTCCTTTTTCCAGCTGTGGCACTATAAAATCCATCCCAATGGGTTAATCCGAACAAAAATTGTGCATGCCATTCCGGTATGAAAGGGCACACCACTGCTGAGTGCCGAACATTAAAGGATAAGATCCAGACACTCATTGACAACAAGGTCATACAAGTAAAGGAAGCCGTCTCTAATGTCCGTAATAATCCCCTCCCTGATCACAGAGGAGATGTGTGATAGAAACAAATGAAGAATAGGACCCTGAGGTGTCGATCGGGCTTATTCGAGAAGGCGATGACTCTAAGGTTGCAGTCACACTTACTCCTATTGTGGTTCAAACTTAGGCACCTATCGATGTTGAGGTAAATGCATCAGTTACATTCGAAGCAATAGTGGCTTTGCCCATAACCGCCTCCGCTCTATTTGAAGTAGAGGTGGTCACACCTTTTACTGTGACGGTATCAACCACACCCCGATTCAACTCAAAAGCAATACCCTGGGATTATGTTGCCGAGGCTCGGCAAAAAAGGAAGACTAAGATAGAGGAATTTGACGCTACACAAGAGATGACTAGAACTAGAAGAGTCTATACACCTGAACACCTGGGAGGTTCGAGTAAGGAGGCCACTACTAGGCAGCCTATCATTGAGACTGGGCCAGATGACCTGTGAAGGAAAGTGCAGGCAAAGGAATACTCTGTTGTTGACCATCTAAACAAAATGCCTACTCAGATATCTATCTTGTCACTATTGCAGAATTCAGAGGCACACAAGAATGCCTTATTGAAAGTGCTGAGCGAGGCTTATGTGCCCAATAACATTACTAGTGGGGAAATGGCCAACATGGTCAGTCAAGTGCTGGAGAGCCATAAGATTATCTTTCACGAAGATAAGCTACCGCCCGAAGGTTTGAATCACAATCAGGCATTACATATCACAGTGCAATTGGAAGACAAGTTCATTGCCAGGGTCCTGGTTGATGGAGGTTCGAGTCTAAATATTTGTCCATTGGACACCATGAAAAGGTTGGACAAAGGTTTCCATGAAATACGAGTAGGAAGCATGAACGTGAAAGCTTTTGATGGGTCTCAAAGGGCCACGATCGGGGAAATCAACCTTTGATGGGGCCAACTTGGATCGATGTTGAGTTCCAAGTGCTCGACATACCAGCCTCATATAATCTTCTATTGGGATGACCATGGATCCATGCTGCTGGAGCCATGCCTTCCACACTACATCAAGCTGTGAAATTTGAATGGAACCGTCAAGAGGTGATCATCCACGGGGATGGGAGTAACCCCATCTACACTAGTCAAACCATCCCAGCCATTGGACACAGAAGAAGGCTAGAAGGGGAAACCTATCATCACATCGAATGGATCAATGCTGCCGAGAAGGATAAGTGGTGGAGTAACAAGATAGAAAGAATACTAGCATGGTCTGGATATGAACCCGGCAAAGGGTTGGGAAAGAACCTCCAAGGTTTCACCAAGCCAATACAGCTGAAAAATCATGGTACCACTTTTGTTCTCGGATACCAGTACACATGGAAAGAGTACAGGGAATGGTCGCCTCCATGGCGTGGACCATATTACCCTCTTGAGCAACCAGTTCTATGCTTGGAACAAGCTTTTCACCAAGCTGACACAATATGCGGGACTATAGTAGAGGAAGCACTAGCTGGGTTGAAGAGTTTGTTCTTGGAAGACGAGGACATGGATTGTGGTGCCATAATTGAGGAGGAGGAGGAAGAAGGCCTCACTATTCAGACTGTGGAGAAGGGAGCTTTCCTTTGGAACCGAGTCCTTGCGTAGCTTGGCAGGATTTACCTCTATAGCCGTTTTAGGCATTTACAATTTCCTATAGTTTCATTTTAATCTTTACTTGTTTCAAAATAAATGCTCGATTTATCAAGCCCTGTTTTGTCTGAACAATTTCTCAAGTTTTAATCAAATGCATTTGCTCTCTATTATTCACTACTACCTTTACACTTTTTCTTTCCACAACGCTATTATTACTTGCCCTGATGAACAAGTGACCGTGACATGTAATGAGGCAATGCAACATAAGAATAGTCACTTAGAGGAAGAAGACGAGATACCCGAGGAAATTGTCAGGGAGGTTGAAAATTTTGAGAATAAGCCTAAGTCCAACTTGGACGTAACAAAAGCAGTAAATTTGGGAGACGCCGAGACCATCAAGGAGACCCGCATCAACACTCACTTGTCACCAACAAAAAGGAAGAGTACATTCATTTCCTAAAAGAATATGAGGACATCTTCGCATGGTTATATGATGACATGACCGGTTTGAGCACTTACATAGTGGCTCATAAGTTGCCTACTAATCCCATGTGTCTGTCAGTCAAGCAGAAACTCAGAAAGTTCAAGCCAGACATGAGCCTGAAAATTAAATAGGAAGTTACTAAGATGATCAAAGACAAAGTTCTCAGTGTGGTTGAGTATCCAACTTGTTTAGCCAACATTGTGCCAGTTCCGAAGAAGGACGGGAAGGTCAGGGTATGTGTTGATTATCGGGATTTAAACAGAGCAAGTCCCAAGGGGAATTTTCCACTGCCAAATATACACATCCTAATCGATAATTGTGCCAAGCATGAACTCCAATCCTTTGTAGATTGCTTTGTGGGTTACCACCAAATTTGGATGGATGAAGAAGATGGATAGAAGACAACTTTTATTACACCATGAGGTGTAAGTTACTACAAGATAATGACATTCGGTTTGAAGAATACTGGGGCCACTTACATGAGAGCCATGACAACCATCTTCCATGATATGATACACAAAGAAATAGAGGTGTATGTGGACGATGTCATTATCAAATCCAAAAGGGTCACAGATCACATAGCAGACTTGAGAAAGTTCTTTGACAAGCTGAGGAGGTACAATTTGAAATTGAACCCCGCAAAGTGTGCATTCGGGGTTCCTGCAGGAAATTTACTGGAATTCATCGTCAGTTGTCGAGGGATCGAACTGGATCCGACTAAAGTCAAAGCTATTCAGGAGTTACCACAACATAAGAGCAAAAAGGACGTAATGAGCTTTCTAGGGCATCTCAACTATATCAGTCGATTTATAGCACAGTCCACAGCCATATTTGAACCCTTCTTCAAGATGCTAAGAAAGGATGCCGAGACATGCTGGACCGAGGATTGTCAGAAAGCTTTTGACAAGATCATGGAATACCTGTCCGCACCATCAGTTCTGGTCTCGCCAGAGCCAGGATGACCATTACTACTTTATCTATCTGTATTGGATGTGTTTTGGGGGCAACATGACGAGACAAGAAGAAGGGAGAAAGATATATATTACCTGAGTAAGAAGTTTAAACTTTATGAAGCACGATATTCTCTGCTTGAACAAACTTGCTGCGCTTTGACCTGGACAACCCAGAAATTGAGCCATTACTTTTGTGCCTACACTATATATCGCATTTCCAGGATGGATCCTCTGAAGTACATATTTTAGAAACCCATGCCTAATGGGAAGTTGGCTAAGTGGAAGATATTGCTAAGTGAGTTCAATATCATATATGTAACTCAGAAAGCGATCAAGGGACAAGCATTGGTAGATCACCTTGCTGAAAATCCTGTGGGAGGATAATACAAACCCTTGAAAACGTATTTTCCTGATGAAGAAGTACCATTTGTAGGAGAAGACATTACTGAAGAATATGATGGTTGGAGGACGTTCTTTGACGAAGCCGAAAATTTCAAAGGAGTGGGCATTGGAGCAGTTTTGGTATCAAAAATGGGTTAGCATTATCCGGTATCTTCTAAACTCAGAATTACCTGGACAAACAACGTGGCGGAATATGAAGCCTGCATACTAGGGCTCAACATGGTAGTTGTCATGAATGTTCAGGAGTTGTTGGTGATCGACGATTCAGATTTGCTTATGCATAGGTACAAGGAGAGTGGGCCACCAAGAATTCCAAGATATTGCCATATCTGCACCACGTGCAGAAATTGAAAAAGAGGTTTACAAAGATAGAATTCCGACATGTGCCAAGAATTCAGATTGAGTTTGCCTACGCATTGTCCACTTTGTCATCCATGATACAACATCTAGATAAGAACTACATTGATCCTTTTCCGGTGAGGATCCATATCCAGCCGACTTACTGTGCTCATGTTGAAGAAGAAGCGGACGGAAAACCTTGGTTCCATGACATCAAAGAATTCTTATCAAAAGGAGAATACCCAGAGCATGCAAAATCACACTCAGAAACGCACGCTCCAAAGATTGTCAAATCACTTCTTCCACAGTGGGGGAAACTTGTACAGAAGAACTCCCGACTTAGGCCTACTAAGATGTGTTGACGCAAAGGAAGCTTCTAAGCTACTTGAGGATGTGCATGCTGGGACCTGTGGCCCACACATGAATGGCTTTGTCTTGGCTAAAAAGATACTCAGAGCATGTTACTTCTGGATGACCATGGAGATGTATTGCATTCAGTATGTCCGCAAATGCTTTCTATGTCAAGTGCATGTCAATATGATAAAAGGGCCGCCAAACGAGCTCAATGCAACAAGCTCACCTTGGCCATTCACCACTTGGGGAATGGATGTTATTGGTCCGATTGAGCCCACTACTTCAAACAGACACAATTTATTCTGGTAGTCATTGATTACTTCACAAAATGGGTAGAAGCTGCATCTTACAAAGCTGTAACCAAGAAAGTCATCGCAGATTTTGTCAAGGATCATATTGTCTGTTGATTCGGAGTTCCCAAGTCCATTATTACTAACAACGCCGCCAATCTCAACAGTGATCTAATGAAATCTATATGTGAAGCTTTCAAAATCAAGCACAAGAATTCCACAGCCTACAGACCTCAGATGAATGGAGTCGTAGAAGCCGCCAACAAAAACATCAAGAAAATACTAAGGAAAATGGTAGAAAAGCACAAACAGTGGCACGAGAAGTTACCTTTTTCTCTATTGGGGTACCGCACCATGATTTGCACATCAACCGGGGCAACTCCCTACATGCTGGTTTATGGTACCGAAGTTGTCATCCCAGCTGAGGTGGAAATCCCTTCTTTAAGAATCAAACAGGAAGCTGAACTCAGCGATGCAGAATGGATAAGGTGTCACTATGAACAATTGTCCCTTATCGATGGAAAGAGAATGAACACAGTATGTTACATCCAAATTTATCAGAAAAGAATGTCCAGAGCTTTCAACAAAAAACTCAACAAGACAGTTCGCACGAGGGCAGCTGGTACTGAAGAAAATCTTCCCACGTCAATATGAAGCCAAAGGAAAATTCTCTCCCAACTGGCAAGGTCCATACATGGTTCACAGAGTACTAACAGGAGGAGCACTCATACTTGCAGAAATCCCTGACTCCATATTTGCATGAGCCTAATCCTTGACTCCCTATCTGTATGAGGCTAATACTTGCCTCCATACTTGCATGAGGCTAATCCTTGCCTCCCTATTTGCATGAGTCTAATCCTTGACTACATGAGGCTAATCTCTGCCTCCCTATTTGCATGAGTCTAATGCCTGACTCCACACTTGAATGAGGCTATTCCTTGCCTCCCATTTGCATGAGTCTAATCCTTGACTCCCTATTTGCATGAGGCTAATACTTGCCTCCCCACTTGCATGAGTCTAATCCTTGACTCCCTATCTGCATGAGGCTAATCCTTACCTCCACACTTGCATGAGTCTAATCCCTGACTCCTACATTTGCATAAGGCTCATCTTTTCCTCCCTATTTGGATGAGGCTAATCCTTGCCTCCCTATTTGCATGAGGCTAATCTCTGCTTCACTATTTGCATGAGACTAATCCTTTCCTCTCCACATGCATGAGGCCAATCCCTGCCTCCCTATTTGCATGAGTCTAATCCCTAACTACACATTTGCATGAGGCTAATCCTTGCCTCCCTATTTGCATGAGTCTAATCCCTAACTCCACATTTGCATGAGGCTAATCCTTGCCTCCAAATTTGCATGAGGCTAATCCCTGCCTCCCCATTTGCATGAGTCTAATCCTTGACTCCCTATCTGCATGAGGCTAATCCCTTCCTCCATACTTGCATGAGGCTAGTCCTTGCCTCTATATCTACATGAGGCTAATCATTGCCTCCACATTCGCATGGGACTAAGCACTGTCCATTTTTCATAAATATCGCTCTATTTAACTATCTATTTGCTTTCCAATCGGGATAAGCTTTGCCCTCTATTTCACAAGATTAATGATTGTCTTGATAACATCATGACTATTGCACATCAAGGGCTGAAATATCGCCAATCTATCCGAATAGATTATGGTGCGTTATGGAAGCTAGAGTGATTAACTCTTGGGTTAGTTTGCATTACCAGAGATTCGGGTAAGGGCTCGAGATAACCTCGAGGGGAAGGTCTTAGGCACCCCTCTTGGTCTACAACTATGGGTCCCGGCCAAACTTATATTCACAAATTAGTCCATACAAATAGTTGAATCAAATAAGTTGTTTGTAAAGCACATAATTCAAGTAGTGAAATAAGGGTTTGAACAAATTATTAAAAAAAGTTTTAAACAAGGAGAGGATTCGGGGTAAGGAGGGGTCCTAGGTTGGTTATCCTATAGGATCACCCCACAAAATATCCCATAAACACTCCTCAATGAGGGGCTACACGTGACATTAACGCATAGTCATCATATCCCATGTCTACCCTTCTCATCCCCTTATTGGTCATGCAAAGCGAGTGTTTGGTCACTGATTCCTATTGCGTGCTGCTACCCGTCCCTTCTTAATAGTCCCGGAGGGAGTTAGGACTTCTACCTATAGGTGGTTCTAGACTTACCTCTAAGGTTTTAAAGGAAAAAATCTAAAACGACAGTCAAAAAGCATTTAGGACTTCCACATAATAGGAGCAAGTAAGAGGCTCACAATTCCTCCTCAAACAAACATACAGGCAGTATGACTCAAACACAAGTAACACCTTTATTAATCAAAATCATAAAGCAAGATTTCTAAGTGATTACGCAGAAATAGACCACTTTCAGATCCAGAAGTTATAACCTAGTAGTTGCATAGTGACTCCACTTTAAAAGCTTATGAGAATTAGAAACGTTGAATGACAGAAACAACTTTAGGGAAATGTAGGTTTTGAAAATGCCCTAAGGCTTGCCTATATGCAGTACTGTGTCTATATTAATGCAGAAACAACCAAGTTTCTGAAATAGCCCCCTTTAATATCTATAGGCAGGATATCTAATGAGAGTAAAGTAATTTTGAAAGAACTAGTTTCAGGAAATGTCATCGCTTAATAAGGCTAGTTTTAAGAAGTAAACTAAGAGAAATGAAATTGACTTATTAGGCTAATTAGATTTTCAGACATAATTGCGAATATAAATCCCTATAGGTATGGTATCTAGGCGTATTACTGGTTTTGGTCAATTTCCAGTAACATATGAAAGATTTATTAGAGCTGAATTGGAATTAGGCCTTATAGGCATGGTATTTATACTTGAATTGATTTAAGACACGATTGTTTGAAAAACCTATGAACATGATTTCGAAAATGCAGAACCTTAAGAACATGATTCCTACTTGATGCAAACGACGTTGGAAGTGAAAACCTATAGGCATGATGTCTATTATGCAAACAAAATTAGATTCAACAAGAGTAAAACCCTATGAACATGTTTTCTATGAATAAAGCAGGTAGATTTGAAAGTAAAACCCTAAGAGTAGGATTTCTACCCATATTACCCCACAAAGTATACATCTACCCACCCCTTTTTACTAAATACCCCAAATATCTGTTTACAAATTATTACAGGCTAATAAATGAATTACATAAGTGAAATAGAAAATCAAGAGGCTATTCTATAGAGAGCCTGCAATCAGGCCCAAGTTCTCAAAGCCTCCAATGATCTTACAAGCCTCATTTCCATAGACAAATCAGAGTTTAGGTGCATCAAAGTTCCCTAAGGGTCTCAAGGACCCCGGGCAATGCTTACACCTAGAGTTAGTAACCAAGCATTGAACCAGTACAGTGTGGAAAGGCCAGCCTCAGTATGCCAGAGGTCAGAGGTCTCTCAAGAGGATCCCAAGGCAGTACACATACTAGAGGGGGCATAACTTATTAACTAAGAGTAAAGTGAAAGTGCAGGACATATGTTGAAAGAAGTTTATTAAAGACTGGACTTAAAGTCTGTTTTGAAAGCAATTAGTAAAGTAATAGAGGTTGTTGGAAAGAGGTTGGAGTGGTAAAAAATATTAAGCACTTCACGACAGGATCACACATAGAATCCAAATGAATTCAGTAGTAACACAGGGGTCAATGGGTTTGGGGATACAAAGACACTTGACTGCAGACACATAACCCAAGCAAGGGGTTCTAGGACTGGTTTAGACATGCTCAGAGATAGTTGACACTGGTATAATCACAAACCAGTCATGAAGAACATTAACACATAATTGGGATAATGGTTTGGGATTTACAAAGATAGTGAGCACACAGTAGGTAAAAAAACAACTGTCCAGGCATGCTTTGAATCACATAAGGGAATACATTGATTTAAAGGGAGGGTAGTCATACTAGCATGTTGTTAATATAACCTAACTACAAACTTCACAACTGAACCACAAATAAAAGCAAGCTAGAAATAAAAGAAACTGAAACAAGATGAGAAGCATGTTGTTGTAGATGCTTTAAATTAAACTAAGACATACTAGTGAAGATAGAAGTAAGAAGAATGATAGAACCAAAGAGCACATAGGATTAGCCTTGGCTTGTAGCCAACTAATAGTAACAAATAGCATAAGAGAGGGGGGACATGGATTTTTAATAAGAGAGGAGTTTTGAAAAACCAAGTGTCCGTCCTTGTTGGTAAAAGACTTAGAGTATTTATAGTTGAAAGTAGGTAGTGGAATAATGTAAAAATCATAGTAGTATACTAATTTAAGAACTCAAAATCAATAGATTAGAGAATCAAGGAAGTACTCCCTTAAGTTAAGGGAATCAAGATCAAATGGAAAGATTCAGTACCATATATGGCAGGAAGAAGAATCAGTGCATGATTAAAAAAGGAAGGAGTCAAGGTTCAATAGGCATAGAGTAGTCAATTAGGACCAAATTCAGAAAAACCCAATTAAGGAAAGACTAAATAAAACAAAGTACCATAGTAAATAAGGTAATGAAATCAATTAAATTACACAGATGAGGTAAAGCTTTTAGGGATTTAAAAGAAGATCTTTCAATCATCATCAATTAAGGAAAATCAGAATCAATCATGGGGGGAGTCATGATTCTACATTCTCAACATATCAATACAGACCAATGAACATGAGTAGCAAACAAACAAGGTCAGCTATATAGACAGAAAGAAAGAAAAGACGAGCAAACACAATCATACAGAGGTGATATAAGTAGCCTAAAGATTCCGTAGAACATATGCGAGGCATGGTAACCACGAGAGATTAACAAGAATCGGGTAAACAGGCTAACACACAGAACCAAGGCAAAGAAAATCATGCTAACACACAGAAAAAAGTAAAGAAAAATCTTTAAAAATTAGGGCTTTAATAGAGTCGAGTTAAAAAGTAGTAAGAACATAGAATCGGTCAAAATAAGCAAGGGAAAAAGGTTAAATCATGAAGAAATCGGTTGGAACAGGTGTAGAAAGAACTCCGAGAAAACCCTAGTTTTTAAAGAAAGTAAAATGGTTTAAAAATGAGGATCATTCAGAAGAAGTTCAAAAAATAGGCAAATCATAGAAGGAAACATGCTTAAAGCATTAAAATAACATAGATCTGAGAGATTCAGAAGAGAGTTAGGTTTTCAAAAGGAAACCCAAATGAAAATAAAAAGAACCTGTTGCAAACTTCCCTTATCGTGACATATAAGGTGTAATTTTGCCCAAAATCACACCGGAGAAGCCATAAGTAACAAAAACAGAAACCCTAGGTCCAAATCGTCATGGCCCAGGATCCTTGAAGGCCTTAGAGATGATGAACAGGGCGATAAGAAATCCATTGGAGGCTTGGGTTGAAAGGGTGGTCGCCGGAGATGACCGGAGAAGGAGGTGATTGATGTAGTTTAGGGTTAGGTTTGAGAGAGGAGAAAAGATAAGAGCATCTGAAGGCGGCGGGGATTTGGAAAATGAGTAGGGTTAGGGGTCGTTTGGAAATTAAAAAGGAAAGGAGGAATGAGGGTCGTTGATCTAAAAGATCAACGGCCAGGATTTAGGGTGGCTTGGGTCGGGTAGTGGGTAATTGGGTCTGGGTCAGGTTATTAAATAGGAAATTGGGCTGGGATTGGGGTCCGATTTGGCTAGGATTGAAAGCCAAATTTGGCTATTTTTTAAATAGCCAGTTTTCCCTATTTTAATTATGACAAATAATAAGTAATTTATGGAAAATAATCTAAGGTGCTAAAATGATTTAAAATACAAAATGATCATTTTAAAAATATATGGACCAATTTTATGCATATAAAATATAATTATACCATAAAACGGGTTAACATTGCAATTATATGCAATTTAGCTTTAAAAATACTAAATGTAATTGTAAAAATACATAAAAATTACATTAGCCATATTTTGGCATAAATATAGAAATAAAATAAATGAATTATCAAAACAATAATTCTAGAAATAATTATTGGGAATTTTATGGATAAAAGGAAGAAAATAAATCAATTTAAACCCTTAAAATTATGGAAAAAATAATAAAAGCCTTGTGCATGCTTATATATGCATATATATGCAATTTGAAGGTATTTATGCATATTTAAAATATATAGGTAAATAATTGGGTATCAACAGCTGCCCCTCTTTACCCGGTAATGATGAAAGAGTTTCCGGTAAAGAAATGATGGCCAATTTTGACCGGATGGGATGTTTTGAAAGACAAGGCTGAGCTCCGATTTCCAAGTTGCCTACATATCCTTGATTTTACAGGAATCAGGTCATGTGTAGTTCTGGATTCACTTGCGGAGTATGCCGATGAAATTATTATAGGAACGGACACGGGATGTGGAAGCAGCTACAATGAGCGGTTAACGCTCGGGATGGTTGGAGTGAACCGGAGCGAGATCGCTCCTACTAGTATAGAAGTTGCTTATTGGTTACCTGCAGATAAAAGATTCTACAAACGTATTTGCGAAAATTTTAAACATGATGCAAATTCCCTTTGGACCATGAAGGTTGTCTTCGGACGGTAAAAGATGACGTCCTTGGACCATGACGTCCTGGGCCATGAATTATTTAATGAGGGATTCATAGGCCATGAAATTATGTTCTCGGGCCATGAAAATGGTGCCTCCGAACCATGACGCCTATAAATAATGATATTTAAATTTGAGAAATCCTCAGGCCATGACATGGTGTCTTCCAGCTATGAGGATGGTGCCTTTAGACTATGACGCCCTTGGACAGATTGGCGATGTTTCAACCCATGATATACAATAATATGATGTAACAAGACAAGGTTTAGTCTTGCGAAGTAGAGGGCGGAGCTTAGCCCGATTGAAAAGCAGGTAGATAGTAGTAGAAAATAGAGAAATATTGGTGCAAAAAGGGACAATGTTTAGTCCCATTGCAAGTGGGGAGGCAGGGATTAGTATTATGCAAAAGGGGAGGTAAGGGTTAGCCTCATGCAAGTATTAGACTCATGCAAGGTTGGAGACAGGGCTTAGTCTCATGCAAGCATGGAGTCAAAGATTACACTCATGCAAATATGGAGTCAGAGATTAGACTCATGAAAATATGGAGTCAGAGATTAGATTCATGCAAATAAGGAGTCAAGGATTAGACTCATACAAGATTGGAGACAGAGCTTAGTCTCATGCAAAAAGAAGGCAGTGATTAGCCTTATGCAAATATAGAGTCAGGGCTTAGACTCATACAGGTATGGAGGCAAGGATTAGCCTCATGCAATTATGGAGTTAGGGATTAGACTCATGCAAGATTGGAGACGGAGCTTAATCTCATGCAAATATGGAGTCCGGGATTAGACTCATGCAAGATCTGGGACAAGGCTTAGTCCCATGCAAATGTGGAATCAGGGCTTAGATTCATGCAAATATGGAGTCAAGGGTTAGACTCATGCAGATATGGAGTCAAGGATTAGACTCATGCAAATGTGGAATCAGGTCTTAGATTCATGCAAATATGGAGTCAAAGATTAGACTCATGCAAATATGGAGTCAAAGATTAGACTCATGCAAAGAGAAAAAAGCAGATAAGGGTAGAGTGCATCTTAACTAGGATATGTTTAGTATCTAATGACCGGATGGATGGTGAATCTGCTTTGTGTACGAAGGCAATCGTCAAATGTGCTCACGGTCAAAGAAAAATTGTAAGTTTCATGAGGGGAGGTTGGTTCTTGCTTTATCTGCCGGCCTTGCTTTGCTCCGCTCTAGAAACCCCCTTCGAGTTTCCTTAGTAACACCTGGTTGTTATAAAAAAATAGAATTTTTGAAAAATATGCATTCATTGATAAAATAGGATTATTTTGGAAGCGTATTGATATAACAAGTAACTTTTGATGAACTAGCGACGGCGACATATTTTAAAGGCATTGCAGCTCTCTTATGTTGGAATTTTTAGGGTCCTCCTCAAAATTCTGCCGTAGTTTGGTAGATGATTTGTAACCATTTGCGGGTGGCAGACCTTTCTGAATCTTCTTCGGAATTTTGAGAATCCTTTTCAAAATTCTGCCCCAGTTCTTGACTGATTACTGGCTTCCTGACATGTGATGGCATTGGCTGGATTTGCTCCGGAATTTTGAGGACCCTCCTCAAAATTCTGCCCCGGTTTCTGATTTTGGGGAAATAAAATTTTATTATGATATGACAGAACCCATAAGGCTGTCTACGTATCCCCTCTTAAACATGAATTAGGTCAAGCGTAGTTCATTTACATCAAAAATGAAAATGTGAAATGATCTAGGCATAATATCGTTTGACTGTGTCTGAATTGATTGGTTTTGGCCAGATCTCTCCATCTATCTCTACAAGTATGGGTGCTCCTCCTGTTAGTACTCTGTGAACCATACACGAACCCTGCCAGTTAGGAGAGAATTTCCTTTTGTCTTCATCTTAGTGTGGGAAGATCTTCTTCAATACCACCTGCCCTGGTACGAACTGTCTTGTTTTGACCCTTTTGTTGAAGGCTCTGGACATTCTATTCTGATAAAGTTGGCCGTGACATACTGCATTCATCCCCTTTCCATCGATAAGGGCCAATTGTTCATAATGGCTTCTTACCCATTCGGCATCGCTGAGTTCAACTTCATATAGGACTCTTAAAGAAGGAATCTCTACCTTGGCTGGGATGACAACCTCGGTACCATAAACCAACATGTAGGGGGTTACCATAAACTGTGGTGTGGTACCCTAACAGAGCAAAGGGTTACTTCTCATGCCACTGCTTGTGATTCTCTACAATTTTCCTTAGTATCTTCTTAATGTTCTTGTTAGCGGCTTCTACGGCTCCGTGCATCTGAGGTCTGTAGGCCGTGGAATTCTTGTGCTTGATTTTGAAGGTTTCACATATAGCTTTCATCAGATCACTGTTGAGGTTGGCGGCATTATTAGTGATAATAGACTCAGGAACTCCGAATCGACAAACAATACGATCCTTGAAAAAATCTACGACGACCTTCTTGGTTACAGCTTTGTAAGATGGAGCTTCTACCCATTTTGTGAAGTAATCAATGGCTACCAGAATAAACTAATGTCCATTTGAAGCCATGGGCTCAATCGAACCAATAACATCCATTCCCTAGGCAGCGAATGGCCTAGGTGATCTTTTTTCATTGAGTTCATTTGGCGGCACTTTTATCATGTCGGCATGTGCTTGACATTGAAAGCATTTGCGGACATACTGAATACAATCCGTGTCCATGGTCATCCAAAAGTAACTTGCCTTGAGTATCTTCTTGGCCAGAACGAAGCCATTCATGTGCGGGCCATATGTCCCTGCATGTATATCTTCTAGTAGCTTAGAAGCTTCCTTTGCGTCGATACACCTTAGTAAGCCCAAATCTAGAGTTCTCCTATACAAGTTCCCTCCGTTGTGGAAGAAATGATTTGACAACCTCCGGAGCATGCGTTTCTGAGTGTGATTTGCATGCTCCGGGTATTCTCCTTTTGATAAGTACTCCTTGATATCATGGAACCAAGGCTTTCCATCTGTTTCTTCCTCAACATGAGCACAATATGCCGGCTGATTACGGATCCTCACCGGAATGGGATAAATATAGTTCTTATCTGGATGCTATATCATTGATGACAAAGTGGCTAATGCGTCGGCGAACTCATTTTGAATTCTGGGCACATGTCAGAATTCTATCTTCGTGAACGTCCTTTTTCAATTCCTGCACATGGTGCAAATATGGCAATATCTTGGAATTCTTGGTAGCCCATTCTCCTTGCACCTAGTGCACAAGCAAATCTGAATCGCCGATCACCAGCAACTCCTTGATGTTCATGTCGACTGCCATATTGAGCCCTCGTATGCAGGCTTCATATTACGCCATGTTATTGGTGCAGGGAAATCTGAGTTTAGTAGATACCGGATAATTCTAACTTGTTTCAGATACCAAGACTGCTCCAATTCCCACTCCTTTGAAATTTGTGGCTCCGTAAAAAAACATCCTCCAACCGTTATATGTTTCGGTAATGTCCTCTCCTATGAATGATACTTCTTCATAAGGAAAATACATTTTCAAGGGTTTGTATTCTCCTTCCACCAGATTTTTAGCCAGGTGATCTGCCAATGCTTGTCCCTTGACTGCCTTTTGAGTTACATAGACGATGTCGAATTCACTCAGTGGTATCTACCATTTAGCCAACTGTACGTGGAAAAATCAGAAGACTTGATTTTTTGCTATCAAGATGCATCGAAGGCTTTTCCTGAGACCCCGAGGGTGGGAGGCCGCGACCGAGCGCTTAGACTCAGGGATCGATGAAGTCTGACTCAAAGGAAGCAAGGCCCGAGGTCGGGATGAAAGAGGAATTCTCCTAGGCATATGGCTACACCTGACAGGCCCGACCTATCTAGAGCCTATTATGAGGTCTTGCATCAAGCCGTCCTACTATCCTTGTACTCTCCCAAATAACTCACGTGTACTATACCGAGTCCCCTCGCCTATATAACGGGAGCTCACCTTACCTCGTAGGGGACGGATGTTGCTCCACTTCTCCATAAATGCAATAATATCTCTCTCTCTCTCTTTCTTCTAAGCTATTTGTCTCCACCGACCTCGAGGTCGCCCTAGAACTTTATTATTTCCTTGCTTGTTCTTCGTTATTTTACTGAGTATTGATAGTATAGAGACTTGCTTATCTATATTTTTACTTGTTGTCTCCTTCCCGACTACCATCGACTGTTCGAGATAGGCTCGAGGATTAGCCTCGAGGTATCCACTGGCCGGCTCCGCGCTTGGGAAACGTCTCCCTACTGGTTCGATTTTTGCTTTGGTTAACTCGATATGTATCACTCTACTTCATGTTTTAGCACTAACCACCCTCACAAACTAGCTCGGGAATAGATCACATATTTTTAGAATCCCATTTACAAATTTAATTGTTGTTACCATTTTCACGGTAAACAGTTTGGCGCCCACCGTGGGGCTATAAATAATAGTGATTATTTTCTTGCTAGTTTCGTCACTTGAATGCACAATATCTTTCACACTTTTTCTTGCCAAAGACCTTTTGATTTCAGGTCAAGGACCAACTTAACAAGAGAAATCGAGGACGATAACCCCAAAAATCGCAAAGAGAACAGTATGGCCTTTCTAATGACTGGCGCAACACCGCAAAACCTTGATAATGCATCTAGATAGGTTCGAGCGGAAGCGAGTTAGCACGCCGCACAGCGGGGTAACGAAGGCTCGTGCACCAAAGGCGGCACGCAGCATGTCGACCAACAGGAAGCCCAAAAAATCCCAGCCCAGGTGGAACGAGAAGTTAACCTTTGTACTATTTTTGAAATGTTGTAGGAATGACATTTGGCTATCACTCACCCACAAAGCCGCCCAGAGACTCCCAGCACAGCAGCACCCAAAATACCCCCTCTTGTCGAATCATACCCGAGGTATCGGGGAACGATGAACCGACAACCTGTCCTGTAGCAGTAAGGATGCTGGAAGACCTTATCGCAAAGATCGAATCATGCTCGCGGAAACTCATACAACAACCATCTCCCGAAGGTACGATCCCGGGACTCACTTAGCGAAAGTCGGAAACAACGAAACCCCCCTAGGAGTGGCAGGACCTCAAGTCCTCATGGGCACATCGCCCCTTGTGCATGCCCGTCCAGAAACAACAACCTCCAAGATGGAGGACTCGAGCCCGCCCCGATAAGGAAATTTAAAGAAACTCCCTCGGACTGTGACGCATCGCCACTATTCGGCACCATATCTCGAGGACCAGCTCACCATACTAGCGAGGTCCGTGAAAGCGCACGACGACGCTATCAAGGCAATACAAAAAAGCCCGATGCACCAAAGGCCGGAAGAAGAAGAAATAAAGTGTCACGGGAAGCCGCACCTTGCTCCTCGACAGGACGAACGAGACCGGTCCCGGTCCCGAGTAGTTGGCCGGCACAGGCCTTCACCCAAGACCCGAACAAAGCATATCCGGGCGGATCCCCAGCAAAGGAGCTGACACTGAATAAATGGAGCCATCGTCCATGTTGTATGAACGAAAAAGATGATCCGACATACAACATGCCTTGCAACAATGAGGCAACAACCTAAAGACAATACCCCCGAGGAACCTCCAATGGTACCAGATTCAACAAGACACAGACGGCAAAGAAACCTCGCCTGATGGAGCGTGACTTTAACGTGCAATTCCAAGCATAGTGGTCACCATAAGCAAAGCCAGGAACTACAGGTGGATCGGACCTATTCAACCAGAACCCTTCCAGGGAATTCATGGCTCGTCACGGGAATCACGAGGCGCTCAGGGTCACAAATCCAAAAGGGCAACAATTACACCATTCATCAAAGGTTGCCACAAAGTTCCGCCAAACGAGCAAACCCGGATACAGCTCCACGGATGAAAGGAGATTGAAAAAAATAGAGCCGGCAGGTCGTGACTCATTGTCACAGCCAAAAAAGGACGACGACACCCAGAGAAGATGCATAGAACATAGAATGCAAGCGCCCATCGCCAGAAAGGGGCGGTTCTAGAAAATGCTCCCAAAGGGTACCCTCTTGCTCAAGGAAAAGGATGCCAAGATTCCACCTTGGCATCGCATTGGCATATTGGTAATCCCCTCTTTTATTCAACTCATTTCAAATAAAACATGAATTTGTGAGTACATGTAGTTCGACTGAATTATACCAATGATGTCGGGTCGAAGCCGATAGGACGATCCGGACCAACATCGCTCTCGGACAGGATCTTTGATAGGCTCCTGATGGTGATTGCCACAATGACCAAATCGCTCCCCTTGTGCAGCCCGCCCTAGTTCAAGATGATATGTCGAGCGCACACAGCGCAGACGCTTTGTGGAAACAACGATGAGTACATCGCCCGAGGTGCGACTGGTCGCAACAAACTCAACCTCACACAACGGTAGGAAGAGCGGGAGCTAAGACTTTTACCCGAGTAGTGGTATCGTGGTCAATTTCCACAGGGAGCTTGGAATGGAGTTGCGTATTTGTTCAGACTAGGAATGCGTATTTTCTCCTAATTGTACTTCTAACATTTTTTGGGGTTTTTGTTTAATAACTACTATTATCAACTACAAGTTTAAGCTAATTTATGCTGAAGGGATATGTTCTAAGTTGTGATTAACATAAAGAAAGGCACTAGGGTCTTGGCATCACCTAGGTGGTTAACTAACCGGTAGAGACTACTAATAATAGATTGACATATTTGGGATCAATGTTATAACCGTTGCACAATTGTACCCACTCTCACACCTCTTGGTAGGGAGAGCGAATTTGCCCAATTGACTCTCTCGAGACCAATTGGGTAGGCCAATTAGACCAAGCAACTTGGGTTCAAGTAGGGTGATTACTCTCTCGAGGATTAACCTGTTAATTGGGACTACCATTTCTCATAGGTCCACCCCAATTCCTTGTTGGGTCAATTTTGGGGTCATAGACTCTCTTTCTCAAGAAGAGTCAAGACCCACTAAGCTAGAATCAATATTTGCAACCATCAATCCTTAATTAAACCATAAAATTAACCCAAATAACTAACACCCAATATTAATCTATAATTAAGAAGCAACACGCATTAATTACCCACATTAGGGTTGAGCCACAACCCTAGCTAATAGGTTTATCTAGACATAATTAAAGAAGAAACTGAAGAAATAGAAGATGAAACAACCATATTAATTAATTACTATGTTAAACTACAATAATATATGATGAAAACAAGCTATAAATGCCCAACATAGGCCAAAACATAAGTCTCACGAGTGCAGCAGCTATCAGATGTACCAAACTTAACCTAAAAATGGTAAAATGTTCTATTTATAGTGAGTTGAAAAAACTGGACAAAAATGCCCTTGCGGGGTTAGTGCGGACCGCACAAAGTTGGCACGCGGCCGCACTGGGTTTCTTGACCTCTGAATCTTGCTCTCTGAAGATGGTGATGCGAACCGCACAAAGTTGGAATGCGGCCCCATGAAGACTGGTGTGGACCGCACAAAGTTGTTTTGCGGCCACATGAATAGTTTTGGCGGCTTCTCTGAACTTCACTGACGCGGACCGCGTGACCATAGAGCGCGGCCGCATGGAGAGGGACGTGGGTCGAATGAAGTGGGACGCGACCGCGTGGTTTGCTTCTGGAATATGACACTCTCTGAACTTCTTGGACGCAACCGCATAGCAAGATTGTGCGGCCACATGAGTGAGACGCGGGCCGCATGAAGTGGGACGCGGCCGCATGAGTTTGACTTGTAGTTTCACAGTCTCTAAACTCCTATGGTGCGGCCGCATGACATGATGGTGCGGTCCGCACCATGTTCTGAATGTCCTTACTTTAATGATCTTTGACACTTGAGCAGGTTTCACTCCGATTTGTGCCGATCTTTGACGATTTGTCACTTTATAGCTCAAATCTGCAATCAAGTGCAATATGTAAGCATTTTGGGACTATTTTGTAGCAAATTACACTCAAAGCGCAGGCAAATATGGGTATAAAACATGTTAAAATCCTACTTATCAACTCCCCCAAACTTAAACCTTTGCTTGTCCTCAAGCAAACAAAATGAGACCCACCCCTCAAAGGCAACATCCAAGCAATTTCACCTTATCCTAAAGTAACCTTAACAAGCATCAATTAGGACTAACAATTGCCCTCAATGCGAATGCATCATTAACACATTTAAACTTTGAAACTTGTGGATTAAGTGTGACACAAGAGCATCAAGAGTTGACACATTTCATCAAAGAACTTTTCTCTATTACTTTGGTCATTGTGGAACCCAAACTCACACATCCTCAACTCTCCCTAAGTGAACCTCACCTCTTAGAGTATTGACACACAAACCGAGGTTGATGGATTTTCACTCATCTCTCTCAAGGAAGAGGCCACAAGTCCGACTCTAAGTACCATATGCTTGCCCCTTATGTAAGTATCCACTAATGTAGGTTCCCTTCAACTCAAAATCATGTAGGGCTTTTGTGGAGTCATTATGAAGGCTTTTGGGTAAGGGTAGCACATATTTTTGTTCAAGTGGGTTCAATCTTCCCTTAAGCACTTCTTTTGATTTATTTTGGCACACTTTCTTAACTCATTTGAGTATTCACTTCTTTTTCAAGGGGTTTGAGAGACAGATTGTCACCCTTTCTTATGCAATTCAACACATTTCTCCTTTTTCTACTTTTTCCAAAACCTTTTTCACTTTTTTTTCTTTGAATCCCCTTTCTGACCTTATTCAATTCGGTCTTTCTTTTTGTCTTATCTTTTCTTTCTTTTTCATTACCTTTCTTTTCTTTTGCTTTTGTACCTTTTACCACATTGTTTCCTTTCTTGTCCCCCCCCCCCCAAAATTAAACATTTTCCATCTACTCAAGGGAAGATTTGGGTGCCAAGAGAGGGTATCATTAAGAACGGGTATAGACTTGTAGCTTTGGTTCTTGAAAGAAGAAGGTTCAAGGCTCAAAAGGGTTAACTAGGGATCATTTCATTGGTAGGTCATGGAATTGTTCAATCTTAGCATTTTGGATCACGGAGAGCCTACAATCACTTCTCAAGCCAAATTTCACCTAGGACTTCGCCTCAACAAACATTCGGGGCAAGTTCTAGACCATCGGCTCGGGACTTGGACTCGCAAATCGAATTCTCACCACACACACTCAAGGATTGCTAAATATATCGAGTCGAGGGCCCACAACGACCTTAGTTACGATTCAAGCTTACAATGGTCCAATACGACAACATGATGACTGTTTGGTCAACACAAGAGTCTCAAGGCCACGACTTTCACCATCCTGAGCACAACATTATGTCTTTGACCATGGGATCAAAGGCAAATGTGTTAGGTCCAAGTGAAGCTTTGCCTGAGGTACCCTTGACTGCAAAACTTGAAAATCAAAAAAAAAAGAAAAATCAAAAAGGGATTCAAACCCTTAAGAAGGTTGTCACGCCATCTATCATTGGGAAGAGCCACCCGGTTCGCACAACACTCTACCCTTGAAAAGAACCGTGGCATTAAGAAAACCAAGGGCTTATTGCAAATGCCAAAACAAAACAAAAAGGCTACGAGCCTACTATGAAGCTAAAAACGAAAAAATTTAACGAAAATAGAAAAATCGAATGAATATGTACAATAGGGGAGTAGAATTTACAGCGGAGGTAATGGATATGTACATAAAGTAGAAAAGTAACTAGAATGAAAAGTTATATACAGGCCAACTATCAACTAACAACATACTAAGAGTCAAATAAATATGTACAGTCATCCCAAATGTATCAACCATCAAAATAGTAGGGCGCACCCCCACGAATTAAAACTGGCATTGTCCCCAATGCCAACTACCAAAATAAGCATATAAATAGAGAAAGGATATAGAGTGGATCCTCAAGCCTGATCCGTCGTCATGGGCTGATCAGTCGTCCCCTGGTCCTCTGTACTAGCGGGAACCTCAGACTGGTTCCCAGCCTGCTACTGCTCTGCTGCTGGGACAGGGGCTGGGTCATGGACCAGCTGAACATCTGGTGGAGCACTGGAAGTATCCTTCTGAACCTGTGCTACCTCTATCACAACACCCTCAGTGCTAGGAAGCTTCCTCTTCTTCCTTGGGTGCCTAGGCTCCTCCTCCTGCTGTGGCTCCGGTACAACTACTGCTGGTGAAGGTGCTAACTCATCAAAGAACAAGTCTAACGGCAACTGGTCTGCCAACTCCAAGTACCCCACTGTCCGGGACCTCCTCATCACTCTTGTTTTTATCTTCTGCACCCTCCCCGGATTCTGAAGTTGTGGGGGAGGTGAAGTATTGGCACTGCCTGCTTTTGAGCCCTCAGACGACTCAGGTTGTATAACAGTTGGAGCTTTAGCTGGGCCTGTGGGGGCTTTCCCCGAATCAGTTGAGACATCCTGGGAGGGGAGGTACTCACTCCCCGACTGCTCCTTATCACTCACCACCTGCTTTCTTGTTTTTAGCTTTGGTTGGGGAGTGAGTTTCTTCAATTTTGCTTTACCTCCCCGGGAGGGGTCACCTCCTCATCTGGGTTGTTTAGCTCCATGCCCTCATTGTTTAACCATTTTCTGCACACAAATAATTCTAACATTGTTAGTTCAGGCAATTGCAGAGTTTAAGTACAGAACAAAAACACAGACAGAGAACAGATGATAGTAGTGCGGACCGCACAAACAAGGCATGCAGACCGCACTGACCAAGTTGGGAAATGAACACCTCTCTGATTAGGAACCATGCGGACCGCATGAAAAAGGAGTGCGGCCGCGTGGGGGCCAATGCGGTCTACACAAACTGGTCATGCGGCCGCATTGGCCATACTATTAAGAACTGGTGCCCTCTGAACCTCACCCATGCAGACCGCACAAACATGGGATGCGGCCGCGTGGGGCATGGAGCGGACCGCACAAACCAGGCATGCGACCGCGCTGGGAAGTATCAACCTTTAGGCTCAAGTCTTACGCGAACCGCGTAACAGAATAATGCGGCCGCGTAAAAGGTATGCGGACCGCATAATCAGGGAGTGCGGCCGCACTGGGATTTCATTACAGGGGCAATTAGGGTTTTACAAAAAAAAATCAAGTCTTTCACGTTTTAGCATCCTAATTTGTCCCTACTCATTTATAACATGTCCATCATTTCAAAGAACAACAAGAACAATATAAAACTATCCTAATCATGAAACGACGAAGAACAAAAGGAAAAACGAAGAAGTTATGACTAGGGAAACATGTATAAAGTTTAAATTAATACTAAGTAAAGAATAATGTGAGAGATATGTTACCAGGAAAGTGAAGAAATGCTCTTGATATTAACACTAAGAAGGGTCTCTGATGTGAACAGTAACTTTTAGGGCTCAGGGGTCAATTTTTGTGAAAAGTTCTAATGAAGACCCTAATGGCCTATTTATAGGAAACACAGCGGGGCCCAATACTTACCGTCCAGTGCGGCCGCGTGAACACGACTGCGGGCCGCGCTGGGACTTTACCATTTACCTGTTGCTGAAATGAAGGCACGTGGACCGCATGAGACGGGCTGTGGCCGCATAAGAACCATGCGGGCCGCTCAAAGTGGGACGCGGCCACGTGAACGCAGTTCAGAGACTGATCATTCTTGTCCTTTACCGGTGCGGACCGCACAAGCAAGGGTGCGACCGCACTAGCCATCTTCAGAAACTTGGCAATATTTTCTTTGGCCGATGCGGACCACACAAAGTGGGATTGCGGCTAGACGGTCACTGTTCAGAGACTGTGTACTTTTTGCACAGTTGTTTTGCACTGGTTCAATCACAATTCCTGCAACATCTCACAAACCATTATCTCAAAAACCCTAATCTACAACAGAAATCAAAAAGAAAGAAAAAGACATGGGTTGCCTCCCAAGAAGCGCCTGATTTAACGTCGCGGCACGACGCATGTTACCATCAAAGTCACTTCAAATGAATGAGTGCCACCATGTGGCTGTCATCAAACTTTCCCAAGTAATGCTTGACACAATGCCCATTGACCCGGAAAACTTCACCATTTTTGTTCTTGAGATCAATAACACCAAATGGGGTTACACCAACAACTTCAAATGGACCACTCCACTTAGACTTAAGCTTTCCCGGGAATAACCTCAACCGGGAGTTGAACAGAAGAACCATGTCACCAACTTTGAATTCCTTCCCTCGGGCATACTTATCGTGAATGTACTTCATCTTGTCCTTGTACAAGGACGAGCTGGAGTAGGCATGAAATCTAAACTCATCTATCTCATTGAGTTTCTCAACCCGGAGATTCACAACGACATCCCATTCTAAGTTCAATTTTCCCAAGGCCCACATAGCCTTATGCTCCAATTCCACCGGAAGATGACAAGCTTTCCCAAACACCAAACGGTACGGAGACATACCAATCGGGGTCTTGTAAGCTGTCCGATAGGCCCAAAGAGCATCATCTAATTTCTTCGACCAATCGGTCCTATTGGTATTGACAATTTTGTACAAAATACTCTTGATCTCTCGGTTGGAAACCTCAACTTGGCCACTCGCTTGAGGATGATAAGGAGTGGTCACCTTGTGATTTACACCATACTTGGCAAGCAATGAATCAAAAGCCCGGTTGCAAAAATGAGAACCACCATCACTAATGATAGCACGTGGAGTGCCAAACCTTGTGAAGATACTCTTTTTCAAGAACGCCACCACACTTCGAGCTTCGTTGTTGGGCAAAGCGACAGCTTCGACCCATTTCAACACATAATCAACAGCTACCAAGATATAGGTGTTACCACAAGAACTCACGAATGGCCCCATAAAGTCGATACCTCACACATAAAAAATGCCCACCTATAGAATTGTGTTGAGAGGCATCTCATCCTTTTTTGAAATCCCTCCGGCTCGTTTGCATTCAACACATCTCTTGACAAAATCACTGGCATCTTTAAACAAGGAGGGCCAATAGAAACCGCAACTAAGCACCTTAGAAGCCGTCATCACCCCACCATGATGGCCACCATAGGGAGAGGAATGACAAGCCTCCAAAATACTCAATTGCTCTTCTTCCGGGACACATCGATGAATCACACCATCGGTGCAAATCTTGAACAAATATGGCTCATCCCAATAATAATCCAAACTATCCCGTTTGAGCTTCTTCCTTTGGTTAGAAGGGAGCTCATACGGGATTATACCGGTCACAAGATAATTTGCCACATCGACAAACCACGGCATATCATGCATAGATACCGCAAGGAGTTGTTCATCCGGGAATGCATCATTGATCTCAAGGCCGTCAGAAGGCCTCCCCTCTTCCTCCAAGTGGGACAAGTGGTCCGCCACTTAATTTTCACTTCCTTTCCGGTCCACAATTTCTAGATCAAACTCTTGAATAAGTAGCACCCATCTCATCAACCTTGATTTTGAATCTTTCTTGGTCATCAAATACCTAAGGGCGGCATGATCGGTATGGATAATCACTTTGGCCCCCATAAGGTATGGTCGGAACTTCTCCATGGCAAACACAATAGCTAGCAACTCCTTCTCGGTGACTGTATAGTTTCTTTGAGCTTCATTCATCGTCTTGTTTGTGTAGTACACCGGATGGAACATCTTGTTGATTCTTTGGCCCAAGACCACCCCTACCGCAACATCACTAGCATCGCACATGAGCTCAAATGGAAAGATTCAATTGGGTGCGGTAATGATAGGGGTAGTTGTCAACTTGGCCTCCATGCATTTCTCATCACAGACAAACTTGGCCTCCTTCTCTAACAACTTGCACAACGGGTTAACTACCTTAGAGAAATCTTTGATGAACCTTCGGTAGAAACCCACGTGCCCCAAAAAGCTCCTCACCCCTTTGACAGAAGTAGGGGGAGGTAACCTTGAAATGACTTCAATATTGGCTTTGTCAACTTCAGTACCTCTCTTCGAAATCTTATGACCCAATACAATACCCTCTTCTACCATAAAATGGAATTTTTCCCAATTGAGAACTAGGTTTGTATCTTCACATCGGGCCAACACACGGTCCAAATTTGTCAAGCATTCTTCAAAGGAGTCCCCCACCACGCTAAAATCATCCATAAAGACCTCCAATATATCTTCCACCATGTCGGTGAAAATTGCCATCATACATCGTTGAAAGGTCACTGGGGCATTACACAATCCAAATGGCATCCTCGAAAATGCGAATGTGCCGTAGAGACAAGTAAAGGTCGTCTTTTCATGATCTTCCGGGGCGATGAGAATCTAATTGTACCCTGAATACCCATCTAAAAAGCAATAGAACGACCGACCCACAAGATGATCAAGCATTTGGTCGAGGAACGACAACGGGAAATGATCCTTTCGAGTCACCTTGTTAAGCTTTCTATAGTCCATACAAACTCTCCATCTTGTCACCGTCCGAGTAGGAATGAAATCATTGTTAGCATTGGTTACCACAGTCATCCCGCCCTTCTTCGGTACGCATTGCACTGGAGAAGTCCATGAGCTGTCAGAAATAGGATACACCACACCGGCGTCAAGCCACTTGATAACTTCCTTCTTGACCACTTCTTTTATAGCTTCGTTGAGTCTCCTTTGGTGTTCAAGTGAGGGCCTCGCATCCTCCTCCAATATGATCTTATGCATGCAAAAGGCAGGGATTATACCCCGAATATCCGCCAATGTCCATCCGATCACCCTCTTGCACTTTTGTAGAACTGCCAAAGTGGTGTCAACCTACACGTTAGTCAAGCAAGACGAAAGAATAACATGCAAAGTGAAATTAGGGCCCAAGTATTCATACCTGAGGTGAGGAGGAAGTGGTTTCAACTCCAACACCGGCGGCTCCTCAATAGATAGCTTGGTTGGGGGAGTTTTGCGATTCTCAAGATCAAAGGATAACTTCTTAGGCTCATAAGAATACGAGCCCATACCATGCAAAGCGTTTACACATTTAGCTCTCCCGACATCATCATCAACATCCATGTTCAAGAGAACGGCCTCAAGTGGGTCCTCAACATTCACCATTGCGCTTGTGTCATCCACTATCACTGCCGTGACAATGTCAACAAATGAGCACACCTCGGTGGTAGTCGGTTGCCTCATAGATTTGCACACATGGAACATCACCTTTTCATCACCAACACGGAAGGTCAACTCTCCCGATTCGACATCTACCAAAGCCTTTCCAGTAGCTAGGAAAGGTCTTCCAAGGATAATTGGCACCTCAAAATCCACCTCACAATCCAAGATAACGAAATCGGCCGGCAATATGAACTTATCAACACGAACAAGGACATCATCAATAATCCCCAAAGGCCGCTTCATTGAACGGTCCGCCATTTGAAGCCTCATAGAAGTTGGACGAGGTTGTCCGATTCCCAAGGTCTTGAAGACCGAATATGGCATTAAATTGATACTTGCCCCCAAGTCACAAAGAGCTTTTGCAAAGTCGGCACTTCCAATGGTAAATGGGATAGTGAATGCACCGGGGTCCTCAAGTTTCGGAGCCATAGAATGCACAATTACGCTTAATTGATGGGTCATCTTAATTGTCTCACACTCCATTGATCTCTTTTTTGTAACCAAATCTTTCATGAACTTTGCGTACCCCGGCATTTGCTCGAGTGCCTCCACCAAAGGCACATTGATAGTAAAACTCTTCATCATCTCAATGAATTTCTTAAATTGGTTGTCACCTTTTTGCTTGGCCAACCGTTGAGGATAGGGTGGAGGAGGCCGAGGTAAGGGTGCTTTGGCTTTGGGCACCACCGGCTCGGGCATATCAATCACGTGTTCCCTAGACGGGTTCACGGCCTCTTGTGTATCCTCTTCAACCTCATGAATATCAATCCGCACATCATCTCTCACACTTGGTTCAACTACATCTTCAACCACCAAAGGCATTTCATTATCTCGTAACTCATCTTCATCCACCATAACTTGGTTTCCTCTTGAGGCATGCACATCACCACCTCTTCCACTTCGCGTTGTCACCTTCATCACATGATTATTGTGCCCACCCTTGGGGTTTACTACCGTATCACTTGATAGAGCACCCTTTGGGCGAGTATTTAAAGACTGAGAAATTTGGCCAAGTTGTACTTCCAAGTTACAGATAGAAGTGTTGTGGGAGGCCAATTGAGCTTCGGAGTCTTGGTTCTTCTTCATCATTTGCTCAAACATAACTTCAATTCTACCAAATTCATTTCCCGAAGAACTAGACCCTTGAGATTGAAACGGCGGCGGGTTGTTCGATTGTTGAAACATCGGAGGCCTTTGAAAGCCTTGCCCCCGATTTCCTTGACCACCATTGTTATTACACCCACCTTGCCCATTGTTGTTGTTCCAATTGTTGTTGTTGTTTCCGCTCCAATTCCCTCCTTGGTTGTTGTTATTGTTCCAATTACCACCTTGTTGATTGCCCCAATTTCCTTGGGGTCTCCATTGTTGGTTCCCTTGATCACCTCTATTCCCTTGATAGTTGTTGACGTATTGGACTTCCTCACTTTGATCATCATAGCATTCATTCAAATAGCCACCACCATTATTATAGTTATCAAAATTTCCTTGAGGTTGTTGCCCTTTTTGCCTCCTTTTCATCATATTCATTCCTTCCATGGTGTTGACTTGGCGCGGGTTTTGAACTTGTTGTAACTGCGCTTTAGCCAACTGATTCATTGTTGTTGTAAGTTCGGCAATGGCTTGGCCGTGATCATGTAACTCCTTATGCAAATGTAAGACATTAGGATCACCTTGAGGCACATTAGTCCGTCTTTGCCATGCCTACGATGTGTCGGCCATCTCATCTAACACATCACAAGCTTCATTGTAAGGAAGCTTCATAAAATTTCCTCCCGCCAGTTGGTTCACAATACATTGGTTGGTTGTGTTGATGCCCCTATAGAATGTTTGTTGGATCATCACATCATTCATATCATTGTTAGGGCATTCTTTCACCATTGTTCTAAACCTCTCCCATATCTCGTGTAACGATTCAGTCGACTCTTGCTTGAAGGCTAGAATCTCGTTCCATAGAGCCGCCATGTGACTTGGAGAGAAAAACTTAGCGATGAACTTGTCCGCCAACTCATCCCATATAGTGATGGAATGATTGGGGAGCCTCTCCAACCAATCTAACGCCTTCCCCCGAAGTGAGAACGGGAAAAGTCGAAGTCTCAATGCATCCTCCGAAACATTTGTCTGCTTGCTACCTCAACAAGTATCCACGAAGCCCTTCAAGTGTTTATAAGCATTCTGATCAGTGGCCCCCGTGAAATAACCTCTTTGTTCGAGCAAGGTGAGCATCACATTTGTAATCTAGAAGTTCCCCGCCCGGATTCGGGGAGGAACTATTGCACTTGCGTACCCTTGATTGGGTAGAACTCTTGGTGCCACTATTGGCGGAGGTAGAGGAGGGTCTAGTATATTCTCATTTGCATTGGCATTTGCATTAGCATTTCGACCTCTCCTAGGAGCTTGAGGTAATACGTCTTCTTGTTCTAGATCCTCAACCTCCTCCCCCACGACCACATTGCCAAGAGGGTCATTTGCGTTTAAAGCCATGTGTACGTGAGTGAATTGACACAAATAAAATTAGTAAAAAGAAGGAAAGAGAAGCAAAACACAAAACTAGCTACACAAATAGAAAACACCGTAAGCTCCCCGACAACGGCGCCAAAAAGTGGTCGCAGCAAACTCAACCTCACACAACGATAGGAAGAGCGAGCGCTAAGACTTTTACCCGAGTAGTGGTATCGGGGTCAATTTCCACAAGGAGCTTGGAATAGAGTTGCGTATTTGTTCAGACTAGGAATGCGTGTTTGCTCCTAATTGTACTTCTAACATTTTTTGGAGTTTTTGTTTAATAACGACTATTATCAACTACAAGTTTAACCTAATTTATGTTGAAGGGATATGTTCTAAGTTGTGATTACTATAAAGAAAGGTACTAGGGTCATGGCATCACCTAGGTGGTTAACTAACGGGTAGAGACTACTAATAATAAATTGACATATTTGGGATCAATGTTATAACCGTTGCACAATTGTACCCACTCTCACACCTCTCGGTAGGGAGAGCAAATTTGCCTAATTGACTTTCTCGAGACCAATTGGGTAGGTCAATTAGACCAAGCAACTTGGGTTCAAGTAGGGTGATTACTCTCTCGAGGTTTAACCCGTTAATTGGGACTACCATTTCTCATGGGTCCACCCCAATTCCTTGTTGGGTCAATTTTGGGGTCATAGACTCTCTTTCTCAAGAAGAGTCAAGACCCACTAAGCTAGAATCAATGTTTGCAACCATCAATCCTTAATTAAACCATAAAATTAACCCAAATAACAAACACCCAATATCAATCTATCATTAAGAAGCAACACCCATTAATTACCCACACTAGGGTTGAGCCACAACCCTAGCTAATGGGTTTAGCTAGACATAATTAAAGAAGAAACTGAAGAAATAGAAGATGAAACAACCATATTAATTAATTACTAATGTTAAACTACAATAATCTATGATGAAACCAAGCTATAAATGCCCAACATAGGCCAAAACATAAGTCTCACAAGTGCAACAACTATCAGATGTACCAAACTTAACCTAAAAATTGTAAAATGTTCTATTTATAGTGGGCTAGAAAAACTGGACAAAAATGCCCCTACAGGGTTAGTACGGACCGCACAAAGTTGGAACGCAGCCGCGGTGGGTTGGTTGACCTTTGAATCTTGCTCTCTGAAGATGGTGATGCGGACCGCACAAAGTTAGAATGCGGCCGCATGAAGACTGGCGCGGACCGCACAAAGTTGTTGTGTGGCCGCATTAATGGTTTTGGCAGCTTCTCTGAACTTCACTGATGCGGACTGCGTAACCATAGAGCGTGGCCGCATGGAGAGGGATGCGGGCCGCATGAAGTGGGACGCGGATGCGTGGTTTGCTTCTGGAATATAACACTCTCTGAACTTCTTGGACGCGACCGCATAGCAAGATTGTGCGGCCGCATGAGTGAGACGCGGGCCGCATGAAGTGGGACGCGGCCACATGAGTTTGACTTGTAATTTCACAGTCTCTGAACTCCTATGGTGCAGCCGCATGACATGATGGTGCGGTCCGAACCAAGTTCTGAATGTCCTTACTTTAATGATCTTTGACACTTGAGCAGGTTTCACTCCGATTTGAGCCGATCTTTGACGGTTTGTCACTTTATAGCTCAAACCTGCAATCAAGTGCAATCTGTAAGCATTTTGGGACTATTTTGTAGCAAATTTCACTCAAAGCGCAGGCAAGTATGGGTATAAAACATGTTAAAATCCTACTTATCAGCTACCCCGACCCTGTTCCGCCAAAGTTATAAAACACCACGACAATTGTGTGGTTAAAAGCGTCTAGATATGAGCAACAAGAGGTTGTCCATCAACTTATGCCCATGGCTGGCATTACCCTCGAATGAGGTCAAAGGGTAAGGATAACCACATCCTCGATCAGGCTTGGCCGGACGAGGAAAACGACTGCAGCGGGGCTTGTTCCCCGAAACGCCGCCTCATCACCTCACAGAGAGGAAGAACTACTCCGCCTCCTTTATCATTTCCTTTCTTTTCTTGTTGCTAAACTGTATGCAGGCAGCCAACAGAGGCATTTGGTAGCTCTGGATCCCGCTCGAGGATCCGAAGCCACCAGGGGGCCTACCGGGCATTCTTTCCTCGATCGGGTTTCAAACAGGAAGAAGGTTCCGCCGACAAGATTATTAGCAGGACTACACATCCCCCGAAGGGAGGGGGACCCAACGAGATCGCAATCCTCTCTCCTAAAATTTTCCAATATGGAATCATACAAGCACATCGGATAATCAGGGAAGTCATACCCATGAAGACTAAGCTCACAGCAACATGACAACATGTATTTGTAGCTTATTTTTTTGCCAAAGCAATAAAGAATATTTTTTAAGCACTCCATGCTTCGAAGAAAACTATTTCGGCTTATCCACATCGAGAAACCTCTCCATCAAATATGTCCCGAAACACTCAGAGACCTTAAATGATTCAGCATCCACCCTACCTCGGGGTCGGAGTTCCGGGCTCATAAAGCCCTCGCAAATGAAACTCCGGGTTCGCAAAAAGCTGTGTTCAAGCATGAGCGGAACTCGGTGTTTCGGAAAATCATCTCCAATCGCCATATACTGGAAAATCCAAAATTGTAAGACCCTAACGAGCAGCCTCGGCACAACTAGATCTATTCTCCATACACTGTAAGACCTCAACAAGCATGGCAAATTGTAAGACCTCAACAGACATGGCATACTGTAAGACCTCAACAGGCATGGCATACTGTAAGACCTCAACAGGCATGACAAACTGTAAGACCTCAACAGGCATGAAAATCTCGCAGTTTAGGCTATACGTCTCATTTGTAAGAATCCCTAAAGGGCATACCCTCGGTGTAGATACCTAAAACTGCTTCTCGGGATCAACAATGGCCCCGGCCAAACGCACATGACTCCGGTCAAAACGGCTGCCACATCCCAAAAATGCGACTCGGGGACGCCCGACTGTTGCTAAAAAATCCTCCGAATCTACTTCGGAAAGAACCAGTTAAAAACAGGCTTCCCTCAACAGGCAAAAAATGAGTCCCGATAACGTTGGCTCTACAATCACAAAAGCGTCGATCTACTCGACCTATGGTCTATGAACCTTACGAGGTGCTCAAAATATCACCGATTACGACTTGAAATTGAGGTTCTTTCAGAACTGACGATGGGTCTGGCAAAAATATTTAATAAGACCTTAATGAGAGGAAATAAAGCCTGTAGAGAGCCTCCGGGCCTCATATCTAAAGGTCTCTACGATAAACAGCGTAAGTGCCATTGTTGCCAGCTTGAAAAGACAACTTGAGGATTAAAGTGAGCTCAAATCGTAACCCGATTCGGATACCAGATCCAAAATAGTTAACTAAGCAAAGCCTACAGGCCTCATATCAAAAGGTCTCTAGGACCAAATAGCGTAAGTCTATTATCGCCTGCTAAACAAGCCTCTAGGCCTCACATCGAAAGGTCTCTACGACCATACATCGTAAGAGACATTGTCGCCAGCTTTAAAATTGACAACTTGAGGATTAAAGTGAACTCAAATAGTAACCCGATTCGGAGACCGGATCCAAAATAGTTAACTAAGCAAAGCCTCTGGGCCTCACATCAAAAGGTCTCTACGACCAAACAACGTAAGTGCCATTGTCACTGTCTAAGAAAGCCTCCGGGCCTCATACTAAAAGGTCTCAAAGACCAAGCAACAGAAAAGCCACCGTCGCTAGCCAGAAGGGATTCGAAGGTCAATTACAGCGCGAGTCGCAACACAACTCGGAGACTGGACACAAAAATTATAATATGCCCAAGGGCGTTACATCGATACTACCGCCAATCAAAATCTCCGGAAAGATTAAAGGTCGATTACAGCTCGAAATCGCAACGCGACTCGGAGACTGGACCCAAAAAATTGCCAAGTGCCCAAGGGCAGAAAATGAAAGCCATTATCGCCAACCCGAGCGGGCTTGAAGGTATATTAAGCTCGAGTCGTATCCCGACTCGGGACTAAGCCCGAGGAAGATTAAGTCACGATACGCTTAAAGGCACGGCCCAAACGATGCTATCGACGGTTAAGACAAATCTCCAGGCCACGCGCGCGCGAAGTCTCTTCGGCCCGGGAGCACAATGGGTCATTACCCTCCGCCCGTACAGGCGAGAAAGAGCAGGAAGGCCAATCGAAGCTCAATCCATAGCGCGACTCAGGGACTAGTTCCAAAATTGGTCTACGCGATCGAGAGCAACGATAGGAAAAAGGTACAAAAGGAATAAAGCTTTAAAAGGCTCCCTATATTACATGCGAGAAAAAACGTTCTCCACCTACAAGCATGCCCTGCGCATGCCTGAAATAGAGTTACAAAACAATGGAGCCTATATTTCGCACCAAGGGATACAACTCGCCAAGATCGCCCTCTGCGACGTCCACAAGGAGTGACCGAGCGTCACCCTCATCCGCCCTTGCTTGATCCAGTTCCTCCGAGAGAATGAAGCCCCTTGCTCCAACCTCCTCGAATACCGCTCTCCGGGATCGGCAACGAACATATTCCTCGATCCTCTTCTCATGATCAAGGGCTAGCCTCAACTCGGATTGAGCGTCAGCAGCTTCCTTTATGCAAATCTCCATATCGCGATCAGCCCTGGTTTGGCTTAATGCCACTTCCGCTCGATCATCGGTTATCTCGGCCCGGGCCTTCGAGAGATCAGACTCAAGTCTCTCAATCGTTTCTGCTTGAACTTTGGCATTATCACTGGTCAAGTTGAGTTGAACCTCAAGAGCAGGGATCCTAGCTGAAGCGCCCATTTTCTCTAGGGCTTGAGCCTGCACTTGAGCTCTTATCTCCTCGCAAACGGCCCTGACGCGATTAACGTTGCCTTTAAGGTACTCCAAGGCCTCTGCCTTTTTTTGCAACTGATATGGCAAGAAGAAATTAGCCTTAAAATTAGAAAGAAGCAAAAAAATGCACTACAGGAAATTACCTGCTCCATCAAATAGCTATCATAGTTTGAGCTCCGATACGCATCATATCGCCAATGCTGCTGCTCAACTTCCTTCTCCTTGCAAAAAGCCTAAGGGATTCTCTCTCATCCAGAACCCTCTGAAGCTTGGCCTTTTGACGAAATAGCTCGTATTTAAGCCTGTCAAAGGCCTACACAGGAAAGATTCAATGAGATGAGAAAGATGTGGAATACAGGAAAACGATGCACAAACTCACCGCAAAGTGAAGATGGCGGATTTCCTCCAGATCAGAATATGGTCCCGTTAATCCTGCCCCTACGGCCCGGAAGAGTCGGCCCCGGGCATAACGCACTCGCCCAAGGGAGACGTTTGCCGAGGAATAGACGCTCCGGGAACAACCAACTTGGGCGATGCACTATCCTTAGAAATATGAGCCCGACCAGTGCCACTAAAGTCTCCTTTGCATCGTGAGCTCCGGTCCCTATTGTTACTGACATCTCTCGGCCCGGAGGCAGATGACTCCATCTCTTCCCCTGCAAAGTGATGCCTCGCCCCGAGGAACTGCTCGATATCTACAAACAGCGAATCCAACACAAATGAGGTAGGAAAAGGCTACCTCGAGTATACACCAGCAGGAGAAAAGCGACATACACACGTACCTTGATGTTCCGCTCCCCACTGGACGTAAGACATAGCTCGCCACCTGCGTTCATCGCAAGATAAATGGGTCACCAACCTTCGACCCAGCCGGGTAGATCGTGGACTGGGCCTGGCATCCACGACGTTGCTGCAACAAGAGAAATGACATTGTTATTTGGCCGATTTTTGCCATAAACAAAATCTGAAAGAGCGACAAAGCGCCTCACTTACGTGCATGATTCCACCCTCCGGGGAATGGCAGAAACTCCATAGGGATAATATCGGTCATCTAGACTCGAATGAACCAATTGGCCACTCTCGATATCTGCCCTCCTCGTCATCAACAACGAAGGGCGTAGGCAAATGACCCCTCAAGGTCAGCAGGCCTCGATGATGGAAAGGCCGATATAGCCTGATGAGGTGATCAAGCGTGAACTCGATCCTGACTTCCTCAGCAAAGAATCTCATTATCAGCACCGTTCGCCAAAACGACGGATGAATCTACGCCAAAGTAACTCGATACATCAAACAAAAGTCAACCACCACAGTATCAGGGGGCCAAATGCAAAGGGGTGTAGGTGTACATTCAAAAACCCATCGGCAGAGTCCGCGATGCGTTCACCTGGGAGAGCACCCGCAGTGTCACCTCCTTGCTCCACCCACAGTATCACCTCACCATCTCCAGGTGTCCCTCTTTTATCAAGGACGCCGTCTCCAGAGCAAAATCCTTTGACTCCCCAATGCCGGGAACAACATTCTCCGCCCTTTGCCATATCTGTTCCAAGGTGGTCGCCATAACTATGGCAGAACTGACATAATAAAGCAAAGGCAAGCACCAACGCCTTTCGCACTTTAAGAAATAGGGAGCTCGAGGAGTCGAGTGTCAGAAATCATTTCCCATCACTTCGTCATGGGAAACGCAAAGACTATCTGTACGTGGCAAAATTAGAAGACTTGATTTTTTGCTATCAAGATACATCGAAGGCTTTTCCAGAGACCCCGAGGGTGGGAGGCCGCGACCGAGTACTTAGCCTCAGTGCTCGATGAATTCTGACTTGAAGGAAGCAAGGCCCAAGGTCGGGATGAAAGAGGAAGTCTCCTAGGCATATGGCTACACCTGACAGGCTCGGCCTATGTAGAGCCTATTATGAGGTCTTGCATCAAGTCGTCCCATCCTTGTACTCTCCCAAATAACTCACGTATACTATACTAAGTCCCCTCGCCTATAGAAGGAGGGCTCACCTTACCTTGTAGGGGACGAATGTTTCCCCACTTCCCCCTCTCTCTCTCTCTTCTAAGCTATTTGTCTTCACTGACCTCGAGGTCGCCCTAGCACTTTAATATTTCCTTGCTTGTTCTTCGTTATTTTACTAAGTATTGATAGTATAGAGCCTTGCTTATCTATATTTTTACTTGTTGTCCCCTTCCCGACTACCATCGACTGTCCTAGATAGGCTCGAGGCTTAGCCTCGAGGTATCCACTGGGCAGCTCCGCGCCCGGGAAATGTCTCCCTACTAGTTCCATTATCGCTTTGGTTAACTCAATCTTTATCACTCTACTTCACATTTTAGCACTAACCACCCTCACAAACTAGCTCGAGAATAGATCACGTATTTTTAGAATCTCATTTACAAATTTAATTGTTGTTACCATTTTCACGGTAAACACCAACTTCCCCGTAGGCATGGGCTTCTAAAATATGTACTTCATAGGATCCATCTTGGATATGAGGTATGTAGTGTAGGCATAGAAATAATGCCTCAACTTCTGGGTTGTCCAGGTCAAAGCACAGCAAGTGCGTTCAAGCAGAGAATACTGTGCTTCATAAGGTGTGAATTTCTTACTTAGGTAATATATGGCTTGTTCCTTTATTCCTATCTCATCATGTTGTCCCAAAACACATCCAAAGGCTCCATCTAATACGGATAGATAAAGTAGCAAAGGTCGTCCTGGTTCTGGTGGACCAGAACTTGCGGTGTGGACAGGTATTCCTTGATCTTGTCAAAAGCTTTTCGACAATCCTCGGTCCAACTTGTCTTGGCATCTTTCCTTAGCATCTTGAAGATAGGTTCACATATTACTGTGGACTATGCTATGAATTGGCTGATGTAGTTGAGCCGCCCCAGGAAGGTCATCACGTCCTTCTTGTTTTGGGGTGGTGGTAACTCCTAAATAGCTTTGACTTTAGTCCAATCTAGATCGATCCCTCGGCGACTGACAATAAATCCCAGTAACTTTCCTGCTGGATACCCGAACGCACACTTTGCGGGGTTCAACTTCAAAATGTACCTCCTGAGCTTGTCGAAGAACTTCCTCAAGTCTGCTATGTGATTCGTGGCCCTTTTGGATTTGATAATGATGTCATCCACATAAACCTCTATTTCTTTGTGTATTATATCATGGAAAATGGTTGTCATGGCTCTCATGTAAGTGGCCCCAGCATTCTTCAGATCGAATAGCATCATCCTGTAACAGTATACACCCCAAGGCATAATAAAAGCTGTGTTCTCGGCATCTTCTTCATCCATCCAGATCTGGTGATAACCTGCGAAGCAATCTACAAAGTATTGGAGTTCATGTTTGGCGCAGTTATCAATCAGGATATGTATATTTGGCAGTGGGAAGTCGTCTTTGGGACTTGCTCTTTTTAAATCCCGATAATCAACACACACTCGGACCTTTCCGCCTTTCTTTAGAACTGGCACAATATTAGCTAACCATGTTGGGTACTCAACCACCCTGAGAACCTTGGCTTTGATCTGCTTGGTGACTTCCTCCTTGATTTTCAAACTCATGTCTGGTTTGAATTTTCTTAGTTTCTGCTTGACTAGCGGGCACATGGGATTGGTAGGCAACTTGTGAGCTACTATAGATGTGCTCAAACTGCTCATATCGTCGTATGACTATGCGAAGATATCCTCATATTCTTTTAGAAAATGGATGTACTCTTCCTTCTCTGTTGGTGACAAATGAATGCTTATGTGAGTCTCTTTGACGGTTATTGCGTCTTCCAAATTTACTGCTTCTATTTCGTCCAATTTGGATTTAGGCTTGTTCTCAAAATTCTCAACTTCCCTGACAATTTCATCGGGTATCTCATCTTTTTCCTCTAAGTAACTATTCTCATGTTGCATTGCCTCATTACTTGTCACAGTCACTGGTTCATCTGGAAAAGTAATAATAACACTAGGGACTCGGCGGGCTCAGGATGGTGTGGCGGTCCAGTTTCTAAGAACATCTCCCTTTGCCACGGTCTGAATGGAGAGTCCTTCTTCCTCCTCCTCCTTAATTATAGCACTATAGTCCATATCCTCATCTTCCAAGAACAGATCCTTCAACCCAGCTAGTGCTTCTTCTTCAGCAGTTCCTCGTATTGTGTCCGCCTGTTGGAAAGATTGTTCCAAACGGGGTATCGGTTGCTCAAGAGGGTAATATGGTCCATGCCATGGAGGCAACCATTCCCTGTACTCCTGGCATAGGCGGTACCATGATTTTTCAGTCGTATCAGCTTGGTGATACCCTAGAGGTTCTTTCCTAACCCTTTGTCGGGTTTCTTATCCGGACCATGCTAGTATGCTTTTTGTTGTTACTCCACCACTTATCCTTCTCGAAGGCATTGACCCATTCAATGTGATGATAGGTTTCTCCTCCTAGCCTTCTTCTATGTCCAATGGCCGGAATGGTTTGACTGGTGTAGATGGGATTACTCCCATCTCCATGAATGATTACCTCCTGACGGTCCATTCAAATCTTATGACTTGGTGTAGTATGGAGGGCACGACTCCAACAGTATGGATCCATGGGCAGCCCAACAAAAGATTATACGAAGTTGGTATGTCAAGCACTTGGAATTCAACACCGAACAAAGTTGGTCCCATCTGCAAGCAAAGGTTGATTTCCCCGATCGTGGCCCTCTAAGACCCATTGAAAGCCTTCACATTTATGCTTCCGGTCCATATTTCATGGAAACCTTTGTTTAACCTTTTTAGGGTATCCAGTGGACAAATATTCATACTTGAACCTCCATCAACCAGGATCCAGGCAATGAATTTGTCTTCATTGTATCATAATATGCAGTGCTCGATTGTGATTCAGACGTTCGGGCAGTAGCTCATCTTCATGGAAGAAAATCTTATGGCTCTCCAGCACCTGACCGGCCATATTAGCCATTTCTCCACCAGTGATAAGCCTCTCTCAGTACTTTCATCAAGGCGTTCTTGTGTGCCTCTAAATTCTGTAGTAGCGACATGATAGATATCTGAGCAGGGACTTTGTTCAGATGACCAACAACAGAATACTCTTTCACTTGTACCCTACTCCCAAGTCATCCGGTCTGGTCTCAATGACAGGCTGCCTAGCAATTGCGTCCTTACTTGAACCTCCCAGGTGTTCAGGTGTGTAGACTCTTCCAGTTCTAGTCATCCCTTGTGCGGCGTCAGATTCCTCTATCTTATCCTTCCCTTTTCGCCGAGCCTCGGTGACATAATCCTAATGTATTGCCTTTGAGTTGAATGGGGGTGTGGTTGACACTGTCATAGTAAAAGGTGGGACCACTTCTAGTTCAAATGGAGTAGAGGTGGCTGGAGGTGAAGTTACTTCCACCTCGAATGGAACTGATGCAGTTACCTCAATGTCAATAGGTTCCTGAGTCTGAACCACAATAGGAGTAAGTGTAACTGCAACCTTAAAGTCATCGCCTTCTCAGATAAGCCCGATTGACCCCTCAGGGTCCCATTCTTTATTTGTTTCTATAACATGTACACCGTCACCTTTATGATCAAGGAGGGGATTGTTGCGGACATTAGGTGGGGCTTCCTTCGATTGTATGACCTTATTGTCAATGAGTGTCTGGATCTTGTACTTCAGTGTTTGGAACTCAGCAGTGGTGTGTCCTTTCATACCAGAGTGGTATGCACATGTTTTGTTTGGATTAACCCATTGGGATGGATTTTCTAGCGCCACAACGGGAATAGGAGTGACGTAACCTGTGACCTTTAACCTTTCATACAATTGGTCGATGGGCTCAGCAATGGCAGTGTATTGTCTAGGTGGCTTGCAGTTGAAATTGGGTCTTGGTGTTGGATAATTTTGGTGATTTGGTGGTGATTGGAAGCGGGATGGTTGGGAATTGTAGGTATGATGGACAGTGGCTGGTTGGGAATATCTGGGAGATGAAGGTTTATATGTGGGTGGCGATGCTTGGTATGTAGGTGGAGATGCTTGGTATGTAGGTGGAGATGCTTGGTATGTAGGTACGGGTGTTTGGTATGTGAGTGGAGTTTTTGGTCCTTGGGCCACCATTACTGCCCCAATCTCTCTTTTCTTCAATATGCCACCAGATTGGAGTGCCTTGTTCATGGCTTACAGTGCCTCGAAATTTGTTACCATTCCGCTGTTGATTCCTTCCTCGATCCTTTCCCCGAGCTTGATGATATCTAAGAATTTGTGATTTTCGATAACCATCAACCTCTTATAATATTGCGGATCCTGTACTCTAACAAAGAACTTATTCATCTGTTCTTCGTCCAAAGCGGGCCTGACCTTGGCGGCTTCCGAGCTCCAACGAGTAGCATATTCGCGGAAGGTCTCAATAGGTTTATTCTTGAGATTCTAAATGTAGAAAACATCAGGTGCATTTTCTGGGTTGAACCTGAACCGGTCCATAAAATCTGATGCCGTGCTTAACCAACTGGACCATTTCTTGGGGTTCTGGCTGATATACCAAGACAACGCGTCCCTAGTAAGACTCCTCATAAAAAGGTTCATTCGAATCTTTTCATCTTTTCCAACCCCTACAAGTTTGTCACAGTAAGTCCTTAAGTGAATCCTAGGATCACCTGTACCATCAAATAGGCCGGCTATGAAGGGACATCACGACTATCCTTTCTGGGAATACCGGGCTTTTATGATCCTGATTAATGTTTCGAAGTCGGGAGGTTTGTACCCCTCTGGCAATTCCACATAGGCCTGTATGCACGGATTTTCATAGCTCAAACCTTCTATTCCCCTATCGCCTTCAACACCTTAAACTCGGCTTGTTAACTTCTTGAGTTCTTCTGCCATGTTCTTAATGAGCAGGTCCTTTTCGGAGGGTTCCGATGCACAGGAGATTGGCTGGGTAGAATGTGGTATAGTTTCCACGTATATGGGATTGCTCTGATGGATGCTAGGGACTTGGGTATAGTGATGGTCATTGGTGTAGTTTTGTGGATCCGCAATGAGTGGTGGTGTATTTTGGGGAGTGTAGTAAGTGGTGGTTGGTGGGTATGGGATTGGTTGGTGCTATTGTGGTGGAGTTGGTATTGGCAATGGATTGATGTTCTGTGGTGGAGTTGCGTATTGATTTGGTATGGTAGGATTTTGCGGCTGTTGGTTTAGTGTATTTTGAGGAGGTGTTGGGTTCTTTGCATTCTGTTGGTGGATATCAGGGACATTTAGGGTGAGTGACAAGTTTTCCAAATTGCAGACCTGCTCAAGTTCTCCTTGTAGTTCTAGTATCTTTTGTTCAAGTCTCAAAACCTGGTCATTTGGAGCCGGAGTACTACGGCCATCGGAAGTCTCTGCGTTCTCAATATTTTCCTTCCGGATCCCACTTATGTCATTCATCTTTGATTTTCCTTTGCTTTTTGTGTTGCTTGGAGGAGAAGGAGGTAGAGGGCCTCTAGATCAGGTATGATATGCTGGCGAGGCCAGTATGGATGAACCAACCTATGGGGATGGGAATAATAATATAAAAAAATAAACGAAACAAAAAAAGTAACAAGTTAGTAGGGATCCTGAAATATTTGTAGTATTTAAACACATATTGGGAGATATGAACTCGTATCCTAATTTGGGAGCCTCATTGTGCCCGAGGTAGGCCTAGCGACAAATAAATTTGGAGAACTTCAAATTCCAATAAATGCTTCATTTCATAATATAAAAGTAGATGAATCCAAAAACGACACTAACATAATGAAAATAAGTAACTATTGGAACTTGGCCTTATTATATTTAAGAAAAGCAAGTAAATCTAATCTATTTGGCCCAAGAAGGACATTCCCCAGATTCGATCTTTCGGACTCCATCAAACAGATCTCCTAGCTCGGGCAGTAGAAGCAGCAAGTAGGCTCGGGGCAGATGTCCTCCCTCGGCTCATTCAACATTCTGACAGTTTTCAATCCGTTTTATGACTTTGCCCTACATTTCCATTATTCCTCGCTCCAAGTATTCCAGTTTTCTATTGGAAACGACTGTCATCTCTTTCCATTCCTCGATCAACCTCACGTTCCTCTCATGTATCTCCCGATACTCATTCTCAGAGTCATGCAGTCTCTTGCTTAGCCTGTTATATTTGACTCGGGCTTCAGCTTCCTCGTGTATGATTCTGTTCCCTCGACCAGTCCCTAGTGTCACCGCTCCTTTTAGATTGTCCTCCAACTATGCAGGGTAGAGAGGCTCGCACCTCGTGTGATATCTATCTGGCTCAATAGTGCTTTTCCCCACAATGATTTTGCAGTGCCACATGTGCTGAGCTTGACACTTGTAAGGTATGTCATCGTCTTGGAAATTTGCCCTGAAATGACTCATCTTGACGACCCTTGGTACAACCTACTTTCTGCCTGCTTGCCTCATAACTCGTATAGGGACATATGGATATATCCCTCTCAACCTGATCAACAGCAAATGCAGAGCATCCCTGGACCAGATAATGAACTCGTCGTTGGAAACCATTAAACCATCCACTGCACTTGTTCCTTGGTCAAATTGCCGAAGAACTCTACCCATTCGCTGGCACTTTCTGGCTGAACAAATTTGTCCGGAATATAGGTCATCTGCTTAGGGTGATGGAAAGCGATGTGGTCTTTCCAAGCCCTTTGCGGAAATTCTTGGCGATAGCGACCCTTTTGGAGATGCTCCAACAACTATAATTGCAGCAATAAATTGTAGCCCTCGAAATGATAGACCCCTCTTTGATAGCGTTCTAGGGCCCTATAGATATCAGCTATGATCATGGGGACTATGGTATATGTCTGTCCATTAATCCCATCCATCAGATTTTTGGCGACCATGGCCAACCTGGTATGGATTCTTCCCTTTTTCATTGGGAACACTATCATCCCCAGAAAGTACACGATGAACACGAACACTCTGCAGTGGATGTGACCCAGCGAAGTGAGGGCGATCTCTTCATGATGAGTGCAGAAAGACTTGCTGTGGCCATACCTCTGTTGATACCCAATTTTTTTCCTATGTATTTTTCTATACAAAATACTTTCAAAATAACATATATATGCATACATAAGCATACCCAAGTGTTTTAGTATTTTTCCAAACTTTTGAAGAGTTTTTAAATCAATTTACTATCCATTTTAGCAGTACAAAATCCATAATTATTTTCAAAATCATCAATTTTGGTGAATAATTTATTTTATTCCCATATTTATACCAAAATATAGTTAAGATAAATTTTGTGTATTTTTACAAATTTATTTTGTATTTAAAGCCTATTTTAAGATTAATAGCATTTTATAATTGTAAAATTTGTTCCAGTATTTTTAAATTGATATTTATATATTATTTGCTGGCTAGGTACTTTTAATTTACTTTTAAAATCATTATTACTATTTTTTATAAATAAAAAGGAAAAAACTGGCTATTTAACATTTAGTCCCATTTTATTTCAATCACAACCCCATTTCATTTCAATTTTAGCCCTTAAATTGACCCAATACTAACCCCAACCAAACCGGCCCAGTTTCAATTTGGATCCAACCCACGACCCAATTACAAATGACCCAACCCGTTTTCCACCTACCCCTTAAATCTGGACCGTTGATCACTCAAGATCAACAGCCAAAACTAGCCCTTTCCTTTTTAACTCCTAAACGACTACCCTAATCTCCCTCATTCTCACTTGACCCGCCGCCTTGAAACCCTTCATCTCTCAAAACACTCTCAAGCTTTCTGAAACCCTAGCCATCTCCCACCTTATTCTACCATGTTTTCACCGGAATCCATGGCTTCTCAGGCCATGGATGGTTGGTACTCACCCCCCTCCACCACTCAACCTTGGATGTTCGATATTTTAAGGCCTGACTCCGATGGCTCTCTTCAGATCCAACTCAGATCTGTAGATCTATGGCTTCTCCGACCATTATTCCGGTGTGTTCAAGCAATTTTAGTCTTTTCGACTCAGGATCGGATTTTCTTCCAAGCCTTTCTCATTTCTAGGGTTTCTCTGAAACCCTAAGCTATTCGAGGTTTTCTCTGGTTGTTTTCTTAGATCTATGCTATATCTGTGTTCTACTGGAGTTTTAAAACGTTTTCCCCAATCTTCTCTTTCAAAATTTGTTTCTCTTCGATTTAGGATTTCTGAAAAAGTTTTAAAATGTTTTCTGACTCCTTTTCTTATTTTCTTTGTGTGAATCTGTGTATGCTATGTTTTTATGTTCTCTTTTCTACCTCGCATGTCCTTCTCCTGTGTTCTTAGGTTTGCCTTATTATGCATATTCTTATACTGTGCTCCGTTCTTTCTTCTACTGGTTTATATAGCATGCTTTCACACGTTTATCTTATGTGTTCGTTTAACCCTGTGTTCATTTACTGTAATTTCTACTAAGCTCTTAGTTCTTATTTGCCTTCTTCTGGACTTTGATTGAGTTTTTTCTAAACATGTTTCATCTACTGCTTCCTTAAGTTTACGCTACCTCTTTGTCTTCTGAACTTGTTTAAGTTCCAAGCTTTTCTTAAAACATGTTCTTTAAGCTTCAAATCAGCTTTTTCACTATGTTTGTTTTGAACCTGCTATTTTACCTGTTTGTTTTCTCATGAGCCTCTGAAAGAGACCTCTGAGCCTATTTCAGTTATTTGTCTTCTCATCTCTGCATCTGATTCTAGTTGAAAACCCTATGATTTGGGGTTTTTGGCGAGTTTGATCTTATGTTTGGACTAGGGTTCTATTATGGGACCCTGGATTCTCTCGAACTAAGTCTGAGTCTATGTATTGAATTTGAGCCTCTTTGTTTGTGACTCTGAACTTTTCTATGCTAGATTATTTCTAATTAGCATGACAGTTCTTTCTTGTTTGACATGTCTGTATGCTTTATATATGAGGAATTCTTCCTTCAAAAGAGATTTTGCCAATTTGTGATTGATTCAGAATTCTTTTTAATATGGTTTGATTGATTGTTACTGATTTTCTTTAATTAAACCTTTCTTGACCTTTTCTGGTTGGATTCATTCATACCAAACCTCAATTTTTGATTTTTACTGGCTAGTGATTGATTGCCTTTCCTTATTTGCACAAACCGTGTTGCTATCAAACTCTTTCCTTAAATAGTTTCTATGTATTTGCCCTTCTTGTACTACTTTGGAAAAGATTTTGATCAAATTATTTCCTTATTTATTCTACCCGTTTGAAATCAGAATCCCTTAACTGAAGGGATATTTTGTGTGATTGATTGCAAACTATTCCCTTACCTTTTCTTACTTGTTTTCTGCACTATAAAAGGGGCATGACCCTTTTGCACTTAGACACCTTGAACCTTCAGTTTAATACTTCGAATTCAATACTTTACACACACACCTCTCAATTACGATACTCTTTCAATACTCTACTCTCTTCTGAGATCTTTTGTACTATTTGCTTGCAATTTGGTTTACAAGACTTCAGCTTTCACTTATTTGTTTCCCTGAAACTGGTATGCCTTAATTTCGATTTCAGCACCATCCCTATGTGTTTATTTTACAGTTGCTACACTCCTGCCTACTTTGTTGTTCATGTTCTGTATTGAATATGCTACTCTCTCTTTGCATCTACTGTTTGTTATGAACTCCCTATACCCTCACTCCCTTCTATGTGTTTGATTTAAGGTTCATGGCCTGACAGCATCCAAATTGCTTCTTAGGTCTGAACCTGATACTCAATGGATCCCAACTCTCAAAATGTGGCTAATAGGCTAGTCAGGGGTGTGCTAGCACTCCTGATTGCTGGGCATGACCACCATCCTGCCATGGCTCTCCCTAATTCCCCCTTTATGCACTTGCACTCTCTCTTAGATTCTAAGTTCTGCCCCTCTCTTATGAGCCTTGCTTTGGGACCTTGAGTTCCCTCTTAACTTGGACATCTGAGGGCTAGCATTTCCACACTGCACTATGCTCTTAATTCTGCAATGTGTTTGGGGTATAAGCATTGCTCGGAGCCCTTTGGGACTTTTGGGAACTTTGATACATCCCAAGTATGAGAAAGGCTTTGGAAACCTGATCCTGGAAGTTGGTTCACCTCATATTGTTAGACCTTGAGTCTGAATTAGGCTCCTTGGTTGTAGCTTAATTTCTAATGTAATTTTACTTTTCTTAATTCATTCTGGTCTATAATAGGTTGTAATAACTTATGGGGTTCTAGTGAAAAGGGGAGGGTCACTTATGTATGCAAAGGGTAGACAACATGCTCATATGCGTTACTATTCACAATTTCTGCACTTACGCATATATAGAGATCATGTCCACAGGTTTTTTTCACTTTCGCATATCATATAGAATCCTGCCTATATGTTTCTGCACTTCTGCATATAGAAATCATGACTATAGGTCTTCGGCACTTCTGCATTTTACATCTATCATTAGGCAAACAGTTATAGTTTAGGTAATAATAAATTTCATTCTAGATACCATGTTTATAGGACTCCTACACTTTTATAATCGTTTTAAAACCAATAACGCCTAGAAATCATACCTATAGGAGTAACCAGTTGAATTTGATTCTCTTATTTCATTTACATGTCTAAAATCAGTAGTAATGTCATCTAACATCTGCAAAACTTATGTGTTTTCTACAATCAGTAAGCCTTCTTTAAAATCGGAATAAGCACTGTTAGATATCATGCCTATAGGTCTTACCTAGGCAAGCCAGTAGATAATTGATTAACTGCATCAGTCTTTGATAAATTACAACCAGGGAAGGCTAATTCGGACTCCTCATATGAGAAATATGTGATGAATAAGCCTATCCTACGCTTTAATTTGATTTCAGACCATAACCGGTACTTGTAAGTCATGCTAGCCAATTTGTTTCTTTAAACGAGGAGGCTTGTTTAGCCCTTTAACTGTTACGTATACTCCCATACCTGCCTTACATGTTTTGATTGTCGCCCGAGAATTTTATCCTTTTAAAACTCTAAAAAGCCAAATCTCCCTCCCCTTTAGGACTAGTAGTCCCAAATGCCTCCGGGACTGATAGGATTGGGGCGGTTACTAGCATGCAATAAGTAATGACACCATTCTGCACTTTAATACCATAACGGGGTGGGAAGGGTAGCTATGGATATGATGACCGGTGCGATAATACTACGTGTAACCCCTCTTTTGAGGAGTGATTACCGGGTATTGCATTGATGTGATCCATATTATTTGTAAACCTAGGACCCCTTTTTTTTAACTTGTTTTATTGTCCGAACTATTTCCTTAAAATTTCTGCTTTCTTTATTCTCTTTAAACTTTCAATTTGCTTGCAATAATATGTGAAAATCCCCTTCTATTTGAGGCCCTTAATTGCTTATTTGATTATGTGAAGTCACAACTGTAACATGGCTGGGAACCACACTAGTGGATCTTGAGGGGTGCCTAACACCTTCCCCTCGAGATAATTTCTAACCCTTACCCAAACTCTGGTTCTTCAAACTCAAACCCTTCTTAGTGTCCTAATGCACTAAATCATTAGGTGGCGACTCTTCAAGTTCCAGAACCCAATTCCCAAAAGGGAACGAATTGTCCTCCCAAATGTCACAAGCCCGATTTTGCGAGAAAAAGGGGGCGTGACAACCTCTCATAGAGATATTCGAAAGGTATGTAGGAGTCTTTCAGGCATACTAGGTCGACATTCTTTTTCATCCCCATCATCTTCAAGAATCCCCTGCTTGTACAATTTTCCGGCACCAAAAGCCCTAGTCTGTCCCAAGTCAACCCTGTAAGTCCTCCTATTTCCTCTAGGAGTGGTGTCATTTCTATGCCGCCAAAATAGAACACGGCTCTTTCACTATCCTAGAATAAGGTGGCAGCCACGATTAGTTTTTTGTTTGGTTCAATATCTAGCAGGGAAGGCAAGTTACCCAGGTACTTCTTCACATGCTTCTTGTCACTTGGGGAAAGATCTTCCCACCAATCAAGCAACAATGAAGGGATATTGCTAACCATACCGAATCTAGGGACTTCGTGCCTCATTTTCTGCAAAACAAAAGGGTTAGGCCTTACCCCCACCGGACTCGACTATTTATACATTTATGATCAGTATATCGATATTTAGTCCTCCAAATTAATGCACAGAACGTGGTTGCTACCTTTGGGATTGTATAAAACCGATGGACTTTGGATAAGGCTTATCTTAAAGGATCATTATATGGAAAACATAACTGATCCAACTAGGTTTGATAAAGATGAAGACACAATTTAAACAGAGTAAGGTTTCTATGGGATTTTATATTGGTACCCTCAAGCAAAAAACTTGAGGGGGAAGTCACGGAACCATCGACTACACCGCTAATAGACTGGTTTTACCGCAAAAAAGTCTTTCTGAATTTAAGGGTAATAAATAGGAAGAGCGCAACCACTCATTAAAGCATTGCTATAGGATTTGAGACACACAAGTGGAATATGATGTGGAGCATGATTTATGCAGCAGGTAATAACATGTAGGCAAGTATTTTCATGTTGGAAAAATAAATACAGCATTTAAATAATTGAAAAGACAGTCATAAGAAAAGGGAAACCAAAAGACAAGTCAGTTTTCAAAATCATAAATGCTTAAAAGAAACAACAGTTAAATTCAGATAAGGGAGCAAGGTATGGGATAATCATGCTTGGATGAATTTGTAAAAATAAGTTCGTTATGGTAAGGTCCTAAAAACATCCCCAACAGAGTCTCCTTGTTGTCGCGCCCTTTTTCCCTTTGCGGGGAGGGGATTCTGGGTTTTGACATTCATGGGGTGTAATGACTCATTTCCTTTTGGGAATTGGGTATTTGAAGAGTCGCCACCTAACAGATTATGGTGCGTTAGGGCACCTAGATTGATTAACTCTTGGGTTGGTTTGTATTACCAGAGATTAGGGTAAGGACTCGAGATAACCTCGAGGGGAAGTTGTTAGGCACCCCTCTTGGTCCACAACTGTGGGTCCTGGCCGAACTTATATTCACAAATTAGTCCATACAAATAGTTGAATCAAATAAGTTTTTTGTAAAGCACATAATTCAAGTAGTGAAATAAGGGTTTGAACAAATTATAAAAAACGTTTTAAACAAGGAGAGGATCCTGGGTAAGGAGGGATCCTAGGTTGTTTATCCTATAGGATCACCCCGCGCAATGTCCGATAAATACTCCTCAATGAGGGGCTACATGTGACATTAATGCGTAGTCATCATATCCTATGTCTACCCTTCCCATCCCCTTATTGGTCATGCAAAGCGAGTGTTTGGTCACTGATTCCTATTGCGTGCTGCTACCCGTCCCTTCTTGATAGTCACGAAAGGAGTTAGGACTTCTACTTATAGGTGGTTCTAGACATACCCCTAAGGTTTTAAAGGAAAAATATCTAAGGCGACAGTCAAAAATTTAGAACTTCCACATAACGGGAGCAAGTAAGAGGCTCACAATTCCTCCTCAAACAAACAAATAGGCAACACGACTCTAATATAAGTAACATCTTTATTAATCAAAATCCTAAAGCAATATTTCTAAGTGATTACGCAGAAATAGACCACTTTCAGATCTAGAAGTTATAACCTAGTAGTTGCCTAGGGACTCCACTTTAAAAGCTTATTAGAATTAGAAATGTTGAACGACAGAAACAACTTTAAGGAAATGCAGTTTTTGAAAATACCCTAAGGCTTGCCTATATGCAGTACTGTGTCTATATTAATGCAGAAACAACCAAGTTTTGAAATAGCCCCCTTTAATACCTATAGGCAGGATATCTAATAAGATTAAAGCAATTTTGAAAGAACTAGTTTCAGGAAATGTCATCGCTTAATAAGGCTAGTTTTAAGAAGTACACTAATCGAAATGAAATTGACTTACTAGGCTAATTAAATTTTCAGACATAATTGCGAATAAAAATCCCTATAGGCATGGTATCTAGGCGTATTATTGGTTTTAGTCAATTTGCAGTAACATATGAAAGACTTATTAGAACTGAATTAGAATTAGGTCCTATAGGCATGGTATCTATACTTGAATTGATTTAAGACACGATTATTTGAAAAACCTATGAACATGATTTCGAAAATGCAGAAACTTAAGAACATGATTCCTACTTGATGTAAACGACATTGGAAGTGAAAACCTATAGGCATGATGTCTATTATGCAAACGAAATCAAATTCAACAAGAGTAAAACCCTATGAACATGTTTTCTATGAATAAAGCAGGCAGATTTGAAAGTAAAACCCTAAGAGCAGGATTTCTATAGTATACATGTACCCACCCCTTTTTACTAAATACCCCAAATATCTATTTACAAATTATTACAAGCCAATAAATGAATTACATAAGTGAAATAGAAAATCAAGAGGCTATTCTATAGAGAGCTTGCAATCATGCCCAAGTTTCCTAAAGCCTCCAATGGTCTTACAAGCCTCATTTCCACAGACAAATCAGAGTCTAGGTGCATCAAAGTTTCCTAAGGGTCTCAAGGACCCCGGGCAATGCTTACACCTAGACTTAGTAACCAAGCATTGAACCAATACAGTATGGAAAGGCCAGCCTCAATATGCTAGAGGTCGGAGGACTCTCAAGAGGATCCCAATGCAGTACACATACTAGAGGGGGTAGAACTTATTAACTAAGAGTAAGGTGAAAGTGCAGGACACGCGTTGAAAGAAGTTTATTAAAGACTGGACTTAAAGTCTATTTTGAAAGAAACTAGTAAAGTAATAGAGGTTGTTGGAAAGAGGTTGGAGTGGTAAACAAAATCAAGCACTTCAGGACAGGATCACACATAGAATCCAAATGAATTCAGTAGTCACACAGGGGTCAATGGGTTTGGGGATACACAGACACTTGACTGTAGACACATAAACCCAGCAAGGGGTCCTAGGAATGGTTTAGACATGCTCAGAGATAGTTGACACTGGCATAATCACAAACCAGTCATGAAAAACATAAACACATAGAGGGGATAAGGGTTCGGGATTCACAAAGATGGTGAGTACAAACTAGGTAAAAAAACAATTGTCCAGGCATGCTTTGAATCATATAAGGGAATACATTGATTTAAAGGGAGGAGAGTCATACTAGCATGATGATAATATAACCTAACTACAAATTGCACAACAAAACCACAAATAAAAGCAAGCTAGAAATAAAAGAAACTGAAACAAGATGAGAAGCATGTTGTTGTTGATGCTTTAAATTAAACTAGGACATACCAGTGAAGATAGAAGTAAGCAGAATGAAAAAACCAAAGAGCACAGAGGATTAGCCTTGGCTTGCAGTCGACTAATAGTAACAAATAGCACAAGAGGGGGGGGGGACAAGGATTTTTAATAAGAGAGGAATTTTGAAAACCAAGTGTCCGTCCTTGTTGGTAAAAGACTTAGAGTATCTATAGTTGAAAGTAGGTAGTGGAATAAGGTAAAAATCTTAGTAGTATACTAATTTAAGAACTCAGAATCAATCAATTAGAGAATCAAGGAAGTACTCCCTTAAGTTAAGGGAATCAAGATCAAACGGAAGGATTTAGTACCATATAAGGCAGGAAGAAGAATCAGTGCATGATTAAATAAGGAAGAAGTCAAGGTTTAGTAGGCATATAGTAGTCAATTAGGACCAAATTCAGAAAATCCAATTAAGGAAAGACTAAGTAAAACAATGTACCATAGTAAATAAGGTAATGAAATTAGTTAATTTACATAGACGAGGTAAAGCTTTTAGGGCTTTAAAAGAACATCGTTCAATCACCATCAATTAAGGAAAATCAGAATCAATCATGGGGGGATTCATGATTCTGCATTCTCAACATATAAATAGAGACGAATGAACAGGAGTAGCAAACAAACAAGGTCAGCTATATAGATAGAAAGAAATAATAGACGAGCAAACACAATTATACAGAGGTGATATAAGTAGGCTAAAAATTCCGCAGAACATATGCGAAGTAGGGTGACCACGAGATATTAACAAGAATCGGGTAAACGGGCTAACACACAGAACCAAGGCAAAGAAAATCATGCTAGCACATAGAATTAAGTAAAGAACAATCTTTAAAAATTAGGGCTTTTAAAAGAGTCGAGTTAAAAAGCAGTAGGAACATAGAATCGGTCAAAATAAGCAAGGAAAAAAGGTTTAATCATGAAGAAATCGGTTGGAACAGGTGTAGAAAGAACTCCGAGAAAACTCTAGTCTTTAAAGAAAGTAAAATGGTTTTAAAATGAGGATCTTTCAGAAGAAGTTCAAAAATGGGTAAATCCTAGAAGGAAATAGGCTTAAAGCATGAAAATAACACAGATCTTAGAGATTCAGAAGAGAGTTAGGGTTTCAAAAGGAAACCCAAATGAAAATCGAAAGAACCTGTTGCAAACATCCTCGATCGTGACATATAATAGCCAGTTTTTCCCTATTTTAATTATGACAAATAATAAGTAATTTCTAGAAAATAATTTAAGGTGCCAAAATGATTTAAAATATAGAATGACCATTTTAAAAATGTAGGAACCAATTTTATGCATATAAAATATAATTATACCTTAAAATGGGCTAACATATCAATTATATGTAATTTAGTTTAAAAAATACTAAATGTAATTGTAAAAATACATAAAAATTACATTAGCCATATTTGGCATAAATATATAAATCAAATAAATAGATTATCAGAACAATACTTTTTGATAATTATTGGGGAATTTTATGGATAAAAGGGAAGAAAATAAATCAATTTAAACCCTTAAAATTATATAAAAAATAATAAAAGCATTGTGCATGCTTATATATGCATATAATAGCCGCTTCCGTATCGCGTGTTCGTTCTTGCAGTAATTTGATCGGCATACTCTGCGGATGAATCCAGAACTATACATGGCCTGATTCCCGTATAACCAGGGATATGTAGGCAACTCGAAGACTGGAGTTCGACCTCTGTCTTTCAAAGCATCCCCTCCGGTCAAAATTGACCATTATTTCTTTACCCGAAAATTCTTTCATCCTTCCGGGGTAAAGAGGGGCAGCTGTTGATATCCAATTTTTCCCTACATTGTTTATATATGATAAGTACTTTCAATATAGAATATATATATATATATATATGCATACATAAGCATTCACAAGGTTTTTACAATTTTTTCTCATAATTTTAAGGATTTAAACTGATTTATTTCCTTTCCTTTTATTCATAAAATCCCCAATAATTATCTTCCAAATTATTGTTGTGATAATTTAGTCATTTAATTTCTATATTTATTCCAAAATATTGTTAAAATATTTTTTTATGCATTTTTATAATTGTATTTTGTATTTTTAAAGCTAAATTGCATGTAATTGCAATATTAGCCCCATTAGTATATAATTATGTTTATATGCGTAAATTTGATCTCCTATATTTTTAAAATGTTAAATATATATTTTAAATCAGTTTGATACATTTATTTTCCAGAAATTATTTATTATTTATTATAAATGATATAGGAAAAATTGGCTATTTAACATATAGCCATATATACATTTCAATTGTAGCCTAAATTGAAGCCAACCCCAACCCAATATCATATTAAACTACCCGACCCAAACCCTGAACCCGCCTACCCGACCCAGCATCAATTAAATCCTGGCCGTTGATCTCCTAGATCAATGGCCCGTATTAATCCCTTCCTTTTTTAATTCCAACGACTCCTAACCCTATCCCATCTCCAAATTCCGCCGCTTTTGTATTCTCTCATCTCTCAACCACTCAACCTAACCCTAGCTCCCCTCAACCGTCGATTCCCTTCTCCTGTTTTCTTCGGTGATCTCCCTTCAACTCCTAAGCCTCCAATGGCTCCTCTGTTGCCATGCTCACCTTCTCTGAGGCCTTCAAGGGCCCTGGGTCACACCGATTTATATCTAGGGTTTGCTATTTGGCTGTTCTTGGCTACTCTGGTGTGATTTCGAGCAATATCACACTATATTTGTTTCAATCTTTGGGTTTCTAAACAGGTTCTTTCATCTCTACTTGGGTTTATTTTGAAACCCTAATTCTGTTTACATCTCCTAGATCTGTACAATTTTTAAACAATTTGAGTCTGTTACTTTGATGTTTTATACTGTTCTTGAATCTCTTTTACAAGAATCATTGATTTCAAGTTGTTTTCACCTTCTTCGAAAAATTAGGGTTTTCGGAACTTCTTCTAAAACCTTGTTTAAATTGATTCTTTATGTTTAAACTTTTATCTCTTGCATATTTCAACCGATTCTATGATTTTACCGCTTTTTCAACTTGCCTATGTTATAAGCCCTAATTTTTTCAGATTTTCTTTGGTTTGGTTCTGTGTGTTAGCATGACTACTTGATTCTTGTTTAAGTTTCTGTGGTTACCTTGCCTCGAAATGTTCTTACGGAGTCCTTAGCCTAACTTATACCACCTCTATTGATTATTTTCATCTTGATTGTTCAAGACTTGTCTCTTTCTATCGATATTGTTTAACATGCATGTTTGCTATATCTGGTTGCGTTTCATTGTATTTATATGCTGAGTACTGAATCATGACTTCCTTTTTGATTGATTCTGGATTCCTTATTTTATGGTTTAATTGAAAGATCTTCCTTTAAACCCTAAATATCTACCTTGTCTGTTCAAATTAACTAATTCACCTACCTTGTTTGCTGTGATACTTTATTCTTACTGAACTATTTCCTTAATGGGAGTTTTTTGAACTTAGCCCTAATTGTCTACCCTATACTTACTGAAATTGAATATTTCTTTATTAGTCATGCACTGATTTCTTTCCTTATTTATCACTTGTTCTTACCATTTGAGTTAATTCTTTTAATTAAAGGGAGTACTTACCTTGATTTAACGACTGATTGATTCTGAGTCCCCATAATTACTGCTTGATTTTGATTCATACCTTATTTGCTACCTGCTGTCAAACTATATATATACACTCTCTTATTAGCACAAACACACGAACACTCTTGGTTAAAAAAACTCTCTCTCACACACTTAAAACTTTCTGCTCTCTTTTGTGCTACTTGCTACTACTCTAGGTTAGCCGGCTGCAAGCCAAGGCTAACCATTGTGTTCTCCTGCTCTTTCACTCTGCTTACTGTCTTCTTTGCTATTATGTTCTAGTTTCAATTAAAAGTTCCAACAACAATATGATTCTTTTATTGCTCCAAATCATCATGTTTCTAGTTTGCTTCTTTTTATGGTTTCGCTGTGAAACTTGTAGTTGATATGTTTATATTATTAGCATGTTATGTACTTCCCTTCTTTAGGATCAATGTATTACCCCTCTGTGCTGTTTTTGAGCATGTCTATACCAATTATCTCTACATGTTATGTGATTACAATCATATGCTCCATGAATCCCCAAACCTCGATCACCCCTGTATGTAAGTTTGTTCTTTATGTCTAGTTCTGTGACTATGTCTGGTCAGCTATTTCTGTGCATGTATGTACTAATTCATAGACCTTTGCTTGATTTTGTGCGTACAATCAAGTGTTCTATGTATCCCAAATCCCTTGACCCCTGTTTGTGATTACTGAACTTGCTTTGGTTTTGTAACTTATGTAAGAACTTGTCTTAAGGGTGTTGTGTTTGGACTATTGTTGACTACTCCACTCTCTTTCAAATTGTTTCTGTTGTATTACTAAATTATTTCAAATCAAACTTCCTTTTAATCCAATTTTCCTACTAAAACCTTCCAACTTGTGTCAAGCACTTTCATTTTACTCCTAAGTTGATAAGTTCTGCCCCCTCCAGTATGTGTACTGCCTTGGAATCCTCTTGAGAACCCTCTTAACTCTGGCATACTGAGGCTGACCCTTCCACACTGCACTTATTCAATTTTGGTTACCAAGTCTAGGTGTATGAACTGCCCGGGATCCTTGAGATCCTTAGGGAATTTTGATACACCTAGACTATGATTTTGTCGATGGAATTGAGACATTTGAGGCTTCGGAAACTTGGGCCTAATTGAAGGCTCCCTATAGAGTAGCTTCTTATTTTCATTTACTTATGTAATTCATTCATATGGTCTGTAATAACTTGTAAACAAATATTAGGGTAATTAGTGAAAGGGATAGGTAGCTACATGTTTATGGGGTAATACAGGTAGAAATCATGCTTATAGGACTTTACATTTTAATTTCACTGCCTTACTAAGTAGAAATCATGCTTACAGGGCTTTACATCTTGTCATATTTATCTCACCATGTTAGAAATCATGCCTATAGGTTTCAAATAATTCCGTAATAGAAATCATGTCTGCAGGTCTTAAAATCAGCTTCACAAATAGATACCATGCCTATAGGATTTAATCCAGATTCTGTTATGATAAGTGTTTATGTATGTTTCCATGCCTGCAAGTCTTTAAAATCAGTATTAAACGTAGATATCATGCCTATAGGGAACAATATCAAATCCTGCCTATGGATCTCGCCTAAGTTTAGTTTAAATAACTCAATCCGGTTAACGTTTAGTTCACTTTTGAATTGGTTTAATTAAGTGGTATATTTCCTGAAATGAGTTCTTTGAAAACTGACTCATTTTATCATTAGATAGCATGCCTATAGGTATTAAAAGTTCGTCTTAAAACTTGCCTTGTTTCACTATAAGACGTAGTTATCAGTGTTCCGCGTAGGCAAGCCTGTAGGACATTTTTCAAAACTTGCAATTATGAAGCTGTTTCCGTGACTTAATGTCTTCCTGATCTTAACAGGCTTTACAAAAACTAATAGGCAAATTCTAGAGTCATTATCTCCGAGTTTAATAAAATAAATTGCTTGTCTTCTGCATATTCACCTAGACATCCTGCCTTAGGATACTGTTAATAAAAAGCCCTTAATTGTGCTTGGGTCGTGCTGTTTATGTGCCTTATTTGAGGAGGAAACTTTGAGCCTCTAATTGCTCCCTTTTACCCTTATTTGCAAAAATTCCTAATTGTTCTTGCTTGTCGCCTAGTATTTTCACCTTTAAAACCTTAGGGGTCTGTCTAGAACCACATATAAGTAGAGGTCCTAAATCCCTCCAGGACCATTAAGAAGGGACGGGTAACAACTCACAATAGAGATCGCTGACCAACACTCGCTTTGCATGACCACTGAGGGGATGGGATGGGTAGATATGGGATATGATGACTACGCACTAATGTCACGTGTAGCCCCTTATCGAAGAGTGTTTATCGGACATTGTGTGGGGTGATCCTATAGGCTAACCAACCTAGGACTCCTCTTTTTTCCAAAATTCCTTCTTCTATTTTAAAACCCTTGTTTTATACAACTTGTTCAAAAAATCTTTATCTTATTACTTGAGCCATCCAACGTGCTTTACTTGTAACCTATTTGTTTCAACTGTTTATATGTAATGGACTAATTTGTAAATATAAGTTTGGTCGGGACCCGTAATTGTGGACCAAGAGGGGTTCCTAACACCTTTCCCTCGAGGTTATTTCGAGCCCTTACCCTAACTCTCTGGTAATTCAAACCAATCCAAGAGTTAATCACTCTAGGTTCCCTAACGCACCATAATCCGTTAGGTGACAACTCTTCAAATACTAAATTCCCAAAAGGAAATGAGTTATCACACCCCATGGAATGTAGAAACCTGGACCTCTCAGCGGAGGGAAAAAAGGGGGCACGACAGACTCATAAATAGGAGAACTCAAAGAATTATGAGATATACCCAAATTTGGAGCAAAGTAACATGATACATATGAGTAAGTGTACCCTAGATCAAATAAAACTGGTGCATCTCTATGACAAACTGGAACAATACCAATGATAACTGCATCTAATCAACCGCCTCCTTCCTTCCCAAAAAAACATATCATCTAGCTTGACCTTCCCCTCTAAGGTGACCCCAACCACCTGATCTTCACCCCTAGCTTGTTGTGCAGGTGGAGCAGCAACTTGAGTAGTAACCACGGCCTGAGATGTTTGGGGACCCTGTGGAATACTGGAGCCTGAGTAGTTGGTGAAGGTGCACCCCTCCTAGATCTAGGGCAGTCCCTCATATGATGAGTATCAACACACTCAAAACAAGCTCTCGGAGGATGTGGTTGCTGAAATATGTTTGGTCCTGGTTGGCTGGACTAACCTCTGAAAGAACCACATGCAGGAGGTGCCCTAGATAGTGGCGGTGCATAATGGGCAACCTGGGACCTGGAAGTAGCTGGAGTACCACTAGAAGCTGGAAGTGCTGAATGAACTGGACAACTCACATAGCCTCTACCTTGATAGGCTGCAACTGAGACATGGACACCACTATATCTGCCAGAATCTCGAGGCCTCTTGGTCTCCCTTCCCTCTCCATCCCGACCCCGCTTACCCTTAAATCTCCGTGTGATCTATACACCCTGCTGATATGGGGTATCTGTCTCCAACTCTTGAGCCAGGATAAATCTTGTACCATAGTTGAGCCCCTCGATAAATCAATAGACTCGCTCTCTGAATGTGGAATCCAAGGTAGGTGCATGTCTGGATAACTCATTAAATCTGACAACATATTATGACACTGTCATGGTACCTCAGCGCAACTTCTCAAGCTCAGCGCCATGCATCCCGAAGTTTTTAGGGAACAACATCAGCTGCTCAAACTCTCGCTCTGGTAGGCTACCATACTCATAAGCCTGCCACCACTGATATGCTGGCCCCTACAACTGGAATGTAGTAAAAACACGCTCGCTCGTCTCTGTAGTGCCCATGGTGCGCAGAATATGGTGGCACTTCCCTTGAAAACCATGTGCATCCTCTGTAGCTAGGCCGTTGAATGTAGGAGGGTGGTACATTTTGTACCTCTCAAGTCTAAGCTCCTCCTCCACAAATGTTGCTTCCCTAACCTCACGCTGAACTGGAAGAAACTAGTGCACTGGAATAACCTCCAAGACATGGTCAACATGGACCCGCTGCTCTAGGTGTCACGACCCAAACCAATGGGCCGCGACGGGCACCGGTGCTGATACCCAATTTTCCCTCATACTTTCAGAATAGCGCACGAGCATCAACCAGTATTTTTTCATAATTTTTGTATTTTTAAAAGGATTTTAATTAATTTATTCTAGCATTTTATTATATAAGTAATCAGTAATTGCATCACAAAACAGGTTTTATAATTTTATTATATAAGTAATTAGTAATTGCCATATGTACATGTTAGGGTTATAATTGCAATAATTTTGCAATAATGGCCGCATGTGTGCATAATTACCTTATTTCACAAAAAATAACCTTTTATATTTTTATAATACTTAGTAATTATTTTAATTCATTTTTTATGCACAAAATATATTTTTATCATTTATAAGTTATTTTATAAAATTGTTTTATTAGGTTAATTGGGTATTTAAATAATAGCCTCTTTTCTTAATCAATTTCAGACTTTTAGCCTACCCCGACACAATTAAAACCTAGCCCAATATGATCTAGCCCACTTAAATGTAACTCATGACCCAATATCCAAATACCCGCCCCAACTCAGATGAAATCCTAGCCGTTGATCTTAGAAGATCAACGATACAGGATTCATTTACTTTTTTTATTAACCAAACGACCCCCCAAACCCTACCCATAATCCCAAATACGCCGCCTCTGAATCCTCTCCTCCTGTCTTCTCTCTTATCTCTTCTCTCTCAGACGCTCTCAAACCCTAGAGCACCGTCACTCAAAATTCCTCCCAAATCCTTTTGATTCCCAACCGGATATGGAATTATTTGGTGCTTTACTGCCTTATCTGACCTCCTACCTCTAGTAGTTGTTTGATTTTTATGTTACTTGATGCGATCTCAAGGGATTCGAACCAGATTTAATTCAAATCTCTCATCTTTTCAATTAATCCGCCGATATTCTACCCTATGTCTGTGAGTACTATCACTTTCGTGTTTTCATGACTTCCAATCTTTGGTTCAAACCAAATTTTCCACCTCTGTTCATTTGTTTATATATAACCTAGTTATTTCTGGTTAAATCCGTTAGTTCTCTTTAGATCCAAAGGGTTTTGAGTTTGTTTAATATTTTTCCTTTAAGATTTTTCCGTTTTACTATTATTGTCAGCCTATTTCATTTTTCCCTAAAAGTTAGGGTTTCTGTTTTTCTAAGAGATTTCTGCAAAATGTTTTAAACGTTTGGGCATTTCTCAACTCTAGTTTTCCGTTTTTCTTCTTTCGACTGATCTTACCGGAGTTTCATCTCTATGGCTTTACACCTTAGGGTTTTCAATTATCTGACTATTGGTTATAATGTTTTACCCGCTTACCTAGCTCTGGTAATTAACATGTTAATTGATTTACTTGCCTAATTAATGTTTGAAATTGTGCTTCCCTTTTAAAACTGATATTTCCTTATAAGATTTTTACCTGTTCTTTCCTTATGTGTGATTAATAATTGGTACTACCTCCCTTAATTCCTCTACTGGTCTAATTTCAGATCTCTGAACTTACTACTTACCTTATTTAAAACCTCAATCTTATCTGTTGATTTACTCCGTGTGAGATTCTCCTTAATTTAAGGGATACTTACTTAATTTTACTTATTAATTGATTCATGTTAGCCCTAATTGACTGACTAATTGATCTGTTTGCCTTATTTGTGTGCAATTGATTTTCTACCTTATTTATTTGCTCTACTGTATACTATAAAAGCCTTTCATTATTCTAACACACAAAACACACTCAGGAAGAAACACGCATACACACACAAAATCTTGTTCTCATTCAAACCTTTCTGTTACTTGTGTTTGCTACATTGTCTAGCCGGCTAAAAGCCAAGGCTAGACTATTGGATTCTGCATACTTTCAACTTCACGTTTGCTATTTCCTAACTGGTATGTCTCCATTCCTATTATCATTCAATATGATATGGAGTTGAACCTATGTGTTTTCCTATTTATTGCTCTCAATCAGAATGACCACTTCTGTGTAGTTCACTCCTGTCTTTCCTGTTTGTTGCTCACAATTAGCATGATTACTACTGTGTATGTCGTTCATGTTCATTACTTTAAATTAGCAAAACTAATTATATTGCTATGTCCTATGCAGTATGTTGTGGAATATAACTGTTATAAGATATCGACCTGCGTTTGCCTCTGTTATGTTTCTGATAGCTAGCATGCCCTTAACTCTCACGAAATTGTCTTGTTCAATATGGTTCACACACTTTAGCATGTTCTTATTTGATACATGATGCTTATCTACTTGTTTTCTCAACTAGCATGCTTGCCCTGTTTTATGTGTTCCTGACTTTCTATGTTCCCAACCCCTGCTACCTTTCTATGTGTAGTTGTCTGTTTATTATTTTGTTCCCAGCACACTATCTGACCTTAGTGATAATTAATGAACTAAGTCAAATCTAAGCAATGTGAAACTTTGCTTGAAGTGGTTGTGATCCTATTTCTATATACTGTTTGATTGCCGAATCTTTGTTTGAATTCTAAGTGTTGAAATGACTCTATTTGTTCCTATTTACTCCTAAAATCCAAACTGTTTTCTTAAAACTATCTCCTATTTTCATGTACTATTTTCAACTCCTACTCTTAGAATGTCTAGGGTCCTACCCCTCTAGTGTGAGCACTACCTAGGAGTCCATGAGACTCCTCCGAACTCTAACACGCTGGGGTTGGCTATTCAAAACTTGTTCCCAAAACTGTTTCTTTAAAAGGGTTTCTGCTGTGAGCATTGCCTGGGGTCCCTAAGGCCCTTGGGAACTTTGACGCACCAAAAGGCCGTTTGGTGTACTATGAGGTACTGGCATATTTCAGACTTGGTTGAAGGCATAGTTTCCAGGTTTACTTTTGGGCTTATCCAGGCTCCCTATAGTATAGAAATTCATTATGTAATTCATTTATATCTGGTCTGTAATAATTGTTCCTATAAAAACAGATATTGGAGTTATTAGTAAAACTGGAAGGGATTTTTATATATAACTTTGTGGGGATCAGGTAGAAACCATGTCTATAGGACTATTGTGATGATATTTATTTTCATTAGAACCCATGTTCATAGGGTTTATCTCATTATGTTGAATTCTCATCCTATAAATCCTGCTTCTAGGTCGTTTACCCATTCTGCAACAATCATTTTTTCAAAACCTCTATGTGTGCATTAGAAATCATGTTTCTGGGATATTTTTTGCACTCACTTGGCAATTAATTCACACCTTTATTCGCCTAGATATCATGCCTATATGAATATATATATATATATATATATATATATATATATATATATATATATATATATATATATATATATATATATATATATATATAATTAGTTTCATTGCTTAACCATCATGCCTATAAGGAATTAGTATAAAAAATGGTTCCAACACTTAGATATCATGCTCATAGAGATAAACACGTAAAATCAGTTCTGTAATGCTTCTGATCATTTTCAGTACGTAGAAAGCATGCATATAGGGTCTACACAGATAAAATATGCATGTTTAAACTAATCACTGTTTATAATATGTTTAGATATCCTACCTATAGGATCCTGCCGATTATTGCCTAGGCAAGCTTGTAGGATAATTAAAACCCTAAAGTTTCAAAAAATTGTGTTTGTTTGACTGCTTATAAACTCCCCAGATTTAGGAAGTAATAAAATCAGTAGGCAAACTGATTAGGTATTTACTACCTCGCCTTAATGAAACTGCTGCATATTGTGTGCTCATCTAGATATCTTGCTAGACTTTAAATCGTTCAAAACTGTTTGTTTGAGGCGTGCAATTGTTTGATTATTTGTGGAGGTAAATGTGAGCCCCTTTAACTGCTCCTTACTGGCGTCTGGGGGCGAACCACAGAAGGCATGTCAGGAACATTGGACAGCATTGGAGGGTGCCCGCATGGGATAAACGAGTTGGGCACATGGGCGTTGGTAACCTCACCTGAACTGGGGATCACCTCAGGGAACCCAGGGATTGCACTTGGCGATTCCCTACCATTAGACCAGGCATCCCGCATTTCCAATATGCGGAGATGCAACATCCTATTCTCTTCAGTGGCTACTGATTCTAGTTGTGGAATAGCCAGTGCTGGGCTATCCTCAGGATCGATGACTTGGAGATGACTTTCAGAGGCTATAGGAACCTTTCCTTTGGATCTTGTGAAGTAAGGATGGGAAGCCAGATTATCAACAAAATCAACCATCTGAACAGAATCTGGCTAATTTGCACACCCAATAACCTTGTTAGTTTTGAGACGTTTAACATATAGGAAATCGCATATTGGGATGCAATGCACCTAAACAGTTAAACTTTTCTACTATGTGTTTTGAACGAGCTGCATGTTTCATACCGCCCTTAATTAACCCCTTTTTTTCAATCTGCACCTCTTTTCTTCCTTTTTGCTTCTCTCTAATCACTCTTGATTTTTGTTTTGTTTCTGTCACTCTTCTATTTTGGCACTCTCTTTTTCTCTTTTTTTGCTTTGTTTTTGTCACTTTTTTGTTTTATGTCGCTCTTTTTTTCACTTTTTCTTTCTTTTTCACTCCATTTTATTTTTCTTGATTATACAAATTATTTTTTCACTCAGTTAATTTTATAGCTATGATCGAATCCAATGAGGATTGCCAACGTATCATGACATCGTATGAATCAGACCTTGCGTAGTTCGGGAAGATCCGGAACAAGGTAAATGAGCTAGCACTTCTTCTTCTTTTTTTTTTTACTTTTTATAGAATTCAGACCATGAAAACTTTAAGAGAAAGAAAAACATTCCTTTGAATTTTTTTTGTTTTCTTTTTGGAATTTTCGAAAAAATGCTTTAAAAGAAGAAAGGAAATACTTTTGAATTTTTTATTTTGATTTGTTTTTTAATTTTTGAAAGAAAGACTTCTAAAAATTCATTTGATTTTGATTTGAACTTTGGGAATTTTAAAAGTAAAAAAAAATAATTTTGTTTGAATTTTCATTTGTTTTTCTTTTTCTAAAAAAGAAAGAAATATTTTTGGATTTTGGATGTTGCCTCTTAATTTTCGAAAGAGGGACTTTTAAGAAGAAGAAAAATTGGATTTCTGAGTTTTTTTCTTTCCTTTTTAATTTACGAAAGTACTTTAAAGGAAAGCGAAAATATTTTTGGATTTATTTCTCAATTTTTTATGGACATTTACAAAAGAAAGACTTCTAAAGAAGAAAAGAGTATTTTTAGATTTTTGTTTCTGATTTTCTTTTTTGGATTTTTTGGGAAAAATACCTCAAAATGAAGGAAACCCGTATTTTGGATTTTGATTTTTGATTGATTTTTATTTTTATTTCTTTTTTTCCCGTATGAAAAGGAAACTAACTTTTTTTTTTTGAGTTTAAAAATATTTTTTTTTTAATTTTCTAAGGAAATGCTTCTAAAGAAGGAATTAAAGAAAAAATATGTTGGATTTTTTTAAAAAAGAAAAGTGCAGCCGGAATCGATGAGGTTTACCTACGTATCTCACATCCGGTAAGAATCAGACCCGCGTAGTTCGGTCAGTTTTGACAGAACAGGGAAATATGACACTTGAATATTTTGGCTCAATTTGAAATGACCTTTATTTTTCTTTTTTTTTCTTTTCAGAATTTCGGAAGAGTTTCAGGATTTTCAAATACCTACCTCACTCTTAGTTTTTTTGATTTTTTTTTGTTTCCCTATTATAGAAGCCGGTCAACATGCAAACCGAATCAAACAAATGCTAAAGTAGCACGTAAGATGCATCAAGATGGTCTTTTAATCTTTGGGTACACCTGTCCTAGATGGACCCAACCTCTGTGTTGAGTCACCAAAGTCAAATGCATGTGATGCAAACAAGCGTTCCTACTAGGGATCCGGCATGAGGCTAAGTTATTCTAGGTTTTAAAATCTGGGTGTATTGTTCTAGACCTGGCTTATCCGAGCGGACAACTCGAGCCGGGGGGATTACGTACTGGGAACCAAAAGGCCATCCAACTTTGCAACTTGTCCAAACCTCGTTCTAAATTAGGGTATGACACTAACAGAAAAGAAGTCACGCCAGCGTGCACTTCCCAGAAGATTAGAAGAGAAGGGTTTCGCAACAGTTTATATACAGTTCACATAATATCAAAGCGGTAAAAAGCGACATTTAGTACATTAGGCCAAAACATGTAAAAATCAGATAATAAACAAAGCCAAGTATAACAACTATTCTAAGCTCGAATTCTTGAACCCTGAACCGAAAGTTTTGGGTTTTGATCCCCAACAGCGTCGTCAGAGCTGTCACACCTCCTTTATACACCCAAGAGGGTATATAAGGGAGTTTTTCTAATTAAAGTGACATAAATCGAAATAGGATTATTTATTTATTTTCAGATTCGCCACTTGAAATAATTTAGGTGGTGTCCCAAGTCACCGGTGTATTTTAAATCCCAAATCGAGGAGAATTTTGACTTTATTTAAAAGTCTGCAAAACCAGAAATTCTAAGTAAGGAATTCTATTAACCCGGAAGAAGGTGTTAGGCATTCCCGGGTTCCGTGGTTCTAGCACGGTCAATTAACCATTAACAATTGGCTTAATTATCTGATTTATTACACGTTTTAAACATATTGTGCATTTTTAACTTTATAACCACTTTTAATTATTTTGACTGCCTTTTAAGATTTATGGAATTATTTCTTGAATAAGTTACGATTGTTGTACACTTGCCGTTTTGGAACACACCGCGAACAATGCTACATGAAATGCACCTGCGATTTGCGACATGTTTATCATTATTAATATTCAAAGTTGTTATGATCGGGTCACATGAAATGCACACCTGAATTTGGGAATTAGGCATCATAATTATATCACGGGAACCGTACCCATAATTACGATGGTTTATTTAAACGCGCCTAAAGCAAGCTACGATATTTTATAACTTTTTTTTCTAAGTTGGAGATGAAATGTGAAGATCATCAGTTATGGATTTATTTTATGCAAAGGGCAAGGAGATAGAGATAACTGATTTGTGGTTTAAAGGTTTGTTTCATGCTTCATCTGTATTTGCTTAAAGTCACACTAGGTGACATGACATTATCACGTGCATTTAATTAAAGGGCGCACATTAAGACCTCCAACAGGTCTTGTGTGACTACAAGTGGGCTTAGATTGGAGTCCAATTTCGTATGGCTTAATAGGGAAAATGGGTTCGATGTCCAATGGACTCCAAACCCTATGGCCAGACCTACCAACATAAGATCGTGACCTCAATTACGATATATGTCACGACCTGGATTTTCCACCCTCGGAAGTCGTGATGGCGCCTACTAATGTGAGCTAGGCAAGCCAATTCCTAACTACTACTTCATTAACAAATTACTTCTTGTGACAATTATCAGTAATATCAGGAAAACAATGGAATTAAATAAATATGCGGAAGACGTAAATTTAAGAAACTGTACAATAATGCGGAAATCAACATATGCCTCTACCCAAGAACTGGTGTCACATTACTCACGAACTTCTAAGAGTACTAAATACAACCATTTGAAAGAAAATATAAACTGTTTGTCTCGAGTACATGAGATAACAGACTGAATAAAAGATAGAGGAGACGCCGGGCCTGCTGACGCCTGCAAGGCTACCTCGGTGTCTCACTGGACTGGAGGCTGGCTCCTGCGCTACTGCTGCTGTCCAAGACCTGGATCTGTGCAAAATAGCACAGAGTGTAACATCAGCACAACCGACCCCATGTGCTGGTAAGTGTCTACCCTAACTCCGTCGAGATAGTGACGAGACTAGGACTAGACTCCAGATAAACCTGTGCAGTTATACAATATATGGTGGAAAAGTAAACAAGTAATAAGCAGTTAAAGCTAGGGAAGGGAAACATGCTTCAGGGATAGCAGTTAAAAGAAAATAACAGGGAATAATAAGGAAGCTAGCAATATAACTTCTATCACAAATGAAGAAAATAAAGGCAACTTTCACTTTCAGTTTCATCTTGTTGCAGGCGTGCAACCCGATCCCATTTCTCATATCTCGTGGTAGGCGTACCACCCTCTCCTATTTCATCATTTCTCGTGGTAGGCATACCACCTGCTCTCATTTCATTATATCTTGTGGTAGGCGTACCACCCGCTCCCATTTTATAATATCTTGTGGTAGGCGTTTCACCCGCTCCCATTTTATAATATCTTGTGGTAGGCATACCACCCGATCCCATTTCATAATATCTTGTGGTAGGCGTACCGCCCGCTTCCATTTTATAATATCTTGTGGTAGGCGTAGCACCCGCTCCCATTTCATCATACAATTACAAGAAATCCCGGCAAGGGAACATAAGCGATGTAATAACCTCCTGGCGAGGGAACAAAAGCAATATAATAGTTTCCCGGCAAGGGAACAAAGATATCAAAACAATCATCCCAGCAAGGGAGAATCAACTATAACCAATCTTAACTTAGCTTGTACTCAGCCCAAATAATGACAGTGCTCAAACATAAATAAGATCTGCGAGAATAGAACAATTCTTTGCGCAATATAGAAGATTATTAATTAAAGCATCTGAAAAGTCATTTAAGGACACAACCACTTTCAATTTAAGACTCACGGTCATGCTCGACACCAACGTATAGATACTCGTCACCATGCCTATATGTCGTACTCAACAAGAAGCAAGTAGCAAATATGACTCCACTCCTAATTCCTCAAGATAAGGTTAAACCAAACACTTACCTCGATGCCTTGAACACCACTCAAGTCTCAATTATAGCTTTACCTCTTGATTCCACCATCAATCCGCTAGAATCTAGTCATAAGTTACTAAATTACATCAATAAATGCTAAATGAGTCAACCTCAATGCATGAAAATAAGTTTTACAAGGTTTTACCCAAAAAGGTCAAAAATTCCCCCGGGCCCACGTGGTCGAAACTCGAGGTTCGGACCAAAACCCGGTTACCCATTTCCCCACAAATCCAAATATATGGTTTGTTTTGAAATCGGACCTCAAATTGAGGTCCAAATCTCCAATTTTAGAAAACCTAGGTTCTACCTAAAACACCCAATTTTCCCATGAAAATCTTTGATTTGAAGTTGAAATCATGTTAAAAGATGTTAAGAAGTGAAGAAAATGAGTTAGAAATAACTTACTAATCGTTTTGGAGAAGAAAAGTTATTTAGAAAATCGCCTCTTACGTTTTGGGGTGTTGAAAAGTGTAAAAATAACTTCAATTCACGTGAATTTATACCCCTCTGAAACACCATGTGTGGACCGCACAAAAAGGACCGCGGCCGCACAGGCCTCCCTGAAGACCTGCAAGTTATAGCCCCGTGCGGACAGCACAAAGCCGACCGCGGCCCCACAGCATCCACCACGAACCGCTCAAAGGCGACCGCGGCCGCGCTGACCCCTCCGCGGCCACACGCGATTTCTCGCGGACCGCGCAAAAGGGTTCAGAAACCTACAATATTTCCTGAACTTGCAACATCTAATCTTTTTAAGCCTAAGGCATCCCGGAACCTACTCGAAACTCACCCGAGCCCTCGAAACTCTAACCCAAGTATATATACAACCTCAAACACATTCTATGAACATATTCGTGTAATCAAATTGCCAAAATAACATCATGAACATCGAATTAAACCTCAAGATCAATGATGTTTTCTCAGAATTCCTTTTAAAAATCAATTTCCCAATTAGGGTCCGGATCATGTCAAACGACGTCCATTTTTAACCAAACTTTACAGGAGTGATTCAAAACATATATAAGACTTGTACCAGGCGTCGGAACCAAATTACGGGCCCGATACCATAGTCTTCTAATCAAATTTCATTTCTAATTTCCTTAATTATTTCAAGAAAACAATTTCACTTAAAAATTCATTTTTCGGGCTTGGGACCTCGGAATCTGTTTACGGGCATACGCCCAAGTCCCATATTTTCCTACGGACCCTCCAAGACCGTCAAATCACGAGTCCGGGTCCATTTACCCAAAATGTTGACCGAAGTCAAAAATTTTCATTTTGATATCAAAACTTAGCATTTTTCACAGAATTTCATATTTAAGCTTTCCGGCTACGGCCCAGACTGCGCACGTAAATCGAAGAGACTCGAAATGAGGTTTTCAAGGCCTCGGAAGCACATAATGGGTAAGAAAACAGGTGATGGCTCTTTGGGTCGTCACATTCTCCACCTCTAAAACAACCGTTCTTCCTCAAAAGGACAGAAGAAAGAATTACCTGAGTTGGGGAAAAGGTGAGGATAACGGTCCTGCATATCGGACTCGGACTCCCAGGTCGATGCCTCAGGAGGCTGACCTCTCCACTGAACATGAACAAAAGGGAAGCTATTATATCTCAACTGATGAACCTGCCGGTTTAGAATAGCTACCCGCTCCTCCTCATAGGACAAGTCCTTGTCCAACTGCACAGTGTAGAAATCTAACACGTGGGATGGGTCGCTGTGATACCTCTGAAGCATGGACACATGAAAAACTGGATGCACGGCTGATAAGCTCGGTGGCAATGCAAGTCTATAGGCCACCTCTCCCACTCGATCAAGAATCTCAAACTGACTGACGAACGTAGGGCTAAGCTTTCCCTTCTTCCCAAATCTCATCACGCCCTTCATAGGCGGCACTCAGAGCAATACCCGTTCACCAACCATAAAAGTCACGTCTCGAAACTTGCGATCTGCATAGCTCTTTTGCCTAGACTGAGTTGTACGAAGCCTATCCTGAATGATCCTGACCTTGTCCAAGGCCTCCTGAACCAAATCTGTACCTAACAACTGAGCCTCTCCCGGCTCAAACCATCCAACCGGAGATCGACACCGCCTACCATATAAAGCCTCATAAGGAGCCATCTAGATACTCGACTGGTAGCTGTTTTTGTAGGCAAACTCTGCTAAAGGCAAGAACCGATCCCACGAACCTCCAAAGTCAATAACACAATCTCGGAGCATATCCTCCAATATCTGAATAGTCCGCTCGGACTATCCATCCGTCTGAGGATGAAATGCTATACTCAACTCAACCTGGATGCCTAACCCTTGCTGAACTACTCTCCAGAAACGCGAGGTGAACTGCATACCTCGGTCCGAAATGATAGATACCGGCACACCATGAATGCTAACAGTCTCCCGGATATAGATCTTAGCTAACCTCTCAGACGAATAAGAGACTGCCATAGGAATGAAATGTGCTGACTTGGTCAGCCTATCAATAATGACCCAAACTGCGTCGAACTTCCTCCGAGTCAGCGGAAGCCCAACAACGAAATCCATAGTGATCCGCTCCCATTTCCACTCGGGAAGCTCAATCCTCTGAAATAAACCACCAGTCCTCTGAGCTCATACTTAACCTGCTGACAATTCAAACACCGCGCCACATATGCCACAATATCCTTCTTCATTCTACGCCACCAATAATGTTGTTCCAAATCCTGATACATCTTCGCGGCGCCCGGATGGATAGAGTACCGGGAACTATGGGCCTCCTCTAAAATCAACTCTCGAAGCCCATCCACATTAGGCACACAAACTTGACCCTGCAATCTCAGAACTCCATCATCACCTAAGGTAACCTGCATGGCACTTCCACGCTGCACTGTGTCTCTAAGGACACACAAATGGGGATCATCAAACTGTCGATCATGGATACGCTCCAATAACGAAGAACGAGCGACCGTGGAAGCTAATACTCGACTAGGCTCACAAAATATCCAATCTCATAAATCGATTGGCCAAAGCCTGAACATCCAAAGCAAACGGCCTCTCACCGACTGGAATATAAGCAAGACTGCCCATACTGGTTGACTTTCTACTCAAAGCATCGGCCACCACATTGGCCTTTCCCGGGTGATATGAGATAGTGATATCATAATCCTTCAACAACTCCAACCACCTCCTCTGCCTCAAATCCAATTCTTTTTGCTTGAACAAATACTGAAGACTCTTGTGATCAGTGAACACCTCACATACCACGCCATATAGATAGTGCCTCCAAATCTTCAATGCGTGAACAATGGCTTCCAACTCTAAATAATGCACTGGATAGTTCTTCTCATGAATCTTCAATTGCCTTGAAGCATAGGCAATGACCTTGCCCTCCTGCATCAAGAATGCACCAAGCCCAATACGAGATGCATCACAATAAACGGTGTAAGGCCCTGAACCTATGGGCAGAACTAACACTGGTGCCATAGTCAAAGCTGTCTTAAGCCTCTGAAAGCTCGCCTCACACTCGTCTGACCATCTGAACTAGGCACCCTTCTGAGTCAACATGGTCATCGGGGCTGCAATAGATGACAACCCCTCTATGAACCGACGATAGTAGCCTGCCAATCCCAAGAAACTCTGAATCTTTATAGCTGATGCTGGTCTAGGCTAGTTCTTGACTGCCTCAATCTTCTTCAGATCAACCTGAATACCCTCTGCGGATACGATATAACCCAGAAATGCAACTGATCTCAACCAGAACTCACACTTCGAGAACTTAGCATATAATTGACTATCCTTCAGAGTATGAAGAATCACTTTGAGCTGCTGCTCGTGCTCCTTCCGGCTGCGGGAATATATCAAAATATCATCAATGAAAACGATCATGAACGAATCCAAATAAGGCCTGAACACTCGGTTCATCAAATCCATAAAAGCTGTTGGGGCATTTGTCAACCCGAATGACATGACCAAGAACTCATAATGCCCGTACCGAGTGCGGAATGCAGTCTTAGGGACATTGGATGACCTAATCCTCAACTGATGGTAGCCAGATCTCAAGTCAATCTTTGAAAATACCTTGCCACCCTAAAGTTGATCGAACAAATCATCAATCCTCGGAAGTGGATACTTATTCTTGATCATGATCTTGTTCAAATGTTGGTAATCAATGCACATCCTCATCGAACCATCCTTTTTCTCAACAAACAACACCGGCGCACCCCAAGGCGAAATGCTGGGTCTAATGAAACTCTTCTCAAGCAAGTCCTGTAACTGCTCCTTCAATTCTTTCAACTCAGGCGGGGCCATGCAATATAGCGGAATAGAAATGGGCCGAGTGCCCGGAGCCAAATCGATGCAGAAATCAATATATCTGTCGGGTGGCATACCCGGTAGGTCTGAAGGGAAAACCTCAGGAAACTCCCGAACAATGGGCACAGAATCAATAGAAAGGACCTTCGTGCTAGAATCGCGAACATGCACCAAATAGGCCAAACACCCCTTCTCGACAATACTTCGAGCCTTCACATACGAGATAACATTGCGGGTAGAATGACCAGGAGTTCCTTTCCACTCTAAACGGGGCAAATCCGGTAATGCTAGGGTCACAGTCTTGGCATGGAAATCCAAGATAGCGTGGTACGGGGATAACTAGTCTATCCCCAATATAACATCGAAATCGACCATATCTAAAAGTAACAAATCAATACGAGTCTCAAGACCTCCAATCACTACAATACAAGAACGATGAGCTCAATCGACCATGATAGAATCACTCACCGGTGTAGACACATAAACATGCATACTCAATGAATCACTAGGCATGACCAGGTACGGTGCAAAATAAGAGGATACATACGAATACGTAGACCCTAGATCAAATAAAACTGAAGCATCTCTATCACAAACCAAAATAGTACCTGTAATAACTGTATCTGAAGTGTAAGCACGTGATTTTTGCCCAATATGAGAATTACTCCCAAAAATTCAAAAATAAAATAATTTTCCTTGGTGTGCAATTTTGTGATATTTTGTGATATTTTGAATAATTATTTGTATTTGTCTGTGCATGTTTATTTGCTAAATTAATAAAAAATACAAAAATATGTCGCATTTTGTATGTAGGATTTAATTCTATAATTTGTTAGTAATTAAGTTTGTTTACAAAAAAATAAAAATTTACAAAAATAGGCATCGTTTGCATTTTTAGCATTTAATGTCCAAATATACAATTTTATGCTTAATTATTACTTAATTGTGCGTTAATTGTTATTGGAAGTTAATTTGCGCTTTTATAACTTAATTTAGTTCTTAATAATAATTTAAGTATTTTTATAATTTAGTTTTAGAGAAATAAAAAGAAGAAAAGAGAGCGAAAATATAAAGAAAGTCGGAATTGGGCCTCTTCTTCGATTTCAAGCCACAGGCCCAAAAAATGGCCCAATCTTCCCAAACGACCCAGTCCATTTCAAACCGGGTCAACCCGGTCCATAACCCAACACCCCCTATCTTGCATTTCAAAAAAAAAAACAAAGCAAAACAAAACAAAACAAAAAAAAAGAAAAGGAAGAAAACCCTAAAAAATCCCTCTCTCTCATCCGCCCCCCCCCCCTTTCTCTTTCTCTCTTTTCTTCTTCTTCTTCAAGCATCCAAACACCCCATCCATGGCTGCCCTTCCCCCACCTCTTCTCCTTCACATACACACACACAACCACGGCAACACAACACACACACACCCGCCGCCCGTGTTTCTTCTTCTTCTTCAAGATCGCGAGTGTTTCTTCTTCTTCAAGTTCACGTTGATCGTTGCTTCTTCTTCTTCCTCACTTCATGATGCTGCGTGACTGCTTCGTCCAGCATCTACTGCTGCTCACGTTTTGCATTGCTGCTGCCCCGTCCGGCATCGCTTTCACGGTTGTCTGCTACCTCTCCTTCAAGCTCTTCGTTTGTCCGTTCGTGATCGTCTTCGGCGTCAAATGATTTTGGTGCGATATTTGTTTCCGGGCAGATTTGTTTCCGTTCAAGTTCGTCATTGTTTC